>NC_053028.1:396742687-397478990 GCF_003073215.2 Triticum urartu | reverse complement strand
CATACTTTTATCCCCTTTGAAAACTTCAACCAATTTGTCATCAATCACCAAAACGGGGGAGATTGTAAGTGCATCTAGTGCCACCCCCTAGTTGGTTTTGGAGTATTGATGAGAAACTTGGTTGAGGGACTAATGTGTTTGTGAGAATTGCAGGACAACACAGGTAGTAGTCCCTCATTGATTCGGTTTACCTACCGGAGATGACCCCTAAAAATGTATGAAGACATTGAAGACAGAGGTGGTATGTGAAGATATTCACATTGAAGACTATGACAAGAGAAGACTGTTGGAAATATGCCCTAGAGGCAATAATAAATAAGTTATTATTATATTTCCTTGTTCATGATAATCGTTTATTATCCATGCTATAATTGTATTGATAGGAAACTCAGATACATGTGTGGATACATAGACAACACCATGTCCCTAGTAAGCCTCTAGTTGACTGGCTCGTTGATCAATAGATGGTTACGGTTTCCTAACCATGGACATTGGATGTCGTTGATAACGGGATCACATCATTAGGAGAATGATGTGATGGACAAGACCCAATCCTAAGCATAGCACTAGATCGTGTAGTTCGTATGCTAAAGCTTTTCTAATGTCAAGTATCATTTCCTTAGACCATGAGATTGTGCAACTCCCGGATACCGTAGGAGTGCTTTGGGTGTACCAAACGTCACAACGTAACTGGGTGACTATAAAGGTACACTACGGGTATCTCCGAAAGTGTCTGTTGGGTTGGCACGAATCGAGACTGGGATTTGTCACTCCGTGTAAACGGAGAGGTATCTCTGGGCCCACTCGGTAGGACATCATCATAATGTGCACAGTGTGATCAAGGAGTTGATCACGGGATGATGTGTTACGGAATGAGTAAAGAGACTTGCCGGTAACGAGATTGAACAAGGTATCGGGATACCGACGATCGAATCTCGGGCAAGTATCGTACCACTAGACAAAGGGAATTGAATACGGGATTGATTAAGTCCTTGACATCGTGGTTCATCCGATGAGATCATCGTGGAACATGTGGGAGCCAACATGGGTATCCAGATCCCGCTGTTGGTTATTGACCGGAGAACGTCTCAGTCATGTCTGCATGTCTCCCGAACCCGTAGGGTCTACACACTTAAGGTTCGATGACGCTAGGGTTATAAAGGAAGCTTGTATGTGGTTACCGAATGTTGTTCAGGGTCCCGGATGAGATCCCGGACGTCACGAGGAGTTCCGGAATGGTCCGGAGGTAAAGATTTATATATGGGAAGTCCTGTTTTGGTCACCGTAAGAGTTTCGGGGTTTATCGGTAACGTACCGGGACCACCGGGAGGGTCCCGGGGGTCCACCAAGTGGGGCCACCAACCCCGGAGGCTTGCGTGGGCTAAGAGTGGTGAGGGACCAGCCCCTTAGTGGGCTGGTGCGCCTCCCACAAGGGCCCATGGCGCCTAAGAGGTGGAAAGGGGGCAAACCCTAAGGGATATGGGCCTTAAGGCCCATATTGGTGCGCCGCCCTCTCCTCTCCCCCTCTTGGCCGCCACCCTTGATCCCCATCTAGGGCTGCCGCCCCCCCTAGGGGTGGGAACCCTAGAGGGGGCACAGCCCCTCCCCTTCCCTATATATATTGAGGCATTGGGCTGCCCACAACACGTGATTCGATCTCTCGTTGGTGCAGCCCTGCATCTCTCTCTCCCTCCTCTTCTGTGGTGCTTGGCGAAGCCCTGCAGGATTGCCACGCTCCTCCATCACCACCACGCCATTGTGCTGCTGCTGGATGGAGTCTTCCTCAACCTCTCCCTCTCTCCTTGCTGGATCAAGGCGTGGGAGACGTCACCGGGCTGCACGTGTGTTGAACGCGGAGGTGCCGTGCGTTCGGCACTTGGTCATCGGTGATTTGAATCACGACGAGTACGACTCCATCAACCCATTCACTTGAACGCTTCCGCTTAGCGATCTACAAGGGTATGTAGATGCACTCTCCTTCCCCTCATTGCTAGTCTCTCCATAGATAGATCTTGGTGACACGTAGGAAAATTTTGAATTTCTGCTACGTTCCCCAACAAAGACATCGCGTGAAGACTACGGAGCGCGAAGGCTTAGTTGTTTCATTGTTTCCTTTTCTTCTTTGTTGAGTCATAGGAACCACCGTACTGTTAAGTGGGGTCCCAGTGAACAAAGTCAGAATGACTGAAGTGATTCCTAACCAAAATCATATGTCTTCGAGCGAAGACAATGAGAGCAAAACTTATCCAGAGCTGGATAAGTCAGCTTTACTTGTAGCCCAAGTAAAGTTGTCGTGTGTGATTGAAATCTGACCGTTGGAACACATGTTAGTTCCTTAGTGACCCAGGGTCATTTCGGACAAATCAGGTCGGGTTGCCTAGTGGCTATAAATAGCCCACCCCCTACACCATAAATTGGTTGGCTGCTTGGAGTTAGTGCACGGCTTTTGTCGTTCAAGAGCAACCCACCTCGAAGCCTTTGAGAGAGAAATCCTTGCGAGGACAAAGCCCTAAACACCCAGAGCCAAAGAGTGTTAGGCATCACTGAAGTCTTCCTGTCTGTGTGATTTGAAGACTTGTTACACGTGAGGACTGTGAATCCTGCAGCCGGTTAGGCGTCGTGTTCTGAGCATCCAAGAGTCATTGTGGATCGCCGGTGAACGAAGTCTGTGACGGTTTCGAAGTCTACCTTGAAGACTTACCAGAGTGATTGGGCGAGGACTGGGTGTCCTTAGCTCAAGGGGAATAAGGTGAAGACATGGTCTTCTAAGTTAAATCTCAGCCTCCCTAACCAAACGTACAGTTGTCACAGCAACTGGAACTGGTCCAACAAATCATTGTCTTCAACAATCAACTGGTTCTATCCTCCCCATCTCTTTATTTACAGTTGGTCCTTATGAAGTCATTGCCTGTTTGCATTGTCCATTTGTCTTCACTGTGTGACTGTTTGTTCTAATTGGTTTCATACTATCTTCCATCCCGATCCGTACTGCCTAGCTGCTATTAGTCTTTGTTCTCTCATTTTGTTGAATACTTGACTATGGCTTGTCTAGTGTAGTCCACCTTCCGCTGCATGGTTATAGGTTCATTTCTATCGTTTGTCTTTGAAACTCTCCTGTTTTGAAGACTTTCATAAAAATTGCCTATTAACCCCCCTCTAGTCGATAACTAGCACTTTCAGTCAATGGCTTCGAGATGCATACACATCCTGTTCTTCCAATAGGGGTAATCAGTTCCATCGAAGACTGGGCACGCAGCGGAGACCTTGATTATCCGTGCAGTCGACATGGCTAAAACTCCAGGTGGTTAAACCGAATCACATAGAATAAGGGACCACCTTGCTCTGATACCATTTGATGGTGCTATTTATCGACTAGAGGGGGTGAATAGGTGATTTTTATGAAAGTCTTCAAATCATGAGGTCTTTGAAGGCAAACAGTAGAAATGAACCTATTGATATGCAGCGGAAGGTAGACTACACTGGATAGGCCATAGTCAATTAAGCAATGAAGTGAAAGCACGAAGACTATCAGTAGCTAGGTAGTATGGATCAAGATGGAAGACAGTATGAAGCCAAACAGTTAATAGACTTCACTTAGTGAAGTCAATCAAGACAGACAGGAAGGCAATGACTTCACGAAGACAAACTGTAAAGTAAAGGGAAGTGAAGAATAGAACCAGTTGCTTGGTGAAGACAGGGATTTGGTAGACCAGTTCCGGTTACTGTGACAACTGTACGTCTGGTTAGGGAGGCTGAGATTTAACTCAGAAGACCGCGTCTTCACCTTATTCCCCTTGAGCTAAGGACACCCAGTCCTCACCCAATCACTCTGGTAAGTCTTCAAGGTAGACTTCCAAACCTTCACAGACTTCGTTCACCGGCAATCCACGATGGCACTTGGATGCTTAGAACGCGACGCCTAACCGGCTCGGGGATTCACAGTCCTCAAGTGTAACAAGTCTTTAGGTCAGGCAGATAGAAAGACTTCAGGGATGCCTAACACTCTTTGGCTCTGGTTGTTTTGGGCTTTGTCCTCGCAAGGATCTCTCTCTCTCTCAAATGCTTCGGAGGTGGGTTGCTCTCAAACGACAAAAGTCGTGCACTAACTCTGAGCAGCCACCAATTTATGGTGTAGGGGGTGGGCTATTTATAGCCAGGAGGCAACCCGACCTGATTTGTCTGAAATGACCCTAGGTCACTAAGAAACCGACAGGTGTCCAACCGTCAGATTTCAAACACACGCGGCAGCTTGACTTGGGCTACAAGTAAAGCTGACTCATCCGTCTCTGGATAATATTTGCTCTCATTGTCTTTGCTCGAAGACATAGGATTTCGTTGAGCATCACTTTAGTCACTCTGGCTTTGTTCACCTCGACCCACTTAACAGTACGGTGGTTCCTATGACTCAACCAAGAAGAAAAGGAAACTACGAAACAACTATGTCTTCGCACTCCATAGTCTTCATATGAATGTCTTCTCATGTCATAATCTTAATCATGAATGTCTTCGCATACCACCCTTATCTTCCATGTCTTCACACATTTTTAGGGGTCATCTCTGGTAGGTAAACCGAATCAATAAGGGACTACTACCTGTGTTATCCTGCAATTCTCACAAACACATTAGTCCCTCAACCATGTTTGTCGTCAATACTCCAAAACCAACTAGGGATGGCACTAGATGCACTTACAGTGTGTGTATATGCATGTGAGAGAAATAGTGTTTTCTAACTAAGATTAGTGAAAAGAGTTGTACATAGTAGTAAGAGACGGAGAGAGATAGGTAGATATATGGAGAGAGTGTGTGTGAGACACCCTGGGAGAGAGTGTGAGCATGTGTGAGATAGAAATACCAACGTATATAAATTGTGTGCACTTATGCGTCAGACAGAGAGGGATATAGCGTGTGTGTGAGGAGGGGCCGAGGCATAGTGCATCTACGTGTGAAAGGCGGTTCTACGCATTAAGTTAAAATATAAATTGCATAAAAAATGGATGGGCTCATGAATTTTTCAATTTGCGTATGAACGAACATTGGTCTATCAGACACCCGTACTCTATTGAATTCGAGCATGTGTATGGGTTTATTTCACATTATTGATCCGTAGAGTGAGAGTGGTTTGAAACCTAGACATTGCATGGCTTTTGTAATTCATATATAAACATTAGTGCACTCCGTGTTGTTAGTGTCAAGCACTTTATACGTTGTCACATACATGGATACATTCCAAATTGCTAGCTACAAAATTAAATGTGTGTTGAATTCAGCATAAAAGCGGTTTTAAATATTCGAATTCATAGGAGGTGGATTCAACTATTTGAATTCCAGATAATGAGATTTTTAAATCAGTTCAAAAAGGGGGTATCAATCTTTGTTGTGCGTTTGAACATGCTATATATGGATACGCATGTCTAACTATTTTTTTGCAACCAAGGAGATTATATCTGGAACCATGCATGAACTGAGCTAAGCTGCATTTTCTTAATATATACTCGTGTACAATGTATATTCAAATGTACCCCCTCCATTCCAAAATAATCATAGTTTTAGGATTTTCAAGAGTCAAGACTTTTGAAGTTTGACAAATCCTGAAAGTTTAATTCAAGATAACTGTAAACGTTAATGCTTCTGCTCCCAAATATTGAACGAAGCGCCAAATAAGCCTCTGGTCGCATGAAACCATGTGAGACTATTTTTTCGTGGTAGGAAATTACAGTCCTGACTCTGATCCGTGTAGCCTATCGGCCCGATGTCCAAAGGTCTAAACTAGGGTAGGTTTGCAACTTCACCAAGACGCCAGTCAACCGCCTCCAAGAAGCATTCATACACGATGGGCGCCTAAGCACCCATGCGCTCAGCCGAAATCTACCCCGCACACAATTTGGGACACCTGAGATTACCGTCCTACCCTCGACCCACAATATGTTTGAAAATTTAGATGGGGGCAAAGTTTGTAACTTCCCCAAATTTCAAACAAGCGTGTCCCAAACCGAAACATTGTTCCACCTTAGATCCCCCCTCCCTCTATTTCCTCATTCATACTCCGTGGGCGCCAAAATGCCATCTCCACCAGCCGCGAAACCCCAGCCCCACCCCATCTCGCCCAATCCACCACTTCCCTCCTCCATCATGCCGAGCCGGTACCCCGACATTGTCATCCAATGCAACGGCAACCGCAATGCCTTATGGACTTAGCAGCTGAAGCCGAGGCAGAGCTGCCTCCACGACACCGACGCCAACATGCGTCGTACCCAAACCACTTCGACCACGCCATCTTGTGCCTCACCGCTGCCGCTCCACTGTCACAACCGTCCACCACATCAGAGTTGTTCCCGCCACGCCATCATTCGCCGCCTCGGATCTGCTTCCCAGCTGCCGACAGAGGGCCACCACACCACACTCAACAACTTGGCCATGGATTTGTCCAAGGCTTCACCGTCCTCCACAACTTCTTATTTCATGCGAACCACAAGAAGATCATTGGAAAAATTGGAGGACACAAGACTGTGATGACCCACAAGTATAGGGGATCTATCGTAGTCCTTTCGATAAGTAAGAGTGTCGAACCCAACGAGGAGCAGAAGGAAATGACAAGCGGTTTTCAGCAAGGTATTCTCTGCAAGCACTAAAATTATCGGTAACAGATAGTTGTGTGATAAGATAATTCATAACGGGTAACAAGTAACAAAAGTAAAAAAAGGTGTAGCAAGGTGGCCCAATCCTTGTTGTATCAAAGGACAAGCCTAGCCGAACTCTTATATAAGGCAAAGCGCTCCCAAGGACACATGGGAATTACTGTCAAGCTAGTTTTCATCATGCTCATGTGATTCGCGTTCGTTACTTTGATAATTTGATATGTGGGTGGACCGATGCTTGGGTGCTTCCCTTTCTTGGACAAGCCTCCCACTTATTATTAACCCCTCTCGCAAGCATCCGCAACTACGAAAGAAGAATTAAGGTAAACCTAACCATAGCATGAAACATATGGATCCAAATCAGCCCCTTATGAATCAACGCATAAATTAGGGTTTAAGCTTATGTCACTCTAGCAACCCATCATGTACTTATTACTTCCCAATGCCTTCCCCTAGGCCCAAATAATGGTGACGTGTCATGTAGTCGACATTCACATAACACCACTAGAGGAGAGACAATTATTGGCTAAAGTAACAATTCGTTTACAAAGTGTAGCGACCAGACCTCAAACAGTCTGATCTCTGTGCTCCGGTGTCATCCCTGGATCAGTAATGCTAACACCACACAGTACTCGAAGGATTTATAGCAGAGTAGCAATCACACACTTATTACATCGAGTGTCTCAAAAGAGAACTTATTACAATAAATATGGCTTAAGGCCATCTAATAACGATAACAGCGGAAGGCTTGGAAGATAAGTGAGTCCATCAACTCCAACGGCATCACTGAGTATAGAACCACGGCCTAAAAACTCCTTATTCGTCGTCTAAAAAGTCTGCAACATTAACGTTGCAGCCCGAGAACGGGTCAGCACATGGAATATGCTGGCAAGGTAACACATAGGGAGTAATGGAATGAAACAACTATACTATATGCATATTTGGCTGGTGGAAAGCTCTATGGTTACAGTTTTTGCGTAAAGCCAATTTTTCCCTACTTCAAAGAAATAAATTTAATTACTATCATGGTGGTTGTTAAACATTGAGAATGGTTGACAACATTCTCAATCCCAATTAAGCATCATCATTTAACAAACCCAATTAAATTAATTTAGAGTAACATGTTGAGATTCACATGATAACCCAAGTACTAGATACTCAAGATGTCCATAACCGGGGACACGGCTAACCATGATTAGTTTATTACACTCTGCAGAGGTTTGCGCATTTTTCCCCACAAGACTCGATCGCCTCCATTGGATTTCTCGCACTACATGGTGTTTGAGAAACGGATGACCGAGACACAGTCTTTCAGAAATGCTAGCACCTTACGATGGATAGACCGGTACACCTACTTTCCCCTACATCTGCTAGTCTACCCTGTAAGAGTTCGCATGACTTAATCAACTATGCCAGAGCCCATAATGGCTTGTGGCTGCACACGGAAGTTTCTAGTATGAATAATCTCATGATCCCTTTGAGCCTGGGTGGCGGTCCAAAAGAAAACAGGCAAGTCCTGGAATACCCAGGTGCCTCAATCCACCCAGATGTGTGTTTAGGTTGCCACCTTAGATAAACCATTAATTAACAATCTCACATCTGTCATGGATATCACTCACCCAATCCACGTCTACTAGCATAGCATGGCATAATAAGCAAACGTAGAATAACTCCCAAAGGTTTGATAATAAACAGGTAATAGGTACTACCTCATCTACTTCCCAACCCACAATTTAATTAGATCCTAATCATGCAATGAGTGAGGATTGGTCTAATGTAATAAAATTGGGTTGTAGAAAAAGTTATGATCAAAGTGTTACTTGCCTTGCTGATGATCCGCGAAACCTAGAGATTCAAAGTAACAGGCAGCGCACTCCGGGTATTCTATCGCAGACAAACAAACAAGCATACAATAAGTACTCATCTAATGCATAGGTAAAACTCAAATAGAAGATCTAACCAGAAAGTTCAACTTAAGAACCCTGGTTTGCAAAAGAATCAAATCGAACGTAGCAAAAGAAATCAAACGGCAAAAGAAAACAACTTCGTTCTAGTAATCTGGATCTAAGTCAAATTTCACAGTAGCAAAAACTTGTTTAAGTTGATTATTCGGAAAGAGGGTTTCGAGACGAAACTCCAAGCGCTTGAATCGCCTGATTCCGATAAACGAGCGAAAAGTTATACTAAAACGAAAATCGGATCAGAAATCGCGATCAGAAAATAACCGCGGAAAATCCGACGAAAAAGAAAAACGACGAACAGATTAATCATTAATTAACCTAATCCGAAAATAAATAAAAATAATTAAAATAATAAAAAAAAATTCGAAAATAAAACCGAAGAAAAAGAAAAATAATTTTTTTTAAATCGGCACGGAAGTCGAGGCGGCGGCGAACCTCGGGCGGCGTGCAACTCCGGCGAGTCGGCGGCGTCGACGGCGGCGGGCTAGGGTTTCGTGCGCGGGCGCGGTTATGGGCTGGGGCGCCAGGTGCCTCGCTATTTAAAGGCGCCCCCGGGCGGAGTCCCGCTCGGGTACGGCCCATAGTCGGTTTCGTTTTTTTTTAAATAATTACGCTCGGAAGAAAAAAAATAAAAGAAATACTAAACGGACTCCAAAAATCATGAAATAAATTTCCCCGGGTTTCTAAAATCAAGCCCGATAAAGTGAACATTTATTTGGGCCCAAAATACGACTTTGAAAAATGCGTATTTTTCCTAAATTCAATTAAAAATACCGAAAAACTCCGAAATAAATCTTATTTGATTATTTTATTAGATCCTCAATATTTCTATATTTTGGGAAAGTCATTTTATTCCCTCTCTCATATTTTTGTAATAGAAATAATTAATGATAAAGTAAATAAAATCAAATGATCCTGTTTACAAAATTTGAGAAAACTCAAATATGTAAATAACGAAATCCCCAACTCTCTCCGTGGGTCCTTGAGTTGCTTAGGATTTTCTAGGATCAAAACCAAAAGCAAAATAAAATATGATATGCATGATGATCTAATGTATAACATTCCAAATTGAAAATTTGGGATGTTACAAACCTACCCCCCTTAAGATGAATCTCGCCCTCGAGATTCGGGTTGGCTAGAAAATAGGTGAGGGAGGTCCTTGAGAAAATCTTCTTCTCGATCCCAGGTGGCTTCATCCTCCGTGTGGTGGCTCCACTGAACTTTGCAAAACTTGATAACCTTGCTGCGAGTGACTCGGCTAGCAAACTCGAGAATCTTGACTGGTTTCTCCTCATAGGTCAAATTGTTATCCAACTGAATTGCTTCCAATGGCACTGTGTCTCTCAAAGGTATGTCAGCCATCTCCGCGTGACACTTCTTCAACTGAGAAACGTGGAACACATCATGAACTCCTGTCAATCCTTCTGGCAATTCCAACTTGTAGGCCACTTCTCCCATACGCTCCAAAACTCGATATGGCCCTACAAATTGTGGCGCTAACTTCCCCTTAACTCCAAAGCGCTTAATCCCTCGAAGTGGGGATACTCGAAGATAAGCTCTGTCTCCGACTTCATAAACTGTCTCCTTGCGTTTAGAATCCGCGTAGCTCTTCTGCCTAGACTGGGCTACCTTGAGCCTATCGTGAATCAACTTCACCTTCTGTTCAGACTCTTTAATCAGATCTGGTCCAAACAACTGGCGGTCTGCAACTTCATCCCATGACAACGGTGTCCTGCACCTCCTTCCGTACAGAGCTTCGAAAGGGGCCATCTTCAAACTGGTCTGATAGCTATTATTGTAAGAGAACTCTGCATATGGCAAATTATCGTCCCAACTAGATCCATAATCTAGCGCACAAGCTCTCAGCATATCCTCCAAAATCTGATTGACTCTCTCGGTCTGTCCATCTGTCTGCGGATGAAAAGCTATACTAAATTCTAGCCTAGTACCCAAGGTCTCATGCAACTGCTTCCAGAACTTTGAGGTAAACTGGGTTCCTCTATCTAATACGATGCTCCTCGGAACTCCATGCAAACATACGATCCTGGTCATGTATATCTTTGCCAACTTAGCACTGGTGTAAGTGGTCTTTACTGGGATGAAATGAGCTACCTTCATCAATCGATCAACTACAACCCAAATCGAGTCATAGCCTGAACGAGTCCTTGGTAATCCCATGATAAAATCCATGCCTAGCTTATCCCACTTCCATTCGGGTATCGGCAATGGTTGCAACAATCCTGCCGGCTTCTGATGCTCTGCCTTTACTCTCTGACATACGTCACAAACTGGTACATACTCCGCAATTTCCTTCTTCATTCTGGTCCACCAAAAAATATCCTTCAAATCCAAATACATCTTGGTATTTCCTGGGTGAATCAAATACGGTGAATCATGGGCCTCTTGCAGAATCAACTTTCTGATCTCCGGGTCATTGGGTACATAAACACGGTCTTCAAACCATAGGGTGTCGTGCTCATCCTCACGAAATCCTTTAGCTTTTCCTTGGCTCATTTTCTCTTTTATGGAAGCAATCTCCTTGTCAGTCTTCTGAGCTTCCCTGATTCTGTCCATCAAAGTTGACTGAATTTCCAATGCTGCTACATAGCCTCTCGGAACTATTTCCAAACATAGTTCACGAAGATTTTCTGCTAACTCCTTGGGTGTTTCTCCCATCATTAACGTATTGACATGGCTCTTGCGGCTTAATGCATCAGCTACTACATTAGCTTTTCCGGGATGGTAATGCAATCTCATATCATAATCCTTGATGAGCTCCAACCATCTCCTTTGTCTGAGGTTCAACTCCTTCTGCATGAAAATGTACTTCAAACTCTTATGATCCGTGTACACCTCATAATGATTTCCGATGAGGAAATGTCTCCATGTCTTCAAGGCATGCACTACGGCTGCTAACTCCAAATCATGCGTGGCATAATTCAATTCGTGAGGCTTCAGTTGTCGTGAAGCATACGAAACAACTCTCCCTTCCTGCATAAGCACTGCTCCAAGTCCTCGACGTGAAGCGTCGGAATACACCTCATAATCCTTGGTTTGATCTGGCAAAATCAACACTGGTGAGGTAACCAAACGGTTCTTCAATTCCTGGAAACTTGCCTCACACTCCTCAGTCCATTTGAACTTAGTATCCTTCTTCAGCAACTCCATCATAGGCATCGCAATCTTTGAGAAGTTCTCAATAAATCTCCGGTAGTATCCTGCGAGTCCCAGAAAACTCCGGATCTCTCCAACTGTTGTTGGTGCTTCCCAATTGGTCACAGTGATAACCTTGGTGGGGTCAACTACTATTCCTTCTCCGGATATAACATGTCTGAGGAATCCAACTTCCTTCAACCAAAACTCACATTTGCTGAACTTGGCATATAACTGATGTTCTCTGAGCTTCTCAAGTACCAATCGCAAATGTTCTTTATGCTCCTCTTCATTCTTTGAGAATACCTGAATATCATCGATGAAAACCACGATGAACTTATCCAAAAACTCCATGAACACTTTGTTCATCAGGTTCATAAAATAGGCAGGTGCGTTAGTCAGTCCAAATGACATAACGGTATACTCATACAGTCCATATCTTGTGGTGAATGATGTCTTAGGTATGTCCTGCTCTCGAATCTTCAACTGATGGTACCCTGATCGCAAATCGATCTTGGAAAACACTTTAGCCCCTTGCAATTGATCAAACAGATCATTGATCATTGGTAGCGGGTACTTGTTTTTGATTGTTACTTCGTTCAATCCTCGATAATCAACAACCATTCTTAACGATCCATCCTTCTTCTCCACTAGAAGTACTGGTGATCCCCAAGGCGAAGAACTTGGGTGAATGTAACCTTTATCCAGTAACTCCTTAATCTGCTTCTTAATTTCCACCAAATCTTTTGCGGGCATCCTGTATGGTCGCTTCGATATTGGCCCAGTGCCTGGCAAAAGCTCAATCAAAAACTCAATATCTCTATCCGGTAGCATGCCTGGCAACTCTTCGGGAAATACATCAGGAAAATCCTTTCCCACTGGTACTTCCTCCTGCACAACTCCTGATAAGGAATTTACTTGTGTCCTGTTTGGCGCATGTCGGGATACATACTTGATCCTTCTTCCTTCTAGCGTTGTGAGCAAAATTGTCTTACTAGCGCAATCGATGTTTCCTCCATACATCGATAGCCAATCCATACCAAGAATCACATCCAGACCTTGGGATTCCAGATTAATTAAATCTGTTGGGAAAACATGCCTTCCTATACTTAATGGCACTTGAAAACATCCTTGACTGGCCATGTACTCTGCTCCTGGTGAGCTTACTAGCATAGGTGTTTTGAGAACCCTAGTGGGTAGGCTATACTTTTCCACAAATCCCCTTGATATGCATGAATGCGATGCACCAGTATCAAAAAGAACTAGTGCAGTAAATGACTTAACCAAAAACTTACCTATTACTGCATCGGGCTGAGCTTCAACCTCCTCCACATTAACGTGGTTCACCTGTCCCCTGTTGAAAGGGTTCGGCTTCTTTCCAGAGCTTCCATTGCCGTTTTGGCCTTCAGGACATTCATTGGCATAATGTCCGGTCTTGGAACACTTGAAACAGGTGACTTGACTCAAATCTCTCTTGGCTGGGGTTGATGGGGTGCTGCGGTTCTGTCCATTGCTTCCTCCATTCCCGTTACCATTCTTGGTGCCATTGTGATTGTGCGAGCTACCTACTCCAAGGGTATGCTGAAAATGTACTCCCAGTCTAGGGGTACAACGTGGCTTCTGCTGAGCTCCTGAATTATACTTTCCTTGTCCATACTTCCTCTTGCGGTTCTCAATTTGCTGCTGCTTCCCTTCAATCATAAGAGCACGGTCTACCAACTCCTGGTAGTTGTTGAAGGTGCCTACCATCAACTGCATACTCAACTCATCATTCAGTCCTTCCAGGAACTTCTCCTGCTTAGCTGCATCCGTAGCAACGTCGTCTGGGGCATAACGTGCTAGCTTACTAAACTCCTCCACATACTGGCCAACTGTCCGTCCTTCTTGGCGCAAATTGCGAAACTCACGCTTCTTCATGGCCATTGCTCCTGCTGAACCATGGGCAGTATGAAAAGCCTACTGAAATTGATCCCATGTGACAGTGTCGACTGGGAAGGTGGCTGTGAAATTCTCCCACCAGGATGTTGCGGGTCCTTCTAACTGATGTGCGGCAAACTTCACCTTCTCCGCATCTGTGCATCCTGCTGTGGTCAACTCCCGAGCTGTCTTGCGGAGCCAATCATCTGCTACTATCGGCTTGGTGCTACTGGAAAACACCGGCGGATTCAGCCTAAGAAAACGGGCTAAGTGGTCAACAGGTGGTGGTGGTGGTGGTGGGTTGTTGTTGTTGTTCCCCTGATTCTGATTCTGAACTAGCAACTGCATCAAGGTGTTCTGCTGCTGGATTAACTGGGTGAGCTCCGGCGGAAAGGCAAATCCGGGGTCACGTCTCGGAGGCATCTGAGGGTTTAGAAAAGATGAGATATAAGAATAGAGGGGGTCTAAAGATAAAACACTACCCATATGCACATGAGGCAAAAGCAAACAATTCACTTCATTCAAACAAACAAAGGCATACAATTGATCTAAGCGATGTGAGCTGCCATACTCTTTCCTAGACTCCAAGTTGGTGCATCAAAAGAAAACTCTATGGGCTCAGTGACTGGCATGAACGTCCTTCCTAGAACTTGAACTTGAATCATCCAACGCTCTTCTTCAGGTAAAGTGGCGTTGTAGGTTCCCGTGAAGCTTGGTACTCCTATGTTCAGGTATCTAGTGACTTCCTTCAAGTGGCGTCCAAAGGGTGTATCTTCATCTGGTTGGGTGAACTTGTTCCTTGCATCCGCCATCCTAAAGAGTAGAAAAGATGAGAGGTCAGAAGAGAAGAGAGTGAGTAGTGATCTAGGTCTTTAGCTTAGTGGTCGTGTCCTACAGTCAGCGTGTGCTCTGATACCATCTCTGTAGCGACCAGACCTCAAACAGTCTGATCTCTGTGCTCCGGTGTCATCCCTGGATCAGTAATGCTGACACCACACAGTACTCGAAGGATTTATCGCAGAGTAGCAATCACACACTTATTACATCGAGTGTCTTGAAAGAGAACTTATTACAATAAATATGGCTTAACGCCATCTAATAACGATAACAGCGGAAGGCTTGGAAGATAAGTGAGTCCATCAACTCCAACGGCATCACTGAGTATAGAACCATGACCTAAAAACTCCTTATTCGTCGTCTGAAAAGTCTGCAACATTAATGTTGCAGCCCGAGAACGGGTCAGCACATGGAATATGCTGGCAAGGTAACACATAGGGAGTAATGGAATGAAGCAACTATACTATATGCATATTTGGCCGGTGGAAAGCTCTATGGTTACAGTTTTTGCATAAAGCCAATTTTTCCCTACTTGAAAGGAATAAATTTAATTACTATCATGGTGGTTGTTAAACATTGAGAATGGTTGACAGCATTCTCAATCCCAATTAAGCATCATCATTTAACAAATCCAACAAAATTAATTTAGAGTAACATGTTGAGATTCACATGATAACCCAAGTACTAGATACTCAAGATGTCCATAACCGGGGACACGGCTAACCATGATTAGTTTATTACACTCTGCAGAGGTTTGCGCACTTTTCCCCACAAGACTCGATCGCCTCCATTGGATTTCTCGCACTACATGGTGTTTGAGAAACGGATGACCAAGACACAGTCTTTTAGAAATGCTAGCACCTTACGATGGATAGACCGGTACACCTACTTTCCCCTACATCTGCTAGTCTACCCTGTAAGAGTTCGCATGACTTAATCAACTATGCCAGAGCCCATACTGGCTTGTGGCTGCACACGGAAGTTTCTAGTATGAATAATCTCATGATCCCTTTGAGCCTGGGTGGCGGTCCAAAAGAAAACAGGCAAGTCCTGGAATACCCAGGTGCCTCAGTCCACCCAGATGTGTGTTTAGGTTGCCACCTTAGATAAACCATTAATTAACAATCTCACATCTGTCATTGATATCACTCACCCAATCCACGTCTACTAGCATAGCATGGCATAATAAGCAAACGTAGAATAACTCCCAAAGGTTTGATAATAAACAGGTAATAGGTACTACCTCATCTACTTCCCATCCCACAATTTAATTAGATCCTAATCATGCAATGTGTGAGGATTGGTCCAATGCAATAAAACTGGGTTGTAGAAAAAGGTATGATCAAAGTGTTACTTGCCTTGCTGATGATCCGCGAAACCTAGAGATTCAAAGTAACAGGCGGCGCACTCCGGGTATTCTATCGCAGACAAACAAACAAGCATACAATAAGTACTCATCTAATGCACAGGTAAAACTCAAATAGAAGATCTAACCAGAAAGTTCAACTTAAGAACCCTGGTTTGCAAAAGAATCAAATCGAACGTAGCAAAAGAAATCAAATGGCGAAAGAAAACAACTTCATTCTAGTAATCTGGATCTAAGTCAAATTTCATAGTAGCAAAAACTTGTTTAATTTGATTATTCGGAAAGAGGGTTTCGAGACGAAACTCCAGGCGCTTGAATCGCCTAATTCCGATAAACGAGCGAAAAGTTATACTCAAACGAAAATCGGATCAGAAATCGCGATTAGAAAATAACCGCGGAAAATCCGACGAAAAAGAAAAACGACGAACAGATTAGTCATTAATTAACCTAATCGAAAAATAAATAAAAATAAAAAAAATCGAAAATAAAACCGACGAAAAAGAAATATAATTTTTTTTAAAAAAATTGGCACGGAAGTCGAGGCAGCGGTGAAGCTCGGGCGGCGTGCAACTCCGGCGAGTCGGCGGCGGGTCCGGCGGCGGCGGCGGGCTAGGGTTTCGGGCGCGGGCGCGGTTATGGGCTGGGGCGCCGGGTGCCTCGCTATTTAAAGGCGCCCCCGGGCGGAGTCCCGCTCGGGTACGGCCCATAGTCGGTTTCGTTTTTTTTTAATAATTACGCTCGGAAGAAAAAAAATAAAAGAAATACTAAACGGACTCCAAAAATCATGAAATAAATTTTCCCGGGTTTCTAAAATCAAGCCCGATAAAGTGAACATTTATTTGGGCCCAAAATACGACTTTGAAAAATGCGTATTTTTCCTAATTTCAATTAAAAATACCGAAAAACTCCAAAATAAATCTTATTTGATTTTTTTATTAGATCCTCAATATTTCTATATTTTGGTAAAGTCATTTTATTCCCTCTCTCATATTTTTGTAATAGAAATAATTGATGATAAAATAAATAAAATCAAATGATCCTGTTTACAAAATTTGAGAAAACTCAAATATGTAAATAACGAAATCCCCAACTCTCTCCGTGGGTCCTTGAGTTGCTTAGGATTTTTTAGGATCAAAACCAAAAGCAAAATAAAATATGATATGCATGATGATCTAATGTATAACATTCCAAATTGAAAATTTGGGATGTTACACAAAGCAAAGTATGAATGAGAAACTTCATTGAAAACTAACAAACTATGATCTCAGTCATTGGAGCAATTGCAATTTATCATAACATCGGAAAGAGTCAATATAATCTTTCATAATTGCTGACACTCACGCAATATTTATGGGTTCAAAGTTTCAATCAGACACAGAGAAAGAGGCTTATAGTTTTGCCTCCCAACCTTTTACCTCAAGGGTAATGTCAACAGTAATACTTTATGATAACCTACATCCTAGTGGATATATATATATATATCTGGATCTCTCCAACACATAGTGCTTGCCAAAGGAAAAAGTGTAAAAAGGAAAGGTGAAGATCACCATGACTCTTGTATAAGTGTAAGAGATAAAAGTAAAAGATAGTCCCTTCGCAGAGGGAAGCAGAGGTTGTCATGCGCTTTTATGGTTAGATGCACAAAATCTTCAAAAGAACGTCACTTTATATTGCTGCTTGTGATAAGGACCTTTATTATGCAGTCGGTTGCTTTTATTTCTTCCATATCACAAGTTCGTATAAAGCTTATTTTCTTCACACTAATAGATCATACATATTTAGAGAGCAATTTTTATTGCTTGCACCGAGGACAACTTACTTGAACGATCTTACTCAATCCATAGGTAGGTATGGTGGATTCTCATGGCAAAACTAGGTTTAGGGATGTTTGGAAGCACAAGTAGTATCTCTACTTGGTGCAAATAATTTAGCTAGCATGAGAGGGAAAGGCAAGCTCAACATGCTGGATGATCCATGACAATATAACTTGTATTCGGATATAAGAAAACATAACCTATTATGTTGTCTTCCTTGTCCAACATCAACTTTTTAGCATATCATATTTTAATGAGTGCCCACAATTACAAAGATGTCCAAGATAGTATATTTATATGTGAAGCCTCTCTTTCTTTATTACCTCCTATTAATTGCAACAATGACCAAAACTATGTTTTTCAACTCACAACAACTTTGATTCATCATACTCTTTATATGTGAAGCCATTACTCTCCATAAGATCAATATATTATCTTTTTATTTCTTTTTATTCTTTCTTTTATTTAGTTCCCTCAAGATCATAGCAAGAAAGCAAAGCCCTCAACTCAAAACTACTCTTTGTTGTATATCTCAAGGACTCGATTACATAGAGGGAACATAAAGCAAAACTCAAGGCTAGATCATACCAAAACTTGATTCTACTAGATCAAGATATAACAATAAGGATCGAACTAAGAAAAAACGATAAAGATAAAGATATGATGGTTCATACGATATCGGGGCACCTCCCCCAAGCTTGACAGTTGCCAAGGGGAGTGCCCATACCCATGTATTTAGATCTCTTTCTTCGAAGGTAGTGATGAAGGAGTTGTTGACGAAGTAGGCTTGCCATCCATCTTCCAAGGCATAGGTTCACCATCATAGAAAGATGAACGAGTCTTCGGGATCCTCAAATCTGCAGCCAAACTCATCCTCTTAAGTCTGTATTCATACTCACAGTTTTAGTTTTGTAGGTCATAGATCTGGGCTTGGAGGTGCTCGATTTTCTCATGAAGCCTGAAGATGACCTCCTAAAAGCTCTTGGGGTCCATCTTGTGCTTGTTGGTGAACTCCGCGATCATCATGTGGTTGGCGTTGAGTCCATGTTCCACCATCCCATGACACTTGAAAACTTGTTGCTCCATTGCTTCGAGTCTTGTCTCCACGTTTCCAGTCTTCTTCGGCACCTCAACATCACGGATGTGCAGCACCCCCTCACGCATCTCAATGGCTTGAGGGTGTCGCAGAACCTCCACAAGGTAGGGGTTGATGACCTTCTCGAAGAACTTGTCCTTGGGGGTGCTTGGAGACGTCATGGCAATCTAGATCTGTCGGAAAAACAGCTCGAAACAAAAATAGGAGATAATGCCATGGTACGGTGGTCAAAACCTTTGGGAGACTAAATAATGAATTTTTACTGGCCATAAGAAGTATTGTGTAAGAAAACGGAGTCCGGAGGGCACACGAGGTGACCACAAGGACGGGGGGCGCACCCTCCACCCTTATGGTGGCCTCGTGTCTCCTTTGGACTACTTCTAATTTTCCTAATTTTTTAAATATTCCAAAACGGAGAAAGATTATCATTGGAAATGTTTTGGAGTCGGTTTACTTACCGTACCACATACATATTCCTTTTTCGGGGTCTGAAACATTTTGGAACGTGTCCCTTATGTACTCCTCCGGTGTTACGGTATTAATTATATTGGTCTCAACATTTATGGGAGTACCTGAGATATAATGTTTGATTCTCTAACCGTTTACCACCTTAGGATTTGTGCCTTCGACGTTGTTGGTTTTTATGGCACTGAAATGATAGACCTCCTCGATAATGTAAGGACCTTCCCATTTAGAGAGAAACTTTCCTGTTTCCTTAAACAAGAGTTGTATAGAGAAACATGATCACCTACATTAAACTCATGTTTTTGTATCCTTTTGTTATGCCATATTTTAACTTTTCTTTAAACAACTTGGCATTCTCATAGGCTTGGGTTCTCCATTCATCAAGTGAGCTAATGTCAAATAACCTCTTCTCACTGGCAAGTTTGAAATCATAATTGAGCTCTTTAATAGCCCAATATGCCTTATGTTCTAGTTCAAGAGGTAAGTGACATGCTTTTCCATAAACCATTTTATACGAAGACATACCCATAGGATTCTTATAAGCAGTTCTATAAGCCCATAATGCATCATCAATTTTCTTAGACCAATTCTTTCAAGATCTATTAACAGTCTTTTGCAAAATTAATTTAATCTCTCTATTGCTCAATTCTACTTGACCACTAGACTGAGGATGATAAGGAGATGCAATTCTATAGTTAACATCATACTTAGCAAGCATTTTACGGAAAGCACCATGAATAAAATGTGAGCCACCATCCGTCATTAAATATCTATGGACTCCAAACCTCGGAAAAATAACTTCTTTAAACATCTTAATAGAAGTGTTATGATCAGCACTACTAGTTGGAATAGCTTCTACACACATAGTAACGTGATCAACAGCAACTAAAATATGTGTATACCCATTAGAGGAAGGAAAAGGTCCCATATAATCAAAGCCCCAAACATCAAATGGTTCAATAACAAGTGAATAGTTCATAGGCATTTCCTGGCGTCTACTAATATTACCAATTCTTTGACATTCATCACAAGATAAGACAAACACGAGCTCCTTAAAGAGAGTGGGCCAATAGAACCTGGAATGCAATTCCTTATGTGTAGTTCTGTCTCCAGCGTGGTGTCCTCTGTAAGACTCGGAGTGGCACTTGTGTAGGATCTGTTCCTGTTCATACTCAGGTACACAGCGTCTAATAACACCATCTACTCCTTCTTTATAAAGGTGTGGGTCATCCCAAAAGTAATGTCTCAAATCATAGAAAAACTTTTTCTTTTGCTGGTATGTGAAACTAGGTGGTATAAATTTACCAACAATATAATTAGCATAATCAGCATACCATGGAGTATTACGAGAAGCATTTATGACATTTAATTGGTCATCAGGAAAGCTATCATCAATAGGTAGTGGGTCATCAAGAACATTTTCCAACCTAGGCAAGTTGTCTACAATGGGGTTCTCAGCTCCCTTTCTATCAATAATTTGCAAATCAAATTCTTGTAGCAAGAGAACCCATCTAATAAGTCTAGGCTTAGCATCTTTCTTTTCCATAAGATATTTAATAGCAACATGATCAGTGTGAACAGTTACCTTGGAAGCAACAATATAAGGTCTGAACTTATCATATGAAAATACAACTACTAAAAATTCTTTTTGAGTAGTAGCATAATTTCTCTGGGCACTGTCTAGAGTTTTACTAGCATACTGACTAAGATTTAATTTATCATCAACTCTTTGTCCTAGAACAGCACCAACAGCATAATCACTAGCATCACACATAATTTTAAAGGGTAAATTCCAATCAGGTGCTTGAACAATAGGAGCAGATATCAAGGCTTTCTTAAGTATTTCAAATGCTTCTACACAATGATCATCAAAAACAAAGGGAACATCTTTTTTTAATAGATTAGTGAGAGGCAGAGAAATTTTAGAGAAGTCTTTAACAAACCTCCTATAGAAGCCAGCATGACCAAGGAAACTTCTTATACCTTTGATATCTTTTGGACAAGTCATCTTCTCAACAGCATCTACTTTAGCTTTATCAACTTCAATATCACTTTCAGAAATTTTAGGCCCCAAGTCAATACCTTCATTAACCATAATGTGGCACTTCTCCCAATTCAAGACAAGATTAGTTTCTTCATATCTATGCAAAACTCGATCAAGGTTGCTTAAGAAATCATCAAAAGAAGTTCCGTAAATGGAGAAATCATCCATGAAAACCTCAACAATCTTTTCACAAAAGTCAGAGAATATTGCAGTCATGCATCTTTTAAAGGTAGCAGGTGCATTTCATAAACCAAAAGGCATACGTCTATAAGAAAAGGTACCGAAAGGGCAAGTAAAAGTAGTTTTTTCTTGATCCTCTTTTGACACAGGTATTTGAGACAAATCAGAATAACCATCTAGAAAGCAAAAGTGTGTATGCTTGGATAATATTTCTAGCATTTGATCAATAAAAGGTATAGGGTAATGATCTTTTCTAGTAGCTTTATTTAATTTGCGAAAATCAATTACCATTCTATAACCTGTAACAATTCTTTGAGGAATCAATTCATTCTTATCATTAGGAACAATTGTAATACCCCCTTTCTTAGGGATGTAATGAACGGGACTTACCCATTGACTATCAACAATAGGATAAATTATACCTGCCTCCTGAAGCTTTAGTATTTCATTTCTTACCACTTCTTTCATCTTAGGATTTAACCATCGTTGGTGATCAACAACTGGTTTAGCATCTTTCTCCAATTTAATTTTGTGCTGACATAGAGTGGGACTAATGCCCTTAAGATCATCAAGAGTATATCCAATAGCGGCTCGGCTCTTCTTAAGAGTTTTAAATAATTTCTTTTCTTCATGCTCTGAAAGTTTAGCACTAATAATAATAGGATATATCTTATTTTCATCAAGATAAGCATATTTCAGAGTATCAGGTGATTGTTTAAGCTCAAACACGGGATCACCCTTAGATGGAGGAGGATCCCCAAGGATTTCAACAGGAAAATTGTATTTCAAAATAGGTCCTTGATTAACTAATACTTCATCTATTTCCCTTCTTTCATTCATAAACATATCATTTTCATGGTCTAGCAAATATTGTTCTAAAGGATCATTAGGAGGCACGACAATAGAAGCAAGACCAATAATTTCATCCTTACTCGGAAATTCTTTATCATGGGATTGTCTACGAAATTTAGAGAAATTAAAATGATGAGACATATCCCCTAAACCAACAGTAACAGTATCTTTCTCATAGTCTATCATAGCATTAACAGTATTCAAGAAGGGTCTACCAAAAATAATGGGACAAAAGTTATCTTGTGGGGAAGCAAGAACAAGAAAATCAGTAGGATATTTTATTTTTCCACACAAGACTTCTCTAACAATCCCAATTGGTGATATAGTATCTCTATTAGCAAGCTTAATAGTAACATCAATATCTTCTATCTCAGCAGGTGCAATATCATTCATAATTTCTTTATATATGGTATAAGGAATTGCACTCACACTAGCACCCACATCACATAAGCCATGATAACAATGATCTCCTATTTTAACATAAACAACAGGCATGCCAACAATGGGTCTATGTTTATCTTTAGTATCAGGGTTAGCAATCCTAGCAGCTTCATCACATAAATAAATAACATGCCCACCAATATTATCGACCAAGAGATCTTTAACCATAGCAATACTAGGTTCAACTTTGAGTTTCTCAGAGGGTTTGGGTGTTCTAATGTAACTTTTATTGACCACAGTTGACCCTTTAGCATGATCCTTTATTCTAACATGGAATGGTGGTTTCTCAATATAAGCAGTAGGAACAATAGGATCAACATTATAAGTAATATTTTCTTCTTCAACTTTAATAGGTTCAACTACTTTAACTTCAATGGGAGGATGATATTTAAACCACTTATCCTTAGGGAGATCAACATGAGTAGCAAAGGATTCACAGAAAGAAGCTACTATCTCAGAGTCAAGTCCACATTTAGTGCTAAAATCATGAAAAGCATCGGTATCCATAAAATATTTAACACAATCAAACTTAAGTTTTATACCTGACTCTTTACCTTTGTCGAGCTCCAAATCTTCAGAGTTGCATTTAATTCTTTCCAATAAATCCCATTTGAATTCAATATCCTTCTTCATATAGGAACCAGTACAAGAAGTATTGAGCATGGATCGATCATTATGAGAAAGCCGAGCATAAAAATTTTGAATAATAATTTCTCTTGAGAGCTCATGATTGGGGCATGAATATAGCATTGACATAAGCCTCCCCCAAGCTTGAGAGATACTTTCTCCTTCATGAGGCCAAAAATTATATATATAATTCTGATCATGATGAACCAGATGCATAGGATAAAACTTCTGATGAAATTCCAATTTCAATCAGTTGTAGTTCCATGATCCAATATCATCCAATAGCCTATACCATGTCAATTCTGTTCCCTTAAAAGATAAAGGGAATACCTTATTCTTGACAACACCCTCGGGCATACCTGCAAGCTTAAATAATCCACAAACTTCATCCACATAGATTAGGTGCATATCAGGATGTAATGTTCCATCATCTGCATAAGGATTATCTAGCTGTTTCTCTATCATACCCGAAGGAAATTCATAATAAATATTTTCACTAGGTGTAGTAGGTTGAGGAGCAACTCTTTGTTCTTCCGGATGAGGTGAATATACCACGAACAAGCCCCTCAAAGGATTATTTTCCATAGTAACAAGTGACAGTAAATTTCAGCACACTATATGTCGTGGAATTGTCACATCAGATGTCCTAGTGTGAGGACTTAGTCATGGAGCTATCGTAATGAGGTTAGCTTAAAGGGGTTAATCAGGACAAAGGACACGAGGATTTTATACTGGTTCGGCCCCTTACGGTGAATGTAGAAGCCTAATCCAGTTGGAGGTGGTATTACTAGGGTTTCGATGAGCAAGGAGAGAATACGCTTAACCTGGCTCTCGATCTGTTGTTCCTTGTCCTAAGCCACCGCTGGGTCGTCCCCTTATATACACAGGTTGACGCCCTACGGCCTACAGAGTCCCGGCCGGCTCATACAACGTATCTGGCTCGGTGACCTTTCTTACATACCTTACATTACAAGTTTACATACATGGCGGTTTATATCCGTGGGCCTTAAGCCGCCCTCGGGTTTGGGCCTTCTACTAAGCCTACCTATGAACCGCCATTGTTAATATGATCTTGGGCTTCATAGAGATGAATTGCCATAGGGATGACCCGGCCCCTCCTGGGCGGGTCATACCTAATAGTCATATCCCCAACATTAGGCCTCATGTTGATTTGAACTTGTTCATGTCAATCTTCAACACTTAGAAAAATCCTTCCTCCTCCTACTGTGAAATATTGTAACCCGCCATGACGTCGTGTCCAAAAGTCGCGATAACCCACCATGACGTCATCTGCGATTAATGCTACATAGAATCCAAATTTTAATAAATCTCTTTCTTTAATGACCCTTTGAAAATCGAGGCGCCCGTGCCACCACATATCCATTTTACTGTTCCTTGATTCTCGTGCCTGCCATTTATACTTCCAAGTCTATAAATATTACCACAGAGTCACCTTTCATTCTTGTCTTTCTCCTTCTCTCTTTCTTCCTCCTCGCGACGCACCGACCCGCACGAGCTCCGCCGCCGTCAACCTTCGTCTCCGACCTCAACTCCGGCCGCTACATCACCCTGAACAGAACAGAAAACCGTGGTGCCACTCTGCTGCCCTAACAGTAGCAGTAAGCCATCTTTTCCTTCGCCATAGATCTGCCATTAGGTTTCGTCGGTGTTCGTCGCCGCCCTTCTTTCTCTTTGTTTAGATCCATGGATTAGATCCGAAAACCACATAAATCTTGCGCGGTAGTAGTTTTAGCGCCTGTTTCTGATACTAGAATGTATCCTCATCGCGATAGATCTTCCTCTAGGGCACCTCTGCTTTTCCGCTGTCACCTCTGTAGGTTTCAAATTTATTCCCATTTTTGAATAGCGATAGATCCAAATTTATAGCCTCAATCCATGGAACCTGTTTGTCCTAATACTTAGCAAATTTTACTCCTGGTAGATCTTAAATGCCTTTAGTCATGGCGGCTTATTCTGCCAGCTTATCGTTACTTCATATATCATTAGCACTTACTTAAGCCGCCATTATGAACATGCACTGCAATTGTTGACTTGTATCACACCAATTAATTTGAGCTAGCAAATTATTTCCTGTCTTTAGGTTGTCCTTTCACCATGCCGTCCAAGACAATTACGAAGTGTAACTGGGTTCCCTCCACCGTCACTGAAAGCACCTTGAAAGATTTTGTCACCGTTGGATATTTTCCAGATAAGAGTGTCATGCACTACCGTGCTCCTGACCCGGGAGAAGAGAGACCTCCGCCAAAGGACGGCGAAGTTATTGTATTTACTGATCATATGAACTGGGGCTTCTCGCCGCCCGGTTCTAAGTTCTTTAGGGATGTTCTGCACTTCTTCAAACTCCATCCACAAGACATTGTACCCAACTCTATATCAAACATCTGTAACTTTCAAGTTTTCTGTGAGGTATACCTTCAAGAAGAGCCTAGTGTTGAGCTTTTCAGGGAATACTTCTACCTGAACCGGCAAAATGAGTTCACAAATGGGCCCAGCTTGGAACTTGGCAGGATTTCAATTCAACACAGACCAGATGCCATCTTCCCTCAATTAGCTCTGCCAAGCCATCCCAAGCACTGGAATCAAACATGGTTCTACTGCAAAGATATCTCGCCGTCTGATGAAAATCCGTTGCCGGGTTATCTTGCTGAGCGTCTCGACTCAAGTTATCAACTCCCTGATAAACCTACCGCCACTGAACGCAAGAAACTTGTCCCTACAATCAGAAAAGTTCACGCCTTGCTAGGAAACGGTTTAACCAGAGTCGATTTAATCCGCTGCTGGGTCGCATGGCGGATCATACCCTTAAGCCGTCGACCCGGCTTGATGTGTTCTTATACCAGAGGAACATACGATCCCTTACGTCATATCTCTCTGCGTATGACTGAAGAGGGCATCGTTGAGATGGCAACCACGCTTGTAAATAGCAAATTTGAAGACTGCAGCAAAGTGGGTTTGAATCCTTTCTGCAAGCTTAACATGGCGCCAGAGGTAAGTCTTTTGATTTCTTTTTCCTTACTTCATCACTTAAACATTGCATGAAATCAAATATGTTATCCTTCCGCAGGCTAAATCTGAATTCTGGAAAGCAAAATATGATCATGAAGCTGCCAAAAAGGCTAGGGCTGCCGCGAAAGCTGCCAAAAAGACCAGCAAGAGATCTAGGAAGAAACCAAGCGCCTCTGATCTGCTTAAGCTGGACGATATCTCTGAGTCGGAGGTAGCCCTCGACTCTCTTGGCTTGCTTTTCAACCACCTTATTGACACTGACTCTTGCCAGGATGACATGGGTGCCAGCCAAGCAGTCGAAGAAGAGGTAACTATTCCTTCCTCCGACTCAGAACCTTTACCAAGGCAGAAACTTCGGCGGGTAACCCGAAAAGTAAGGTTTTCACACCCCGAAAAGTAAGGCTTATTTAGATCCTCATTTTCTTTTGAAACGACAGCAACATGAGATCCACCGCCAGACCCGGACCAGCGGAGGTGAAGATTTATCCTCCGGTTTAGCAAACACTCCTCGAAAACGCCAAAATGAGGTTCTTTTTAACCTTAACTCTTTTATTTACCAGTGGGTTTCTTTCGTTAACCACTCAACTCCTTTGATTCCATTTTGGAGGAGATTTCTCATTCTTCTTCCGGCGACTCATCGCAGACTCAACTGCCGGCTTTCAAGACTGCCCCTGGGTAAGAATAATTATCTCTCTTCTATACCTTTATATCTTCATAAGTATGCTGACTTGTCCAAATTCCGTTTAGCGTTCAAGCAAAGCCCAACAAGAAAGCGAAGGTGACAAAGCCGGCCGAAGATCCGAAAGCCGCTGAACCGCACCAGCCAACGTGTGTACCAGAACACCCTGAACAACCAGAAGATCCTGCTCCCAATGCTCAATCTGAGATACCTGAGCCGTCTGTTGATGAAACCACTATTGTTCCGTCAACTACTGAACCATTAAGCTCAGTTAACCCGCCAGAGATTCATGGTGATGACGTTTTAATCACTGGCACTGGATTTACTGAATCGGGGAATCCAACTGTACTAGCGAGACATTATGCCAAACAAGAAGTCATGGAAAGATGGAAAGTGAAGTTCGATGTCTCCCACTATGCTCAATTGAGTAATAGTGAAGTATTATCTGGTTATCTCAGTCAAGTACACTCAAGCCGTGACTTAGAAATTGAGATGGTCAAACAGATGCACCAGAAGTACGAGGTACGTTCTCCGGCTTATATAAGTTATATATCCTGCCAGCCCCCAAGGTTTTTGATTATGATAAGATTGAATAATCTATAGAATTAAAAAACTTACAAGCCACTGTCCTAGACTCCCTCCAAGTCCAGTTTACAACTAAACCGGATGCTGATAGTATCACAATTTTGCATGTATAGTCCCCAAGGGCCGGTTTCATCAGTATCAATGAGCCAGTCCTATTGATCACTATAAAAGAACAGAACTGAACTGTATAGCCCCCATGAGTCGGCTGAGACTGTTGACAGCTCACCCAACTCATCTTTAAGAAAAGACAAGCAATATGCATTAGACCCCAAGTGCCAAGTGTTTGTAACACCCACGATGCGGCTATATCTCCCACGTGTCGGAGCACGACTTAGAGGCATAACCGCATAGTAGGCATGTCGCAAGAGGGGTAATTTTTACACATCCCATGTACTGAATATGAAAGGGATAAAGAGTTGGCTTACAATCGCCACTTCACACAATACATAAATATAGCTTAACATCAACCAGAATACAATCAAGGTCTGACTACGGAACCAAATAAAGAAAGACAACCCCTAATGCTAGATCCCCGATCGCCCCAACTGGGCTCCTCTACTGATCAAACGGGAACGAAACAACACAACAACAAGATCTTCATCGAGCTCCCACTCGAGCTAGGTTGCTTCACCTACACTGGTATCATCGACACCTGCAACTATTTTGGAAGTAATCTGTGAGTCACGGGGACTCAGCAATCTCACACTCTCGCGATCAAGACTATTTAAGCTTATGGGTAGGAAAAGGGGGTAGTGAGGTGGAGCTGCAGTAAGCACTAGCATGTATGGTGGTTAACTTACGCAAATGACAGTGAGAAGAGAAGAAAAGCACGGTCGTGAACTAGAAGTGATCAAGAAGTGATCCTGAAACTACTTACGTACAAGCATAACAACCGTGTTCACTTCCCAGACTCCGCCGAGAAGAGACCATCACGGCTACACACGCGGTTGATGCATTTTAATTAAGTTAAGTGTCAGGTTTTCTACAACCGGTTATTAACAAATTCCCATCTGCCCATAACCACGGGCACCACTTTCGAAAGTTCAAAACCCTGCAGGGGTGTCCCAACTTAGCCCATCACAAGCACTCACGGTCAACGAAGGATATTCCTTCTCCCAGGAAGACCCGATCAGACTCGGAGTCCCGGTTACAAGACATTTCGACAATGGTAAAACAAGACCAGCAAAACCACCCGAATGTGCTAACAAATCCCGATAGGAGCTGCACATATCTCGTTCTCAGGGCACACCAGATTGTCCAAACTTCCGGTAGGCCAACCCAGAGTTGCCCCTGGTGGCCACCGGCGGCTGACAGGTTGGACCAACACTCAGAGGAGCACTGGCCCAGGGGGTTAAAATAAAGATGACTGTCGGGCTCCGGAAACCCAAGGGAAAAAAGGCTAGGTGGCAAAAGGTAAAAGCAAGGTTGGGCCTTGTTGGAGGAGTTTTATTCAAGGCGAACTGTCAAGGGATTCCCATTATAGCCCAACCGCGTAAGGAACGCAAAATCAAGGAACATAACATCGGTATGATGGAAACTAGGGTGGCAAGAGTGGACAAAAACACCAGGCATAAGACCAAGCCTTCCACCCTTTACCAAGTATATAGATGCATTGATTACATAAGAGATATATTGCGATATCCCAAACATATCCATGTTCCAACCAGGAACAAACTTCAACTTCACCTGCAACTAGCAACGCTATAAGAGGTGCTAAGCAAGAGCGGTAACATAGCCAAACAACGGTTTGCTAGGAAAGGTGGGTTAGAGGCTTGACATGGCAATATGGGAGGCATGATATAGCAGGTGGTAGGTATCGCGGCATAGCAAAAGAGCGAACAACTAGCAAGAAAAGATAGAAGTGATTTTGAGGGTATGGTCATCTTGCCTGAAGTCCCGCAAGGAAGAAGAACGAGTCCATGAAGAAGAGAAACAGACATAGTCGAACGGATCCTCACAAACGCGACGTTAGCGGAACCAACCCGAAGAAGCAACACCGGAAAGAAGCAAACCACATAGTAAAACATCCACCACATAAACATGGAATGATGCACAACCAAGTATGATTCATGTCCGATTTGATGAAGCATGGCATGGCAAAGTGCACAAACAAAACTACAAGTTAAGTGGAGCCCAATATGCAACGATTTGCATATTGACGGAACTTCACAACAATTATTTAGCTCATCTCGTTTAAGCTACTCAACAATATTAAATGTTGTTAAACATGGAAAGAGGTGAAGCATAATAAAACTACCTAGCTAGGCAATTTAAATGAGGCCGAAAATAACAAACAACAATTCCGGAAAATCCTCATGTCCATATTTCGAATTTGGTACTATTCTGCCCTAAAACATATTTTAATGATGTTAAACAGCAAAATGAAGTGCACCATGTTAAACTAGGCATTTTCCACCCCATTTACATATAAATTTTATTAAAATTGGAGCTACAGTTACTTAGTTATGAAATAAATCATTTTAACATGGCATTTATGCAAATTTAATGCAAATAGCAAGTTAAGCATTTTAAACATGGATGAATGTAGCAAAATATGAAACTAGATGAAATTCTAAGCATTTAACATGTTTGAATCATTTTAATCTGATGCACGGTTCATGAGTTATTAAATGCCTGAACATGGGGGACTTTTCTGTAAAACAACAGTTCCTAGATAATTAGCAAAATTCGCAGGTCAGGGAAAAATACTATAGGGCCGAATCTGGAGGGGTTGGGGTTCTCACCATGGGCCATGGCCCAGATCGGTGGAGGTGGGCTCGTGGGTAGCAGCTAGCTGGGCTGGAGGCCGGAAGGGGGGCGCTGGGCCTGGCGCGACCCACGCGCTGGCGCTGGTCAACGCGTGCAGTTGGACGAAGCGGGCGAGGAGGCAGGGGCTTGTGTTCGTCCTCGTCCCCATGAAGCAGTACGATGGCGGTGGACTTGTCGTGGGCTCCTGGTGACGGGGTCGGCGGGAAGCAGCCGGAACAGCTAGATCCGGTGCGCCTCAGCAGGAAACCGACGGATCTAGACGGCGGCGCTCACGGTACGGCAGCGGCGGATCTTGGCGTCCAAGGAATGGTTCCTGCTCCTGGGCAGAAAAGAGAGAGAGGGGGGCACTGAGTGAGAGAGAGAGACACACGGGAAGGAAGGGAGAGACGAGGAGAAGAAGGTGACGGTCCTGGGGCCGCTGATGTGTGGCTCCGACGAGGGGAAGGAGATCAGGGGAGAGGAAGAGGGAGTCCGGCCTGGCAACTCGGGATCGAGACCATCTCGATCTGGAGGTTAGGGCGCCATGGGGCTGTAGGAGCTCAGGGACGGTGGACTCTAGCGCAGGAGGGGCTCGGGTTGGCCGGGAGATGATCCCAAGGTGGGAGGAGGAGGCTGCAGGCTTCGGTGGTAGTGGAGGGGATCGATGGAGGTAGGTGGCGGCGCTGGGTTGGCTCGGGAAGGAGTGAGGGGATCCTGAGGAAGAAATCTAGGTGCATGGCGGCGGAAGGATTCGGAGGATGGGACAGGTCTCCTAGATTTAGGGTTGCTCTATTTATATAGTAAGTAGGCTAGGTTTAGGGTGTATTTCATCCCTCCGATTTTTAATCGGACGATCGAGAATAAATAGCTTAGGAGAGTCCGACGAGAAATCCATGATTGTGGGTGTCAAAACTGGCGGATCTCGGGTAGGGGGTCCCGAACTGTGTGTCTAGACCGGATGGTAACAGGAGGCAGGGACACGATGTTTTACCCAGGTTTGGGCCCTCTTGATGGAGGTAAAACCCTACGTCCTGCTTGATTAATATTGATGATACGGGTACTACAAGAGTAGATCTACCACGAGATCAGAGAGGCTAAACCCTAGAAGCTAGCCTATGGTATGATTGTATGTTGTGGTTGTTGTCGTATGGACTAAAACCCTTTGGTTTATATAGACACCAGAGAGGGTTAGGGTTACACAAGGTCAGTTACAAAGGAGGAGATATCCATATCCGTATTGCCTAGCTTGCCTTCCACGCCAAGTAGAGTCCCATCCGGACACGAGACGAAGTCTTCTTGTATCTTCATAGTCTAACAGTCCGGCCAATGGAGATAGTCCGGCTGTCCGGAGACCCCCTAATCCAGGACTCCCTTAGTAGCCCCTGAACCAGGCTTCAATGACGATGAGTCTGGCGCACAGTATTGTCTTCGGCATTGCAAGGCAGGTTCCTCCTCCGAATATATCACAAAAGAATTTGAATACGAGGATAGTGTCCGACCCTGCAAAATAAGTTCCACATACCACCATAGAGAAAATAATATTTTCGCAAATCTAATTTGCTGACTTGTTTTGAAAGTATGACGTTATGTCATGGCCCGGTGATTATTCGAACTGTTTCCTTTAACCAGCCCGCACATAACGCGAGGCAGTTTTTTGACACGTCTTGTCAAAGCAGAGATCGTGTCCCCTTATTACGGGATTCTCATCAATACGGGCGTGGGTAACCCAACCGCACCATCAATTACGGCGCTTGGTGGATAAGCGAGTTTTACCAAGCAAGTGGGGATGCTTAGCTTCGTCCGCCCATATAAAGGGATAAGGATTCATCTTTCTATCCACGCCTTCTTCCTCCTTTGCTCATCCGTTTTCGCACACTCGAGCTCTAGTGCCCAAGTCCGCACTTCCCACCTCAACCTTCTCCAACCATGTCCAGAGCGGGAGGTAGGTGGATGGTCTCCTCTGTCACGGATGGAGACATCAAGAAATTGAGGAGAGCCGGATACCTGCCCGACGACATCGCGCACCGGCTCCCAGATGAGGGGCAGCTCATCCCCACCCCCAGGCCCCATGAGAGGGTAGTGTTCCTCACCCATTTCCTCCGCGGACTAGGATTCCCTCTCCATCCATTCGTCCGGGGGCTCATGTTCTATTACGACCAGGATTTCCATGATCTGGCCCCGAACTTCATCCTCAACATCTCGGCGTTTATCGTCGTGTGCGAGGCCTTCCTCCGCATCAAGCCCCATTTCGGCTTATGGTTGAAGACCTTCAATGTCAAGCAGAAGGTTGTGGGCAGGCACCAGGCGGAGTGCGGAGGCGCCATGGTGGGCAAGATGCCCAACGCAACATGGCTCGAGGGCTCCTTTGTGGAAACCATAAAGGGGTGGCAATCGGGGTGGTTCTACATCACCGAGCCACGCGACCCTGCATGGGCAGCGGCCCCCGAGTTCCGATCTGGCATCCCCACGCGTCTCACTTCTCGGAAAGAGAAGGGCCTGTCCTGGGGTAGTTTGGGAGAGCTGACCGAAATCCAAACATGTATTCAAAAGATGGTGAACAAGAAGCTCAAACTTGTCAATGTGGTCCAGGTCATGCTCCACCGCCGGATCCTCCCGTGCCAACAAAGGGAGTTCAACTTGTGGGAGTTCGACCCGGCGCAGCACCGAACTCTGAACAAGCTCTTCGACACGACTCACGAAGATGCCTGGAGGGTGCTGTTCAAAAGCGCCGAGGTCCCCCCTCCTATTACTGAGGATTGCGGATTCAGCGCGAAGCACCAAGCCAGTGCGGTAAGCTACTTTACCTTTCATAGGATACTTATTTTTTATAGATTGACTCCATGCGGGATCTAAACTCCCGTACCTTTGACAGGACTGGCAGGAGACGGCCGGACAGATCGACTGTCCGGCTCCTTTGCCCGAAGGCCCCGCAGACGCTCTTCTGGCGAAGATGCTGACTCCGGCCCCTTATACGGTGCCGGAGAAGACCAAGAAGGCCAAGGGAACCCTAAAGAGTTCCCGATGCCAGGCGTTGTCGGACTCACTGTCCGATGACTCTACGGCGCACTCTTCCCCTGAAGACGAGGAAGAAGAAGAAGATGCTCCCCCAACGGCTGGGGGAGATAAGAAAAGGAAGGCCGCCCCAACTGGGGGGCCGAAGGGTCCAAGAAGGGAAGGACTCTCCTTCCGGACAGTTCCACCACCGCCGACGAAGGCGAAGACGAGTGGTTGCCCAAGGCGAAGCCCCCGGGGAGATCGTAAGTATTCGGATACCAGAGTAACTCGTAGAATTCCTTTGTCGCACTGTTTTCCCTAACACCGAACATAATTATGCAGGCCGCCACGAGCCAGTATCGATGTATCATCGGACGGCTCCATGGGCTCGTCGGACATGGATAGCGTCCAGTCCCGACCGCCACCTCCCCTCATCCTGCCGACGACGCCGAGTTTTTGTCTCAAGAGGCACCGAATCAAGGGGAGACAGTCCCAGAGGCGTCTCAAGGCGACCTTCCGGGCTCCAGGAGCCGAGGGGACAGGGCCCGTGAGAGCTCCGAGTTCGGACCTTAGCCGAACACCGTGCCGGAACCTCCAGCGGTTCCAGCCTCGGGCAGGCAGCCTCCTTCTAAGAGGGGCAAGACGCCTGTGCCGGTGACCTCTGTCCATCCAGAGGTGCCGGACAATCTGCTGGAAGCGCTTCGCAGTGCTTCCATCGATGAGGAGCACCACACTATCATGAGTGCGGTGATCCAGAAGGTTCAGTCTGCCAAGAGCGGATTGACTGAAGCCTGTGCCAGCCTTCTAACAGGCTTTGAGGTAAGTGTTTTAAAATATATGAAAAATATTACCACATAGACAGTAGCCCCTGATGCTTTGTTCGGTGTTCACAAAGAAAAGCCGAACAGAGGATCAAATAATATCGCAGGAGTCTAATATAAGTATGTCAATATGCATATGCAGGCTTCGCTGCTGGCGTCCGCCGCACTTACTGCGGAGGTAGCCGTACTAAAGCAGGACCTCGAGGGGTCTAGGAAAGAGCTCGGCCTTGCCAAGAGGCAGCTCGAGGAGAACAAGGGTAAGTAATACCCTGTCTATAGATATGTATATATAAAAGAAGACGCGATTGCAAAATGACAGGATCATCGTATATTCGCCAAGGGCCACGACCGAGGTGGCGACCCTGAAGCAAGCGCTAACCAAGGCCAAAGAGAACACGGCCAAGGAGCGCACCGAGCGAGAGAAGCACGAGGCTCGGGTGGGCAAGGTGCAGCAAGAGCTCCAGGCTCTCGTGGCGAAGCACGAGGCGTTGGAGCTTGACTCAAAGACGCGGGAGTCGGAGCTTGCCGCGGCCCTCGAGAGCGCAAAAAGTGCCAAGGCCGAAGCCCAAAAGGCCCTCCAGGAGATCGACGCGATGAAGAAGATAGCGGTGGGTAAGGCTTTCTATATGCAAAGCAAGCATGTAAAATTAAATTACCGATTACTTACCCGGACCCGGAGCTCACCAGGAGCATTCGCAGATTTGCCCCGCAGTGTGTCCGATGCCGCACAATTTTACCAGGACGAGGATGGAAGCTCAATGGAGAAGCTATTCTGGTCTCAGTATGCTGAGGCCAAACACCCGGTGCCAATGAGCGACCAGCTGAAGCAGATGGTCGAGCTACATAAGGCGGCCGATCGGGCCATGAAGAGCTTTATAGTCCGTCTGTGGCCTGGCGACGCCCTTCCGAACAGCTTCTTTGGCCTGGTGAGGCGGCTTGTGGATGCCTGCCCGCGGCTGGAGGTCGTCAAGCGATCTGTCTGCATTGAAGGTGCACGCCGGGCTTTCACCCGTGTGAAATTGCAATGGGTCAAGCTAGACGCCGTGAAGCTGATCAAGGAGGGGCCGCCGGAGGGCAAGGAGCACCGCCACCCCAAGATGTACTATGAGGGTGTTCTGCCGGGTGCCCGCCTTATAGCAGACGAGTGTTCAAAAGATGTAATATTTGAGTGGGACTTGCTCGTTTTATCCTGTATTTATGAAAACTTGTTTCATATGCGCTATGCAACGCTTATTTGAATTTAAAATATTACCTTCTGTTTGGCTATTTATCCAATCTGAGAGATGGCTAGTCCTCGGCTTCTGCCCCCATGCCACGAGTGCTGGGGTGTTCGGGATAAACCTGAGCACTCTTGTTCCCATGTTTGGGTCCTTCGAGGGAGGTGCTCAGCACAACGAACAACGCAACCAGACTAATAATGCTTTATCTCTCTCACTTAGCCATAGAATTCTATAATTTAAATTTCGGCGAAGCCCCTGGTATTCGGAAGACCGAATTTGGGGCGCGATACACGCCTTTAAGCCGGACAGGGCCGGCCCCTCGCTCTAAGCGGCATAAGTCTTTAGGGACTCGAAAACCTCGCCGAATAGTGACCAGTCTCTCGCCTTATCATGACAGTCAGTTTTAGTTTTCTCTACTGAGGTGCTAAACCTAGCAGAACCGGGGCACAATCGCAGTAGTTCTCCTAGCGCTACCTTAGCCGATAGAGCAGAACGTAAGGTACCAAAACATAGGAGCCGGGCAAACCCAACATTTGACCAAAGACATGATTCGGAGTTGATGCATATAATGCTATAAGTTCGGGGTGCCGCACTTGTGAAAGTGTTCGGAATTTTTACACCATATTGTGGGGTACGTAAGCCCCTGGTGTATTGGCCGTACCAAAGTGTATGGTTGCAAGGCGTCATTAATGAACACACAGATATATATATATATAACAAGAATGCAATAATAGTCGTAATGTCATGCATTGTTTATTAAAAAATTGCGTTAAAGCATAGTGATACAGATAGTGCGATAAGAAAAGAGTAGGAATGTCCCTTCCAAGGGCAAGCTGAGGAATGATATTAAATCGAATATTTCGCTCGTTACTGTAATCAACCTGGGAATTCTGTGGTGTGACGTAGCTGTCTGCCTCCTTGGTTGCTGCATCATGTGTTCGGCAATAGTGCTGCCGGACAGTGTTTCCAGAGATTAAGGTCCTGAAAAAAAGGAGAAAAATAACCAAACGGGAAGACACTAGTGCGGTTTAAGCCGCGTCTTGGGGCATGCCGCAGTTGTGCCCCCCTCCCCACCTGTGCCGGCGGTATTTTTAATGCGTAATTATGTACGCGCGGCACGAGTTTTGCCGTTGGGCTGGGATTGGGGTGGCCGTCGTATTGCTACGCGAGGTCAGATCGCGCCAGGCGGTCTATTTGCTGATTGCTCAGAGTGCGCTTGAAGGTGTCCGGGCTTTGAAGCGCCGAACCGGTTGATTGCCTTGAGAGGCTGCTTTGCGCTTCTGCTGCGAGGGCCGTGGTGTGCTCCTCTGTTCGGAGAGAGTGCTCTGTGTTTCCATTGACCGTAATAACTCCGCGAGGTCCTGGCATCTTGAGCTTGAGGTATGCATAATGTGGTACCGCATTGAATCTAGCAAATGCGGTTCGCCCGACCAGCGCATGATAACCACAGCGGAACGGGACTATATCGAAGATTAACTCTTTGGTTCGGAAGTTATCCGGGGATACGAAGACCACTTCCAGTGTAATTGACCCTGTGCAATGGGCCTCCACTCCTGGAATGACGCCTTTAAAGGTCGTTTTTGTGGGTTTGATCCTTGAGGGGTCTATACCCATTTTGCGCACTGTGTCCTGATAAAGCAGGTTCAGGCTGCTGCCGCCATCCATAAGGACTCGAGGGAGGTGAAATCCGTCAATGATTGGGTCTAGGACTAGTGCGGCAAATCCGCCATGACGGATACTAGTGGGGTGGTCCCTGCGATCGAAGCTGGTCGGACAGAAGGACCAAGGGTTGAACTTTGGGGCAACTTGCTCCAACGCATATACGTCCCTGAGCGGACGCTTCCGCTCCCTCTTGGGAATGTGGGTTGCGTATATCATGTTCACCGTCCGCACTTGCGGGGGAAACCTCTTCTGTCCTCCGGTGTGTGGCTGCCGGGGCTCCTCCTCGTCATCGTTATGCGGCCCCTTGTCCTTGTTTTCGGCAATTAACTTGCCGGCCTGCTTGAACACCCAACAATCCATGTTGGTGTGATTGGCTGGCTTGTCTGGGGTGCCGTGTATTTGACACAAGCGATCGAGTATACAGTCCAAGCTGGACGGACCCGGCGTACTTTGTTTAAATGGCTTTTTCCGCTGACCGGGTTTAGAGCCTTTGAATCCGGCACTGACTGTCGTATCCTCGGTATTTTTGCTGTTAATGTGGCGCTTATGTTTGTTGCGACGTGACCTGCTATTGCCGTCCTTGGGATCCGAGGTACCATGGTTCTTTGATATGTTATTACTGCAAGCCAGCCAGCTGTCTTCTCCCACACAAAAGCGGGTCATGAGCGTCGTGAGAGCTGCCATGGATTTCAGCTTTTCCTGACCAAGGTGCCGGGCTAGCCACTCGTCTCGGATGTTGTGTTTGAAAGACGCTAAGGCCTCTGCATTCGGATGGTCGACGATTTGATTTTTCTTTCTAAGGAACCGAGTCCAGAATTGCCTGGCCGACTCTTCTGGCTGCTGAATTATGTGGCTCAAGTCATCGGTGTCTGGTGGTCGCACATAAGTGCCCTGAAAGTTGTCGAGGAATGCGGCTTCTAGATCTTCCCAACAGGTAATGGAGTCCGCTGGCAAGCTGTAAAGCCAATGTCGCGCTGGTCCTTTGAGCTTTAGTGGGAGGTATTGATGGCGTGTAAGTCATCACGGCGGGCCATGTGGATGTGGCGGAGGAAATCCTCGATCCATACTGCGGGATCTATTGTGCCGTCGTATGATTCAATATTTACAGGTTTGAAACCTTCTGGGAATTGATGATCCATTACTTCGTCTGTGAAACATAAGGGGTGTGTGGCGCATCTGTATTGGGCTATATCGCGACGCAGCTCGAATGGGTCTTGCCCGCTGTGTTCGGCCCGGCCGGACTTGCTTTTACTGTATCCGGCGTGACATTTATCGTCTCGCAGAGTGGTGCGCCCTCGTGATCCGTAGATCGATCTTGCATGCTTTGCTTTGTCCTCCAATATGTCTCACAGGTCTGGTGTATCTCCCCATGCCTTTTTATTTGAATGGCATCGGGGTGGAGGCTGAGTTTTTGGCTGGAATGCCTCTCTATCGCGGCCACGAGGTGGCCGATCAGCCGTATCATACGCTTCTTCCTCCACTCGGGGTAGTAACCTTCATTTTGGGTAATTCTTGGTGGGGCACTCGAGTTTATATTCCTCGGCCGCGAGGACTTCAGTCCATCTGTCAGCTAGCAGATCTTGATCTGCTTGAAGCTCCTTCTGCTTTTTCTTCAGGCTATTTGCCGTGGCCATAAGCCGGCGCTTGAAGCGCTCTTATTCGACAGGATCCTATGGTATGGTGAATTCATCGTCGCCGAGGCTTCTCTCGTCTTTGGAGGGGGCATGTAATTGTCATCCTCCTCCTCTCCGTCTGCCGCTCTCTCAGGAGGGCTGGCTCCTCCATCCTCCTGCTCTAAATCTTGCTAGGGGGGATTGTTGTTGTCTTCGGCACTATACGGAGTGTTATTATCTCCTATGCCGGTATCACCACTTTTGCTTTGGCAGGACTTAGAGTGGCGCCACTGACGTTGGCGCTTGGGTTGCTTCTTGGAGGGGTCATCCTCCGGTATCTCATCGCCATTGCCTTCTTTGGGTGTATCCACCATGTATATGTCATATGACGAGGTGGCTTTCCAGTGCCCTATAGGCGCTGGTTCATGTTCGTCTCCTACATCGTCGTCCATATCGTCGATGTCTTTGGAGTTGAAGTCGAGCATGTCGGTTAGATCATCGACAGTGGCTACAAAGTGGATGGTGGGTGGGCGTCGAATTTCTTCGTCGTCCGCATCCCAATCTTGTTGGCCATAATCCGGCCAGGGCTCTCCTGACAAAGAGAGAGACCTTAGTGAATTCAGAATGTCGCCGAAGGGCGAGTGCTGAAAGACATCTGCGGCGGTGAATTCCATGATCGGCGCCCAATCGAATTCGATTGGCAGGGGCGCGGGCAGTTCGGAGTCGGGAAAAGAGTTCGGCACCTTGGAGTCACGGGCTTCGTGGAGGATTAGGCTGGTGTTCGGCTCGATCGCCCTTGAGACTGCAGCTCCTGAGGCAGTGTCTAGCCACCCGTCCTTGATTGGCCCAGTTGGCTCCGAGCTAAGGGTCGGAGCTAATGCGGGCGCGGCCTCTGGGGTACTGTTCGGCGGTAGAGCTAGGTCATACCCATCATGACAGTGCAGCGTGCCCGGCTGTGGCTCGAATTCGTCGAAGATCAAGTCTCCGCGGATGTGGGCTGTGTAGTTCAAACTTCCAAATCTGACCTGATGGCCAGGGGCGTAGCTTTCAATCTGCTCCAGATGGCCAAGCGAATTGGCCGGCAGTGCAAAGCCGCCGAGCACGAAGATCTGTCTGGGGAGAAAAGTCTCACACTGGACCGCATCGCTATCGATGATAGTAGGAGCCATCAAGCCTAATGGCGACGACACAGAGGAAATCTCAATGAAAGCACCAATGTCGGTGTCAAAACCGGCGGATCTCGGGTAGGGGGTCCCGAACTATGCGCCTAGGCCGGATGGTAACATGAGGCAGGGGACACGATGTTTTACCCAGGTTCGGACCCTCTTGATGGAGGTAAAACCCTATGTCCTGCTTGATTAATATTGATGATATGGGTAGTACAAGAGTAGATCTACCACGAGATCAGAGAGGCTAAACCCTAGAAGCTAGCCTATGGTATGATTGTATGTTGTGGTTGTTGTCGTACGGACTAAAACCCTTCAGTTTATATAGACAATGGAGAGGTTTAGGGTTACACAAGGTCGGTTACAAAGGAGGAGATATCCATATCCGTATTGCCTAGCTTGCCTTCCACGCCAAGTAGAGTCCCATCTGGACACGAGACGAAGTCTTCTTGTATCTTCATAGTCTAACAGTACGGCCAATGGAGATAGTCTGGCTGTCCGGAGACCCCCTAATCCAGGACTCCCGCAATGATGATTTAGGGATGTTTGGTGAAGATCCGGACCCAACGGTGACGACTCCCGGGTCGGGTTCGGAAGAGCTTTTGGACGCACGCGAGGGGTTTGCGGGATGTGCCGAGAGGTTAGGAAGCTAGACAAGAGGGAAACAAAATCTGGTTGGTCTCGGAACGGTCAACGAAAGCAAGGGGTGACGCGACAACTATGAGCGGATACGGGTTTTATGAAAACATATGGATGCAATGCACATGATGCTATGAGATGAGATGCATGGCATGAACAAAATGCAAAAGAAAGGACAAAAACCCAACCCCGAAGGAAATATCATATCACATCTCCGGAAAAGGCAAGAGTTGGAGTTACGAATATGGAAAGTTTTATCCGGGGCGTTACAACACTCCACCACTATGAGAGGATCTCGTCCCGAGATCTAGGATTGCACCAGAGGGAAAAGGAAGAGGAAGATTAGAGGTAAACTAAGTTGCTTCTTCAAAAAACGAGTGAAACCATGAACCTTGACAGGTTGAGCAAAATGAAAGAAAGAAAACAACGAAGATGAACAAAGTTGAAAACACTCCTTTAGAAAAGAGGAACAAGGGATACGACGAGAACCAATAGGTTTAGTGATAAGATAGATATTGAAACCACTCCGGTTAAAACTAGATAGAGAAGGAATAAGATTGATATAATTTGGGCAGCACTCCGACTGAAAGAAGAAGGAAAACTTGATAAGATGAAAAGCACTTGAAGAGATGACACAACACTCCGGTTAAATGGATAAGCATGAAAAGAACACGATCCTCACAATTCGAGATGATGAGTGAAGAGAGCAACATCAGCATGCCTTCGGAAGAAAGAATAGAAGATAGATCATTTGAATAACAAAATGGAGAAGAAAATGCCCACTTTTGCCACAAAAGAGCTTGGAGAGCACCCTTCCAAGAAGGTTATAACGGAGTTGTTGGAAAACCAACAACGAAATGAATAAGCTTGTAGTGGGCTTATGGAAAACTTCTCAAAATTATGAGGTGAAATTCTTCCACTAACAGAAACAATAGATTGGATTGATATCAACAAGGAGACGAGAAACTTATCTCACCAGGAGGATAAGGAATACTTTGGTCATTGATAGGCACCACAATTAGCAACATTCCTTAGGGAAAGCTTTAGGTGAAATCCAACCCAATATACTCCAATGAAGAGATTGATGGGTTGCAAAGGATCTCATGAACAAATTGAAAATGACGGGTTTAAAATATGTCATTCCTGACAACTTGTGAATCATGACACATGAAGGAAGTTGTCAAAACGACATAACACCATCCCAAAAGATAAGATAGAGAGAATAGCACTTCGGAATGCAAGATGAAGAATACTTGAGCTCCTCTGAAAAGAATCTTGATGAGCACTTCGAGAAGTAATTAAATCCTTGGTGAACCATCATGTAGAACCTCCATGAAGAACTCCGGTAATAAAAGAATAATCAAAAGAAGTGACGGATGAAAGAATAACATTGAGTCCTTGCAATGATTGGATGAAGCTTTATGATGAGATAAGGTGGAAACTTGGAACTCTGGAAAAGAAAGATGAACAAAATAAATCAAGAATTTTGATGAACCTCCGAAAGAAAAAATAAAGCATCTCGAACCGAGAAATGTGACATGTTGAACCACTCCGGAAAGAAGAAACTAGATCATTTGGGTGAAACAATAATAAGAATTACGTTATGTGTATCCTTCACCAATTTAGATTGATGACAAGCACGGATTTGGCATACTACTTATTCTCGTGGAAAGGATTAAGAGAGATATAACACAAACTTGAGAAGGTCTTCAATGAACCACCGGTAGGATTTGACAGAACGAATGAATTGCTATGATGAACGAAAGAAGAAGAATCTTGAGATAACCACCGTAAGAATTGAAAACGATTGAAGAAAAGATAAAGAAACACCAAGAAGAATTAGAGAACGAATGAAGATACTTGAGGGGATTTAGCTACATGAGAACGAAGAGATCATGAGCTGATAAGAGAATACTTGAATGATGCACCGGTAAGATTTGCAGAATGGTAGCTGAAAGCTGAGAATGAATAAGCCCGAAATGATGGTCTTTGGGGAATCAAACTGAAAAGAATCTTGAGTTGCTCCGGATGGGTGAAAAGAATTCTCACAATCGAATACAATGATGAGAGAAAGGCAATAAGCTAGAACCATGAATCTTGAAGAGAAAGGAGCAAGATTTAGAGGAAAAATCTTCTTCAGTCTTCAAATGTTGAAAAAGACGATGAGAAACACCACCATGAATTGTTGAGGCACTCTGGAATGAAGAATGGAAAGGTTGAGCCAACGATGAAAAGAATTTGAAAGATCTTGGGGAAAGATATTTGACTGATGATGATTCATTCTTATGTCAAACTTTGAAAAGAATTTGAGAATAACTCCGGAAAAAATAAGAAGAGTCAGGTAAGATCCTGGGAAAAGAACCTGTGGGTTAGGGCCCACTCAAAAGGAACACCGTTGAAATGATTGCTTGAAAAGATAGATTGCATCGGTTGAATTAAATTACTTGAATGAGATAACATCCTCGAAAGAGCTTGAACGAAAGCAGAGTGGAAACACGAATCTTCGAGATATCTTGAGCACTCCGGAACAATTGAATAGCGAGAAGTGGATGATTACGAGGTGCACCGGCATGAGAAAGCATTAGAAACGAGGAAAAGGGATATGATCAACACCAAAAGCTTGATTTGAATCCACTGGAAAAGAAAAGGAACGGAGAATGACAACTTGAAGCTCTGTTAGAATCTTCCTGAGAATCACCCGATAAGAACATTGATGGAACTGAATGGAGAGACTTCCCATCAATAAAAGGATACATGATAGTTGATTAAGAAATCTGATTCCTGGAAGGAAAAAGGGTGGGAGGGTGGGTAAAACAAAAGCAACTTGGGAAGGATAAAACAAGCACCGTTGAGAGAACTTTGAGTTGATCTTGCGGATGTCGAAAAAATGATAGGATCATCTCGAAGAGAAGCGCACTTGTTGGAAATAGAATTGGTATGATAACCTTGATGATCAAAAAGGATTAATACTCTCATAGAAATATGAGAGCATCGCTTAAGGAAGGTATGGAATCAACACTTGACTTCGAAGCAACTCAAATACCACAACAAAAAACAAAACAAAGGATTGGCTTGCAGAATAAGCCGGAAACAAACATATGATAGATCCCATATCGTATCATGTGTCCGTTGGAAAGATTGTTCTAGGAGCTACTTCAATTCCACTTATAAACTCCAGAAACTTTCTGGTTATGCAATCAGGTGTTGGGGATACAGCGGAAGCATAATATATCACCCAAACTAACAAATCCTACATCCAGATGTATCCATCCTTCAACACATACCCAAGAAACCTTCGGAAATCATTTACCTCAACCTTCGAAAAGCATCCGTTATACGAGTTATGGCAATACTCCCGAACTCCCGCCCCAGTACTGGGTGGCGTCGAGGTTATCTCACCAACAACTACATAAAAGAGATTTTCGATGTCGGCGAAACTCAGGTATTCCAGAACTGCAACGATAAAATTGTGACGACAACACCTCGGAGCTCAACTCCCCGGGACACTGCCACAACCCCTAAATGTCAGGAGGCACCAAGAACAATGTTCTCGTCACAAAACCATCGGAACGATTCCAAGATACCCGCGTGATCCTAAAAAAATTTAGTGAAATTTGAGGAGAGATGAGTCAAAACTCTATGCCAGGAGGCCTCACCAGAGAGACGAAGGGACTGAGGAGTAAAAAGAATCCTACTCTCCAATATATATAATCCTATAAGACTCAAAACATTTTTCTAGACTCAACAGTGCCGGCGATTCGATCAAGCAGGGGGCTCCTAAGTCGGGGAAGGCTCTGGTACCAACTTGTAACACCCACGATGCGGCTATATCTCCCACGTGTCGGAGCACGACTTAGAGGCATAACTGCATAGTAGGCATGTCGCAAGAGGGGTAATTTTTACACATCCCATGTACTGAATATGAAAGGGATAAAGAGTTGGCTTACAATCGCCACTTCACACAATACATAAATATAGCATAACATCAACCAGAATACAATCAAGGTCCCACTACGGAACCAAATAAAGAAAGACAACCCCTAATGCTAGATCCCCGATCGCCCCAACTGGGCTCCTCTACTGATCAAACGGCAACGAAACAACACAACGAACAAGATCTTCATTGGGCTCCCACTCGAGCTGGGTTGCTTCACCTGCACTGGTGTCATCGGCACCTGCAACTGTTTTGGAAGTAATCTGTGAGTCACGGGGACTCAGCAATCTCACACTCTCACGATCAAGACTATTTAAGCTTATGGGTAGGAAAAGGGGGTAGTGAGGTGGAGCTGCAGCAAGCACTAGCATGTATGGTGCCTAACTTACGCAAATGAGAGCGAGAAGCAAAGCACAGTCGTGAACTAGAAGTGATCAAGAAGTGATCCTGAAACTACTTACGTACAAGCATAACACAAGAACTGTGTTCACTTCCCGGACTCCGCCGAGAAGAGACCATCATGGCTACACACGCTGTTGATGCATTTTAATTATGTTAAGTGTTAGGTTTTCTACAACCGGATATTAAAAAATTCCCATCTGCCCATAACCACGGGCCCGGCTTTTGAAAGTTCAAAACCCTGCAGGGGTGTCCCAACTTAGCCCATCACAAGCTCTCATGGTCAACGAAGGATATTCCTTCTCCCAGGAAGACCCGATCAGACTCGGAATCCCAGTTACAAGATATTTCGACAATGGTAAAACAAGACCAGCAAAGCCACCTGAATGTGCCGACAAATCCCGATAGGAGCTGCATATATCTCATTCTCAGGCACACCAGATTGTCCAAACTTCCGGTAATCCAACCCAGTGTTGCCCCTGGTGTCCACCTGCGGCTGACAGGTTGGACCAACACTTAGAGGAGCACTGGCCCGGGGGGTTAAAATAAAGATGACCCTCGGGCTTCGGAAACCCAAGGGAAAAAAGGCTAGGTGGCAAAAGGTAAAACCAAGGTTGGGCCTTGCTGGAGGAGTTTTATTCAAGGCGAACTGTCAAGGGATTCCCATTATAACCCAACCACGTAAGGAACGCAAAATCAAGGAGCATAACACCGGTATGACGAAAACTAGGGCGGCAAGAGTGGAACAAAACACCAGGCATAAAGCCGAGCCTTCCACCCTTTACACGGTATATAGATGCATTAATTACATAAGAGATATATTGTGATATCCCAAACATATCCATGTTCCAACCAGGAACAAACTTCAACTTCACATGCAACTAGCAACGCTATAAGAGGGGCTAAGCAAAAGCGGTAACATAGCCAAACAACGGTCTGCTAGGAAAGGTGGGTTAGAGGCTTGACATGGCAATATGGGAGGCATGATATAGCAGGTGGTAGGTATCGTGGCATAGCAAAAGAGCGAACAACTAGCAAGCAAAGATAGAAGTGATTTCAAGGGTATGGTCATCTTGCCTGAAATCCCGCAAGGAAGAAGAACGAGTCCATGAAGAAGACAAATGGACGTAGTCGAACGGATCCTCACAAATGCGACGTTAACGGAACCAACCTGAAGAAGCAACACCGGAAAGAAGCAAACCACATAGTAAATCATCCACCACATAAACATGGCATGATGCACAACCAAGTATGATGCATGTCCGTTTTAATGAAGCATGGCATGGCAAAGTGCACAAACAAAACTACAAGTTAAGTGGAGCCCAATATGCAACGAGTTGCATATTGACTGAACTTCACAACAATTATTTAGTTCATCTCGTTTAAGCTACTCAACAATATTAAATGTTGTTAAACATGGCAAGAGGTGAAGCATAATAAAACTACCTAGCTAGGCAATTTAAATGAGGCCAGAAATAACATACAACAATTCCGGAAAATCCTCATGTCCATATTTCGAATTTGGTACTATTCTGCCCTAAAACATATTTTAATGATGTTAAACAGCAAAATGAAGTGCACCATGTTAAACTAGGAATTTTCCACCCCATTTACATATAAAGTTTATTAAAATTGGAGCTATGGTTATTTAGTTATGAAATAAATCATTTTAACATGGCATTTATGCAAATTTAATGCAAACAGCAAGTTAAGCATTTTAAACATGGATGAAAGTAGCAAAATATGAAACTAGATGAAATCCTAAGCATTTAACATGTTTGAATCATTTTAATCTGATGCACGGTTCATGAGTAATTAAATGCATGAACATGAGGGACTTTTCTGTAAAACAGCAGTTCCTGGATAATTAGCAAAATTCGCAGGTCAGGGAAAAAAATACTATAGGGCCGAATCTGGAGGGGCTGGGGTTCTCACCATGGGCCATGGCCCAGATCAGTGGAGGTGGGCTCGCGGGTAGCAGCTAGCTGGGCTCGAGGCCGGAAGCGGGGCACTGGGCCTGGCACGACCCACGCGCTGGCACTGGTCAACGCGCGCAGTTGGACGAAGCGGGCGAGGAGGCAGGGGCTTGTGTTCGTCCTCGTCTCCGTGAAGCAGTACGACAACGGCAGACTTGTCGCGGGCTCCTGGCGACGGGGTTGGCGGGAAGCGGCCGAAACGGCCAGATCCGGTGCGCCTCAGCAGGGAACCAGCGGATCTGGACGGCGGCGCGCACGGGACGGCAGCGGCGGAGCTTGGCGTCCAAGGCATGGTTCCTGCTCCTGGGCAGAGAAGAGAGAGAGAGGGTCACTTAGCGAGAGAGAGAGAGACGCACGGGAAGGAAGGGAGAAACGGGGAGAAGAAGGCGACGGTCCTGGGGTCACCGATGTGTGGCTCCGACGAGGGGAAGGAGATCAGGGGAGAGGAAGAGGGAGTCCAGCCTGGCGACTCGGAATTGAGACCATCTCGATCTGGAGGTTGGGGCGCCATGGGGCTGTAGGAGCTCAGGGACGGAGGGCTCGGGAGCGGGAGGGGCTCGGGTTGGCCGGGAGATGATCCCCAAGTGGGAGGAGGAGGCTGCAAGCTTCGGTGGTAGTGGAGGGGATCGATGGAGGTAGGTGGCGGCGCTGGTTGGCTCGGGAAGGAGTGAGGGGATCCCGAGGAAGAAATCTAGGTGCGTGGGGGCGGAAGGATTCGGAGGATGGGACAGCTCCCCTAGATTTAGGGTCGCTCTATTTATATAGTAAGTTGTAACGCCCCGAGACCGATGTGCCATGTGTTCTCCAGTTATTCGTTGTTGTTGCCTTGTCTTTGCTTGCGTGTCATGCATTGCATATCATGTCATCATGTGCATTTCATTTGCATACGTGTTCGTCTCATGCATTCGAGCTTTTTCCCCGTTGCCCGTTTTGCATTCCGGCGCTCCGTTCTCCTCCGGTGGTCATTTCTAACTTTCGTTTGTGTGTGGGGATTAAACATTTCCGGATTGGAGCGAGACTTGCCAAGCGGCCTTGGTTTACTACCGGTAGACCACCTGTCAAGTTCTGTACCATTTGGACTTCGTTTGATGCTCCAACGGTTAACCGAGGGACCGAAAAGGCCTCGTGTGTGTTGCAGCCCAACACCCTTCCAAAGTGGCCCAAAACCCACCAAAACCATCTCCATCATCTAGAGCGTTCGATCACGATCGCGTGGCCGAAAACCGCACCTTATTTGGACTCTCCTATCTCCCTCTACCTATATATATGTGCAACCCTTCCAAATTCGCGGACGAAACCCTAGTCCTCCTCTACCTCGCGCCACCGGACGCATCTCCGCCACCGGCCGGACATGTCCGCCGCCCGCAGCCACCTCACTACAACCAATCATGGCGTGCCACGTCAGCCGGCCGCCGCCCTCGCCCAACCAGTGGCCGCAACCTCTGCACCGCGTCCGCGCCAGCCCGCGGAGCCCAGGAGGGGCCCATCCGGCCCGGATCTGAACATCGTCGCCCGAGAGAGGTCGCCGCCTGCCCGCGCCTCTCCTCGCCGCGAGCACCTTCCCCGGAGTTCACCACTGCCGTCCGCTGGAGCTGCTGCTCCTCCCGCCCCCTCGCGTGACCCTGCGCCTCACCGGACCCGGGGCACCGGCGACCGGAGACGCCGCGCCTTCCCCGAGGCCGCGCGCAGCCGCCCGCCTCCGCCTATCTCCGCCCTCCTCCGCGCCGTCCTCGCCAGCGACGAGCTCGCCGGAGGTGCCGCCGACGCCGCCCGATCGCCTCTGCCTCGAACCGGTTCCACCCCGGTCAGATCCAGGGAGAGGTTGACTTTCTTCTTCCCCCCGAGATTTCACTAAGTCCCCGAGATTTCCATGTTTCATATGCCCATATTCATCATGTCGTAACTTTGCATCCGTAGCTCCGTTTTGGGCATATAGCATATCAAAATGTTCGTCTCGGAGAGTACATCATTTCATCTCATTGCATCATTTTCATTTGAGTTCATCTTGATGCCCGAAATGCTGTTGGAAGAGTGCTATTTGAGATAATTGTCAGATCTGCTGCTCCAATTAGATATTTGTCATTTTTTGCCATGATTATTGTGTGCATGATATGCCCTGAGCTCTTCATGAGTTTTGTCATATGTTTTGCCATCTATCCAGAGGTGCAATCCATGTATTTTTGTGATGTGTGTGGTGACTAGCACAAGCTTGCAAAGTGGAGCATTCGTTAATGCTGATTTCAGGGACTTAGCATTTCCACTAAGTCCTTGAGCTGTTTGTCTCAATATGCCATATGTTCATGTTGTTTGCTAGTGATACGTGCATCTTTTGAGGATGACCAGTAAGGATGTTTTGTTAATCTTGTAGTTCTCTATCCATCCATGTCTTTGTTTGCAATTATGGAGCACCCTAGCTTCAGTCAATCGAGCTCTACTTTTGCTATTTCGTGATTCTGGGCAGATTTTCTACTTGTTAGATATTTTGCCGAGGATGTTGTAGTTGATCCGTGCATGCTATGTTATTGTTCTTGCCATGTCTAGCTTGTGTAATGTGTATTCTTGATGGGTGTATGCTTACATTGTCATGCCTTGCTCTGTAGTGAGTGCATCGAGCTCGTAAACATGCCTACTTGATATCTGATTTGCATGTTCCAGTTTTTCAGTCCGAGTCTGATTATGTTTTTGCCATGTTCACATGCTTGCAATTGTATTTTCTAATCCCTTTTGGCTCAAGGTCACTAAGGGACTTTTGTTAAGCTCTTTGAGTAGCTCCATGCCATGCTTTACTTTGCCATGTTCAGCTCCTGTAGCATATAGTTTTCATGCTCCAAAGAGTGCTATTTGATCTGAAATTCCAGACAAGTGTTAATTTCACAAAGTGAAATCTGTTTGCCAAATGCATTTTTGCCATGCTTGTTTGAACCTTTTAATGGATGAATTGGCCGTAGCTCAGTGTTCCTCTTTTGTTAAGAATCATGAATGGATCCCTGCCATGTATTTTGATGCCATGTTTGGGTGCTGTAGCATGTTCTTCTTGTTGCATCTAGTTGGCTACTTGCTGTAAATCGCAGAACGTGGTCATATTTGAATCGCTTGCCATTTCCAAACCGTAACTCCGATTCCGGCGTTTTTTATATCGTTTTCAAGCGGTTTCACCTCACCTTTCCAGTGGCACATTTGGATTTCCAAGTTGAGGCCAGTTCATGCATTCCTTGTCAAATCTTGCATATGCATCCCATATCGCATCCCGCATAGCATACCATCTTTGCATCATTTTGTTTGAGCCTTGCACGTGGTTGATTGTGTCCTTGTTGCGTGTTTGTCTTGTTTGGGTGGAGCCGGGAGACGATTTCGCTAACGGGGAGCCCGTTGAGTTTGCTTTTGAGGATCCAGTCAACTCTGACAACTTTGTAGGCAAGATGATCATACCCTCGAAATCACTACTATCTTTGCGTTGCTAGATGCTCGCTCTTTTGCTATGCCTATGCTATGATGCCTACCACTTGCTTATCATGTATCCCAAATTGCCATGTCAAACCTCTAACCCACTATGTCCTAGCAAACCGTTGATGGCTATGTTACCGCTTTGCTCAGCCCCTCTTATAGCGTTGCTAATTGCAGGTGAAGATTGGAAACCATTCCTTGTTGGAACATTATTTACTTGTTGGGATATCATTATATTGCCTTGTTATCTTAATGTATCTATATACTTGGTAAAGGGTGGAAGGCTCGGCCTCTCGCCTAGTGTTTTGTTCCACTCTTGCCGCCCTAGTTTCCGTCATATCGGTGTTATGTTCCCGGATTTTGCGTTCCTTACGCGGTTGGGTGATAATGGGAACCCCTTGATCGCGCCTTGCCTCCTCTTCTCGCTCTCTTTTGCGAACAGGTTAGCCACCATATATGCTAGTCGCTTGCTGCAGCTCCACATATATTACCTTGCCTTTACCTATGAGCTTAAATAGTCTTGATCGCGAGGGTGTGAGATTGCTGAGTCCCTGTGGCTCACAGATTACTTCCAAACCAGATGCAGGGCCTGTTGTTTCCGCTCCAGATGACGCGCTTGAGCTCAAGTGGGAGTTCGACGAGGACTCACGCCGATATTACGTGTCTTTCCCTGATGATCAGTAGTGGTGCCCAGTTGGGGTGATCGGGACCGTGTCGCATGTTGGGTTTTTCTTTCATTTTGGCGCCGTAGTCAGGCCATGAGTGTTTGGTTGATGTAATGCTATTTATGTACTTTGTTTGACGTGGCGAGTGTAAGCCAACTATGTATCTCCCCTTTTATTATCTATATTACATGGGATGTTGTGAAGATTGCCTAACTTGCGACATTGCTTTCAATGCGGTTATGCCTCTAAGTCGTGCCTCGACACGTGGGAGCTATAGCCGCATCGAGGGCATTACATAAGTAGGCTAGGTTTAGGGGGTATTTGATCCCTCCGATTTTTAATCGGACGATCGAGAATAAATAGCTTAGGAGAGTCCAACGAGAAATCGATGATGATTTAGGGATGTTTGGTGAAGATCCGGACCCAATGGTGACGACTGCCCGGGCCGGGTTCGGAAGAGGTTTTGGACGCACGCGAGGGGTTTGCGGGATGTGCAGAGAGGTTAGGAAGCTAGACAAGAGGGAAACAAAATCTGGATGGTCTCAGAACGGTCAAGGAAAGCAAGGGGTGACGCGGCAACTATGAGCGGATACGGGTTTTATGAAAACATATGGATGCGATGCACATGATGCTATGAGATGAGATGCATGGCATGAACAAAATGCAAAACAAACGACAAAAACCCAACCACGAAGGAAATATCATATCGCATCTCCGGAAAAGGCAAGAGTTGGAGTTACGAATATGGAAAGTTGTATCCGGGGCGTTACAGTGTTGTTGCTTGCAAAGCACTTGGGACTTTTAGAAAAGCCATTTCCATTGAAAAATTGCGTTGACAGACATTAGCCCCCAATGCCAAGTGTTGTTGCTTGCAAAGCACTTGGGACTTATATTGTTGTAACCCACCATGAAACTTGACAAATTTATGTTGTATGCAGGCTGCTACCACATTGGAAACTCAACTAAACGAGGCCAAGACCTGGCTGGCGGCTCAGGAAACTGAGACCAAAAAGGCTGAATCAAAATTCCAGTTTAGTGTGTCTGAAGCCAAAAAATTCAAGACCAGCTTTACTGCGGATAAAGACGCTTGGGCTAACGAAAAGACTGCTCTGATTCAGCATGCTAAGAAAGTAGAGGCGACTCTTGAGGAAGTTACCACTGAACTCACCAGTTTAAAGAACCGTGTGTCTCAGATGGTTTCTGCTATCTTCGGCAAGTCACCTTGTTATTTATCCAAAGTAAGTATTTGTCGTCATACTGTAAGCCGCCACTTAACCAATCTTTGAACTTTTTCAGGTCCCAAGAGCAGCAACCTTAGCCGAGACACACTGGTGAAGCTCAAGGTGGTTTATACGCTTGTTGAGCAATTATACACTAGAGCTCAGCAAACTCTCGCTACAATCTCCCCAACAAATCAAGGACCAAATCTGTTAAGTGATGTTTTAAAGAAACTGTCCATCTTACCCACCAGGTTTCAATAAATCAAATGGTCTTGTGATAGAGCCAGAGCTGTAACAGCCTTGAGCCGTGCTAAAGCATGGGTACCTGAACTAGACTCGGCAGATGTAGCTAGTGGGCATCCTAGTCTGAAGGAAGATGGAACCTCTTTTCACCAGCAAGACTTTGCCGCCTGTGTCAAAGAGATTCGTCTGCATGCAAGAATCATCGCTGAAGAGACCAATCTCACCAAGTACCAGCCGGCTTACGATGCAGATAATCAGAAGATGCAGACTCCTTTGTATAAAGTGATGGATTTAATTCCACTGATTCGTAAGAACACTTTCGCCCTTGATATTGACCCGTCTGATCTGATTGACAATGAAGCTAAATTCGTCACCTTGCGTGGCTTTGACTGGTCCAAACCCAACTTCCAGACGGTGGAGGAGGAAGACAAACCAGCAAGGGATGAATCGCAACCTTCAAGCTAGCTAGGCCAAGATTCATGACACGGGGCCGGTTTGTCATCTGCTTTCTACAAGACTTAAAAACAATTATCCTTTTGGGCACCAAGCGCCTTGTAATAGGCTAGCTTTAAAATCTTATTCTGCTATGCCATCATGCATATTTTGCTGTGCATGACACTGTTCATCCACCATGTTAAGATATACCTTGTATGCTTTATGATATTAGAAATTTTGAATCTGTTCCTGCATACAATAGGTGAAAAGTGTCCTGGCGGTTTACCGCTGGACGGGTTATAATGCCTGATATAAACCATAGGAAACTATCACAGTTTATAACCAAGGCTAGACTAAATAGTAACCATATATGATTGAAAATGTGTCATACCTGTGATATTTGATCACACTGTTGGTTTACCAACCTAGTGCGGTAAGGGTGATAACCCAAATTTTTGAGCACTGGGAATTATCAGAGATTGCAGGTTTATAAATAAAGCCGGGCCGGGTTAATAAACACCGGATATTATCTCATCTCATACTAGCGACTTATAGTCAAAAGCCAGGCCGGTTTAATAAACACCGGATATTATCTCATACTAGCGACTTATAGTCAAAAGCCAGGCCGAGTTAATAAACACTGGTGAATTATAATCATAAAAATTTATAAGCCTTATCAAATAAACCTCAAAAAGAAAGAATCTGTCGAATAAAAAACCAATGAAAAACAAGGCTTTTCATGGGCTGCCAGGCCACTGAGTTAAACCTATATACAAACCTTATAAGATGGACCTCACATAACCAATCGTCATTTTAACTTTGACAAGTTCAGTGTCTGCATAAGATTGACTTGTCAAACGTTCGGCGGGTCATTCCAGGATTACCTGGGCGGAGTGGCTTACTTAAAAAGGCCGGACAACCCGGGGTTTTAGGTGAATACACCTGGATTCCAAGCCTGGCTTTTAAGCCTATTACAAGGGTTATAAAAACTCTTTGTTCTTTAGAACAAAAGAGCCCCCAAGCAATATTTTGAGCTATGCTCAAGGGGCACCTATGTTTGAGTTGTGCTATTGCAACAGACTCTCTTTGGTCCCTTTAACTTGGGTAGCAAGCCTCCAAGTTTTTTTTATGTGGCCTATAAGCTGGATCAAAGGGTAATCATAACTTTGTTGTATAAAGCAAAAGCCCCAAGTGACCAAAAAATTGTTATTTAAAGAGAAAAAATGGCAGAGGCCCTGCTTTAACAGGGATGCCAGCTTTATTATATTGATCATAATATATACATTGTCAAAATATGTACATTAGAAGAGCCAGTGGCTCAAGTGTAGTAAAGCCTAAGATGAGCAATATTCCACGGCCGGCGGGTCTCTTCCTCTGACGTGCGTGAGTCCTTGTGGTCTCGAACATCGATAAGGTAATATGACCCATTGTTTAGATTCTTGCTGACCACAAAGGGTCCTTCCCAAGTTGGGGATAACTTGTGCATATCAGTCTGATCCTGGATAAGCCGCAGCACCAGATCGCCTTCTTGGAAAGTTCTGGTTTTAACCCGGCGGCTGTGATAGTGGCGCAGATCTTGCTGCCAAATCGCTGAACAAGCCGCCGCAATGTCACGCTCCTCATCCAACAGGTCAAGTGCTTCCTGATGTGCTTTTTCATTGTCAGCTTCAACATAAGCCACCACACGAGGTGAGTCATGACGAATGTCACTAGGGAGAACCGCTTCTGCTCCGTAAACCATGAAGAAAAGTGTGTATCACGTAGATCTGTTAGGGGTGGTATTAATGCTTCATAACACGGAAGGTAACTCCTCCACCCAACAACCCGGCGTCCTCTTCAGGGGAATTATAAGCCAGGGCTTGATGACTTTCAAGATCTCTTGATTGCCTCTCCTAGCTTGACCATTAGATTGGGGGTGAGCCACTGACGATACATCAAGCCGAATAAGCTCACGTTGACAAAATTCTTCCATAGCACCCTTAGAGAGACTAGTGCCATTGTCTGTTATGATGTCGTGTGGAAAACCAAAACAGAAGATCACCTTCTTCATGAATTGAACCTCCGTTGCTGCATCACACTTACTGACTGGCTCTGCCTCTACCCACTTAGTGAACTTATTAACCGCCACTAAAAGGAGGGTGATAGAGGCGAGGGTCCCGATCTTTCGATGAGACGATAAATATCGATTTTGTGGAGACGACTTTGATGATCCGACTACAAACTTGCACGACGTTGCGCCTTAGCAATCGCTAAACCAATCTCCTGAGGTTACTGATGATGCCGGAAGCACGGTCAGCCTGACCAAGAAGGTCTATTCCTGCAAGCAATCGAAGAAAGAGCAAGAATATGATAAAGCAATCTGAATATTGCGAATATATATGAATTATTGATAATGGTGGGGGTCCGTAAGCGGTCTTGGTCTGGTCGTTGGACACAAACGAAGTACACGAAGTTGCAATGGCTAACTTTTAACTAAACAAATCCCCAGGAAAAAGTTACTGGATGGATCTACTTATATAGAAGCAAGGGGTGGCAGCCAAGGAGGTGGAAGGACGTCCCAAGGAAGCCTAAAACTAACCCTAGGTCGTACAAGGCTCATGGGCCCAAGTGGAGGTGATGCAACACATTTGGACTTGTTGTTTGACTCCGATTATGCTGCAGCATCACATTGTTTCGTCGATATCTCAATGCTCCGGACGAATTTGAAGGTGAATCCAGTTGGGTTGGAAAGAGCATGAAATCTAATTTCCAACAAAAAAGGAATCACCCAATTCGGAGTCCGTATGAAAAAGTTGTTGACACTTTGAGTCAGGTATGTCTATGCAGTCCGAATCTGAATACAAAACGTGAGAGACTTGGACTCTATCTTCTCTTGGCTCAAAATTTATGTGAGAGGACTTTTTGAAAAGAACCTAAACTTCTCATTTTCCCAATATTTTTGGTCGTGTCCAAGGTAGTCATGTCCTCATCATCGTCCCCTTCTTGAAAACAAAGCCGTCCTGGGCGTTGCTTAATCTGAAATGTAGCTAACAAAAGAGACAAGGTGTACATGTTGTATATGTATATGTCATCCATTTTTACTTCCCTTGGTTTTTGCACAAATGACACATGTATACATGAGTAATTTTCATAGTTCATAAAATCTGAAGCCGAAATATTATCACAAGAAGTAGAAGGCATGAAAATATTGCAACTCAGTTTGCACATATAAGTGAAGCTCTTATTCATATCAAAGGATTGACAATGTTCATCATTAAACCATCCCAACATTGGTGAATAAACCTTATTTGCATCAAATTTACATGCTACAACATGCTTAAGTAAGCAAACATGCAATAAGTCATTTGACACAGAATCATCACCAAGATTAGAGGTCATATCAAAATGATTAAACATTGGTTCTTTTGCATCAACAGTTAATTCAATGGGTGCACTCAAAATTGTTGGTATTTCAGTTGTTTGATCACACGACACATTCATGACAGTAACAAGATTCTCTAAAATAGGTGGTGTTCTCAAATCAAGAGGTAACTCAAAACATGATGCATTCAAGTTAACTAGGCATTCATCATTCTCATGTGAAGTTATATCATCAATACCTTTACTGTTACCTTGTCGCAAAGACGTAGCTGATGTAGGTATGGATGTTGACAATGTACCATACTCTTGAGATGATGTCGCGTTCACAAACCGAGGTGGGCTGCTCTAGTAGGTGCAAAGATGGAGGAACCAACCGACGATGGTGAGCATGAACAGGAATAGTAGTTGTTGTAGTCTCCCAATGCATCCTCTTGTATCTGTCTCTCAAAGGTACAAGCACGGACATACATACCTGTAATGCAACGAGGAATATACTGAAATCTTGCCTGAATATCATGGTTCAAACCATCAAAAAATCTATTCATTGTATCATCCTTAGATTCTTCTATGTCACAATGATGCATATAAGATTTGAACTCTTGGCGGTAAGCATGAACAGTGTTGTTGCCTTGTTTAAACTATTCAAATTTGCGAAGCAATTCATGACGATAGTAAGGAGGGTAAATTTGTTGTCTCATTACATATTTCAAATCTATCCATGTTGTGGGTTGGTTATCAATGTTTTTCTTACAATGCACACTCCACCAAACAGAAGCAAAACCAGTAAATGCTCTAGTGGCAGCTCGGACTCGCTCAAGTTCAGAAAATTCATGGTGACTAAAAACTTGTTCTACTTCAAGCTCCCAAGCTAGATAAATAGCAGAATTAAATCTACCCTCAAATGACGGTAAAAATTTAACCTGGCCATGTGCTTGTGTGTGTTGTCCCAACTCTCGTGATGGTGAAGATGTGTCCGTCGTCCAAGAACTTCTATCTCCGGAACCTGTCATGATTAGTAGAAACAAGAAACAAAATTCGAGAATAATGTTCCTATGAGCTACTAGGATGTGGTTGTAAAGTGCTCACAGTAAAGCAAATATCAATATCTTACAAGTTCTTACCATCCAGCAGGTGGTGACAAGCAACCAACGGTGTCAAATAACTCCGAAGATTGTGTAAAGCGATTGCCAGGGGAACGTACGTATACACGGTGTAGAAATATGTGGAGCTGGGTTGGCTATATATGATAGCAAAAGATTAGCGTTAATCAATTCAGAGATGCAATGTTGAATAAATGCTCAATGACGGCACTGTGTTGGTCCTAGGCTAGACCGGACTAGAGACGCGAGCCTAGAACACTAATGAGGTCATGCGGTAGCACAACTAGCATCAATAAAGGATATGAAGTAGCTCTGGACAGTAAAATATAACTGAAGATCACAATAGCCGTAAAGATAATGATGTGAAACAAAAGCCAAGCAGGATATATGAACAACTTTCTCTCCAACTTTCCTTTGGAAAAGTTTGTTCCAATTTTTTGATATTTTTTTCAAGAATGGTATTGACTCAAGCTTTCAAACGCAAAAGGAATCACTCAATTACGAATTGATATGAGGAGTCAAAAAATTCTAAAACTGGTCTGAAAAACTGGAATAAGCTGTGTTCGTGAACTTCTGAGGGCAAAAAGACCTATTTAGAAGCCAATTTTGAGGTGCCAAATATTGAAGTAGTTTCTGCAACTATTTAGATGCGGCTCGTCGCTAGCTTTCATTTGGCTACTCGCGGAGCCAAAACGGACTTCGTATGAGGAAGTTATACCTGTTTTACTGAACAGTGCACAAAACAGATTCCAACTACGAGATTGAGTCTGGATAGATCCGAATTTTGTTTTTTTTCTCCTCTATTTTTTTTCCTCACACTTTTTTCTTTTTCTTTCTCTTTTTTCTCTCTGTTTTTTTACTTTTTTTCTCTTGTTTATATTTCTCTCTCTATTTTTTCTCCCCCTCTTTCCAAAACAAACTAGATAAGATGCAGATTGGATCAAGTGAAGATGTGAACGATCTCAACTATGATTATGACAATGAACGGTGGGTAGAACATGGTGGAAATTGATGGATGGATGATGGACAGCGGAAGGGATAACGATGCAGCGACGGCGTGACTAATGTGAATAGAACTCGAAACTCTCAACGAACTAGACACTAAGACCAGCAACTCGACACGACGATGCAACCGATAATTCAACTATGCAAGCAATGGAAAGAAAATTGCAAAGGTTCTGACTGGCTTGGACAAAGGATGAATAGATCTAACTTTTTTGTGGCTTTTTCTTGGACAATAGGTAAGAAAATAAATCTAATCAAGGAAAAGCTAGAAATTCTCACCGAGCAACCTGAAAACTGATACCACTTGATAGAGGCGAGGGTCCCGATCTTTCAATGAGATGATAACTATCGATTTGGTGGAGATGACTTTGACGATCCGACTACAAACGTGCACGATGTTGCGCCTTAGCAATCGCTAAACCAATATCTTGAGGTTACTGGCGATGCCAGAAGCACGGTTAGACTGACCACGAAGGTCTATTCCTGCAAGCAATCGAAGAACGAGTAAGAATATGATAAAGCAATCTGAATATGGCGAATATATATGAAGTATTGATAATAGTGGGGATCCGTAAGCGGTCTTGGTCTGGTCGTTGGACACAAACGAAGTATGCGAAGTTGCAATGGTTAACTTTTAACTAAACAAATCCCTAGGAAAAAGTTATTGGATGGATCTACTTGCATAGAAGCAAGGGGTGGCGGCCAAGGAGGTGGAAGGACGTCCCAAGGAAGCCTAAAACTAACCCTAGGTTGTACAAGGCTCATGGGCCCAAGTGGAGGTGATACAACACCTTTGGACTTGTTTAACTCGGATTCTGCTGCAGCATTAGATTGTTTCGTCGATATATCAATGCTCCGAGCGAATTTGAAGGTGGATCCAATTGGGTTGGAAAGAGCACGAAATCTACTTTCCAACAAAAAAGGAATCACCCAATTTGGAGTTTGTATGAAAAAGTTGTTGGCGTTTTGAGTCAGGTATGTCTGTGCAGTCCGAATCTGAATCCAAAACGTGAGAGACTTGGACTCTATCTTCTCTTGGCCAAAAAATGACGTGAGAGGACTTTTTGAATAGAACCTAAACTTCTCCTTTTCCCAATATTTTTGGTCGTGTCCAAGGTAGTCATGTCCTCATCAGTGGGTCTTTTTATCCTTGGATCTTTTAAAAGGTCCAACCATATCAAGCCCCTAAACTGCAAACGGTCAAGTAATTGGAATCATCCTTAATTCTTGAGCCGGCACATGAGCTCGTCGTGAAAATTTCTGACATCCATCATACCTGCTGACCAAGTCCTCCGCATCAGCATGAGCTGTTAGCCAAAAAAACCCATGACGAAAAGCTTTGGCCACAAGAGATTTTGAACTGGCATGATGACCACAGTCTCCTTCATGAATCTCACGCAGGATCTCACAGCCCTCTTCTGGAAAACGACAATGTTGAAACGCCCCTGTGACACTGCGATGATGTAGCTCTCCATTAACAATTGTCATTGACTTAGACCGCCGAGTTATCTGTCTGGCTAAGGTTTCATCCTCAAGTAACTCACCCCGGGTCAGATAAGCCAGATGAGGGACTATCCAATCAGGAATTGCATGAAGAGCTGCCACCAACTGAGCCTCCAGTTTTGGAATAGCCAAATCCTTCTCTGTGGGTAACTTGACCGACGGGTTATGCAAAACATCAAGAAAAACATTAGGTGGCACTGGTTTACATTGAGAACCCAACCGGCTTAAGGCATCAGCCGCTTCATTTTTCTCTCCGATCCACATGCTCAACTTGATAACCTTTGAAGTGACCAGCAATGACATCCACTTCTCGTCGATAAGCCGCCATGAGTGGATCCTTAGAATCCCAAGTGCCAGAGACTTGTTGAACTACAAATCTGAGTCACCAAAGCACCTAACCCGGCTTAAGTTCATCTCCTTAGCCATCCGAAGACCGTGGAGTAAGGCCTCATATTCAGCTGCATTGTTAGTGCAAGGGAACATTAAACGGATAACATAACAAAATTTATCATCTCGTGGGGAAGTCAAGATAACTCCAGCCCCCGAGCCCTCCAGCTGTCTAGATCCATCAAAGTGAATAGTCCAATATGTGTTATCCGTCTTTTCCTCCGGTGCCTGCAACTCTGTCCAATCATTGATGAAATCCACAAGCGCTTGAGACTTGATAGCCATACGAGGCACATATTTTAACCCGTGAGGTCCAAGCTCAATGGCCCAGTTAGCAACCTGGCCGGTTGCTTCCCTGTTTTGGATGATATCTCCCAAAGGTGCAGAGCTAACCACAGTGATGGGATGACCCTGAAAATACTGCTTAAGCTTCTGGCTGGCCATGAAAACCCCATACACAAGCTTCTGCCAATGTGGGTATCTCTGTTTGGACTCAATAAGCACCTCACTGATATAATAAATCGGCTGTTGAACCGAATATTCCTTGCATGTCTCCTTCCGTTCCACCACAACAGCCACGCTGACAACCCAACCATAGGCAGCCATGTACAATAACAATGGCACTTTACCAACAGGAGCAGCCAGAATAGGTGGCTCAGCCAGCTGCTTCTTTAAGTCCTCAAATGCTGTATTAGCAGCATCACTCCAGAAAAAATTATCTGTCTTTTTCATCATTTGATACAGAGGGATAGCCTTCTCTCCCAACCGGCTTAATGCCGCAATACGACCCACCAAACATTGCACATCATTGATACACGCCGGTTTAGTCAGAGAAGTGATGGCTTTGATCTTCTCCGGATTAGCTTCAGTGCCCCTGTTAGACACCCAAAAACCCAAGAGTTTGCCTGCCGGCACACCAAAAACACACTTGGCCGGGTCAAGCATCATTTTATAAACCTGGATATTATCAAAGGTTTCCTTCAGATCATTTATCAATGTCTCTTCTCTCTGGATTTCACCACAATATCAACCACATAAGCATGAACATTGCGCCCAATTTGATCATGAAGGCAATTCTGCACACATCTTTGATAAGTCGCCTGGGCACTCTTAAGCCCAAAAGGCATAGACACATAGCAGAAGGCTCCAAAGGGAGTTATGAAAGTTGTCTTCTCCCGGTCCTTAACTGCCATCTTGATCTGATGATAACCAAAATAAGCATCCAAAAAACTCAAACGCTCACAACCCGCCGTAGCATCGATAATCTGATCAATACGAGGGAGAGCAAAAGGATCAGCCGGACAAGCCTTGTTTAAATCTGCGTAGTCCACACACATACGCCAAGTGTCATTCTTCTTAAGTACAAGCACCGGGTTAGCCAACCACTCAGGATGGAAAACTTCGACGATAAACCCAGCTGCCAAGAGCCGGGTCACTTCCTCTCCAATGGCCTTCCGCCTCTCCATGTTAAACCGACGAAGACACTTCTTAACCGTCTTAAATTTTGGATCGATATTAAGAGTGTGCTCGGCAATTTCTCTCCGTACACCCGGCATGTCTGAAGGCTTCCATGCAAAGATGTCCCGGTTCTCACGGATGAACTCGATGAGCGCGCTTTCCTATTTCGGATCCAGATTGGCACTGATACTAAACTGCTTCGACGAATTGCCAGGAACGAAATCAACCATCTTAGTGTCATTGGCCGACTTAAATTTTAGTGAAGGATCCTGCTCTGTGGTTGGCTTCTTTAGAGACGTCATGTCCGCCGAGTCAACATTATCCTTATAAAATTTCAACTCCTCAGTTGCACAAACAGACTTAGCATAAGCAGCATCTCCTTCCTCACACTCCAATGCTATCTTCCGGCTCCCATGAACCGTTATGGTTCCCTTGTAACCCGGCATCTTGAGCTGCAGATACACATAACAAGGCCGCGCAATGAACTTGGCATAAGCCGGCCGCCCAAATAGAGCGTGATTTGGGATGTGGATCTTGACTACTTCAAAGGTCAATGTCTCTGACCTAGAGTCATGATTATCTCCAAAAACAACTTCCAAAGCCATCTTACCAACTGGGTAGGCCGACTTACCACGTACCACGCCATGGAAAACAGTGTTTGATGGCTTAAGATTTTTATCAGTCAACCCCATGCGACGGAAAGTTTCATAATAAAGGATATTGATGTTGCTCCCTCCGTCCATGACTAGCTTGGTGAACTTATACCCTCCGACCTGAGGTGCGACCACCAAAGCCAAGTGACCCGGATTATCAACCCGGGGCGGGAGATCTTCCCGACTCCACACAATGGGTTGCTCAGACTAGTGTAAGTAATGCAGAATTGCCAGTTCAACAGCATTGAGTGCCCTCTTATGAAGCTTCTGGTCATGCTTACATAAGCTAGTGGTGAAGACATGATAATGTCCACTATTCAGCTGTTTCGGGTTGCTCTGATAACCAGACTATTGCTGCTATGACTCCCCTGATTACTCTACTGATTGTAACCACCCTGGTTGCCACGATTACCTTGATTTCCTTGGAATCCGGAGTTAGAGCCGCCACCGCCATAACCTGGTCCATGAGAGCCGGATCCTGAACCGCCACCTGGCCCAAGATTGTCTTGAAAAAGATTGGAATTCTTGTACTCCTTCATAATATAACAATCCTTCCAGAGGTGCCCGGACGGCCTTTCTCACGTACCATGTCTTGGGCAGGGTTGATTTAACATTTGTTCAAGATTGACACTAGATCCTCCAGTCCATGGGGGCGGTTTACCCTTACGACGCTGACCATTATTCTGTGCATTGGTGTTAGCCACAAAGTCAAAACTATTATCAGCTTTGCGCTTACTGTTGCCTCCCTGGTTCGCCGGGTTATGCTGTTGCTGCTCTTCTTGTAACACCCACGATGCGGCTATATCTCCCACGTGTCGAGGCACGACTTAGAGGTATAACGGCATGGTGGTTTAGTCGCAAGTGGGGTAATCTTCACACGATCACATGTAACGAATAAGAAAGGGATAAAGAGTTGGCTTACAATCGCCACTTCAACACAAATACAAGTTAAACATACATCATCCAGAAAACAATCAAGGCCCGACTACAGAACCAAAATAAAGGAAGACAACCCCAAATGCTAGATCCCCGATCGTCCCAACTGGGCTCCACTACTGATAACCTGGAAAAGACACAAAACAACGATCAAGATCTTCATCAAGCTCCCACTTGAGCTCGGTTGGATCACCTGCACTGGTATCATCGGCACCTGCAACTGTTTGGAAGTATCTGTCAGTCCCGGGGACTCAACAATCTCACACCCGCGAGATCAAGACTATTTAAGCTTATGGGTAGGAAAGGGTAATGAGGTGGAGCTGCAGCAAGCACTAAGCATATATGGTGGCTAACATATGCAAAATAAGAGCGAGAAGAGAAGCAATGCAACGGTTGTGAAACTAGAAGTGATCAAGAAGTGATCCTAAAACTACTTACGCACAAACATAACTCCAAAACCGTGTTCACTTCACGGACTCCGCCGAAAAGAGACCATCACGGCTACACACGCGGTTGATGCATTTTAATTAGGTTAAGTGTCAAGTTCTCTACAACCGGACGTTAACAAATTCCCATCTGCCACATAACCGCGGGCATGGCTTTCGAAAGTTCAAACCCTGCAGCGTCCCAACTTAGCCCATCACAAGCATCACGGTCAACGAAGGATATTCCTTCTCCCGGGAAGACCCGGTCAGTCTCGGAATCCAGGTTACAAGACATTTCGACAATGGTAAAACAAGACCAGCAAAGCCGCCTGATGTGTCGACATCCTGATAGGAGTCACACGTATCTCATTCTCAGGACACACCGGATAGGTCAAGCTACGAGTAAAACCAGCCCTCAAGTTGCCCTGAGGTGGCCCCGTAGGTTACCCGATTTGGACCAACACTCAGAGAAGCACTGGCTCGGGGGGGTTAAAATAAAGATGACCCTCAGGTTAATTATTCCCAAGGGAAAAAGTTATAGGTTGTTACGCAAATGTAAAACCAAGGTTGGTCCTTGTTGGAGGAGTTTTATTCAAAGCAAACTGTCAAGGGGTTCCCATAACACCCAACCGCATAAGGGATGCAAAATCAAGGAACATAACACCGGTATGACGGAAACTAGAGCGGCAAGAATGGAACAAAACACCAGGCATAAGGCCAAGCCTTCCACCCTTTACCAAGTATATAGATGCATTAATTAAATAAGAGATATTGTGATATCCCAACATATCCATGTTCCAACATGGAACAAACTTCAGCTTCACCTGCAACTAGCAACGCTATAAGAGGGGCTGAGCAAAAGCGGTAACTTAGCCAAACAACGGTTTTCTAGGAAGGTGGGTTAGAGGCTTGACATGGCAATATGGGAGGCATGATATAACAAGTGGTAGGTAGCGCGACATAGCGATAGAGCGAACAACTAGCAAGCAAAGATAGAAGTGATTTTGAGGGTATCGTCATCTTGCCTGAAAATCCCGCAAGGAAGAAGAACGAGTCCATGAAGAAGACAAACGAACGTAGTCAAATGGATCCTCACAACTCCGAAACGAAACCGAAGCTATCAAGAGAAGCAACCTGGAAAGAAGCAGGCAACAAAGTGAACATCCATCACATAAACTTGGCATGATGCGCAACCAAGTATGATGCATGTCCGGTTTAAAGAGGCATGACATGGCAAAGTGCACAAGCAAAACTACAAGTTAAGTGGAGCTCAATATGCAACGAGTTGCATATTGACGAAACACCACATCAATTATTTAGTTCTCTCTCATTTATGTACCCAACAATATTAAATGTTGTAAAACATGGCAAGAGGTGGAGCATATGAAAACTACCTATCTAGGCAAGTTTAAATGAGGCCGGAACAACAAGCAACAAGTCCGGAAAAATCCTCATGAGCATATGTTAGATTTGGTACTGTTCTACCCTAAACCATATTTTAGAGTTGTTAAACATGCAAAGCAAGTACACCATGTTAAACTAGGCATTTTTCTACCCCATTTACATATAAAGTTTATTAAATTCTGAGCTCCGGTTATTTAGGTATGAATTAAAGCATTTTAGCATGGCAATTAAGAAAATTTAAACAAACAGCATTTTAAACATTATAAACATGCATGAAAGTTGGATATAATGAAACTAGACAAGATTCTAAGCATTTTTCATATTAAATTTGTTTAATTCCGATGCACGGTTTGTGCGATATGATAAGCATGAACACTAGGGACTTTTCTGCAAAACAGGCGCTATCTGGAAAAATACTAAATTCGCAACAGAGGAAGAAAACACGCATTGGGCCATATCTGTCTGGCCCAACATAGCACGGGAGAGGGAGCGGGACTGCTCACCTTGCGGCCCATCAGGCCGGAAGTGGAGCTGGGCCGAGGGGAGACCCGGAGCTGGACTGGGCTGCAACAGATGGGCGGCTGGGCTTGATGCATGCTTGCGGCCGAGGAGGCTGGCCACGCATGGGGCGATGGGTCAACGGGCACTGGTGAGCTTCAGCCCGAAGCAGAGGATGCAGCGGCGACCGAAACGGCGAGGAGGCATGGAAAACCGACAGATCCGAGACGGGGCACCTCGGATCCGTCGGTGGCGCAGCAAACGGAGGACAGATCCGACGGCGTCCATGACTCCGGCTAGCTCCGGCAGCTGCGACGGCGACCCCAAGAGGCGGCGGAGATCTGCAGACGGGAGAGAGGGTTTGGGAAAGAGCGAGAGAGATGGGGAAGGGAAGACAGGCGGCAATGGCGTGGACCTGGTGGTTCGGCGATTCGTCGGACGCGGAGGCGGCATCGCTCGCCGACGGTGAAGGAGGCAAGGCATGAAGGGGCGGGGTGGAGCGGCACGAGGCTTGAGCGAGAGCAGGCTTGGTCAGCGGGGTCAGGCCCAGATCCGACCTGGAGCGGGCCTCCCATGGTCTCTGGGGGCCTCGGCGAAGTGGGGTGCATGGGAGGACACGCGGCGATGGGGAAGTGGGCGCAGGGGCGGCGCGGCTGACGTGGCGGCGGCGACGGGTGGCTCTGGCGGTGAAAAGTGGCGGCGGGGTGCTGGCTGGGCACTAAAAGCGAGGTAGGAGACGACGGCGGCTTGCGGGGAAGGAGGTTTAGGCCATTTTTGGCATGGGTAGGGGCTATATATAGACAGATGCTAGGGTTAGGGGTTAGGAGGGGTCTTCGGAGCCTCCGATCACGACCTGATGGCTCCGGAAGCGAGGAGAGGTAGGTTGGAGCTTCTGGGTTGTGCAGAAGGCCTCGGGCTGAGAGGAGAGAAGAGAGAGAGGCCCGGTGTCTGTTTCCGGAGACCGAAAGCGTCCGACGTTTGACCGGCTATAGTGTCGCTATATGTTTAACGGTTGGGCTATCAAACGAACTCCGAATGCGACGAAACTTGGCAGGCGGCCTACCTACCACATAACAAGACGGCACGCCAACTATCATCCCATTCCGAGAACATTTTCCGTCCACTTATAAAATACTATTTCGGACATGCCGTTGGCGCGTGCGAGTATGGTTGGGCTCAAAACAGACAACGGAGAGGACGGGGAGACCTGGATGGATGGAAGTTTGAAAATAATGATGATGTAATGCACATGATGACATGGCAAAGATAGCGAAAAAATGGAAGACACCTGGCGCAATGGTCTCGGGGCATTACAACACTCCACCACCACAAGAGAATCTCGTCCCGAGATCTAGGGATGGCACCGGAGGGAAACGGAAGAGGAAGAGAAGAGGTAAAACAAAGTTGCTTCTTGGACAAATGAATGAAACCACACACCTTGAGAGGTTGAACAAATTGAAAGAAAGAATACAACGAAGATGAACAAAGTTGAAAACACTCCGTTAGAAAAGAGGAACAAGGAACATTACAAGAACCTTGTAGGTTGAAAAACATAAGAAGAAGAAAAAGGTTGCGATGGATAAGAAGTACATGCAAGCACTCTGGTTGAAATGAGATGTACAAGGAGCGATAAAGATCAATTACAACAACACTCCGATTAGAAATGGAAGGCATAGAATATGAACTTGGCAAAATGAAAGCACTTCGATGAGACTCCGGTTAGAAGAGGAATGATGGCCACAACACTCTGGTTAAAACGAGATAGAAAAAGGAAAAAGAATGATATAATTTGGACAGCACTCCGACTGAAAATGGAAAGAATTCACCCTGAACTTGACAAAGCAAGATGATGGGTTGAAGAGAGCAACATCACAATGCCTGCGGGAGGAAGAATAGAAGATAAATCATTGGAATAACAAAATGGAGAAGAAAATGACAGCTTCTGCCACAACTGAGCTTCTTAAACACCCTTCCAAGAAGGTTATACGGAGTTGTTGGAAAACCAACAACGAAACGAAAAAAACTTGTAGTGGGCTTATAGAAAATTTGTCAAAATCTTGAGGTGAAATTCTGCCACTAACGGAATCAATTGCTTGCTTTAGATCGACGAGGAGATGAAAAACTTCTTCCGCCGAGAGGACGGGTGAAAACTTGGATCATTGATAAGCACCACAATAGCAACATTCCTTAGGGAAGGCTTTAGGTGAAACATAACCCAAGATAACTCCAACGAAGTGATTGGTGGATTGAGAAGAATTCATGCTCGAAGAAATTGATGGGTTTAACTATCTCCTTCCTGACAACTTGTGAATCATGAAACATGAAGGAAATTGTCAAGAGTGACATAACACCATCTCAAAAGATAAGATAGAAAGAATTGCACTTCGGTATGGAAGATGAAAAATATTTGAACTCCTCAAATGAACAACATGTTTATTTTAGAGTATAGCTTGGCGGATATTAACTTGGAGAGAAATCTTGGAGAACAATTGAAGAATGAAAAGAATCCTTGACGAACCACCATGTAGAGCCTCCATGAAGAACTCCGGATAGGAAAAGATAACATAAAAGAATTGAAGGTTTGAAGCGAACAAGATTGAAGCCTTGCAATGATTAGATGGAGCTTTGCAATGAGATAAAGCAGAAAACGGGGACTCCAGAAAAGTATGAGGCACTTGAACCGAGCATTTACTCATCATGAACAAACTTCGGAAGAATGAATCAATCCCTTGGATGAAGCAAGAATAAGAATTATGTTATGCGCATCCTTCACCAAATTAAATTGATGACAAGCAACGGATTTGGCATACTACTTATTCTCGTAGAAATGATTAAGAGAGATATAGTGCAAACTTGAGAAAGGTCTTCAACGATCCGCCGGTAGGATTGAAAACAATGAATAAATTGATATGATAACCAAGAAAGAGAACTCTTGAACAAACCACCATCGGAATTAAAAAGGAAAGTAGTAAAGGCACAATTCACCGGCAAGAATATCAAAAACGAATGAAGATACTTGAGGGGATTTAGATACAAGTGAATGAAGAGATCTCGAGTTGATTAGGGAATACTTGGATGATGGACCAGTAAGATTTGAGAACGAGAGCTAAAAGATGGAATGAATAATTCTGAGATGATGGTCTTCGGAGAATCAAACTGAAAAGAGTCCTGAATTGCTCCGGATGGGTGAAAAGAATTCTCACAATCGAATACAATTATAAGAGGATAGCATAAAGCTAGCACCAAGAATCTTTGGAAGAACGGATAAAATTTGGAGGAAAACTCGTCTTTGGTCTTCAAATGCAGAGAATGATGATGAGAAACACCACCATGAATTGTTGAGGCACTCCGGAATGATTAAAAGAGGAGAGGTTGAGCCAAAGATGAAAAAAAAATTGAAAGATGTTGGAGAAAGACATATGACTGATGTTAAATCATTCTTACGTCAAACTTCGAAAAGGATTTGAGGATAGCTCCGGAAAAATAGAAGAGTCGGGTAAAATCCTGGGAAAAACCTGTGGGTTAGTGTCGGTGTCAAAACCGGAGGATCTCGGGTATGGGGTCCCGAACTGTGCATCTAAGGCGGATGGTAACAGGAGGCAGGGGACACGATGTTTTACCCAGGTTCGGGCCCTCTTGATGGAGGTAAAACCCTACGTCCTGCTTGATTAATATTGATGATATGGGTAGTACAAGAGTAGATCTACCACGAGATCAGAGAGGCTAAACCCTAGAAGCTAGCCTATGGTATGATTGTATGTTATTGTGTCCTACGGACTAAAACCCTCCGGTTTATATAGGCAACGGAGGGGGCTAGGGTTACACAAGGTCGGTTACAAAGGTGGAGATATCCATATCCGTACTGCCTAGCTTTCCTTCCACGCCAAGTAGAGTCCCATCCGGACACGAGACAAAGTCTTCAATCTTGTATCTTCATAGTCCAACAGTCTGGCTAAATGATATAACCCGGCTGTCCGGAGACCCCTAATCCCGGACTCCCTCAGTAGCCCCTGAACCAGGCTTCAATGACGATGAGTCCGGCGCGCAGTGTTGTCTTCGACATTGCAAGGCGGGTTCCTCCTCCGAACATATCACAGAAGAGTTTGAATACCAGGATAGTGTCCGACCCTGCAAAATAAGTTCCACATACCTCCGTAGAGAGAATAATATTTACACAAATATAATCTGCTGACACGTTTTGGCAACATGACATTACGCCATGGTCCGGTAATTATTCGAACCGTTTCCTTTAACTAGCCCCGCACACAACGCGGGGCAGTTTCTTGACACATCTTGTCAAAGCAGAGATCGTGTTCCCCTTATTACGAGATTCTCATCAATACAAGGGATAAGCGCCATCGATTATGGCGCTTGGGGGATAAGCGAGTTTTACCAGGCTAGTGGGGGCGCATAGTTTCGGCCGCCCATATAAAGGGACAAGGATTCACCTTTTCATCCACGCCTTCTTCCTGCTTTGCACATCCATTTTCGCACACTCGAGCTCCAGCGCCCAAGTCCGCATTTCCCACCTCAACCTTCTCCAACCATGTCCGGAGCGGGAGGCAGGTGGATGGTCTCCTCCATCATGGAGGGACACATCAAGAAGCTGAGGAGAGCCGGATACCTGCCCGACGACATCGCACACCGGCTCCCAGATGAGGGGCAGCTCATCCCCACCCCCAGGCCCCATGAGAGGGTAGTGTTCCTTACCCATTTCCTCCACGGACTGGGATCCCTCTCCACCCATTTGTCCAGGGGCTCATGTTCTACTATGTCCTGGGTTTCCACGATCTGGCCCCGAACTTCATCCTCAACATCTCGGCGTTTATCGTCGTGTGCGAGGCCTTCCTCCGCATCAAGCCCCACTTCGGCTTATGGCTGAAGACCTTCAATGTCAAGCCGAAGGTAGTGAGCGGCAGCCAGGTGGAGTGCGGAGGAGCCATGGTGGGAAAGATGCCCAATGTCACATGTCTCGAGGGCTCCTTCGTGGAGACCATAAAGGGGTGGCAATTGGGGTGGTTCTACATCACCGAGCCGCGTGACCCTGCATGGGCAGCGGCCCCCGAGTTCCGATCTGGCATTCCCACGCGGCTCACCTCCTGGCAAGAGAAGGGCCTGTCCTGGGGTAGTTCGTGAGAGCTGACCGGACTCCAAACATGTATCCAAAACATGGTGAACAAGAAGCTCAAACTCGTCAACGTAGTCCAGGTCATGCTCATCCGCCGGATCCTCCCGTGTCAACAACGGGCTTTCAACTTGTGGGAGTTCGATCCGGCCCAGCACCAAACTCTGAACAGGCTCTTCGATACAACACACGAGGATGCCTGGAAGGTGCTATTAAAGGGCGCCGAGGTTCCCCCTCCTACTACCGAGGATTGCGGATTCTGCTGAAGCGCCAAGCCAGCACGGTAAGCTGTTTTACCTCTTATAGGACACTTGTTTTTCATAGTTTGACTCTATGCGAGATCTAAGCTCCCGTGCCTTTGACAGGACTGGCAGGAGACGTCTGGACAGATTGACTGTCCGGCTCCTTTGCCCGAAGGCCCAGCAAATGCTCTCCTGACGGAGATGCTGACTCCGGCTCCTTACAAGGTGCCAGAGAAGACCTAGAAGGCCAAGGGAACCCGAAAGAGTTCCCGACGCCAGGTGTTATCGGACTCGTCGTCCGATAAGTCTGCGGCACACTCCTCCCCCGAAGACGAGGACGAAGAAGAAGATGCTCCCCCTTCAGTTGGGGGAGACAAGAAAAGGAAGGCCGCCCCAACCGGGGGGGGGGCGAAGGGTCCAAGAAGGGAAGGACTCTCCTTCCGAACTACTCTACCACCGCCGCCGAAGGCGAAGATGAGTGGCTGCCCAGGGCCAAGCCCCTGGGGAAGTCGTAACTATTCGGATACCAGAGTAACTCATAGCATTCATGTGCCACACTGCTTCTGCTAACACCGAATTATGACTATGCAGACCGCCACGAGCCCGTATCGACGTATCGTCGGATGGCTCCCTGGGCTCGTCGGATATGGATAGCGATCCACTTCTGACCGCCACCTCCCCTTGCGCTGCGGACAACGCCGAGGTATTGTCTTAAGAGGCACCGGGTCGGGGGGAGACAGTCCCGGAGGCGCCTCAAGGCGACCTTCCGGACTCTGGGAGCAGAGGGAACAAGGCCCCCGAGGGCTCCGAGTTCGGCCCTCAGCCGAACACCGCGCCGGAACCTCCAGCGGTTCCGCATTCGGGCAGGCGGCCTCCTTCCAAGAGGGGCAAGACACCTGTGTCGGTGACCTCTGTCCATCCAGAGGCACCGGACAATCTGCTGGGAGCGCTTCGCAGCGCTTCCATCGACGAGGAGCACCGCACTATTATGAGTGCGGTGGTCCAGAAGGTTCAGTCTACCAAGAGCGGACTGACTGAAGCCTGTTCCAGCCTTCTAACAGGCTTTGAGGTAAGTGTTTGAAATATAGAAACAATATTACCGCATAGACAGTAGCCCATGATGCTCTATTCGGTGTTCAAAAAGAAAAGCCAAATAGAGGATCAAATAATACCGCAGGAGTCTAACATAAGTATGTATATATGCGTATGAAGGCTTCGCTGCTCGCCGCTGCCGCACAGACTGCGGAGGTTGCCACATTGAAGCAGGACCTGGAGGGGTCCAAGAAAGAGCTCGGCCTTGCAAAGAGGCAGCTCGAGGAGAACAAAGGTAAGTAGTACCTAGTCTATGGATATGTATAAAAAGAATGCGATTGCAAAATGACAGGATCATCATGAATTTGCCAGGGGCCACGACCGAAGTGGCGACTCTAAAGCAAGCGTTGTCCGAGGCCGAAGATAAAGCGGCCAAGGAGCGCATCTAGTGGGAAATGCAAGAGGCTCGGGTGGGCGAGGTGCAGCAAGAGCTCCAGGCTCTCGTGACGAAGCATGAGGCGTTGGAGCTTGACTCGAAGACGCGAGAGTCTGAGCTTGCCGCGGCCCTCGAGAGCGCAAAGAGTGCCAAGGCCAAAGCCCAAAAGGCCCTCCAGGAGATTGACGCGATGAAGAAAATAGCGGCGGGTAAGGCATTCTATATGCAAAGCAAGCATGTGAACGTAAATTACCTATTACTTACCCGAATCCGGAGCTCTCCAGGAGCATTCGCAGATTTTCCCCGCAGCGTGTCGGATGCCGCACAGTTTTACCAGGCCGAGGAGGGAAGCTCAACGGAGAAGTTGTTCTGGTCTCAGTATACTGGGACCGAACACCCGATGCCACAAAGCGACCAGCTAAAGTAGCTGGTCGAGCTACACAAGGCGGCCGAACAGGCCATAAAGGGCCTTATAGTCCGGCTATGGCCTAGCGACGCCCTTCCGAACACCTACTTCGGCCTGGTGAGGCAGCTTGTGGATGCCTGCCCACGGCTGGAAGCCGTCAAGCGGTCCGTCTGCATCGAAGGTGCACGCCGGGCTTTCGCCCGTGTGAAGGTGCAATGGGCCAAGCTAGACGCCGTGAAGCTGATCAAGGAAGGACCGCCGCAGGGCAAGGAGCATCGCACCCCCGAAATTTATTATAAGGGTGTCCTGAAGGGTGCCCGTCTTGTAGCGGACGAATGTCCAAAGGATGTAATATTTGAGTAAACTTGCTCGTGTGATCCTGTGTGATGAAAACTTGTTTCATATGCGCTATGCAACGCTTGTTTGAATTTAAAATATTACCTTCTGTTTGGATGTTTATCCAATCTGAGAGATGGCTAGTCCTCGGCTTCTGCCCCCATGCCGCGAGTGCTGGGGTGTTCGGGATAAAACCTGAGCACTCTTGTTCCCATTTTTGGGTCCTTCGAGGGAGGTGCTCAGCACAGTGAACAAGGCAACCGAACTAATAATGCTTTATCACTCTCACTTAGCCATAGAATTCTATAATTTCAAATTTCGGCGAAGCCCTTGGTATTCAGAAGGCTGAATTCGGGGCGCGATACACGCCTTTAAGCCGGACAGGACCGGCTCCTCGCTCTAAGCGGCATAAGTCTTTAGGGACTCGAAACCTTGCCGAACAGCGGCCAGTCTCTCGCCTTATCATGACAGTCAGTTTTAGCTTTCTCTACTGAGGTGCTTAGCCCAGCAGAACCGGGGCACAATCGCAGTAGTTCTCCTAGTGCTACCTTAGCCGATAGAGCGGAACGTAAGGTACCAAAACATAGGAGCCGGGCAAACCCAACATTTGACCAAAGACATGATTCGGAGCTGATGCATATAATGCTATAAGTTCGGGGTGCCGCACTTGTGGAAGTGTTCGGACTTCTCACACCATATTGTGGGGTACTTAAGCCCCTGGTGTGTTGGTCGTACCAAAGTGTACGGTTGCAAGGTGTCATTAATGAACATATATATATATAAAGAAGAAGAATGCAATAATAGTCTTAATGCTATGCATTGTTTATTCAAAAACGTGCGTTAAAGCAGAATGATACAGGCAGTGCGATAAGCAAAAAGTAGGACTATGTCCCCTCCAAGGGCAAGCTGAGGAATAGTATTAAAGTATGTATTTCACTCGTTATCGTAATCCACCTGGGAGTTCTGTGGTGTGACGTAGCTTTCTGCCTCCTTGGTTGCTGCGTCATGTGTTTGGCAATCATGCTGCCAGTCAGGGTTTCCAGAGATTAAGTCCTGAAAAGAGAAAGATAACAAAGCGGGAAGCCCCTAGTGTGGTTTAAGCTACGTCTTGGGGCATGCCGTAGTTGTGCCCCCCCTCCCCACATGTGCCCATGGTATTTTTAATGCGTAATTATGTACGCGTGGCACGAATTTCGCCGTTTGGCTGGGGCCGGGGTGGGGGCCGCATTGTTATGCGAGCTCGGGACGTGCCAAGCGGTCTAGTTGCCAATTACTCCGGGCGCGCTTGATGGTGTTCGGGTCCTTGAACGCCGAACTAGTGGATTGCCTTAAGATGCTGATGTGCGCTTCCGCTGCGAGGGCCGCAGTGTGCTCCTCTGTTCGGAGAGAGTGCTCTATGTTTCCATTAACTATAATGACCCCTTGAGGTCCTGGCATCTTGAGCTTGAGGTATGCATAATGCGGTACCGCATTGAATCTCGCAAATGCGGTTCACCCGAGCAGTGCATGATAACCACTGCGGAACGGGACTATATCGAAGATTAACTCTTCGCTTCGGAAGTTATCCGGGGATCCTAAGACCACTTCCAGTGTGACTGAGCCTGTGCAATGGGCCTCTACACCTGGTATGACGCCTTTAAAGGTCATTTTTGTGGGTTTGATCCTTGAGGGGTCTATACCCATTTTGTGCACTGTGTCCTGGTAAAGAAGGTTCAGGCTGCTACCACCATCCATAAGGACTCGAGTGAGGTGAAATCCGTCAATAATTGGGTCTAAGACCAGTGCGGCGAATCCTCCATGACGGATACTAGTGGGGTGATCCCTGCGGTCGAAGGTGATCAGACAGGAGGACCATGGGTTGAACTTTGGGGCGACTGGCTCCAACACATATACGTCCCTGAGCGCACGCTTCCGCTCCCTCTTGGGGATGTGGGTTGCGTATATCATGTTCACCGTCTGCACTTGTGGGGGGAACCTCTCCTGTCCTCTGGTATTCGGCTGCCGGGGCTCCTCCTCGTCATCGCTATGTGGCCCCTTATCTTTGTTTTCGGCAATTAACTTGCCGGCCTGCTTGAACACCCAACAATCCCTATTGGTGTGGTTAGCTGGCTTGTCGGGGGTGCCGTGTATTTGACACGAGCGATCGAGTATGCGGTCCAAACTGGACGGCCCCAGAGTGCTTCTTTTAAATGGTTTTCTCCGTTGACCGGGTTTAGAGCCTTTGAATCCGGCATTGACTACCGTATCCTCGGTATTGTCGCTGTTAATGTGGCGCTTATGTTTGTTGCGACGTGACCTGCCATTACCGTCCTTGGTATCTGAAGTACCACGGTTCTTTGATATGTTATTACTGCAAGCCAGCCAGCTGTCTTCTCCCGCACAAAAGCGGGTCATGAGTGTCGTGAGGGCTGCCATAGATTTCGGCTTTTCCTGACCAAGGTGTCGGGCTAGCCACTCGTCGCGGATGTTGTGCTTGAAAGCTTATAGAGCCTCTGCATCCAGACAGTCGACAATTTGATTTTTCTTTGTTAGGAACCATGTCCAGAATTGCCTGGCCGATTCCTCTGGCTGCTGAATTATGTGGCTCAAGTCATCAGCATCTGGTGGTCACACATAAGTGCCCTGAAAGTTGTCGAGCAATGCGGCTTCCAGATCCTCCCAACAGCCAATGGACTCTGGTGGCAAGCTATTGAGCCAATGCCGAGCTGGTCCTTTGAGTTTGAGTGGGAGATATTTAATGGCGTGTAGATCATCACCGCGTGCCATGTGGATATGCAGGAGGAAATCCTCGATCCATACCACAGGATCTGTTGTGCCGTCGTATTATTCTATATTTACGGGTTTGAAACCCTCTGGGATTTGATGATCCATTACTTCGTCAGTGAAGCATAAGGGGTGTGCGGCGCCTCTGTACTGGGCTATATCGCGACGCAGCTCCAATGAGTCTTGCCCGCTGTGTTCGGCCCGGCCGGATTTACTTTTACTGTATCCGGCATGACGTTTATCGTCTCACATAGTGGCGCGCCCTCGTGATCCGTAGATCGATCTTGCATATTTTGCTTTGTTCTCCAATACGTCTCGCAGGTCTGGCGTATTTCCCCATGCCTTTTTATTTGAATGGCGTCGGGGTGTGGGCTGAGCTTTTGGCTGGAATGCCTCTCTATCGCGGCCACGAGGTGGCCGATCAGCCGCGTCATACGCTTCTTCCTCCAGTCGGGGTAGCAACCTGCATTTTGGGTAACTCTTGGAGGGGCGTTCGAGATTATATTCCTCGGCCGCGAGGACTTCAGTCCATCTGTCAGCTAGCAGATCTTGATCAGCTTGAAGCTGCTGCTGCTTTTTCTTAAGGCTACTTGCCATGGCTATAAGCCGGCGGTTGAAGCGCTCTTGTTCGACGGGATCCTCTAGCACGACGAATTCGTCATCGTCGAGGCTTGCCTTGTCTTCGGAGGGAGGTATGTAATTATTATCCTCTTCCTCTCTATCTGCTGCTCTCTCATGAGGCCTGGCTTCTCCATCCTCCTGTGCTGAATCTTGCTGGAGGCGGTTGTCTTCGGCACTGTCTGGGGTGTTGTTATCTCCTGTGCCGGAATCACCGTTTTTGCTTTGGCGGGACTTAGAGCGGCGCCGCTGATGCCGGCGCTTAGGTTGCTTCCTGGAGGGGTCATCCTCCGCTGTCTCGTCGCCATTGTCTTATTTGGGTGTGTCCACCATGTATATATCGTATGATGAGGTGGCTGTCCAGTGCCCTGTGGGCAGTGGTTCCTCTTCGTCTCCCACATCGTTGTCCATACCGTCGATGTCTTCGGAGTCGAAGTCGATCATGTCGGTTAAGTCGTCGACAGTGGCTACTAAGTGGGTGGTGGGTGGGCAGCGAATTTCTTCGTCCTCTGCATCCCAATCCTGCCAGACATAGTTCGGCCAGGATCCTCCTGACAAGGAGAGAGACCTTAATGAGTTTAGTATGTCGCCAAAGGGCGAATGCTAAAAAATATCCGCGGAGGTAAACTCCATGATCGGCGCCCAATCGGATTCTCTAGGAACGGGCGCAGGCAGTTCGGAGTCCGTGGCCGGAGAAGGATCCGGCAGTCTGACAACGCAGCTCTCGTGTAGGGTAAGGTCGATGTTCGGCTCGATCGCTCCTGAGGGTAAGGCCTCCGTGGCAGGGTCCATCCACCCATCCATGGACGGCGCAACTGGCTCCGAATTGAGGGTCGGAGCGGCTGCCGGTGTGATCTTCTGAACACTGTCTGATGGTAGAGCTAAATCGTACTCATCGTGACCGTGCGATGCACAAGGCAGAGGCTCAAATCCGTCGAAGATCAAGTCTCCACGGATATCGGCTGTGTAGTTTAAGATTCCAAACCTGACCTGGTGGCCAGGGGCATAACTTTTGATCTTCTCCAGATGGCCAAGCGAGTTGGCCCGCAGTGCGAAGCCGCCGAATACAAAAATCTGTCCGGGGAGAAAAGTCTCACCCTGGACTGCATCGCTATCGATGTTCATAGGAGCCATCAAGCCTAATGGCGACGACACAGAGGAACTCTCAATGAAAGCACCAATGTCGGTGTCAAAACCGGCGGATCTCGTGTAGGGGGTCTTGAACTGTGCGTCTAAGGCAAATGGTAACAGGAGGCAGGGGACACGATGTTTTACCTAGGTTCGGGCCTTCTTGATGGAGGTAAAACCCTACGTCCTGCTTGATTAATATTGATGATATGGGTAGTACAAGAGTAGACCTACCACGAGATCAGAGAGGCTAAATCCTAGAAGCTAGCCTATGGTATGATTGTATGTTATTGTGTCCTACGGACTAAAACCCTCCGGATTATATAGGCACTGGAGGGGGCTAGGGTTACACAAGGTCGGTTACAAAGGAGGACATATCCATATCTGTACTGCCTAGCTTGCCTTCCACGCCAAGTAGAGTCCCATCCGGACATGAGACGAAGTCTTCAATCTTGTATCTTCATAGTCCAACAGTCCGGCCAAGGGATATAATCCGGCTATCCGGAGACCCCTAATCCCGGACTCCCTCAGTTAGGACCCACTCAAAAGATACACCGTTGAACGATTGAAAAGAGAGATTGCACCGGTTGAAATTAAATGTCTTGAACAAGATATCCACCTCGAAATAACTTGAACGGATTGGGAATGGAAACATGAATCTTTTGAGAGATCTTTAGCACTCCAGAACAAATGAAAAGCGTGAAGTGAATGATTAAGAGGTGCACCGACATGATAAAATATTTGAAACGAGGAGGGGATATGATCGGCAAAGCTTGAATTTAATCCACCGGAGAAGAAAGAGAACGAAGATTGATGAACTAGAAGGTCCGTTATAATCTTCATGATATTCATCAGATAAGAACATTGAGGAAAAGAATGGAGAGACTTCCCATCAATAAAAGGATACTTGATTAAGACATCTGATTCCTTGAAGGAAAAAAGGGGGGGGGGGGGGGAAAACAAAGGCAGCTTGGGACGAATGAAATGAACACCGTTGAGAAGAACTGATAATTGATCTTGCGGATGTTGAAATGATCGGATCCACTTGAAGAGAAGCACATCAGTTGGAAGATAGAATTGAGATGACAACCTTGATTATCATGAAGGATTAGTATTCACATAGAAATATGAGAACACCGCTTAGAAAGGTATGGAATCAACACTTGACATTGAAGCAACTCGAATACCACAAACCAAAACAAGAACAAAGGATTGGCTTGCAAAATAAGCCGAAACAAACATATGATAGATCCCATATCGTATCATGTGTCTGTTGGAAAGATATCCTATGTGATACTTGAATTCCCACTTATAGACTCCTGAAAATGTCTGGTTATGCAATCAGGTGTTGGGGATACAGGGGAAGCATAATATCTCACCCAAACTAACAATCCCTACATCCAGTTGTATCCATCCTTCAACACATAACCAAGAAACCTTCGGAAATCGTTTACCTCAACCTTCGAAAAGCATCTGTTATACGAGTTACATCAATACTCCTGAAATCCCGCCCCAATACTGGGTGGCGTCGACATTATCTCACCAACAACTGCATAAAAGAGATTTTCGATGTTGGCGAACTCAGGTATTCCCGAACTGCAATGATAAAATTGTGATGACAACACCTCAGAGCTCAACTCCCCGGGACACTGCCACAACCCCTAAATGTCAGGAGGCACCAAGAACAATGTTCTCGTCACAAAACCATCGGAACAATTCCAAGATACCCACGTGATCCTAAAAAATCATGAAATTTGCGGAGAGGAGAGTCAAAACTTCTACTTCAGGAGGCCTCACGAGAGCGACGAAGGGACTGAGGAGTAAAAAGAATCCTACTCTCTGATATATATAATCCTAAGACTCAAAACATTTTGTTCTAGACTCGACAACGTCAGCGATTCGATCAAGCAGGGGGCTCCTAAGTCGGGGAAGGGTCTGATACCAACTTGTAACACCCACGATGCGGCTATATCTCCCATGTGTCAAGGCACGACTTAGAGGCATAACCGCATGGTGGTTTAGTCGCAAGTGGGGTAATCTCCACACGATCCCGTGTACTGGATAAGAAAGGGATAAAGAGTTGGCTTACAATCGCCACATCACACAAATACAAGTTAAACATACATCATCCACAAAACAATCAAGGCCCGACTACGGAACCAAAATAAAGGAAGACAACCCCAAATGCTAGATCCCCAACTGTCCTAACTAGGCTCCACTACTGATCAACTGGAAAAGACACAAAACAACGATCAAGATCTTCATCGAGCTCCCACTTGAGCTCGATTGCATCACCTGCACTGGTATCATCGGCACCTGCAACTGTTTGCAAGTATCTATGAGTCACGAGGACTCAGCAATCTCACACCCGCGAGATCAAGAATATTTAGGCTTATGGGTAGTAAAGGGTAATGAGGTGGAGCTGCAGCAAGCACTAAGCATATATGGTGGCTAACATACGGAAAATAAGATTGATAAGAGAAGCAACGCAACGGTCCTGAAACTAGAAGTGATCCTGAAACTACTTACGCACAAACATAACTCCAAAACCGTGTTCACTCCCCGGATTCTGCCGATAAGAGACCATCACAGCTACACACGCGATTGATGCAATTTAATTAGGTTAAGTGTCAAGTTCTCTACAATCAGACATTAACAAATTCCCACCTACCACGTAACCGCGGACACGGCTTTCGAAAGTTCAAACCCTGCAGGGGTGTCCCAACTTAGCCCATCACAAGCTCTCACGGTCAACGAAGGATATTCCTTCTCCCGGGAAGACCCGATCAGTCTCGGAATCCCGGTTACAAGACATTTCAACAATGGTAAAACAAGACCAGCAAAGCCACCCGATGTGTCGACATCCCGATAGGAGTCGCACGTATCTCATTCTCAGGACACACCGGATAGGTCAAGCTATGAGTAAAACCAGCCCTCAAGTTGCCTCGAGGTGGCCCCGCAGGTTGCCCGGTTCGGACCAACACTTAGAGAAGCACTGGCCCGGGGGGGTTAAAATAAAGATGACCCTCGGGTTAATTACTCCCAAGGGAAAAAGGTATAGGTTGTTAGGAAAATGTAAAACCAAGGTTGGGCCTTGCTGGAGGAGTTTTATTCAAAGCGAACTGTCAAGGGGTTCCCATAACACCCAATCGCGTAAGGGACGCAAAACCAAGGAACATAACACCCGTATGACGGAAACTAGGGCGGCAAGAGTGGAACAAAACACCAGGCATAAGGCCAAGCCTTCCAACCTCTACCAAGTATATAGACGCATTAATTAAATAAGAGATATTGTGATATCCCAACATATCCATGTTCCAACATGGAACAAACTTCAGCTTCACCTGCAACTAACAACGCTATAAGAGGGGCTGAGCAAAAGCGGTAACTTAGCCAAACAACGGTTTGCTAGGAAGGTGGGTTAGAAGCTTGATATGGCAATGTGGGAGGCATGATATAGCAAGTGGTAGGTAGCGCAACATAGCGATAGAGCGAACAACTAGCAAGCAAAGATAGAAGTGATTTTGAGATATGGTGATCTTGCCTGAAATCTCGCAAGGAAGAAGAACGAGTCCATGAAGAAGACAAACGGACGTAGTCGAACGGATCCTCACAACTTCGAAATGAAACCGAAGCTATCGAGAGAAGCAACCCGGAAAGAAGCAGGCAACAAAGTAAACAACCATCACATAAACATGGCATGATGCGCAACCAAGTATGATGCATGTTCGGTTGAAAGAGGCATGGAATGGCAAAGTGCACAAGCAAAACTACAAGTTAAGTGGAGCTCAATATGCAACGAGTTGCATATTGACGAAACACCACATCAATTATTTAGTTCTCTCTTGTTTATGTACCCAATAATATTAAATGTTGTTAAACATGGCAAGAGGTGGAGCATATGAAAACTACCTATCTAGGCAAGTTTAAATGAGGCTGGGACAACAAGCAACAAGTCCAGAAAAATCCTCATGAGCATATGTTAGATTTGGTACTGTTCTGCCCTAAACCATATTTTAGATTTGTTAAACATGCAAAGCAAGTACACCATGTTAAACTAGGCATTTTTCTACCCCATTTACATATAAAGTTTATTAAATTCTGAGCTACGGTTATTTAGTTATGAATTAAAGCATTTTAGCATGGCAATTAAGCAAATTTAAAACAAACATCATTTTAAACATGCATGAAAGTTGGATATAATGAAACTAGACATGATTCTAATAATTTTTCATATTAAGTTTGTTTCATTCCGATGCACGGTTTGTGAGATATGATAAGCATGAATACGAGGTACTTTTCTGCAAAACAGGCGCTCTCTAGAAAAATACTAAATTCGCAATAGAGGAAAAAACATGCATTGGGCCATATCTTCCTGGCCCCACATAGCACGGGAGAGGGAGCGGGGCTACTCACCTTGCGGCCCATCATGCCGGAAGTGGAGCTAGGCCGAGGGGAGAGCCGGAGCTGGACTGGGCTGCAGCAGAGGGGCGGCTGGGCCTGATGCACGCTTGCGGCCCAGGAGGCTTGCCACATGTGGGGTGATGGGTCAACGGGCACCGGTGAGCTTCAGCCCGAAGCAGAGGATGCAACGGCGCCGTACCTGGCTGTCGGCGACGTTGGGACGAGGCGGCGCAAGGCTTCCCGGCGACTGAAACGGCGAGGAGGCATGGAAAACAGACAGATTCGGGATGGGGCACCTCGGATCCGTCGGCGGCGCAGCAAACGGAGGCCGGATCCGACGACGTCCATGACTCCGACGAGCTCGGGTAGCTACGACGGCGACCCCAAGAGGCGGCGGAGATCTGCGGAGGGGAGAGAGGGTTTGGGTGAGAGTGAGGGAGATGGAGAAGGGAAGGTAGGCGGCGACGGCGTGGACCTGGCGGTTCGGCGATTCGTCGGACGTGGAGACGGCGTCGCTCGTCGGCGGTGAAGGAGGCAAGGCGCGAAGGGGCGGGTCGAGCGGCACGAGGCTCGAGCGGGAGCGGGCGTGGTCAGCGGGGTCGGGCCCAGATCCGACCCAGGGCAGGCCTCCCATGAGCTCTGGGGGCCACGGTGAAGTGGGTGCAGGGGAGGACACGCGGGGATGCGGGAGTGGGCGCAGGGGCGGCGCGGCTGACGTGGCGGCGGCAACGGGTGGCTCTAGCGGCAACAAGTGGCGGCAGGGTGCTGGCTAGGCACTGAAAGCGAGGTAGAAGACGACGGCGGCTTGCGGGGGAAGGAGGTTTAGGCCATTTTTGGCAGGGGTAGGGGCTATATATAGACAGATGCTAGGGTTAGGGGTTTAGGAGGGGGTTTTGGAGCCTCCGATCACGATCCGACGGCTCCGGAAGCGAGGAGGGGTAGATTGGAGCTTGTGGGCTGTGCTGAAGGCCTCGGGCTGAGAGGAGAGAAGAGAGAAGAGAGAAGAGAGAGGGAGATAGAGAGAGAGAGGCCCGACGTCTGTTTCCGAAGACCGAAAACGTCCGACGTTTGACCGGCTATAGTGCCGCTATATGTTTAACGGTGGGGCTATCAAACGAACTCCGAATGTGACGAAACTTGGAAGTAGGCCTACCTACCACATAACAAGACCGCATGCCAACTCTCATCCCATTCTAAGAACATTTTCCGGCCATTTATAAAATACTATTTCGGACATGCCGCGGACGCGTGCGAGTGCGGTTGGGCTCAAAACGGACAACAGAGAGGACGGGGAGACCTGGACGGATGCATGTTTGAAAAACATGATGATGTAATGCACATGATGACATGGCAAAGACAGTGAAAAACTGGAAGACACCTAGCGCAATGGTCTCGGGGCATTACACTTCTGTCCCTTCCTCGGCTTTTCGTCATTAGACTCGGGGTCCTTGGTACTATCAGAGTCGGCATACTTAACCAGAGCCGCCATGAGTGTCCCCATGTCATTGCAGTGGCATTTAACCCACCCTAATTTCTACTTTAGGGGCGTGAAATGACAATTTTTCTCCAACATCAACACCGCTGAGTCGGCATTGATGCGATCCGACGAGTGCAGGATTGTTGAGACCTGACGCACCCAATGGGTTGTCGAATCACCTTCTTCATGGACACTGGAGGCTAAATCCACAATTGACATGGGCTGCTTACATGTATCCTTGAAGTTGTGGATGAATCGGGCCTTTAACTCGGCCCATGACCCGATGGAATTGGCAGGGAGCCCCTTCAACCAAGTGCGGGTCGTTCCCTCCAACATCAGGGGGGGATATTTAGCACATGCAGCCTCGCTGACATCTAGCAATTCCATGGCCATCTCATAACTCTCAATCCATGCCTCAGGACTTAAATCGGCTATATAGTTAGGCACCTTGCGAGGACCCTTGAAATCCTAGGGCAGATGCTCAGTACGTAGATCCGGTACTAAGCATAGCACGGCCAAATTTCTAAAGGTCACACCTGGCTCCACAGAAGTGGTTGAACGAACCGGAGTAGGTTGACGGGCCGCATACTGTGCCGCCAGCTCGGCCTCTTGACGTGCTCTTCCTTGATCCACTATGTTCTGAGCATCAGCACCTCCGCCCGCCAGGTTATGTCCACGAGGCGGGTTATGCTTCCGTCCACTGCTTGATACAACCGGCTCATCAATATGTCTGCTGTAACTCCGGCTCGGGTGAGGGGTGGAGTGAATCCTGTCACGACTGTAAGAATAAGCCTGCTGCTAAGTCAGTGCTGTCTGAAGAAGCTCTCAAGCCCTCCATGTTTCAACCGCCGTCGGCGACTCACCATCTACCGGGAGAGCCGCCAATCATGATGCCGCAGCGATCATGTTATCCAAAGGGTTAGAATAATGACCCTGTGGCGTCGGCACATGCTGCGGCGGGTTATTGTTCTGACGAGGAGGGTCTGTCGTGCGTGGTTGAACCGGCATACCCGTCATAGGTGCTTTGACCCGGTTTACCACTGCCGGTTTACTGGTTCCTGCTCCTGGCGTGTTAAAGAGATTTCTTGCCTCATAAATCGAGGGCAGGCGAGTCTGATGCCTCCTCCTCATGACCTCGTTTGAAGCATTCTGATCTAGCATGAGCCAGTAAGACTGTGACTGAATCCGATGTGCCTGAGCATCCAAAGCAGCCTGCTCCTCGGCCATCCTAGCATTTTCTGCGTTTAGCTCCTCCTTGGCATGTGCTATCTCATCATGCAGCTTTGTGACCACCGCATTATGTTGATCTTGATCCGCCGGGTTAACCACCGCTGTTAAAAGCGCTGTCGGCTTATCCAGTAAGTCAGTTAAAACCTGAGCCGGCAGGCGCTCAGGGCCTCCTGCTTCAGCAGCCGCTGCCGCTACTGACCCGGAAATCAGCTCTGCTGCAGTCGATGAGTGCTGCATGGGCTGTGTACCGGCCATGAACATTGCAACCCGGTTCGGCGGCTCATAGGGGTCCGGAATACTGTCGCCATCGGAACAGCCCCCAAGTCGGCCATCTTGCAGCTGATACAATGACTCGGTCTCGCCGGTGGATGACTCGCCATCAGAGTAAACAACGGTCTCACCACCAGATGCCGATCTATCCTCAGATTCCGTTCCATGGATAAATCCCACGAAGGCACGATTCATGGCGGGCCAAACCCGGGCGGGTCTCGCGCGCTGAGCCGTCTCGATGATGTCGGTGCAGAGTCCAGCTCAGGGCCCAGTTCGCCAATCTTGCCGATGAAGACGTGAATTCCGTCGAAGGGGACCCGGTACCCGTACTCAATTGAGCCGGCCTCGAGGCCCCAGCCTGCATCGTCGATGTAGAGCTTGCCGCAGCAACTCTTGGTCATCCGGCCCACGGCGTATCCCTTGATCCCTTCAAAGTTACCCTTTGAGAACTTGAAACCATCGTGTGATAGCCCCACGGTGGGTGCCAACTGTCGTGGAATTGTGACGGCAAATGTCCTAGTGTGAGGACTTAGTCGTGGAGCCATCGCAATGAGGTTAGCTTAAAGGGGTTAATCAGGACAAAGGACAGGAGGAGTTTATACTGGTTTGGCCCCTTACGGTGAAGGTAAAAGCGTAATCCAGTTTGAGGTGGTATCGCTAGGGTTTCGATGAGCAGGGAGCAAATACACGGGTTGATGCCCTACGAGCTATAGAGTCCCGACCAGCTCATACAACGTATCCGGCTCGGTGACCTTTCTTACATACCTTACAATACAAGTTTACATACATGGCGGTTTATATCCGTGGGCCTTAAGCTGCCTTCGGGTTTGGGCCTTCTACTAAGCCTACATATGAACCGCCATTGTTAATATGCTCTTGGGCTTCATAGAGATGAATTTCCATAGGGATGACCCGGCCCCTCCTGGGCGGGTCAGACCTAATAGTCGTATCCCCAACACTATATAAATGTTTCCTTACCAAATTCCACTTACCAAAGGCGCTTCACTCCACGGCAACGGCACCAGAAAATAGTCTTGATGACCCACAAGTATAGGGTATCCATCATATTCCTTTGGATAAGTAAGAGTGTCGAACCCAACGAGGAGCAGAAGGAAATGACAAGCGGTTTTCAGCAAGGTATTCTTTGCAAGCACTGAAATTATTGGTAAAAGATAGTTGTGTGATAAGATAATTCGTAACGGGTAACAAGTAACAAAAGTAAACAAGGTGCAGCAAGGTGGCCCAATCCTTTTTGTATCAAAGGACAAGCCTAGATGAACTCTTATATAAAACAAAGCGCTCTCGAGGACACATGGGAATTACTGTCAAGATAGTTTTCATCATGCTCATATGATTCGTGTTTGTTACTTTGATAATTTGATATGTGGGTGGACCGGTGCTTGGGTGCTGCCCTTCCTTGGACAATCCTCCCACTTATGATTAACCCCTCTCGCAAGCATCCGCAACTACGGAAGAAGAATTAAGGTAAACCTAACCACAACATGAAACATATGGATCCAAATTAGCCCCTTATGAAGCAACGCATAAATTAGGGTTTAAGCTTCTGTCACTCTAGAAACCCATCATCTACTTATTACTTCCCATTGCCTTCCCCTAGGCCCAAATAATGGTGAAGTGTCATGTAGTCGACGTTCACATAACACCACTAGAGGAGAGACAACATACATCTCATCAAAATATCAAAACGAATACCAAATTCACATGATTACTTATAACAAGACTTCTCCCATGTCCTCAGGAACAAACATAACTACTCAAAAAACATATTTATGATCAAGATCAGAGGAGTATTAATGATCATGAAGGATCTGAAAATATAATCTTCCACCGGATAAACCAACTAGCATCAACTACAAGGAGTAATCAACACTACTAGCAACCCACAGGTACCAATCTGAGGTTTTGGGACCAAGATCGAATACAAGAGATGAACTAGGGTTTGGGAGGAGATGGTGCTGGTGAAAATGTTGATGGATATTGACCCCCTCTCGATGAGAGGATCATTGGTGATGACGATGGCTTTTATATCCCCCTCCCAGAGGGATGATTCCTCGGCATAACAGCTCCGCCGGAGCCCTAGATTGGTTCTGCCCAGGTTCCGCCTCGAGACGGTGGTGCTTTGTCCCGAAAGCTTCTGTCTGGTTTTTTCCAGGTCAAAACACACCATATAGCAGAAGATGGGCACCAGAGGCCTGCCAGGGGGCCCACAAGGTCGGGGAGCGCGCCCTCCACCCTTGTGGCTGGCTGATGGCCCCCCCTGGTACTTTCTTCACCCAATATTTTTTATATATTCCAAAAACATGCTCCATGAAGTTTTATGACTTTTGGAGTTGCGCAGAATAGGTCTCTAATATTTGCTCCTTTTCTAGTCCAGAATTCCAGCTGCCGACATTCTCTCTCTTCATGTAAACCTTATAAAATAAGAGAGAAAAGGCATAACTATTGTGATATAACGTGTATAACAGCCCATAATGCAATAAATATCAATATAAAAGCATGATGCAAAATGGACGTATCACACTGCCAGCAGAAAGAGGTACTCCTCTTCCCTTATTCGTGCAAATCTTACATCTCCGCTCACACCGTATTCATCCCAGGAAAGAAACTAGATGAATGCTTCTTACTGCACCTTCTTTATGATACTAAATGCACAAGGCCCCCCCCATTTACTATTTTAGCTTAGCTAGAGGTTAGTCGCCCGCCTGGATTTCAAGTCAAGGTCAGTTGATTCTCAGTTAAAAGAAGCAGCACCCGCTTAGGCGCGCGGAGCACCTGGTCCGCCTGTTCACCGAGGAAGCAGCGCATCGGTGTCTATCATAGGGGTGTGGTGCACAGGAGCTACTTACGCCCTATCTAGAGGTCGGAGGGGAGGTGCCAAGAACGGCAGTGCGATGAGGTAGAGGGGAGGGCGGAGGCAGGGGACTGGGCCGGTGGTCGCTGGCGTTTCGAGGAAGATCGTCAACACTGACTGGTTGGAGGTAGATGAAGGCGATCTTCCCATTCTTTGTACATCGGACGGTGCAGAATAAATGGACTGGCCAATTTGTGTTCAATCGACTGTTATTTTCATAGGACCACACCTTGTGGTGTGTTGGAGGAGTATTTGCATTTCCCCGTCATCCCTATGCTCATATTTCAAAATCCCAGAATCTAATTTCGTGTGCCATGCGTGTTGTAGATCTATAATATGTCTCTCGTCATTTATTTCTCACCCACCTGCTACTTGCTACTTTTACAGTGTACTACTTGTGCACACACTTCACCCATACTCACACTATTGTTTTTTATTCATGGATATTTCAGACTTCGGCGCATTGTTGATAAATACACAAAAGAAAAGACACGAGTCTCTCTAGTATAATTCGAGGATAAGCACTAAGCGTTTCAGCACTCTAAAGGGTGCAGTGTCAGCAGATGGAGACAATAAACATAGCTCTATAGTTGATGATCTCAATTGCCACACACAACCATCACAGGTGCCAACTTTAACTTTGCACTATCAAATGTGGTTGCATGTTGCATATATTGTCTAGCTTGTATTGATTCCAATTTGGTTAAATTGCATCTGCTTACTTTACACATTATACCTTTGATAATGACATGCCTTCCTATTTTTTATACATACTAAATCTGTCTATTAACCATGTTCTTACATCAAACTAATGCTCTTGTGTATCCCTCATCAATCACTTATGATGAGACAGTCAGGTCAGTCGGTTACTGTGAGACGTGCTACTCTTTTAAAGAGTGCAGTGTCATCCTGTAACATCCCAAATTTTCAATTTGGAATGTTTTACAAATATTAGTTAAGCATCTATGCATTTTGTTTGAATTGTGTGGCATTTGGATTTTTTTCAGAGGCATTTGAGTTGTTGTTTGAGTTGGATTCACCTTGGCAATTGAAAGTTATCCCTGACAAATACTTGAGAAAAAAATATGAGAGGAGCTAACATCAGACTCCAAAAATGTCAGAAGAAAATATTGCCAAAAGGTTTGAATTCAAATTTGAATTTTATTTCGAGTTGCAGAAAATGTTTTTTTTAGTTTGTGTTTTGCCTCAGGAAAAATGTCCACGTTGTAGGATTAATTCCCCTGAGAATTTGATATATATACATATATATATATATGTCTTATATAAAAATAGTATAATTTTTCTCTTAGTTTAGTTTCTTCTCTCTGTCTTATTCAAAAAAAAGGGAAAAGACCCAGGCGCGAGCCAGGCCAACCGGCCCAGCCCACACCCGAGCCGCAGCCCACCAACGCCCGAGCCGGCCTGCCTCAGCACTCGACCGAACCCTTCCCCCTCTCTCTCACCGACGCGTCGGCCCCACCTCATCTCTTTCCCGCTCGCCACGCTATGTCGCGCCAGAGCGCGTTTGACGCCGCCGCCGCGTCCGGATTCCACGGGATCACGATCCCGAGTCTCCCCCTGCTCCAAGTTGATGGCCTATAAATAGCCCTATCCCTCCTCTTCCGAATCTCCCTAAAACCCTAGCCCAAAACCCACTGTAGCTCATGCCGTCCTCCTTTGGATCTCGCCACAGCCGCCGTAGTCTGCCGTTCGTTCTGACTCCGTTGAGGATCCCCCTGCCCTCAAACCTTGTCAGCCGAAACCCCTCAACCGCGCGCACCTCCCTGACATCCTCTCTCCGTCCAGGGATCGCTGGAGCCGCCGCCTTGAGCATCACCACCCATCGTCGGAGCTGCAGAGCACCGGGCTCTGTTTTCGCCACGCCTCGATGTCCGCGTCGTCCCTGAGCTCCAACAACTCCACCACCGCCTCCGCCTTGCTCCGCCGCATCCGCCCGACGTCTTTTCCACCTTCACCGATCGCCGGAGACCCCGCCCCGCTCGCCGTCGACCTCCGCCACCCTCTGTCACCGTCGACCACCGCCGCAGTAAGTCGCCACCTCCCCTCGCCGTTCGATCCAAAACCTAGGGTCTAGATTAGATCCCAAAGGGGTATGGTTTATTTCATATAGATCGGTTTTAGTTTCGGTTAGATCGGTTTATTTAGTTGCGGTTTAGATAGACCAGTCGATTGGTTTATTTCTGTTAGCCCATGGACACAGTGACCTATTGATCGCCCGTGCGTTAGATAATTTTAGAGCGCTCACTGTTTCGGCCCGTTAGCGCCCTAGTTGTTTTAGTTTTATTCTTCGTTTCTGTTTTTAAAACAGAATAGTTCTGTTCTTGTAAAATCTGTATCTTTTAGGTTATTTATTATTTTTAGTTGATTCTTTTTTTGTTAGTTTAAAATTTCTTGTAGCTTCTGTAGAAATTAGATTCGGCCATGTTTAAGTTTATAAAAATAGTTTTATATTAATTTTAGTAAGATTAGTATTTCGGCTATAAATTGAGCTAGGGTTATTATTTTTAGATGATTCTTTTTGCCACTGCTTAGTTTTGACCTAGCCTAGCAGTTGGAACTTGTTGGGGTATTTGTAGATTATATTAAAATTAGTTTTAGTCGAAATCAAGCTTTTCTAGTTTTATTTAGCTTGCTGATGTTTCCTGATGTTCTAGTTATTATAGAATTTTAGTTTACCACTGTTATATTTTATTTTAGATTACTTTCTGTAGTTACAGAGGGTGAACATTTATTTGCAGAAAAATAAAAAGTTTTATTTTATTTTCTTATTAGTTTTGTTTTAGGTATAACAAGAGTACCATAATAGATATTGGTGTGATTCCCTTTGCATCTAGTTTATATGTTGTTTTCCTTTATGTTAGTTAGCAAAACACTTGTTTTGGTTCTGTTAAGAAAAATGTTAGTAGGATAAAGCTCTTTTCTTTGTGATTGCTTGAAGTGATGAAACCTTGATTTTGTTCTCCTCGAGTTTTGTTTGGTTTTGGTTTGAGTGCTTGTGTGTTTTCCTTTAGCTTGTTGTTATGTTATTTAGTGAAATACTTATTTGAGCTATTGTTTGACTCGATAGAATTTCCGGAGTGCGAAGCTTGCTATCTCGGGTCACTAGCGTTTAAAGGCCGTCAGCCAGGCAAGTCAATTGATCATGTTTTACAATACCTACGATTTTGTTGCATTAGAATTATTTCTCCCCACCATGCATGCAGTAGGAGAATTTGAAGTTATGTCTTGAGTAGTATCCGGAGGTAGGATGAACGCAATTCCCCTAGCTACTATTGCCCGGGACGATGTAGTTTACCTTGCTATGCTTATAGACGGGGTTGGTTGAGAGATTCATAAGGGAGATGTGAGAGTCAAGATGATGACAACCCCATGACTTCAAGCTCAAGATGGACTTCAAATTCACTGCTGGGTGGAGGACGGTTGACGGGCACCCTGGCGAAACCAGCGGATGGCCGGGATGCATGGAGAAGCGCCATGACATCTTGCGGAAAGCTTCACCCAGCCACGAAGAGACGGATGGATACCCCTTGACCGGAGGCTTACCTGTGCAGCTGCGAGCCATTATGGGCTCTGGCTGGGTTGACCTTAGGCATGACTCTGGACGGACGGTGCCAGTAGATGTAGAAGAATGGTAGGACATGGATGGGTACCGGCAGTGCTCAGAGAAACTCTACGGAAGACCCTGTTTCGTTCATACCGTCTTCAAACACCAGGCAGTGCGAGGACATAAAGGAGGGAATGATTCTGCGGGTAAAGTGCACAAGACTCTGTAGAGTAACAACCTAATCGATTAGCCGTGTAACCGGTTACGGACAAATGAGCCTCTGGAAACTGGAGTATTTCAGAAATCTTAGCACCGAACAAATAAATTAATTGAGGGGTTAATTAATAATTGGGAATGAGACATTGGTTGGCGGAACCATCTCAATAACTACCAAAATTTTGTAGTAATTGTAAGCAAGTCCTTTGTCGTAGGGAAAAACTGGATTTTTCGCAAAAATATAAAACTTAGAGCCCCACAGCCAAATTGCATATAGTGTTAGCTTTATTATTGTTGTTCTCTCTATGACTTGCCGGCATATTCTAAATGCTGACCTACACGGCTGCAACGTCTCATGTTGCAGAGGAGTTTTCCGACTAGGAGTGAGGCTACTATCTACGCTTGGCGATTGCCCTATGGAGTCGGATGGACTTGCTATTCGTCTACGCTTCCGCAGCTTATTTAGTTTATTTCTCATGAGTTGGCCTTCGGCCAAATTTATTATGATGTAATAAAGACTCGATATGAGAATCGTGTAATAAATTCAGGTGTGATTGAACTTTGAATCTTTTCATCAATGTACTGTGTGTGCCAGCATGATCTTGGGATGGTACAGCTACACAGAGACTTGACCGATTTTGGGTCGGGTCATTACAGAGATGGTATTCAGAGCACACACTGACCGTAGGACGTAACCCCTAGGATTGGAAAGCCATAGGAAGAAACTATTTTTTTTATGTCCTTATCATTCCGTAATACCCCCCTGTTCATTTCTAACTTCTCTCCGATTTCAACATTCTAGATGGCCGTCAAGTTCATCCCAGTTCTGCTCCTAGAGTTTTGCCAGCCAGATGAGACAATGCTTTTCGGCAGGAGGTTGGTCCAGATCACCAAGGAATTGAAGATTGCTCTGCCTCTATCACCGGGACCCCTATCATGGCATTTCCAGAAGACCGTCGTTATAGGATTAAGGTGCACATACCAGGTAGGACTTTCAGAAGTCTCTCAGCGCCCGTTGACTTCAAGTTCGCTGCTCCCACTTGGATACTCGGGAGAGACATAGCAGTTCATAGTGCACTTGGACGCATCCAGGAGGAATACAGGACCGAGCTTGTTGGATCAGACCACACCATGATCTCTCGCAGGACTGCAGATGGAGAGATCATCCGCACCATAGATGACGACTCTGTTCACTCATATTTCCAAGACTTGGAGGCTCACATCAGGGCTCAAGAGATTCAGATGTGCAGGAGCTTGAAGACGGTCCAAAAGTTGCATCTTCGTGATATTGAACTGGAAGATGCAGCACATGAAGCCCACTATGAGCATGAGGATGAAGTCAAGGATTTTATGGAAAGACTCAAGGACCGGAAGAAATATATTGCCACACTGGAGGAGAAGATGGATCTGGGAGAAGACCTTTTCCCGAGTGGAGATGATGGACCTCTCATGAGAAATGGCCAGGATTATGAAGAGAGCTCCATCGAAGGAAGCCACAAGACGAGGCGCCGCACCAGAGGACGACACACCAGAGGACGCATGGATAATTGATGAAGACCTTTAGTCGACCGCCATGTTATTTTATTTTCGTCGATCAGTTAGGCTGTTATTCTTTGATTAGTCATGAGATTTTGTAATCCGAGTTTGAACCTTGTTAGAGATGAATGAATAAATGATTGGTGTGATTGTGTTTGTGCATTCATTTGGGTAGTGCTATTTTCTCATTAGACCCTTGTTCTATTCTAATTTCTCATCCACTCCATAACACCAGATGCCTCCGAGACGTGACCCCGGTTTCACTTTCCTGCCAGAGCTCACCCAGCTGATTCAACAGCAGAATGCCTTAATGCAAATGCTCATCCAAAACCAAGGCAACAACAACAACAATCCATTGCCACCACCCCCTGTCGATAACCTGACCCGGTTCCTAAGGCTGAATCCGCCGGTGTTCTCTAGTAGCACCGAGCCAATTGTAGCTGATGATTGGCTCCGCAAGATCGGAAGGGATCTAACAACTGCTCGATGCACAGATGCTGAGAAGGTGCGTTTTGCCGCACATCAACTGAATGGACCTGCAGCCTCTTGGTGGGAAAACTACACCGCCACTTATCCGGTCACCACCATGACATGGGATCAGTTCCAGTGGGCTTTCCGCACCGCGCATGTCTCAGCTAGAGCCATGAGTCTGAAGAAGTGTGAGTTCCACAACTTACGCCAGGGGAACCGTATTGTGGGGCAGTATGTGGATGAGTTCAGCAAATTATCTCAATATGCCCCAGATGATGTGGCCACAGATGCCGCAAAACAGGAGAAGTTTCTTGAGGGACTCAATGATGAGCTGGGAATGCAGCTTATGGTGGCTACCTTCAACAACTACCAGGAGCTGGTAGACAAGGCCACTATACTTGAAGGCAAGCAGCAGCGGATTGAAAGCTGCAAGCGGAAATATAGCCAGGGAAAGTACAACTCCGGAGCTCAGCAGAAGCCCCGCTATGCCCCATACTCAGGAGGACATACCCATCACAACCATGGAGGACACAATCATGGAGGACATAACCATGGAGGGAATGGGAACAATCGCAACCACGACAACAACCCCAAGTCAGGAAATGGAGGCAATGGCAACGAACACCGTCCTGCTCCGACTCAGAAGGATCTGAGTCATATCACCTGTTTCAAGTGCCAGAAGACAGGACACTATGCCACCGATTGTCCGGATGCCAAGCAGAGGAATGGAAATGGCAACGGCAATGGGAGCTCAACAAAGAAGCCCAACCCTTTTCCTCGAGCTCAGGTGAATCACATTGACGTGGAGGACGTCTATGATCAGCCAGACACTGTGGTTGGTAAGTTTTTATTAAATTCACGTCCAGTATTGGTACCCTTTGATTCCGGTGCAACGCATTCATTCATATCAAGGGTAGTTGTGGAAAAGTATGGGTTGCCCACTAGGACCCTCAGAACCCCGATCCAAGTCACTTCTCCAGGAGGAGAGATGATGACAGGATGACAGGCTTAGGCTGTCATTCAACCCTCAGCATCGGAAATCATGATTTTCCCGTAGACCTCATAGTCTTAGAATCCCAGGGATTGGACATGATTCTAGGCATGGACTGGTTGACCAAGTTTGAAGGGAACATCGACTGTGCCCGCAAGACGATTTTGCTCACCACCCCGAAGCAGAAGAGGATCAAGTATGTATCCAGATGCACACCGATAAAGAAGCAGGTGAATTCCCTCACGAGAGTGGTTCAGGAGGAAGTGCCTGTAGTACAAGATTTTCTGGATGTATTTCCGGAGGAATTACCAGGAATGCCACCGGATAGAGAAATAGATTTTTTGATCGAGTTATTACCTAGCACAGCCCCAATATCAAAGAGACCTTATCGGATGCCCCCGAATGATTTGGAAGATATCAAGCAGCAGATCAAGGAGTTATTGGAGAAAGGATATATTCGCCCAAGTTCGTCACCTTGGGGGGCCCCAGTTCTTTTGGTAGAGAAGAAGGATGGAACCCTGAGAATGGTTGTAGATTATCGTTCATTGAATGATGTGACCATCAAGAATAAGTACCCTCTACCGATGATTAATGATTTATTTTATCAGCTAGTCGGAGCCAAAGAATTTTCCAAGATCGATCTTCGATCAGGGTATCACCAGCTGAAGATTCGTGAACAGGATATACCCAAAACAGCTTTCACCACCAGGTATGGTTTATATGAGTATACCGTCATGTCATTCGGATTGACTAATGCCCCTGTGTATTTCATGAGCATGATGAACAAGGTATTTATGGAATATCTGGACAAGTTTGTCGTGGTGTTCATCGATGACATATTGGTTTTCTCCAAGAGCGAGGAAGAGCACAAGGAACATCTACGTCTAGTCTTGGAGAAACTCCAAGAACATCAGTTATATGCCAAGTTCAGCAAATGTGAATTTTGGTTGAAGGAAGTCAGATTCCTCGGACATGTTATTTCAGGAGAAGGAATAGCAGTCAACCCCACCAAGGTTGAATCGGTCACCAACTGGCAATCCCCCACCTCAGTCAAGGAGATCTGCAGTTTTCTCGGACTTGCAGGATATTATCGGAGATTTATTGAGAATTTCTCCAAGATTGCTAAACCCATGACCGAGCTGTTAAAGAAGGAACCAAAGTACATTTGGACCGAGGATTGTGAAGCCAGTTTTTAGGAGTTGAAGAAACGTCTGGTTACAGCCCCAGTACTCATTTTGCCGGACATACACAAGGGTTACCAGGTGTATTGTGACGCTTCTCGTCAAGGGCTCGCAAGAGTGCTCATGCAGGAAGGAAAAGCTGTAGCTTATACCTCCAGACAGCTACGACCTCATGAGATGAATTATGCCACACACGATTTGGAGTTAGTAGCCGTAGTGCATGCACTCAAGACATGGAGACATTTCCTTGTCGGAAATAGTTGTGATGTTTACACGGATCATAAGAGCTTGAAGTACATTTTCACGCAGAAGGAGTTGAACCTCAGACAAAGGAGATGGCTTGAATTGATCAAGGACTATGATATGAGATTGCATTATCACCCAGAGAAAGCAAATGTTGTAGCAGATGCCTTGAGCCATAAAAGCCATGTGAACACCCTCATAGCTGGAGGATTACCTCAGAATTTAGCCGACGATCTCAGAGATCTCTGATTGGAGATAGTACCAAGAGGATTTGTCGCCACCTTGGATATTCAGTCCACTCTGATCGAAAAGATCCGTTAAGCACAGAAGACGGACAAGGAAATTGCAGAGGTAAAGGAAAAGATGAGTAACGGAAAGGCTAAAGGTTTTCGTGAGGATGAACACGGAACTTTATGGTTTGAGGATCGTATCTATGTGCCTAATGACCCAGAGGTCAGGAAGTTAATTCTTCAGGAGGCCCATGACTCACCATACACGATTCACCCATGCAACACCAAGATGTATCTGGACTTGAAGGAAAGTTTCTGGTGGACAGGTATGAAGAAGAATATTGCCGAGTACGTAGCAGTATGTGATGTTTGACAGCGAGTAAAGGCGGAACATCAGAAGCCGACAGGGTTACTTCAACCACTGCCGATTCCCGAGTGGAAATGGGAAAAACTTGGAATGGATTTTATCACAGGATTACCGAGGACCCGTTCAGGTTATGATTCTATCTGGGTAGTAGTTGATCGCTTGACCAAGGTAGCTCATTTCATTACCGTGAAGACTACATATACCAGCGCTAAGTTAGCCAAGATATACATGACCAGGATCGTATGTCTGCATGGAGTTCCGAAGAGTATTGTGTCAGATAGAGGAACACAGTTCACCTCAAAGTTTTGGAATCAGTTGCATGAAACCTTGGGTACGAGGCAGGAGTTCAGTACAGCTTTTCATCCGCAGACAGATGGACAGACCGAGAGAGTCAACCAGATTCTGGAGGACATGTTGAGAGCTTGTGCGCTAGACTATGGGTCTAGCTGGGATGAAAATTTGCCATACGCAGAGTTCTCGTACAACAACAGCTATCAGACCAGTCTAAAGATGGCCCCTTTCGAAGCTCTATACGGGAGGAGGTGCAGAACACCATTGCCGTGGGATGGTGTTGGAGACCAAAAACTTTTTGGTCTCGGTCTTATCAGAGACTCCGAAGAGAAATTCAAGCTGATTCGAGATAGACTCAAGATAGCCCAGTCGAGACAGAAGAGTTATGCCGACAGTAAACGCAAGGAGATAACATATGAAGTTGGAGACCGAGTATATCTCCGTGTGTCCCCACTTCGTGGAATCAAGAGATCTGGGGTTAAAGGAAAATTAGCACCTAGGTTCATTGGCCCCTACAAAATCCTCGAACGCAGAGGAGAAGTTGCGTATAAGCTGGAATTGCCAGAAGGATTGTCAGGAGTTCACGATGTCTTTCACGTATCCCAGCTGAAGAAATGCCATGCTGAGATGGCCGATATTCCTTTGAGAGACACAGTGCCCCTAGAGGCCATACAACTGGATAGTGATCTGACTTATGAGGAGAAACCCGTCAGAATTCTCGAGACTGCGAACAGAGTTACCCATAGCAAGATCATCAAGTTTTGCAAGGTTCTGTGGAGCCACCACTCCGAGGAGGAAGCCACATGGGAGCGAGAAGAAGATCTCCGCCGGGACCACCCGCACCTATTTGCTAGCCAACCCGAATCTTGAGGGCGAGATTCATCTTAAGGTGGGTAGGTCTATAACATCCCAAACTTTCAATTTGGAATGTTTTACAAATATTAGTTAAGCATCTATGCATTTTGTTTGAATTGTGTGGCATTTGGATTTTTTTAGAGGCATTTGAGTCGTTGTTTGAGTTGGATTCACCTTGGCAATTGAAAGTTATCCCTGACAAATACTTGAGAAAAAATATGAGAGGAGCTAACATCACACTCCAAAAATGTCAGAAGAAAATATTGCCAAAAGGTTTGAATTCAAATTTGAATTTTATTTGGAGTTGCAGAAAAAAAAATTTAGTTTGTGTTTTGCCTCTGGAAAAATGTCCACGTTCTAGGATTAATTCCCCTGAGAATTTTGATATATATATATATATATGTCCTATATAAAAATAGTATAATTTTTATCTTAGTTTAGTTTCTTCTCTCTGTCTTATTCAAAAAAAAGGGAAAAGACCCAGGCGCGAGCCAGGCCAACCGGCCCAGCCCACACCCGAGCCGCAGCCCACCAACGCCCGAGCCGGCCTGCCTCAGGGCCCGACCGTACCCTTCCCCCTCTCTCTCAGCGATGCGCCGGCCCCACCTCATCTCTTTCCCCCTCGCCACGCTATGCCGCGCCAGAGCGCGTTCGACGCCGCCGCCACGTCCGGATTCCACGGGATCACAATCCCGAGTCGCCCCCTGCTCCAAGTTGATGCCCTATAAATAGCCCTACCCCCCCCTCTTCCGAATCCCCCTAAAGCCCTAGCCCAAAACCCACCGTAGCTCACGCCCTCCTCCTTTGGATCTCGCCGCAGGTGCCGCAGTCCGCCGTCCGTTCTGACTCCGGTGAGGATCCCCCTGCCCTCAAACCTTGTCAGCTGAAACCCCTCAACCGCGCTCACCTCCCTGACATCCTCTCTCCGTCCAGGGATCGCCGGAGCCGCCGCCTTGAGCATCACCGCCCGTCACCGGAGCTGCAGAGCACCAGGATCTGTTTTCGCCACGCCTCGATGTCCGCGTCATCCCCGAGCTCCAACAAATCCACCACCGCCTCCGCCTCGCTCCGCTGCATCCGCCCGACGTCTTTGCCACCTTCGTTGATTGGTGGAGACCCCGCCCCACTCGCCGCCGACCTCTGCCACCCTCTGTCGCCATCGACCACCGCCGCACTAGGCCGCCACCTCCCCTCGCCGGCCGATCCAAAACCTACGGTCTAGAATAGATCACGAAGGGGTATGGTTTATTTCATATAGATCGGTTTTAGTTTCGGTTAGATCGGTTTATTTAGTTACGGTTTAGATAGACCAGCCGATCGGTTTATTTCTGTTAGCCCATGGACACAGTGACCTATTGATCGCCCGAGCGTTAGATAATTTTAGAGCGCTCACTGTTTCGGCCCGTTACCGCCCTAGTTATTTTAGTTTTATTCTTTGTTTCTGTTTTCAAAACGGAATAGTACTGTTCTTGTAAAATCTGTATCTTTTAGGTTATTTATTATTTTCAGTTGATTCCTTTTTTGTTAGTTTACAAATTTCTTGTAGCTTATGTAGAAATTAGATTCGGCCATGTTCAAGTTTATAAAAATAGTTTTATATTAATTTTAGTCAGATTAGTATTTCGGCTTTAAATTGAGCTAGGATTATTATTTTTAGATGATTCTTTTTGCCACTGCTTAGTTTCGACCTAGCCTAGCAGTAGGAACTTGTTGGCGTATTTGTAGATTATATTAAAAATAGTTTTAGTCAAAATCAAGCTTTTCTAGTTTTATTTAGCTTGTTGTTGTTTCCTGATGTTCTAGTTATTATAGAATTTTAGTTTACCCCTATTATATTTTATTTTAGATTAGTTTCTGTAGTTACAGAGGGTGAACATTTATTTGTAGAAAAATAAAAAAATTTATTTTATTTTCTTATTAGTTTTTTTAGGTATAACAAGAGTACCATAATAGATATTGGTGTGATTCCCTTTGCATCTAGTTTATATGCTGTTTTCCTTTATGTTAGTTAGCAAAACCCTTGTTTTGGTTCTGTTAAGAAAAACATTAGTAGGATAAAGCTGTTTTCTTTGTTATTGCTTGAAGTGATGAAACCTTGATTTTGTTCTCCTCAAGTTTTCTTTGGTTTTGGTTTGAGTGCTTGTGTGTTTTCCTTTAGCTTGTTGTTATGATATTTAGTGAAATACTTATTTAAGCTATTGTTTGACTCGATAGAATTTCCGGAGTGTGAAGCTTGCTATCTCGAGTCACTAGCGTTTAAAGACCGTCAGCCATGCAAGTCAATTGATCATGTTTTACAATACCTATGATTTTGTTGCATTAGAATATTCCTCCCCACCATGCATGCAGTAGGAGAATTTGAAGTTATGTCTTGAGTAGTATCATGAGGTAGGATGAACCCAATTCCCCTTGCTACTATTGCCCGGGACGATGTAGTTTACCTTGCTATGCTCATAGACGGGGTTGGTTGAGAGATTCATAAGGGAGATGTGAGAGTCAAGATGATGACAACCCCATGACTTCAAGCTCAAGATGGACTTCAAATTCATTACTGGGTGGAGGATGGTTGACGGGCACCCTGAAGAAACCAGCGGATGGCCGGGATGCATGGAGAAGTGCCATGACATCTTGCGGAAAGCTTCACCCAGCCACGAAGAGACGGATGGATACCCCTTGACCGGAAGCTTACCTGTGCAGCCGCAAGCCATTATGGGCTCTGGCTGGGTTGACCTTAGGCGTGACTCTGGACGGATGGTGCCAGCAGATGTAGAAGAACGATAGGACATGGATGGGTACCGGCAGTGCTCAGAGAAACTCTACGGAAGACCCTGTTTTGTTGATCCCATCTTCAAACACCAGGCAGTGCGAGGACATAAAGGAGGGAATGATTCTTGCGGGTAAAGTGCACAAGACTCTGCAGAGTAACAACCTAATCGATTAGCCGTGTCCCTGGTTACGGACAAATGAGCCTCTGGAAACTGGAGTATTTCGGAAATCTCAACACCGAACAAATAAATTAATTGAGGGGTTAATTAATAATTGGGAATGAGACATTGGTTGGCGGAACCATCTCAATAACTACCAACATTTTTTAGTAATTGTAAGCAAGTCCATTGTTGTAGGGAAAAACTGGCTTTTTCACAAAAACATAAAACTTAGAGCCCCATAGCCAAATTGCATATAGTGTTAGCTTTATTATTGTTGTTCTCTCTATGACTTGCCGGCATATTCTAAATGTTGACCTACACGGCTGCAACGTCTCATGTTGCAGAGGAGATTTCCGACCAGGAGTGAGGCTACTATCTACGCTTGGCGATTGCCCTATGGAGTCGGATGGACTCGCTATTCGTCTATGCTTCCGCAGCTTATTTAGTTTATTTCTCATGAGTTGGCCTTCGGCCGAATTTATTATGATGTAATAAAGACTCGATATGAGAATCGTGTAATAAATTCAGGTGTGATTGAACTTTGAATCTTTTCATCAATGTACTGTGTGTGCCAGCATGATCTTGGGATGGTACAGCTACACAGAGACTTGACCGATTTTGGGTCGGGTCGTTACACATCCTCCCCACATGATTGCCAAGAAATGGCAAGGCTAAATGAAGATAGGCAATGTAGCTCTGTAGTTGATGACCGCAATTCCCCTAAACCACCATCGGAGGTGCTTGCTCTTAGTTGGCAATGTGATATGTGGTTGCATGTTACATATGGTGTCTACCTTGTATTGCTTCTTATTAGGGTTAATTGCATCTGCTTAGTTAACACATTATACCTTCGAATATGACATGCCTTCCTATTTTTGGTATATACTATGTATTTCTATTAACCATGTTCTTACATCAAACTACTTTTCTTGTGTATCCCTTATCAATCACTTCTGACGAGACACCTTCAAATTGACAGTGTAATATTGGTTGCATCTTGCATACCATTTCAACCATGTACTGCCTCTAATTTGTTGAAATGCCACTTATGATGAGACACTTCTAACTTGGTAGTGTGATTTTGGATCTTTCATATGGTGTCTGGCTTGCATATCTTCCAATTTGTTGAATGCATTTTGCTTAGCGTTTTTCGTACATATTCCATCCTCCTACAATGTGGTTGTCGTACATAAAAGTTGTGTTCACCAGCATCATGCATCAACGAATTTGGAAGAGCGGATTTGATTTTGTCGGTGTTCTGGGAACAGGGGTCCCCAGACTTTCCTACCTGCGGCATGGCTCAAAGGGGGGCCCAGCGCGGCCCATCTTCACCAACACAAACCCAAGACCCTCGCGGGGCGGACGACGCGGAGCTTCCTCAGGCGCGGCCTCGTCAGGCTGGCTCACCAGGAGGCAGAGAAATCAAGGCGTGGTACCTCACGATGTGCCCGTGACGCAAGCCATGACGACCGGGGGTGCCAGGCGGGTGCCAGCCCGTGCAGTGTCCTCCCTTCCTCTTTGGTGCAAAGCAGGCAAGCGCAGCCGCGGAGTACCGAGGCATCAGGCAAAGGTTGCCATTTCGGTGCAACGAGACCAAGACCAGGAGGACTACGAGATGGAGGTCACCGTGGAGCCCAAGACGGCATCATCACCAGAGATTTGCGCAGGCGAAGACTACTTTTGTCAGGATAGCTGATACTAGCTGCCCCCCTTCAAATTAGCCCGCCATTGTTGGCTCCCTTCCCTCTCGATATTTGGGAAGAGGACTAGGGCCTCTATAAGTAGGACCAGCCACCCACAGAGCAAAGGGGGCGGAGAGATCCGAAGAAAAGAGAGGGACCGAAGGATGGAGAAGATTAGGTAGAGAGAGAGAGAGAAGGGTAACTGAGCTCCTCCTAGCAGCTCATCGCCCAGCCAAGAACAGACCCTCGCGAGGCTGTTCTTCCTTGTATTGTTCATCATCATCAGCCCAAGAGGCAATCCACCACACCACACACTAGAGTAGGGTATTACACAACAACGATGGCCCGAACCAGTATAAACCATGTGTCTCTTGTGTGTTCTTCCCTTAGTTTATATCCTAGCAAGGCGGAAGAGTGCAGGTAGGCAGGAGGCGAAATCTCCGCGCGCACCCCATTGTTCGAACATCAAGGGTCTGCCGGAACCCGAAATCTGACAGATTCCTCTATTGTGTGTTTGACTTGACAAGTCAAAATCTAAAAGGATGAACGCGTGGGATGATGGTAGTCCTCTGGAGCAACCAAAATAGATGATCTCTGCAGATTCTCCTGCTACTCCTACTGTAGTGCAAGTTCCAAATCTCATCTCCCCTACTCCAGAACCTCAGGTGCTTACTCTAACATGGCAGTGTAATATATATAGTTGCATGTTGCATATGGTGTCTAGTTTCTATTGCTTCTAATTTGTTAAATTGCATCTCCTTAGATTACACATTATACATGTGAATATGACCGATCAAGTACCGAACGTACGGCACCTCCGAGTTCTACACATGTTCAGCTCGGTGACGTCCCTCGCCTTCTTGATCTAGCAAGTTGTCGAGGTAGTAGATGAGTTCCGTTAGCACGACGGTGTGGTGACGGTGATGGTGAAGTGATCCGCGCAGGGCTTCTCCTAAGCACTACGAAGATATGACCGCGGGGTAGGGGTGCCAGGTAGGGGTGCGCCGGGATTCGTCTTCCACCACCCCGTTCTCCTTCGACCATCACGCCCATGTCTGACGCTCGTCGGGCCCGCGCCGAGCGCCGGGCCGCGCTCGCTTCCCGCGTCGCCCAGACGGTCCCTGTCGGCGGGCATCCTCGCCGTTCCTCGTCTCCTGCCGTCAACGCCGCCACCGGCCCGGCGGGGGACGAGCAGCAAGCATCGTCCCAGCATCCGTCCGTGCGGCAAGACGGCCGCACCGCAACTCCCTCGTTCACCCCAGCTGGTTCTTCATCCCGTGCGCTCCGCACGCCCATGGAGGCTCGGGCTGCACTCATCACAGCGAACGAGCTCCTGCGCTACCGTCCCGTCGAGGACGTCTACGAAGAATGGCTCAACCGCGTCGCCGAGCTCGTCCGCGCCGCAGGGGGCTCTCCTGCGCCGTCCGTTCCGCTGCATCGCACCCCGCCACGCGCAGGCAATGAAGCTCCGGCGGCGCCCCGGCCGCATCCTCCTCAGGAAGGCGCCATGGCTCCAAGGCGCGTGGCCCCTGGGCAGAACCCGCTCCGTCAGGCGCCAGCGCAGCAAGAGCAGAGCTGTCAAGAAGTCCCTCGCCTGCAAGAAGCTGCCCGGGCGCTCCCTGCTCCAGCACGTCGCGACAATGCTCCTGCTCCCGCGCGTCAAGACCCCGCGCTGCTCCCAGCTGCAGCGCGTGGGGACATGCAAGAAAAAGCTCCCCATCATCCAAGGCCTCCCGTGGCCACTACAGGCTGCCGCGCCTTCACCGCCGAGCTATGCACCATCACGTGGCCCGGCAAGTTCAAGCCAGACTTGCCTCCTCGCTATGATGGCACGGCTGACCCTGCGGAGTTCCTCCAGCTCTACGAGCTGGGAATCAAAGCTGCCAACGGAGACGAGAAGGTCATGGCGAACTGGTTCCCCATGGCACTCAAGGACGGGGCCCGCACCTAGCTCCTGAACCTGGCTCCAGGCACAAACTCCTCCTGGGATGAGATGCGCACCCGCTTCATCGCCAACTTCCAAGGCACTCGCGACCGGCCACCCGCCGTGAGCGACATGCGCCGCATCAAGCAACAGCCCGGGGAGACCCTGCAGAAGTACATCCAGCGCTTCAACAACGCGCGCCTCAACATTCCCAAGGTGACTAAGGAGGCCATCATCTCGGCCTTCTCCGACGGCGTGCGCGACGTCAAGATGAAGGAGGAGCTGGCGATGCATGAAGACCTGTGCACTTCCTTGGAACTGTTCAACCTGGCAACCAAGTGTGCCAGGGCCGAGGAAGGGCGTCTCTCCCTCCTCGAGCTGCCTGCCGCAGACCCAGAAGAGAAGAAGCCCAAGGCCAGGGATGTGAAACGCAAGGGGGCTGCCGTGCTCGCGGCAGAACCAGTCACCAAGCGGGGCAGAGATCAGCCCGAACCTTCCAAGGGCAGCCGGTACTGTGTCTACCACGACCTCCACACCCACAACACCAACGAATGTCAAGAGCTCCGAGCCGTGCGAGAAGGAAGGATTGGCCGTCGCCCTGACCGCAGTGACCGAGGCTACGGCCGAGGAGGAGGAAGGAACGCAGGATGCTGGGAAGATCGTGGCCCGCGCCAAGGGTGGCGCGATCAACCTCGCGAGGATTGCTGGCAAGAACCGCCTTGCGAGGGAGACTGGAGGGATCAGCCTCGCGAGGATCGCCTGCAAGGCAACGCAGGCCTCCCACCGCTGCCGCCGCAGCCAAGGAGAAATGAGGATCGCCACTAGGACGAGGGGGCTGGGGGCTTCCAGGAGCCGCGCGCGATCGCCTGCATCCTGGGCGGGGCACAAGCCCCAGCCTCTCAGTGCATCTTCAAGTAGTTCGCCCGTGAAGTGAACGCAGTCCTCCCCAGGCTCGAAGCCACGCGCCCTCTCAGGTGGTCGGCGTGCGCCATCATGTTCAGCTCAGCAGATCAGCTCAAGTGTGCGGCTATAGCCGGAGTTCTCTCGATGCTTTGCTCCCCGATCGTCAGCAACGTGGTGGTCACCAAGACCCTCATCGATGGCGGGGCAGGGCTCAACGTCCTGTCCGTGGAGACATTCAACAACCTCCAAGTGCCCTACAGCCAGCTTCAGCCAACCAAGCCTTTCTCCGGTATCACCGACGGCTCCACGGTCCCGATTGGGCAGGTCCGCCTCCCTGTCACCTTCGGGGCACGCGACAACTACCGCACCGAGCTCATCGACTTCGACGTCGCTCACATTCGCCTGCCGTACAATGCCATCCTTGGGTACCCAGCGCTGGCCAAGTTCATGGCCGTAACTCACCACGGCTACAACGTCCTCAAGATGCCAGGAAGCGGCGGAGTCATCACGGTGCCCTGTGAAGAGAAGGACGCGGTGTGTTCCCTGGAACGAGCCTTTCAGGCCGCGTCACTGGAAGACCCGGATCGTGGAAGCAAGAGGCCTCCCGAGACCGCCCCTAAGAAGAAGAAGACATCGTCCGGCCCGACCACTCAGGAGGGAGGCCCCTCTAGGCCCGCGCCTGCCCAGGGGGAACCTCCTTCCATCGCATAGGAAAGCGCGCCCGGCGCCCTCCTCAGGCAGGGTTCGGGGGCTCTCCCCTAGAGGGCCACCGACCTAGCTAGGGTCACGAGGGAGGCGCTTGGGCACCACATGGAGGCGTGTTTCGAAGCACGTTTCCCTCAAGAAGGAGCAAGGCAAGGAGACCCAAACCCTCAGGAGTTCGTCAGCAAGGCCATTCAGGAGCTACAGGAGTCAAGAGTTATGAGAGGCGGCCGCCGCCTACTAGCAGTGGCTCCCCATCCAGGCGAGGATGGTGGGCTGCGCGTCTACATCAACATACCAGGGCTCAACCGAGTCGCCTCTCTGGAGCGCCTTTGGCCCTCGCGAGTGGGGCGCTGCGGAGGCCCACCCCACAGCTACGTTCGCATGCCTTACGGCTTGCCGAACGCAGCTGACGCGTACCAGCGCCTCATGAGGGGCATCACGGGGGCACAAGAGGCCAAGCGTTCCGCAGCCCTGGCAGGGATGGAGATGGCCCGTGAGGAGCCGCCAGCGCCTCCGGAGCCTCCCGAGGCCCCTGGGCCTGGGGGCTCGTGAGGATCGGCTTCCGCAGCCCACCGAGCCTGCTACATCAACGCTCCTTCGTCCTCAACATCATCAGGTGACATCTTTCGAGTTTTATTCCCAGCTGGGATCGCCCCCCCCCCCCAGGGCTGCATTATTCCCAGGCTGTGTGGGTCCGTCCCTGCTGCGTGTATCCCTTTTTTATTCCATGTTGTTAGCTTACCTTGTTGGGGGCGCCCCTCGGGCTGCATGACCCCCCTAGTCGCTCGGGCCTGACCCAGTGATGTCCGCATTCCCAGCATCTATTTGAACGAATCCACTCCTTCACGGCTAATGTGTTTTACCTAGTTGCCTGCTCAGCTGACGCCAACTAACGGAGCTGCTCCCAAACGGCACGACGCTTGCGCATGGGTCCGTCCCTGCAACGCCGACAAACCTGGATGGCTGAGCTCTGGCCGCGGCAGCCCTGCATACCATCACCTCATCAAGCCTTCAGTGCCTCACTACCCCTCGGAAGCAACCAACGGCTGACTATCAATTGTCATGGCAACCCCTTGTTCTTTCTATGATGGACCTGCAGGACCTCCTGAAGGGGCTGCGTCAGGCGAGGCCCTTGCGGTGTCACCTGCGCTCTCGTCCGCGCGAACCGCTTGCATGTTAAAGGGGGGGGTGCCTGAGCATCGCGACTCAGGGCTCCTACTGGCTCTCCAGCCCTCACCCTCTGGCCTTGACCACGGCATCATGACCTGGCATACCAGCGACGGCTGAGACTCGCTCGAGGGCCGGGACCCGAGGACGTAGAGCAGAAAGGGGAGCAAAGGCGAGAGGGGAGAGACACACGAGGACCTCGCCGAGCAACCTCGCGCCTGCTGATGCATGGACCCGGCAACACACCAGAGAGCGGCCCCTGATCCTCGAGATAAGTCATCACCCGGAAGCGCTAGCTGCCGTGGCACCATCCCCGCACCTAACGCTATCCCGTGTTAGCAATGCCGCTCTCCTTTCTCACCAAACGACGGCTGCTTGGGCGCCAAAGGGGACCTCCTGAGCATAGCGACTCAGGGGCTCTTACCGGACTCCGGGTCGCTCACCTCCTGGCCTTGACCATGGCATCGCGACCTGGCATACCAGCGACGGCTGAAGCCGCCTTGGGACTGGGATCTGTCGGCGCAGAGCACCAAGCCCTCGTGAGGTTCGAAAGGGAGGACTGAGCTAAGACGGAATGAGCAACTCGCGCAATTATATGACAAGGGTTATATTAACAAAACAGGATCGCAGGCACCTTACAAGCCCCCACGGGACGCGTTTTTGATTCCTCGCAGGGAACAGATCCTAAAGGGACACAAACTACGCACGACCCTACAAAAGACGCCATCATCAACAATGGGCCGTCAAGCACCGACGCCAACCCCATCCAGATCAGAGTCGGCGGCTAGACGAGCCCGCCCTGCTCCAGGAGCGGCACCGGCTCGGGGGCTCGTAGCTGTCGTCGCTCGTCTCCGGGGTCACGAAGAGCTCGCCGGAGTCACTGGAACCTCCGACGCCTCCACCGCCTGAGCCGCCAAGGGAGCGGTTGGCGGGCCCAGTCCTCGTCGCGGCAGGGTCCTGGCCACCTTCCCCGGGGCAGCACTCCAGCCGGCGCCCGCTCGCATCGAAGACCTTGAAGAGCATCACCGAAGCACCGTCGTAATCCAAGTGGACCGTGAAGACGCCCCTTACCCTGCAAACCCGGACGATCTCTCTCCAGCCCCGGGTCATGAAGACCTCGCCCGGGGCAACGACCACGACCTCTGCCTCGGTCGCGAGGGTGCTGCAGCCAGCGTGCTGCAGCCAGAGCTCCAGGGGCTCCCCCTGCAGGATGATGGAGGCGAAGAAGGAAGGAAGGCAGATCCAAGACCGAAGAGGGATGGCGACGTGAAGCACGAACTCTTGGGAGGAGCCCTCGGTGTGGACCCCTGGGGGACGACCCACACCTTCGTGACCCGGTGGCGCCGCCCGTGGCGGTCAGCATCAGCTCCTTCGGGGCCCTCGACGTGGGCGTACAATGGCAGCGGGAACCCCGGCGGCGCCCGCTCGCACCAAGGCCTCGACACCACCTGAAGGGCCCCTTCGTCCGGGACACGGGGGACGAGCCGTTTCTTCGGCGGGAGTGGGTCTGGTTCCTCTCGGGGAGCTTTTCCCTTCTCTGCCGTCGAGAACCGGCGGATCGGAGCCATCGCAGCAAGACGGAGCAAGGATCGGGAAGAAGGAGAAGCAAGGGGGGATGGACTGGAAGGGCGCGCGCCGTTCCGTACTTATGGCCGGCGAAGGCCAACCGCTGACCTCCACGATTGCAGGTAATCATGACCCACTTTGCACGCAGGGACTTGTCCAGTCTGTGCGGTTGCCGAGGCGCCACGGGGAAGTGGAGGTGCCCACGTCCAATCAACCGCTGCGCGGCGCCCAAGGCCGCAGGCTGTTAGGGCCCGCGGCGCTTCGCTCTGGCCCTTCCGCCTCCCCGCACGGCCAAGTCCGGGCGCGCCTTGGGCCCGGGGGCTACTATCGGCATTCTGGGAACGGGGGTCCCCAGACTTGCCTGCCTGCGGCCTGCGGCGGAGCTTCCTCAGGCACGGCCTCGTCAGGCTGGCTCACGAGGAGGCGGAGAAATCAAGGCGGGGTACCTCACGAGGTGCCCGTGACGCAAGCCATGACGACCGGGGGTGCCAGGAGGGTGCCAGCCCGCGCAGTGTCCTCCCTTCCTCTTTGATGCAAAGGGGGCAAGCGCAGCCGCGGAGTACCGAGGCATCAGGCAAAGGTTGCCATTTCGGTGCAACGAGACCTAGACCAAGAGGACTACGAGACGGAGGTCACCGTGGAGCCCAAGACGGCGTCATCACCAGAGCTTTGCGCAGGCGAAGACTACTTTTGTCAGGATAGCTGATACTAGCTGTCCCCCTTCAAGTTAACCCGCCATTGTTGGCTCCCTTCCCGCTCGATATTTGGGAAGAGGACCAGGGCCTCTATAAATAGGACCAGCGACCCACAGAGCAAAGGGGGCGGAGAGATCCGAAGAAAAGAGAGGGACCGAAGGATAGAGAAGATCAGGTAGAGAGAGAGAGAGAAGGGTGACTGAGCTCCTCCCAGCAGCTCATCGCCCAGCCAAGAACAGACCCTCGCGAGGCTGTTCTTCCTTGTATTGTTCATCATCATCGGCCCAAGAGGCAATCCACCACACCACACACTGGAGTAGGGTATTACACCACAACGGTGGCCCGAACCAGTATAAACCCTGTGTCTCTTGTGTGTTCTTCCCTTAGTTTAGATCCTAGCAAGGCGGAAGAGTGCAGGTAGGCAGGAGGCGAAATCTCCGCGCGCACCCCATTGTTCGAACCTCAAGGGTCTGCTGGAACCCAAAATCCGACAGATTCCTCTATTGTGTGTTTGACTTGACAAGTCAAAATCTAAAAGGATGAATGCGTGGGATGATGGTAGTCCTCTGGAGCAACCAAAATAGATGATCTCTGCAGATTCTCCTGCTACTCCTACTGTAGTGCAAGTTCCAAATCTCATCTCCCCTACTCCAGAACCTCAGGTGCTTACTCTAACATGGCAGTGTAATATATATAGTTGCATGTTGCATATGGTGTCTAGTTTCTATTGCTTCTAATTTGTTAAATTGCATCTCCTTAGATTACACATTATACATGTGAATATGACACGCCTTCCTGTTTTTGGTACATATTACATCTGCCTATCGCACCTTGTTATTACTGTTGGGAAACGTAGCATGCAATTTCAAAAAAATCTTACGCTCACGCAAGATCTATCTAGGATATGCATAGAAACGAGAGGGGGAGAGTGTGCCCACGTACCCTCATAGACCGAAAGCGGAAGCGTTTGACAACGCGGTTGATGTAGTCGAATTTCTTCTAGCTCCGACCGATCAAGTACCGAACGTACGGCACCTCCGAGTTCTACACATGTTCAGCTCGGTGACGTCCCTCGCCTTCTTGATCTAGCAAGTTGTCGAGGTAGTAGATGAGTTCCGTTAGCACGACGGTGTGGTGATGGTGATGGTGAAGTGATCCGCGCAGGGCTTCTCCTAAGCACTACGAAGATATGACCGCGGGAGTAAATGGTGGAGGGGGGCGCCGCACACGGCTAGGCAATTGTCTGGTGTGTGCTAGGCCACCCCCCACATATATATATATAGGTGGGGGAGAGAGGAGGCAGCCAAGGAGGCGCCCAAGAAGGCTGAATCCTACTTGGGGCCTTCCTATGGCCGGTGCCCCCCCCTTTCCTTAACTGCCGGAGGGGGAACGAAAGAGAGTGGGAGAAGGAAGGAAGGGGGAATCATATTCCCTCCTTTTCCTTTCCATTCCCCTCTTTCCTTCTCCTTCTTGGCCGGCCCATATGGGGGGCGCACCAGCCCCTTGTGGCTGGTGTGTTTCCCCTCTTGGACCATAAGGCCCATATCTATTGTCGGGGGTGTCCGGAACCCCTTCCGGTGACCCGATATGTACTTGGTACCCTCCGAAACACTTCCGGTGCCTGAATACCATCGTCCTATATATCAATCTTTACCTCTCGACCATTTCGAGACTCCTCTTCTTGTCCGTGATCTCATCTAGGACTCCTAACAACATTCGATCACCAAACCACATAACTCATATAATACTATATCGTCATCGAACGTTAAGCGTGCGGACCCTACGAGTTCGAGAACTATGTAGACATGACCGAGACACCTCTCCTATCAATAACTACTATTAGAACCTGGATGCCCATGTTGGATCCTACATATTCTATGAAGATCTTTATCGGTCGAACCATTATGACAACATACATAATTCCCTTTGTCCGTCGGTATGTTACTTTCCCGAGATTAGATCGTCGGTATCTCTATACCTAGTTCAATCTCATCACCATCAAGTCTCTTTACTCGTTCTATAATACATCATCCTGTGACTAACTCATTATTCATTTGCTTGCAAGGCTTATGATGATGTGCATTACCAAGAGGGCCCAGAGATACCTCTCCGATACTCGGAGTGACAAATCCTAATCTCGATTCATGCCAACCCAACAAAACACCTTCGGAGATACCTGTAGAGCATCTTTATAATCACCCAGTTATGTTGTGACATTTGATAGCACACAAGGTATTCCTGCAGTATTCGGGAGTTGCATGATCTCATAGTCAAAGGAATATGTATTTGACATACATGAAAGCAGTAGCAATAAACTGTACGATCAAATGCTAAGCTAACGGATGGGTCTTGTCCATCACATCATTCCCCTAATGACGTCATCCCATTATCAAATGACAACTCGTGTCCATGGTTAGGAAACCTTAACCATCTTTGATCAACGAGCTAGTCTAGTAGAGGCTCACTAGGGACACGGTGTTTGTTTATGTATTCACACATGTATCAAGGTTTCCGATCAATACAATTCTAGCATGAATACTAAACCTTTATCATGAATAAGGAAATATAAAATAACAACTTTATTATTGCCTCTAGGGCATATTTCCTTCAGTCTCCCACTTACGGTAGAGTCAATAATCTAGTTCACATCGTCATGTGATTAACACCCATAGTTCACATCACCATGTGACCATTACCCAAAGAGTTTACAGAGTCAATAATCTAGTTCACATTGCTATGTGATTAACACCCGAACAGTACTAAGGTGTGATCATGTTTTGCTTGTGAGAGAGGTTCAGTCAACGGGTCTGCAACATTCAGATACGTATGTATTTCGCAAATTTCTATGTCTACAATGCTCTGCATGGAGCTACTCTAGATAATTGCTCCCATTTTCAATATGTATCCAGATTGAGACTCAGGGTCATCTGGATCGGTGTAAAAGCTTGCATTGACGTAATTTTTTATGAAGAACTCTTTATCACCTCCATAACCGAGAAATATTTCCTTAGTACTCTTAGGTAACTAAGGATAAATTTGACCATTGTTGAGTGATCCACTCCTGGATCACTATCGTACCCCCTTGCCAAACTCATGCCAAGGTACACAATAGGTCTGGTACACAGCATAGAATACTTTATAGAACCTATGGCTGAGGCGTAGGCAATGACTATCATTCTATTTCTATTTTCTGCCGTGGTCGGGTTTTGAGTCTTACTCAACTTCACACCTTGCAACACAGGCAAGAACTCCTTCTTTGATTGTTCCATTTTGAACTACTTCAAAATCTTGTCAAGGTATGTACTCATTGAAAAATCTTATCAAGTGTATTGATCTATCTCTATAGATCTTGTTGCCTAATATGTAAGCAGCTTCACCAAGGTTTTTCATTGAAAAATTCTTATTCATGTATCCTTTTATGCTATCTAGAAATTCTATATCATTTCCAATCAGTAATATGTCATCCATATATAATATCAGAAATGCTATAGAGCTCCCACTCACTTTCTTGTAAATACAGGCTTCACCATAAGTCTGTATAAAACCATATGCTTTCATCACCTCATCAAAGCATATATTCCAACTCCGAGATGCTTGCACCATTCCATAGAAGGATTGCTGGAGCTTGCACACTTTGTTAGCACCTTTAGGATTGACAAAACCTTCTAGTTGCATCATATAAAACTCTTCGTTGTTATATCCATTAAGGAATGCAGTTTTGACATCCATTTGCCAGATTTCATAATGTGGCAATTGCTAACATGATTTGGACGGACTTAAGCATCGCTATGAGTGAGAAAATCTCATTGTAGTCAACACCTTGAACTTGTCAAAAACCTTTTGTGACAAGTCCAGCTTTGTAGATAGTAACACTACCATTAGTGTACGTCTTCCTCTTGAAGATCCATTTATTCTCAATGGCTTGCCGATCATTGGGCAAGTCCACTAAAGTCCACACTTTGTTCTCATACATGGATCTTATCTCAAATTTCATGGCCTCAAGCCATGTGTCAGAATCTGGGCTCATGATAACTTCTTCATAGTTTGTAGGTTCGTCACGATCTAGTAACATGACTTCTAGAACAGGGTTGCCGTATCACTCTAGTGCAGATCGTGCTCTGGTTGACCTATGAGGTTCAGTAGTAAATTGATCTGAAGTTTCATGATCATTATCATTAGCTTCCTCTCTAGTTTGTGTAGGCATCATGGGAATGGTTTTCTGTGATGAGCTACCTTCCCATTCGAGAGAAGGTACAATTACCTCATCAAGTTCAACTTTCCTCCCACTCAGTTCTTTCGAGAGAAACTCCTTCTCTAGAAAGTTTCCATTCTTGGCAACAAATATCTTGCCTTCGGATTTGTGGTAGAAGGTGTACCCAATTGTTTCCTTAGGGTATCCTATGAAGACGCACTTCTCCGATTTGGGTTTGAGCTTATCAGGCTTAAGCGTTTTGACATAAGTGTCGCAACCCCAAACTTTAAGAAATGACATCTTAGGTTTCTTGCCAAACCATAGTTCATACGATGTCGTCTCAATGGATTTAGACGGTGCCCTATTTAACATGAATGTAGTTGTCTCTAATGCATAACCCCAAAACGATAGTGGTAAATTGGCAAGAGACATCATAGATCGCACCATATCTAATTAAGTATAGTTACGATGTTCGGACACACCATTACACTATGGTGTTCCAGGTGGCATGACTTGTGAAACTATTCCACATTTTTCTAAATGAAGGCCAAACTCGTAACTCAAATATTCGCCTCCGCGATCAGATCATAGAAACTTTATTTTCTTGTTACGATGATTCTCCACTTCACTCTGAAATTATTTGAACTTTTCAAATGTTTTAGACTTGTGTTCCATTAACGATACCCATATCTACTCAAATCATCTACAAAGGTTAGAAAATAACGATACCCACCACGAGCCTCAACACTCATCGGACCGCATACATCAGTATGTATTATTTCCAATAAGTCACTACCTTGCTCCATTGTTCCAGAGAACGGAGTTTTAGTCATCTTGCACATGAGTCATGGTTCGCAAGTATCAGATGATTCATAATCAAGTGATTCCAAAAGCCCATCTGCACAAAGTTTCTTCATGCGCTTTACACGAATATGACCTAAATGGCAGTGCCACAAATATGTTGCACTGTCATTATCAATTTTGCATCTTTTCGCATCAATATTATGAATATGTGTATCACTACAATCGAGATTCAATAAACCATTTACACTGGGTGCATGACCATAGAAGGTTTTATTCATGTAAATAGAACAACAATTATTCTCTGACTTAAATGAATAGTCGTATTGCAATAAACATGATCCAATCATCTTCATGCTCAACGCAAACACCAAATAACATTTATTTAGGTTCAACACTAATCCTGAAGGTAGAGGGAGTGTGTGATGGTGATCTTATCAACCTTAGAATCACTTCCAACACACATTGTCACCTCGCCCTTAACTAGTCTCTGTTCATTCTGTAACTCCTGTTTCGAGTTACTTATCTTAGCAAATGGACTAGAATAAAATACCCAGGTGCTACTATGAACACTAGTAAGGTACGCATCAATAATTTGTATATCAAATATACTTTGTTCACTTTGCCATCCTTCTTATCCGCCAAATGGTTGGGGCAGTTCCACTTCCAATGACCATTTCCTTCATAGTAGAAGCACTCGGTTTCAGGCTTGGGTCCAGCTTTGGGCTTCCACATGGGAGTGGCAACTTGCTTACCATTCTTATTGAATTTCCCTCTCTTTCCCTTGCCCTTTTTCTTGAAACTAGTGATCTTGTTAACCATCAAAACTTGATGCTCTTTCTTGATTTCTACCTTAGCTGATTTCAGCATCGCGGAGAGCTTGGGAATCATTTTCGTCATCCCTTGTGTATTATAGTTCATCACGAAGTTCTAGTAACTTGGTGATAGTGACTAGAGAATTATCTCAATCACTATCTTATCTGGAAGATTAAGTCCCACTTGATTCAAGTTATTGTAGTACCCAGACATTCTGAGCACATGCTCACTAGCTGAGCTGTTCTCCTCCATCTTGTAGGCAAAATATTTGTCAGAGGTCTCATACCTCTCGACATGGGCATGAGTCTGCAATACCAATTTTAGCTCTTGGAACATCTCATATGTTCCATGGCGTTCAAAAATGTTTTCCATCCCCGATTCTAAGTCGTAAAGCATGGCACACTAAACTATCAAGTAGTCATCATAACGAGCTTGCCAAATGTTCATAATGTCTACATCCGCTCTTGCAATAGGTTTGTCACCTAGCGGTGCATCAAGGACATAATTCTTCTATGTAGAAATGAGGATAATCCTCAGATCACGGACCAAGTATGCATCATTGCTACTATCATCTTTCAACTTAGTTTTCTCTAGGAACATGTCAAAAACATAGGGGAGCTACAACACGAGCTATTGATCTACAACATAATTTGCAAATACTATCAGGACTAAGTTCATGATAAATTAAGTTCAATTAATCAAATTACTTAAGAACTCCCACTTAAATAGACATCCCTCAAGTCATCTAAGGGATACATGATCCAAATCAACTAAACCATGTCCGATCATCACGTGAGATGGAGTAGTCATCAATGGTGAACATCTCTATGTTGATCATATATACTATATGATTCATGTTCGACCTTTCGGTCTCCAATGTTCTGAGGCCATGTCTGTACATGCCAGGCTCATCACGTTTAACCCAAGTATTCCGCATGTACAAAACTGCCTTGCACCCGTTGTATGTGAACGTAGAGTCTATCACACCTGATCATCACGTGGTGTCTCAACATGATGAACTGTCGCAATGGTGCATACTCGGGTAGAACACTTATACCTTGAATTTTTGTTAAGGGATCATCTTATAATGCTACCATCGTACTAAGCAAAATAAGATGCATAAAAGATAAACATCACATGCAATCAAAATATGTGACATGATATGGCCATCATCATCTTGTGCTTTTGATCTCCATCTCCAAAGCATCGTCATGATCTCCATCGTCACCGGCTCGACACCTTGATCTCCATTGTAGCATTGTCTTCTACAACTATCGCTAACGCATAGTGATAAAGTAAAGCAATTACATGGCGTTTGCATTTCATACAATAAAGAGACAACCACAAGGCTCCTGTCGGTTGTCAGATATCTTACAAAACATGATCATCTCATACAATAACGTTCATCACATCATGTCTTGACCATATCACATCACAACAAGCCCTGCAAAAACACGTTAGATGTCCTCTACTTTGTTGTTGCAAGTTTTACGTGGCCGCTACTGGCTTCTAGCAAGCACAGTTCTTACCTACGCATCAAAACCACAACGGTGATTTATCAAGTTTGTTATTTTAACCTTCAACAAGGACCGGCCGCAGTCAAATTTGATTCAACTAAAGTAGGAGAAACAAGCACCCACCAGCCACCTTTATGCAAAACTAGTTGCATGTCTGTCGGTGGAACCAGTCTCATGAACGTGGTCATGTAAGGTTGGTCCGGGCCGCTTCATCCAACAATACCGCCGAATCAAAATAAGACATTGGTGGTAAGTAGTATGACGATCACCGCCCACAACTCTTTGTGTTGTATTCGTGCATATAATCTACGCATAGACCTGGCTCAGATGCCACTTTTGGGAAACGTAGCATGCAATTTCAAAAAAATTCCGACACTCATGCAAGATCTATCTAGGAGATGCATAGCAACTAGAGGGGGAGAATGTGTCCACGTACCCTCGTAGACCGAAAGCGGAAGCGTTTGACAACGTGGTTGATGTAGTCGAACTTCTTCTAGCTCCGACCGATCAAGTACCGAACATACGGCACCTCTGAGTTCTGCACACGTTTAGCTTGGTGACGTCCCTCGCCTTCTTGATCCAGTAAGTTGTCCAGGTAGTAGATGAGTTCCTTCAGCACGATGGTGTGGTGACGGTGATGGTGAAGTGATCCGCGCAGGGCTTTGCCTAAGCACTACGAAGATATGGCCATGGGAGTAAACGGTGGGGTGCGCACACGGCTAGGCAATTGTCTGGTGTGTGCTAGGGGCGCCCTCCCTGATACGTCTCCAATGTATCTATAATATTTTATTGTTCCATGCTATTATATTATCAATCTTGGATGTTTTATATGCATGTATATGCTATTTTATATGATTTTTGGGACTAACCTATTAACCTAGAGCCCAGTGCCAGTTTCTGTTTTTTCCTTGTTTTTGAGTTCCGTGGAAAAGGAATATCAAATGGAGTCCAATTGAACTGAAACTTTACGACGATTGTTTTTGGACCAAAAGAAGCCCATAGAGTACCGAAGTTGGGCCATAAGAGTCCCGAGTCATCCACAAGACTGGAGGGTGCCCCACCCCCTAGGGCGCGTCCTTTGACCTTGTGGACTCATGGACCCCCCCCCCTGACTTGTTATCGATGCCAACAACTCTTATATATCCCCAAACCTCCAGAACAGAACCTAGATCGGGAGTTCTACTGCCGCAAGCCTCTGTAGCCACCAAAAACCAATCGCGACCCTGTTCTGGCACCCTTCTGGAGGGGGAAATCATCACCAGTGGCCATCTTCATCATCCCGGCGCTCTCCATGATGAGGAGGGAGTAGTTCACCCTCGGGGCTGAGGGTATGTACCAGTAGCTATGTGTTTGATCTCTCTCTCTCTCTCTCGTGTTCTTGATTTGGCACGATCTTGATGTACCGTGAGCTTTGCTATTATAGTTGGATCTTATGATGTTTCTCCCCCTCTACCTTCTTGTAATGGATTGAGTTTTCCCTTTGATGTTATCTTATCGGATTGAGTCTTTAAGGATTTGAGAACACTTAATGTATGTCTTGCATGTGCTTATCTGTGGTGACAATGGGATATTCATGTGATCTACTTGATGTGTGTTTTGGTGATCAACTTGTGGGTCGTGTGACCATGTGAACTTATGCATAGGGGTTGGCACACATTTTTTCTCTTGACTCTCTGGTAGAAATTTGGGGCACTCTTTGAAGTTCTTTGTGTTGGTTTGAATAGATGAATCTGAGATTGTGTGATGCATATCGTATAATCAAACCCGTGGATACTTGTGGTGACATTGGAGTATCTAGGTGACATTAGGGTTTTGATTGATGTGTGTCTTAAGGTGTTATTTTAGTACAAACTCTAGGGTTGTTTGTGACACTTATAGGATAGCCCAATAGATCGATCAGAAAGAATAACTTTGAGGTGGTTTCGTACCCTACAATAATCTCTTCGTTTGTTCTCCGCTATTAGTGACTTTGGAGTGACTCTTTGTAGCATGTTGAGGGATAGTTATATATCCAATTATGTTATTATTGTTGAGAGAACTTGCACTAGTGAAAGTATGAACCCTAGGACTTGTTTCCAATCATAGCAATACCATTTTTCCCTCTTTTACCGCTTGTTACCTTGCTGTTTTTATGTTTTCAGATTACAAAAACCTATATCTACCATCCATATTGCACTTGTATCACCATCTCTTTGCCGAACTAGTGCACCTATACAATTTATCATTGTATTGGGTATGTTGGGGACACAAGAGACTCTTTGTTATTTGGTTGCAGGGTTGTTTGAGAGAGACCATCTTCATCCTACGCCTCCCACAGATTAATAAACCTTAGGTCATTGATACGTCTCTAACGTATGTATAATTTTTTTCATTGTTCCATGTTATTATATTATCAACCTTGGATGTTTTAAATGCATTTATATGCTATTTTATATGATTTTTGGGACTAACCTATTAACCTAGAGCCCAATGCCAGTTTCTGTGTTTTCCTTGTTTTTGAGTATCACAGAAAAGGAAAACCAAACGGAGTCCAATTGACCTAAAATTTCACGGAGATCATTTTTGGATCAGAAGTAGTCCACGGAGTACCGGAGATGGGCCAGAAGAATCCCCAGGCCACCACGAGGGTGGGGGCGCACGATGGGGGACGGGTGATGGTCTTTTCCTACCAATCTATCCCCCTAGGAGCATGCGCGTAGTACTTTGTTTCGATAACTAATAGATTTTTGCAGTAAATATGTGAGTTCTTTATGACTAATGTTGAGTCCATGGATTATACGCACTCTCACCCTTCCACCATTGCTAGCCTCTCTAGTACCGCACAACTTTCGCCGGTACCATAAACACACCATATACCTTCCTCAAAACAGCCACATAACCTACCTATTATGGCATTTCCATAGCCATTCCGAGATATATTGCCATGCAACTTTCCACCGTTCCGTTTGCTATGACACGCTTCATCATTGTCATATTGCTTTGCATGATCATGTCGTTGACATCGTATTTGTGGGAAAGCCACCGTTCATAATTCTTTCATACATGTCACTCATGAGTCATTGACATCCCGGTACACCGCCGGAGGCATTCACATAGAGTCATATTTTGGTCTAAGAATTGAGTTGTAAGTAAATAAATTGTAATGATCATCATTATTAGAGCATTGTCCCATGTGAGGAAGGATGATGGAGACTATGATTCCCCCACAAGTCGGGATGAGACTCCGGACGAAAAAAAGAAAAAAGAGGCCATAAAAAGGAGAAGGCCCAAAAAACAAAAAAACAAAAAAATCAAATGAGAAAAAAAAGAGAAGGGGCAATGCTACTATCCTTTTACCACACTTGTGCTTCAAAGTAGCACCATGATCTTCATGATAGAGAGTCTCCTATGTTGTCACTTTCATATACAAGCGGGAATCTTTCATTATAAAACTTGTCTTGTATATTCCAATGATGGGCTTCCTCAAAATGCCCTAGGTCTTCGTGAGCAAGCGAGTTGGATGCACACCCACTTAGTTTCTATTTGAGCTTTCATACACTTATAGCTCTAGTGCATCCGTTGCATGGCAATCCCTACTCACTCACATTGATATCTATTGATGGGCATCTCCATAGCCCGTTGATACACCTAGTTGATGTGAGACTATCTTCTCCTTTTTCTCTTCTCCACAACCACCATTCTATTCCACCTATTCTGCTATGTCCATGGCTCACACTCATGTATTGCGTGAAGATTGAAAAAGTTTGAGAACATCAAAAGTCTGAAACAATTGCTTGGCTTGTCAACGGGGTTGTGCATGATTTAAATATTTTGTGTGATGAAGATAGAGCATAGCCAGACTATGATTTTGTAGGGATAGCTTTCTTTGGCCATGTTATTTTGAGAGGACATGATTACTTTGTTAGTATGCTTGAAGTATTATTATTTTTATGTCAGTATTAAACTTTTGTCTTGAATCTTTCGGATCTGAAAAGTCATGCCACAATAAAGAAAATTACATTGAAAATTATGTTAGGTAGCATTCCACATCAAAAATTCTGTTTTTATCATTTACCTACTCGAGGACGAGCAGGAATTAAGCTTGGGGATGCTTGATACTTCTCCAACGTATCTATAATATTTTATTGTTCCATGCTATTATTTAATCAACCTTGGATGTTTTATATGCATTTATATGCTATTTTATATGATTTTTGGGACTAACCTATTAACCTAGAGCCGAGTGCCAGTTTCTGTTTTTCCTTGTTTTGAGTATCGCAGAAAAGGAAAACCAAACGGAGTCAAATTGACCTGAAATTTCATGGAGATCATTTTTGGACCAGAAGAAGCCCACGGAGTACCGGAGATTGGCCAGAAGAGTCCTGAGGCCACCATGAGTGTGGGGGTGTGCCCTACCCCCCTGGGCGCGCGCCCCTACCTCGTGGCCACCTCGGGGACCCCCCTGACTTGTTCCCAACTCCAACACCTCTTATATAACCCCCAAACTTCCAGAAAGAAACCTAGATCGGGAGTCCCACCGCCATAAGCCTCCGTAGCCATCGAAAACCAATCTTGACCCGTTCCGGCACCCTGCCAGAGGGGGGAATCCCTCTCCGGTGGCCATCTTCATCATCCCGGTGCTCTCCATGACGAGGAGGGAGTAGTTCTCCCTCGGGGCTGAGGGTATGTACCAGTAGCTATGTGTTTGATCTCTCTCTCTCGTGTTCTTGATTTGGCACAATCTTGTTGTACCGCGAGCTTTGCTATTATAGTTGGATGTTATGATGTTTGAGTAGATGAATCTGAGATTGTGTGATGCATATATGATAAGCATACCCACGGATACTTGAGGTGACATTGGAGTATCTAGGTGACATTAGGGTTTTGGTTGATTTGTGTCTTAAGGTGTTATTCTAGTACAAACACTAGGATAGATTGAACGGAAAGAATAGCTTCGTGTTATTTTACTACGGACTCTTGAATAGATCGATCGAAAAGGATAACTTTGCGGTGGTTTCGTACCCTACAATAATCTCTTCGTTTGTTCTCCGCTATTAGTGACTTTGGAGTGACTCTTCGTTGCATGTTGAGGGATAGTTATATGATCCAATTATGTTATTATTGTTGAGAGAACTTGCACTAGTGAAAGTATGAACCCTAGGCCTTGTTTCCTAGCATTGCAATACCGTTTATGCTCACTTTTATCATTAGTTACCTTGCTGTTTTATATTTTTAGATTACAAAAACCTTTATCTACCATCCATATTACACTTGTATCACCATCTCTTCGCCGAACTAGCGCGCCTATACAATTTACCATTGTATTGGGTTTGTTCGGGACACAAGAGACTCTTTGTTATTTGGTTGCAGAGTTGTTTGAGAGAGACCATCTTCATCCTAGGCCTCCCACGGATTGATAATCCTTAGGTCATCCACTTGAGGGAAATTTGCTACAGTCCTACAAACCTCTGCACTTGGAGGCCCAACAATGTCTACAAGAAGAAGGTTGTGTAGTAGACATCAGTCATCCACTTGAGGGAAATCTGCTGTTGTCCTACAAAACTCTGTACTTGGAGGCCCAACAACGTCTACAAGGATAAATTTGCATAGTATACATCACCCCCCACATATATATAGGTGGGGGCAGAGGGGAGGCACCCAAGTAGGCTAAATTCTACTTGGGGCCTTCCTATGGCCGGCTGTCGGTGTCAAAACCGGCGGATCTCGGGTAGGGCATCCCGAACTGTGAGTCTAGGATCGATGGTAATAGGAGACGGGGGACACGATGTTTACCCAGGTTCAGGCCTTCTATGGAGGTAATCCCCTACTTCCTGCTTGATTGATCTTGATGAATATGAGTATTACAAGAGTTGATCTACCACGAGATCGTATGGCCAAACCCTAGAAGTCTAGCCTATGTGGGTATGGTAATGAGTATATGTCTTGTCCTCTTCGGACTATCCCCTTCGGTTTGTATGGACACCAAGGGGATCTAGGGTTTACACGGGGTCGGTTACATAAGAAGGAATCTTCGGTCGTCAAGCTTGCCTTCCACGCCAAGTAGAGTCCAATCCGGACATGGTGCAGTCTTCGGTCTTCATAGCCCATCAGTCTGGCCCATAGATAACAGGCCTGACGTCCGAGGACCCCTTAGTCCAGGACTCCCTCAGTAGCCCCTGAACCTGGCTTCAATGATGAGGAGTCCGGCGCGCAGATTTGTCTTCGGCATTGCAAGGCGGGTTCCCTCCTTTCGAACTCTAGAATAGTCTTCGGACGAAATAAGTGCATCTGGACCTGTTACGCACACCATACACAACCGCAGAGAGAATATGATATTTGCACGAATCCAATCTGTTGACAGCGTCTCTCCAACACGGCATCGTGTCTGTCCAGTTATAATTTTGAACCGTTTTTCTTCTGACATCCCACATTTCGAGACACGGTTGCTATTGGGACGTCTTGTCGAAACAGAGATCGTGTCTCCTTATCGTGGGATTCCCATCAATGCGGTCATGGGTAACTCAACCGTGCCGTTCATACAGCCCTAGGGAACAGGTGAATCCTAAGGCGAGTGAGGAGGCATTTAATATCTGCTGCCTTTATAAGGGGATAAGGATTCCCCCTTCCTCTCCTCGCGCCTTCTCCCTATCTTCGCCCTTCCGATCTCAAGCTCCAGCGCCCAAGTTCCCATCTTCTTTCCACTCAAGCAACCATGTCCGGATTTAGTGGCCAGGGCAAGTGTGACAGCGTGGTTTTTGCCCTCTCTTATTTGTTTGAGTTTTCATTTGAATTTTTTTGAAACTTGGAGTTTTTGAGTCTTTTCATTTGGACTTAAGCACTTGAGCATCCTTGGCTTTCACCCAAGTGTTTCACTTTTCTCCCAAACCATCATTTCACTTCTGATCCACCTCAAAATAATCTTTGGAATATTTTTCTTAAATGAAAAATATTCATTTTCTCTCTAAAACCCTAAGCCAAATCTGTTTGCTCCAAAGCAACCCTAATTTTTATGGCTCGGAAAATTCTAAGAAAATTCACAAATATTCTAGGGACCCTAGGGCACCTCCCTGAGAAAAATATTTCATCACTTTTTGGAATATTTTTGCTACAGAAAATCTTTTCTGTTCTGGACAGAAATGGGGGTTTCTACAGCAACTACCATTTTACTTGCTCCATTTGACCTGGTCTTTCTTGTGCTTATTTACCTTAGTAACTCTAAGCTAGCCTCCAAAGCATAGCTTCAAACTCCCAGCCATTTGACCATAGTAACATCACAAAGTTACTGTCCAGAAACTTACCAGACTTGTAAAACTTTCTCTATTGCACCTGGATCCAAACCAAACCGTGGTAAACTTCAAAACCACCACGAACAACATGCTAGACATGAATTTTGGACGAAGGCTGGCCTGTGGAGAGAGTTTGCGCGGTGACCACGTGTGTCCATGATGCCAGGCATGCGTGTCGACGCGCTCTGGGAGCCGCCGAGCGCTCTGTTCGCGCTTGCTCGCTTCCCCCGACTGCCAAACCTAGCCAAAACTCGCCACCATCATCGTATCGACACCCTTAACTCCACCCTAGCACTCGCCGACGTCGAAGCTCGCCGCAGCGAGCATGGGCAGGGTCCGGCCAGCCCAACAGTGTGGGCGCACTATGCTTGTTGTCACCCCCTTGATCCTGTGCTCGTCTCTGCTCGCCCACAGTGGCCGCGTGACCTCCGTCGCCTTCTCCCCCTCTCACTGACGCCGCTCGTCGCCGGGCGCCGTGGACAGGTGTCCACTGGCGGAGCCCGAAGCACCCTCACCGCTCGCCTATATATAGAGCCCTCCCCAACCTCTCCGAGCATCCTCCAGCACTCACACACACTCCACGGTCAAGTAGGAAGCCGTATCCCGGGCGGGCAGGCCTCGGGCCGCCGCCCCCGAGCTCGAGCTCGCCGGCGATCCCCTCTGGTAGTCGCGGTAGCTCTAGCCCCTCCCAGGCCTGGGCGACCTCTCCAGGGCCTCCGCCTCTCTCCGGTGAGGCCGTCTCGCCCACTTGGAGCCCCTGGAGCGGCCTCTGCTCGCCGTATTCTTCAACTCCGGCGACCTCCTCGTTCTTCCTCCGCTCGCGAGCTCGATTCCAACGCCGTCTGACCACCCAATAGCCACGCTACGGGTATGGGCAGGTGCGCCTCGACCTCCTCTTGCCATCCCTCCCTCTCGTTTTGGCCGAAGAGCCCTCGTCGCCGACGAAAGCTCCGGCGAAGCCGCGGCCATCTCTGTCTCTCTCTCCCTCTTCCCCACCTGACTAGCGGGGCCCGCTAGTCAGCCACTTAGTACGTGCGTGAAGCGGTACGAGTGGTGGCGCCCCTGGGCTTTACGCCTTCGACGTCACCCCCCAGCCTTTTTCTTTTATTCAAATTCATTTGAATTTACAGAACACTTCAAACCGTTATAACTTTTTAACCATAAGTCCAAATGAATTGATTCTTTTTGCATTGTGTTCTTTGAAAGGAAATCTAACAGCTCAACAAAGATGAGATTTTTCTGAGCTATTTAGAATTTCTGGTGAATTTTAGAAGTGTTCTTGATATTTTCTTTTTGTGTTCAAAATTATTTTCAGAGGGCGAGGCTTGTCTTGAGGATCACCAGGAGGCTTGTGAACCTCATCTGCACTAAGGCAAGCCACAACAACATTTTTATGATGCCATTGCAATATTTGTAATTTTCCCACTTGAATGAAATGATTAATCCATGAATTTAAATAATTATTGAGTAATTTGTATTCTGTTAAATGTTGAATAGTTGTTTGATTTACAGAATAGTTGAAACTAGTTTAGTGAATAAAGCAAGCTAAGATTTATTTGAGGTGATGTTAGAAATAATTTTTATGCATGGTAGTTATATTGTTACCTTCCTGAAATTGATAAAATTTGTTAGAGGATATTCTGTTAAATATTTTGTTAGATCATATTACTTTTTTTACAGAAAGTTTGAACTTAATTTAGTGATAAAGAAAGTAAGGATTGTTGATAGAAAAATCTTTTTCTATGCATATGAAAAAGTTATCGGGATTGCTTTCTTGCGTCAGAAATTAATGAAACTTGTTACAAAAATATTTTGGTTAAGTTGTGAGTCATTTTGAGTAGTAGAGTAACGTGAGTTGTTGACGGTTATGCTTGGTGTATAGATGACATCGGTCATTTTTATGATGCATGTGTTGTTTTGCATTCCATGGCATGCTATGACACCGGTCATTGTTAGTTAAAGTTGAAATTGAAAATAACTCAACTTGAATACACCGTTGACTGGGTCATGGTGCCGCTGAATCGAGTTCTTTCCAGTGCAACCAAATTTTCCTTTATGGGGTGCCTTGATTCGGTCCATTGACACGGCCTCTGGTCGGTGCCTCCATCTAGGGAATGTTATGTCATGTTTGCCCTGGCCTGGCAAGCAGGCATAATCTTGTGTGCTCGTTAATGAGATTATGGTACTGATTTCCCCAAGTGGGAGTTTTCCCCAAGTGGGAGTTTCCCCAAGTGGGAGTTTCCCCGAGTGGGAGTTTGGCCACGACGGTGGTCGGGGTGTCTTTGGTAGACACCGGGCCACCCAGGACCAGCCCGTTGGGGATTTGGGTCGGAGTGGCCGGGAGAGTGGTGTGGCAATGGAGGGGTTTCATCAAAATGCCGTTGGTCCACCCGAATGGGAGTACGAGGCCATGGGTTCCGTGGTGTGGGTACAGTGTGCTACCTCTGCAAAGTGTATAATCTATCAATAGCCGCGTCCACGGTTAAGGACACCTCGTAGTAGGTCCCACCATGAGTCAACGAATAATAAAAATTTCACACTAATCTGTAAACTTTGCATCGTCAAGGATGGCAGAAAGTCCATCGAGGAATTTGGGACCAGATATTGGTCGTGGTTGTGATCGCCGTAAGGATCACGAGTCATTGTGTTTTACCACATTGGTGGTGTGTTTTACCACGTCGGTGGTGTGTTTTACCACGTCGGTGGTGGTTGTGATATGAGAATGATCACGGTTGGTAAGTTGTCCTGAGGGACGTTCGAGCATGATCACAGCATGTTAAAATATAGTGTTGCATCATTAATAATTGGCTAAATATCATGATATTGTTTGTCATTATGATTATGCTTGTTGTGAGCTTGCAAGTACATTCAATGTACTGACCTGGTGTGTCATGCCAGATTTCAGGAAAGTCTCGTTGGAAAGGAGCGCTGTTCGAGTCTAGATCATGTCCACATCCGTTTCCCTGTGAGATGGAGCTTCCGCTACGACTTTATTCCGCTGCCATGTAGTTGTTCGGGTTGAGGCCCCCTTTATGTTCACTAAATAATGTACATATTGATCAGCCGCATCGAGTGTGCCGCTTGGCCTCGACCGCTGTTGTAATATGAACTCTGTTCCGCTAGCATCAATAAAGCGGTTGTTTTCTGTGCCAATATGTTGTGTTTTGCCAGAAGACATGGTCTCTGGGCTGGCAATGCAGGGTAAACCGGTCGCTCTGACACAGGGTGCCACAACGATTGTATCAGAGCCGCGCTGACTATAGGCCACGCTAGACTTGACGTGTTAATGGATGCTAGGCGTGAATAATTTAGTACCGGCTAGCAGTGTCGGCGTTCTGGGAACGGGTCCCCAGACTTGCCTGCCTGCGGCCTGCGGCGTGGCTCAAGCGGGGCCCAGCGCGGCCCATCTTCATCAGCTCAAGCTCAAAGACCCTTGCGAGGGGCCAAGCCTCGCGGGGCGGACGACAGGAAGCTTCCTCAGAGGCAGCCTCATCAGGCAGGCTCACGAGGAGGCGGAGAGATCAAGGCAGGGGTACCTCGCGAGGAACCCGTGACGCAAGCGCGGAGACCACGGGCACCGGCGCTGCGCGCGCTTCCTGCAAAGGGGCCATTGTTCCCTCCACGTCACGAATGTAATGCAAACCTGTTTGCCCCAGAGAAAGGTCATCAGCTAGGCCAGGACAATGCGAGCGCTTGGGGCGAGATCGATGTTGCACACAAATAGGTAAGAACTGTGAGAATGTTGCAAATCAAGCCCCGACGAACCAGCCTATTCCTGAGTCGGACAATCGTCTCGTAGGCTAATATTCGATCCTGCTTCATTGCTTTTCCCCTCGTTTCGCCTTGTAAGCTGAACGCCAACCGCAAATGCATACATGACGCAGGCACATGTTATACTTAATTTGGAAAGAGCCCGGATAATCAATCCGAAGAGATACCACCGAGACGAATTCATGGGTGGAGGGTGAAATGAAATCATATCCGAGAGAATATTGAAGCATGGGGCAAGCCCAAAAGACATGACAGAGTGTATTCATAAGACCAAAGCTTGTTTGATTTGTCTTGGAACTTCTTCGAGCGCGAATATGCCAGAAGCCAGTGAATAATACCCCATTCGGGAGTCAAGCTTGGAAAAGCACCTTTCACCTTACCAATCTCCTCGGAATAGTTCCATTGATATTGGCAAAAAAGGGCATTTCGTACTTGTATGTTCCTATCTTAGTGATTCCAAGAATGCCCGGGGTAATCAGACGCCAAAGGTAGTCCGGTGCGCATCCGGCATTGTTGTGGGATCAAAAGAACCACCAGAAACCGGACAGTCGGAATGACCCGATGGTCTGATTCGACCTTAGACGCTTCGGTCATCGAGCCTATTCTGGCAACTCTCTTTTATCTTCTGTTGTGGCCCAGCTGTTATCGGCGCGTAGTGTGCGGCAAACCGCGTTCGAATACCGAGGCTATGTTGTAAATGACACTCAAGCGATCCAGTGATTCACTTACAGTTAGGACTCCTCAGGCGAATCACCATCCCTATAACTTCACTAACAACCTATAATTCCTCGAAATTGCGTCTAATGCGCTAGCCTTTCTCATTAGAGAGAACAACGAATGCGTTTGCAATACACGGACGGAAAAGCTCTCACATACATAAGCAAGTAGCGTTCTAACTACTTTAACTCCCTCTTGGCACCAATCAAGGCCTTGTGCTTAGAAACCTATCATGCGAGAATAGTCAATATCAGAGTCCCCGGAAACAAGTGGAAGCGCTGAATTATAATTCGACCCATCTTGATGAACATCAGGATCTTGTGTAAGCAGCATAGACAAATGGCCACTGGCAGAAAACAAACTCCTCAGTGTTTCTCAACGATCTCTTTCGAATGAATCATCCTTAGTCCTAAAATTGTCTTGAACTATTTTCAACTCTGATGACTTTGCACCAGAATGATATCAAGAGAGCTTCAAGGCCATGCATTTACGAGCCTAACTGTATTATAGGTTACCCCATGATATCCACATCTTGATAACGCCTCCTGACTTTCTGCAATGATCAACTGTCTCAACGCTCCCATCTAGCATAGTGACTTGTAACATTTACTTTCTGAGCTGGGTGAACGGCTCGTGCAACGTGCAGGAAGGAGCGGACGCCCTTTACCTTGGAGTAGCACTATATTGAATATTAGCTTTACTACACATGTGCACAAAGTCGCAATATCTCATGTACTAAACCGAGCCGGAAGAAGTAGCAGGGGCGGACACCTGTCCTTCGGAGCTCTGACACGACCATGGATCCCTATTATTCTTAGTACTGATGATCTGTGTTGGAGTATGTGATCCACCACCTGAGTCTAGTTCTGACTAGCGTACAGTCTGACGAGCAAGAGAGAGAGTTGGGTACGGACATCCACGAGAGATCTTGATGCTTTAGGCCTATCTTAGCAGAAGAGAGGTGATGTGAGTAGACGTGATCCACCGGGCTCTAATTTCTCTGATGTGGCAAGCGTATCACAGTTGCTGCCTACAGCACCCTGCTGCCTCACCCATCTTATAAACTCCAAACTGGGCGCTGATGGATCAAGGCAGAGCGGGTAGGCTTACCTTGTATATCTTCCTATATTGGCCCACCCCCCTGCACATATAGTCCATGGAGCTCTTCTCATCAGGAACGTTGCCTGCTCTGAATCAGCGAGCGAAAAAGTTATGAACAAACCCTACTTCTTATTGTAGTTACACGAGACAATTGTCCTCGGTCTTGCATGTGAGGAGATTAAGCGTCTCGTTCTTGCCGATCATCTCCTCGTGGAGGTGTATTGTCACACGTGATACTCCTCGCAGCTTAAGTCAGCGAATGCGCTAAGCCCTCACCCCGATGCCCCCTCTGAACCTTATTCACTGTGATACCCAATCTACTGCTTGGTCGCGTCTCAAGCTAGTCAACACACAAGGCAACAACACTGTCTAAGGACTCGATTACGACCTACACCGACACTGGCTCTGCGCTGCGATCAAGGCTCGGAACTTAGCCTAATGCGATAGCTGAGAGCATAACAGCATGTACCACATGCCTGCTACAATACTGCGTCGTGAATTGATTATAGTTCATTCAATTGTGTCCATATACAGGCAGTCGAACTGAGCCGTACGTCACAGAGCTGATGGTATCGTGGACATTGCGATCCTTGAGGTGTGTCTCGTCTCTTTGCCGATTGTGATGGCTCTGAAGAGAAGAATCTCGCACGAAAACATGCTGCGTGCGCAGGGCTACTATCGCAAATGGTTCGTATACCAGAAACCCTTATTTCGATTAGTCGAGTAGTGTGATTTCGAGATGACGATTCCTTTGAACATCCCCTCATCCTCCAATTCGCTCGCTCTGGTAAGGAATCCCCGTAGACTTAGGATGGGTTCATGACTTCTCTCTTGCCTCTCGGTGTGTCGCACCGTCAGAGAAAAATGTAGGATCACGCTGGTATACTGGGATCATTCCGATATTTTTGTGATAGACATTGTTCTTGTGCGCTCCGACTGACATTTAGGGTTGTGGTGTAGGCCGGGGTGATGTGAGCTAGCATCGCCGGGAGTCGGGTCCCTAACCCTTACACTCGACTCCGAGTATCCGGTCTAGGCTACCTGCCTGCGATGACCACTCCAGAAAGGTATACTCTTGTCTATGCACTCTCCCAGCTGTGACAGACTCGAACCTACGCGCCAGCCAACAGTGAACTAATGCATCACGGGTGCGAATATCCTCCCGGGTGTCCCAAGTCCTTACGCAGCCTCGACTATGGAACTGGATCAGGATTAGCTTATCCAAGCCGCTCCAAGTCCCATGTCAAACCGTGTCTCAGATCGTTGCGTGTCGGTTATGCTGTTAACGGATGATGAGTACGAGCGTAGGGCTTGTTAGTTGTGTGATATATATTGTGCCTCCCTGTATCCCCAACACCAGATTGCATAACCAGAAAGTTTCGGGAGTTAATAGGTGGGAATTCAAGTAGCTCTTAGTTATTCTTCCGGTAGATAATTGGTATGGGATTGGGTGATCCTTACCACTTATTTGTTCCAGTCGTACCTTGTTGTTTCATTCATCAACCTTTGTCTAAGTGGCTTCTCACCTTAATGGTCATGTAATGTTAACTTTGGAATGCATTCGTTCAATCTCTGTTCGAATTTATTGTGAAGACTATATGTTGCACATATCTATCCGTTGATTCAGCTTGTCTATCATAGTTCTAACGGATGTCACCTTCTTCAGGATGGCTCCCCCAACGCGTCTGAATCCGCAACGTACCGATGGGACAGTCATGTCAGCGGTTCGATCAAGCAGGGGCTCCTAAGTCGGGATGGCTCTGATTACCAACTTGTAACACCCAATATGCGACTATACTCCATACGTGTCGAGGCACGACTTGGGGTATAAGCGCATATTGGTATGGTCGCAAGAGTGGTTGTATCTTTGCTCATCTCATGTACTGAATAGATAGAATACGAGCTTTGGCTTACAATCGCCACAATGTCACACAATATCATCAAGTTATACAATCATTCAAGAAGATCACAAAGTCCGACTACGGACGGAATCAAACGAATAAAAGACAACCACCCATGCTAAGTCCCGATCGACCCTACTGGGCACCACTACTGATCATCTGGAAAGGAAACATAGTAACGGCCAAGGTCTTCGTCGAACTCCCACTTGAGTTCATCACCTGCATCAGTCTCATCGGCACCTGCAACTGTGTTTGTAGTATCTGGTGAGTCACGAGGACTCAGCAATCTCAAAACCCGCGATAGCAAGACTATTTAAGCTCATAAAGTAATGGGTATATGTGGAGTTGCAGCAAGCACTAAGCATTGTATGGTGGCTAGCTTACGAATACAAGAATAAGATGAGAAACTACGCAACGGTCGTAATCTAGTAATGATCAAGAAGTGATCCTGAACTACTTATTCAAACATAACCCCACCGTGTGTTCTTCCCGAACCTCGTCGAAAAGAGACCATCACGGTTACACACGCGGTTGGTGTATTTTAATTGAGTCTGGTTTCAAGTTCGCTACAACCGGATATTAAAAACTCCCATCTGCCACATAACCGGCACGGCTCTCGAAAGTTTAAACCCTGCAGGGGTGTCCCAACTTAGCCCATGACAAGCTCATGATCCGCGGAGACAATCCTCCATCGCGGGACCCTCCGATCAGACTCAGAATCCCGGTGCACAAGACATTTCGACAATGGTAAACAAAACCAGCAAGACCTCCCACATGCCGACACCCTGATAGTAGCCGTATCTCGTCTCAGGCCACGACGATGAGCTAAGTGGACCAAAATACCAAGTTGCCAGGGGCGGTCGCGCACAGTGCTCTAGTTTGGACCAACACTCATACACTGGCCCGGGGGTAGTAAGGATAGTAATCTCCTAGCAATTGAGATATGTAGCAAATTGGAACCAAGGGCTCCTGGAGTAATGCAAGAACGTCCAAGAGCCCATAAACCCTACCGTGTGAACGCACAACAAGACATACTCTACAAACGAAGCAGCAAGAATCAAAACCACCCTCGAGCAAAAGACCAACCCACCGACATAGAGTAAGCAAAGAAAAAAAGAACCCAAAGCATGCCAACAGTGAACAACCGTACACCGCACGACAAGGCGATCAAAGACAAGAACAGCCAAACAAAGCGATCAAGCACAGCAAATTACAGTAAAAAGAGTGAGCCACAGGCGAGAAACGGAACAACGACAACAAAGGAAAGCTAAGCAGCTGGCCGCAATGGTACAGAGCCCCGCCCCAACACCGACCGCACAACCGCCTACCCAGCAAGAACTAAAAGCCAACTAAAAATCACCAACAGCAGACAGACACACGAAAAAGAACACAGAACAAAAACAATGCAAACTGCAACCAAGCAGCCACGAAAGAACATAGTCAAGAAGAAAACACCAAAGACCCAAACAAAACAAGCAAACGCCTAACACAACATACACAAACCAAAAGCGAGCAGTCACCAAATCGACCACCACAGGCAAAAACGCGCCAACAGCTTCTCAGGCCCGAGATGCCGCCGCGCTATGATGGCGTGATGGACCCGATGATTTTCCTGCTGGCGTACGAGGAGGCCGTCCTCGGGGCCGGGGGCAACGATCGGGTGATGGCGAACTGGTTACCCATGGCCCTCACCGGCATCCCGCGCGCGTGGCTCCTCCACCTGCCGGCGGCCTCTATCACCTCCTGGGAGGAGCTGCGCGACCTCTTCCTCGCCCGTTTCGCCGCACCAGCGCCGCTCGTCGTTGCAGCTCTCCTAGGTGGCTCCCAGGAACCACCCTCGAGTCATCACGTCAAGCCGTTCGCCCGCCGGATCAGCACCGCCTCCAGGTGCCAAGAACCCCCCCCCCCCCGGGCTGGGTGGCGCCCGAGGCCGATCTAACCTTCGACTCGGAGGACCACTCCTTCAACCCCATTGGTTCGGGCGTCCTCCCGATGTTGTGCACCCCCACCATCTGCCAGGTAGCCGTCACCAGGACCCTCATCGATGGTCGTGCCGACCTCAACGTGCTCTCGGTGGAGGCCTTCAGCCTACTCCACGTGCCGCCGGAGCGGCTCCAACCCAGCAGGCCTTTCTCGGGCGTCGGAGCCGGTTCCACCGCCTCCTTGGGACAGATCCGCCTCCCAGTGACCTTTGGCACCTACGACAACTTCCGCACGGAGCTGATCGACTTCGACATCACCCCTATCGGCCTCCCCTACAACGCCATCTTGGGCTATCCGGCCTTGGCCCGGTTCATGGCAGCAACTCACCCGGCGTACAACCTCATGAAGATGCCTTGGAGCAGCGGCGCCCTCACCGTGTCAGGAGACACAAGGGATGCACTGCAGGTGCTCCGGCTTGTTTTCAGGGCAGCCGCGGTGGCGCAGCCCACTAGCACCGACGCCCTTGAACCCAAGGGGGCTGCGCCGGCTAAAAAGAAGCAGCTGTTCACCCAAGACAAGGCAGAAACCAAGCAGGTACCAGTCGACGAGGACAGGTCCACTAGCGCCACCTTCACCATAGGGGCCAACCTCGAGCCCGAGCAGGAGAAGGCCCTAATCAGGTTCCTGCGTGCGAACAAGAAGGTGTTCGCGTGGGAACCAGATCAGTTAGCGGGGGTCCCAAGGGAAGTGATTGAGCATCACCTCAACGTGTACCCCAATGTACGCCCTGTGAAGCAGAAGGCAAGGCGGCAGTCTACTGAGAAATAGGCTTTCATCGTTCAAGACACCCGGAAGCGAGAGGTGGCAGGGGTCATCCGCGAGGTCTGCTACCCCGATTGGCTGGCTAATCCTGTTGGCGTGCCAAAGAAGGGGGGAAAGAGCGCATGTGCGTCGACTTCACCAACCTCAACAAGGCCTGCCCGCAGGATCCATTTTCGCTCCCCTGCATCGACCAGATAGTCGACTCCACCGCAGAGTGTGACCTATTGTGCTTCCTGTATGCCTTCTCGGGATATCACCAGATCAAGATGGCAGTAGAAGACGTGGAGAAGACGGCTTTCCTGACCCCGTGTGGAGTGTACTGCTATACGTGCATGCCATTTGGGCTGGCAACGCAGGCGCGACCTTTCAGCGGCTGATGCACATCGCCTTAGGCCGGCAGCTCGGGAGGAACGCTGAAGCTTACGTTGTCGGTGTTCTGGGAACGGGGGTCCCCAGACTTGCCTGCATGCGGCCTGCGGCGTGGCTCAAAAGGGGGCCCAGCACGGCCCGTCTTCATCAACACAGACCCAAGACCCTCGCGAGGGGCCAAGCCTCGTGGGGCGGACGACACGGAGCTTCCTCAGGCACGGCCTCATCAGGCTGGCTCGCGAGGAGGCGGAGAGATCAAGGCTGGGTACCACACGAGGTGCCCGTGACGCAAGCCATGACGACCAAAGGCGCCAGGCGGGCGCCAGCCGCACAGTGTCCTCCTTTCCTCTTTGGTGCAAAGGGAGCAAGCGCAGGCGAGAGCATCAAGCAAAGGCACCCGTTTCGGTGCAACGAGACCAAGACCAGTCCAACGGCAGGGACGAAGTCATTGTGGAGCCCAAGCCAGCGTCACCACCAGAGTCTTTGGCAGGCGAGGACCAACTTTAGTCAGGATAAGTGTACCAGATGTTCCCTTTCAAAATGGCCAATTGTTGGCGCCCTTCGTGCTCAATATTTGGGAAGAGGCCCAGGGCCTTTGCCTATAAATAGGACTAGCCACCCCCAGGGTAGGGGGATCTAGAATCGGCCAACCCAGAAACAAGCTGGGATCAAGATCGGATCGGAGAGAGAATCGAGAAGAGAGAGAGAGAGAGAGAGAGAGAGAAGGGTGACTGAACTCCTCCTAGCAGTTCGTCGCCCCAGCCAAGAACAGACCCTCGCGAGGTTGTTCTTCCTTGTATTGCTCATCATCATCAGCCCAAGAGGCAATCCACCACACCACACACTGGAGTAGGGTATTACACCACAACGGTGGCCTGAACCAATATAAACCCTATGTCTCTTGTGCTGTTCTTTCCAAAGCTTAGATCTTAGCGAGGCGAAGGGGTGCAGGTAGGTAGAAGGCGAAATCTCCGCGCGCACCCCAGTGTTCGAACCTCAAGGGTCTGCCGGAACCCGAAATCTGACATTTGGCGCGCCAGGTAGGGGTGCGCCGGAATTCGTCTTCCACCACCCCGTTCTCCTCCGACCATTGCGTCCATGTCTGATGCTCGTCGGGCCCGCGCCGAGCGCCGGGCCGCTCTCACCTCCCGCGTCGCCCAAACGGCTCCTGTCGACGGGCGTCCTCGCCGTTCCCCATCACCTGCCGTCAACGCCGCTACCGGCCCGGCGGGGGACGAGCAGCAAGCATCATCCCAGCATCCGTCCGTGCGGCAAGGCGGCCGCACCGCTACTCCCTCGCTCACCCCAGCTGGTTCTTCGTCCCGCGCGCTCCACGCACCCATGGAGGCTTCAGCTGCGCTCATCGCGGCAAACGAGCTCCTGCGCTACCGTTCCGTCGACAACGTCTACAAAGAATGGCTCGACCGCGTTGCCGAGCTCGTCCGCGTCGCAGGGGGCTCTCCTGCGCTGTCCGCTCCGCTGCACCGCACCCCGCCCCGTGCGGGCGACGGAGCTCCGGGGGCGCCCCAGCCGCCTCCTCCTCAAGAAGGCACCATGGCTCCAAGGCGCGTGGCCCCTGGGCGGAACCCGCTCCGTCAGGTGCCAGCGCGGCAAGAGCAGAGCTGCCAAGAAGTCCCTAGCCCGCAAGAAGCTGCCTGGGCGCTCCCTGCTCCGGCACGCCGCGACCATGCTCCTGCTCCCGCACGTCAAGACCCCGCGCTGCTCCCAGCTGCAGCGCGTGGGGACATGCAAGACCAAGCTCTCCGTCACCCAAGGCCTCCTGTGGCCACAGCAGGCTGCTGTGCCTTCACCACCGAGCTACGCAGCGTCGTGTGGCCCGGCAAGTTCAAGCCAGACCTGCCTCCCCGTTACGATGGCACGGCCGACCCTACGGAGTTCCTCTAGCTCTATAAGCTGGGCATCGAAGCTGCCAACGGAGACGAGAAGGTCATGGCGAACTGGTTCCCCATGGCGCTCAAGGACGGGGCCCGCACCTGGCTCCTGAACCTGGCTCCAGGCACGATCTCCTCCTGGGACGAGATGCGCACCCGCTTCATCGCCAACTTCCAAGGTACTCGCGACCGGCCACCCGCCGTGAGCGACATGCGCCGCATCAAGCAACAACCCGGAGAGACCCTGCAGAAGTACATCCAGCGCTTCAACAACGCACGCCTCAAGATTCCCAAGGTGACCGAGGAGGCCATCATCTTAGCCTTCTCCGACGGCGTGCGCGATGTCAAGATGAAGGATGAGCTGGCGATGCATGAAGACCTATGCACTTCCTTGGAGTTGTTCAACTTGGCAACCAAGTGCGCCAGGGCTAAAGAAGGGCGTCTCTCCCTCCTCGAGCTGCCTGCCGCAGACCCATAAGAGAAGAAGCCTAAGGCCAAGGATGTGAAGCGCGAGGGGGCTGCCGTGCTCGCGGCAGAACCAGACACCAAGCGGGGCAGAGATCAGCCCGAATCTTCCAAGGGCAGTCGGTAATGTGTGTACCACGACCTCCACACCCACAACACCAACGAATTTCAAGAGCTCCGAGCCGTGCAAGAAGGAAGGATCGGCCGTCGCCCCGACCGCGGTGACCGGGGCTACGGCCGAGGAGGAGGAAGGAACGCAGGACGCTGGGAAGATCGCTGCCCGCGCCAAGGGTGGCGCGATCGACCTCGTGAGGATCGCTGGCAAGACCCGCCTCGCGAGGGAGACTGGAGGGATCAGCCTCGCGAGGATCGCCTGCAAGGCAACGCAGGCCTCCCTCCGCTGCCGCCGCAGCCAAGGAGAAACGAGGACCGCCATCAGGACGAGGGGGCTGGGGGCTTCCAGGAGCCGCGCGCGATCGCCTGCATCCTGGGCGGGGCTCAAGCCCCAGCCTCTCAACGCATCTTCAAGCAGTTCACCCGCGAAGTGAACGCAGTCCTCCCCAAGCTTGAAGCCACGCGCCCTCTCAGGTGGTCGGCGTGCGCCATCACATTCAGCTCAGCAGATCCGCTCAAGTGCGCGGCCACAGCCAGAGTCCTCCCGATGCTTTGTTCCCCAATCATTAGCAACGTGGTGGTCACCAGGACCCTCATCGATGGTGGGGCAGGGCTCAACGTCCTATCCGTGGAAACATTCAACAATCTCCAAGTGCCTTACAACCAGCTCCAGCCGACCAAGCCTTTCTCCGGAGTCACCGACGGCTCCACGGTCCTGATTGGGCAGGTTCGCCTCCCTGTCACCTTCGGGGCATGCGACAACTACCACACCGAGCTCATCGACTTCGACGTCGCCCACATTCGCCTGTCGTATAACGCCATCCTTGGGTACCCAGCGCTGGCCAAGTTCATGGTCATAACTCACCACGGCTGCAACATCCTCAAGATGCCAGGGAGTGGCGGAGTCATCACGGTGCCCTATGAAGAGAAGGACGCGGTGTGTTCCCTGGAATGAGCCTTTCAGGCCATATCACTGGATGACCCGGATCACGGAAGCAGGAGGCTTGTAACGCCCTGGACACACCCGCCGATGGACGTTACTCCTGGCGGGATCTAGACTGGCCTCACAGATCAATACTAGTCTTTTTTGCGCACTTTGTCCTCACTCGTGCGCACCCGGGAGCAACTTCCTGGTCGGTCACCCATCTTGACACTACTCCAAGCTGAGCACGCTTAACTTTGGAGTTCTGTCCGAATGGGATCCAGGAAAAGAAGGAATTCCTTATTGATATGAGTAGTCTATCATCCCTAATAAGCCAGGCCATCACATACACCCCCACTCAGAGGAACCGACGTCCTTGTCGGGACACAGGAACGTTCCCTCTTGGCACATACGTCTGTGCTTCCAGTCCAGTTCATGTGACATGCCGTGTGCCACGACGGGTCACAAACGTCATGAACAACATGACCACGCACCTGTCCGCAACCATCCATGTAACCGCGAGGGTCGGCTCTGATACCAACTTGTAATGCCTCGGACACACCCGTCGATGGTCGTTACTCCTGGCGGGATCTAGCCTGGCCTCACAGATCAATACTAGTCTTTTCTGCGCACTTTGTCCTCACTCGTGCGCACCCGGGAGCAACTTCCCGATCGGTCACCCATCTTGACACTACTCCAAGTTGAGCACGCTTAACTTTGGAGTTCTGTCCGAATGGGATCCCGGAAAAGAAGGAATTTCTTATTGATATGAGTAGTCTATCATCCCTAATAAGCCAGGCCATCACAAGGCTTCCCGAGACCGGCCCCAAGAAGAAGAAGACATCGTCCGGCCCGGCCCCTCAAGAGGCAGGCCCCTCAGGGCCCGCGCCTACCCAGGGGGAGCCTCCTTCCATCGCATAGGAAAGCGCGCCCGGCGCCCTCCTCAGGCAGGGCTCGGGGGCTCTCCCCTAGAGGGCCACCGACCTGGCTAAGGTCACGAGGGAGGCGCTTGGGCACCACATGGAGGCGTGTTTCGAAGCACGTTTCCCTCAAGAAGGAGTAAGGCAAGGAGAGCCAGACCCTCAGGAGTTCGTCAGCAAGGCCATTCAGGAGCTACAGGAGTCAAGAGTCATGAAAGGCGGCCGCCGCCTACAAGCTGTGGCTCCCCATCCAGGCGAGGATGGTGGGCTGTGCGTCTGCATCGACATACCAGGGCTCAATCGAGTCGCCTCTCTGGAGCGCCTCTGGCCCTCGCGAGTGGGGCGCTGCGAAGGTCCACCCCACAGCTACGTTCGCATGCCTTACGGCTTGCCGAACGCGACTGCCACGTACCAGCGCCTCATGAGGGGTATCATGGAGGCTCAAGAGGCCAGGCGTTCCGCAGCCCTGGCAGAGATGGAGATGGTCCGCGAGGAGCCACCAGCGCCTCCGGAGCCTCCCGAGGCCCCTGGGCCTGGGGGCTCGTGAGGATCGGCTTCCGCAGCCCACCGAGTCTGCTACACCAACACTCCTTCGTCCTCAACATCATCAGGTGACATCTTTCAAGTTTCATTCTAGCTGGGAGCACCCCCCAGGGCTGCATTATTCCCAGGCCGCGTGGGTCCGTCCCTGCGGCATGTATCCCTTTTATTTCATGTTGTTAGCTTACTTTGTTGGGGGCGCCCCACGGGCTGCATCATCCCCAAGTCGCTCGGGCCTGACTCAGTGATGTCCGCCTTCCTAGCATCTATTTGAATGAATCCACTCCTTCGCGGCTAATGTGTTTGACCTAGTTGGCCGCTCAACTGACGCCAACTGACGGAGCTGCTCCCAAATGACACGACGCTTGCGCATGGGTCCATCCCTGCAACGCCGACAAACCTGAATGGCTGACCTCTGGTCGCGGCAGCCCCGCATGGCGCCACCTCGTCAAGCCTTCAGTGCCTCATCGCCCCTCGAAAGTAACCAACGGCTGACTGTCAATTGTCATGGCAACCCCTCGTTCTTTCTATGATGGGTCAACAGGATCTCCTAAAGGAGCTGCGTCAGGCGAGGCCCCTGTGGAGTCTCCTTCACTCTCATCCGTGCGAACCACTTGCACGTTAAAGGGGGGTGCCTGAGCATCGTGACTCAGGGCTCCTACTGGCTCTCCAGCCCTCACCCTCTGGCCTTGTCCACGGCATCGCGACCTGGCATACCAGCGACGGCTGAGACTCACTCGTGGGCCGGGACCCGAGGATGTAGAGCAGAAAGGGGAGCAAAGGCAAGAGGGGAGGGACACGCGAGGACCTCGCCGAGCAACCTCATGCCTGCCGATGCACGGACCTGGCGACACACTAGAGAGCGGCCCCTGATTCTCGAGATAAGTCACCACCCGGAAGCACCAGCTACCGTGGCACCATCCCCGCACCTAATGCAATCCCGTGTTAGCGACGCCGCTCTCCTTTCTCACCGAACGACGGCTGCTTGAGCGCTAAAGGGGACCTCCTGAGCATCGCGGCTCAGGGGCTCTTACCGGACCCCCGGGTCGCTCACCTCCTGGCCTTGACCACGGCATCGCGACCTGGCATACCAGCGACGGCTGAAGCCGCCTTGGGACTGGGACCTGTCGGCGCAGAGAACCAAGCCCTCGTGAGGTTCGAAAGGGAGAACTGAGCTAAGACGGAATGAGCAACTCGCATAATTCTACAACAAGGGTTATATTAACAAAACAGGATCACATGCACCTTACAAGCCCCCACGGGACGCGTCTTTGATTCCTCGCAGGGAGCAGAACCTAAAAGGACGCTAACTACACGCGCCCCTACAAAAGACGCCATCATCAACAGTGGGCCGTCAAGCACCGGCGCCAACCCCATCCAGATCAGAGTTGGCGACGGCCTAACGAGGCTGCCCTGCTCCAGGAGCGGCGCCGGCTCGGGGGCTCGTAGCTGTCGTCGCTCGTCTCTGGAGTCACGAAGAGCTCACCGGAGTCGTTGGAACCTCCGACGCCTCCGCCGCCTGAGGAGCCACCAAGGGAGTGGTCGGTGGGCCCAGTCCTCGCCGTAGCAGGGTCCCGACCACCTCTCCCGGGGCAGCACTCCAGTTGACGCCTGTTCGCATCGAAGACCTTGAAGAACATCACCGAAGCACCATCGTACTCCAAGTGGATCGTGAAGGCGCATCTTGTCCTGCAGACCCGGGCGATTCCGCTCCAGCCTCGAGTCATGAAGACCTCGCCCGAGGCAACGACCGCGACCTCTGCCTCGGTCGCGAGAGTGCTGCAGCCAAAGCTCTAGGAGTTCTCCCTGCGGGATGATGGAGGCGAAGAAGGGAGGAAGGCGAATCCAAGACTGAGGAGGCATGGCGGCGTGGAGCACGAACTCTCGGGAGGAGCCCTCGGTGTGGACCCCAGGGGGACGACCCACACCTTCGTGACCCGTCGGCGCCGACGGCGGCGCCGCCCGTGGCAATCGACATCGACTCCTTCAGAGCCCTCAATGTGGGCGTACAAGGGAAGCGGGAACCTCGGCGGTGGCCGCTCGCACCAGGGCCTCGACACCACCTGATGGGCCCCCTCGTCCCGGCCGCGGAGGGTGAGCCGTTTCTTTGGCGGGAGCGGGTCTGGTTCCTCTCGGGGAGCCTTTCCCTTCTCTGCCATCGAGAACCGGCGGATCGGAGCCATCGCGACAAGATGGAGCAAGGACCGGGAAGAAGGAGAAGCAAGAAGGGATGGACTGGAAGGGCACGCGCCGTTCCGTACTTATGGCCGGCGAAGGCCAAGCGCCGACCTCCACGATCGCAGGTAATCATGATCTGCTTTGCATGCAGGGACTTGTCCAATCCGTGTAGTTGCCGAGGCGCCTTGGGGAAGTGGAGACGCCCACGTCCAATCAACCGCCACGCGGCGCCCAAGGCCGCAGGCTGTTAGGGCCCGCGGCGCTTCGCTCTTGCCCTTTCGCCTCCCTGCATGGCCAAGTCCGGGTGCGCCTTGGGCCCGGGGGCTACTGTCGGCGTTCTGGGAACGGGGGTCCCCAGACTTGCCTGCCTGTGGCCTGCAGCTTGGCTCAAAAGGGGGCCCAGCACGGCCCGTCTTCATCAACACAGACCCAAGACCCTCGCAAGGGGCCAAGCCTCGCGGGGCGGACAACACGGAGCTTCCTCAGGCACGGCCTCATCAGGCTGGCTCGTGAGGAGGCGGAGAGATCAAGGCGGGGTACCTCATGAGGTGCCCGTGATGCATGCCATGACGACCAAAGGCGCCAGGCGGGCGCCAGCCGCGCAGTGTCCTCCTTTCCTCTTTGGTGCAAAGGGAGCAAGCGCATGCGAGAGCATCAAGCAAAGGCACCCGTTTCGGTGCAACGAGACCAAGACCAGTCCAACGGCAGGGAGGAAGTCATTGTGGAGCCCAAGCCAGCGTCACCACCAGAGTCTTTGGCAGGCGAGGACCAACTTTAGTCAGGATAAGTGTACCAGATGTTCCCCTTCAAAATGGCCAATTATTGGCGGCCTTCCCGCTCAATATTTGGGAAGAGGCCCAGGGCCTTTGCCTATAAATAGGACTAGCCACCCCCAGGGTAGGGGGATCTAGAATCGGCCAACCCAGAAACAAGATGGGATCGAGATCGGATCGGAGAGAGAATCGAGAAGAGAGAGAGAGAGAGAGAGAGAGAGAGAGGGAGAGAGAGAGAAGGGTGACTGAACTCCTCCTAGCAGTTCGTCGCCCCAGCCAAGAACAGACCCCCGTGAGGCTGTTGTTCCTTGTATTGCTCATCATCATCAGTCCAAGAGGCAATCCACCACAACTCACACTGGAGTAGGGTATTACACCACAACGGTGGCCCGAACCAGTATAAACCCTGTGTCTCTTGTGATGTTCTTTCCATAGCTTAGATCTTAGTGAGACGGAGGGGTGCAGGTAGGTAGAAGGAGAAATCTCCGCGTGCACCCCAGTGTTCGAACCTCAAGGGTCTGCCGGAACCCGAAATCTGACATACGTCGATGACATTGTGGTGAAGTATTGTGAGGCAAGAACCCTGATACAGGACCTGGAAGAAACCTTTGCCAGCCTCAACAAAGTGGACCTACAGCTCAACCCGGAGAAGTGCGTATTTGGAGTCCCCTCGGGCAAGCTCCTGGGTTTCCTCGTATCCCACAGGGGCATCGAGGCCAACCCGGAGAAGGTTAAGGCAGTCGAAGATATGAGCCTGCCGAGGACCCTCAGAGAAATGCAGAAGCTCACCGGGCGTGTGACTGCGTTGGGGCGCTTCATCTCCCAGCTGGGGGAACGAGCCCTGCCCTTCTTCAAGCTGATGAAACCCAACAAGGCATTCCAAGACCTCAAGAGGTACCTTACCAGTCCGCCAGTGATGGTAGCTCCGCGTCCTCGGGAGCCCCTAGTGCTCTACCTTGCAGCCACCCCCTACTCCGCCAGCGCAGCCCTGGTGGCAGTCAGGGAGGAGCGTTGTGCCAAGCCCGCATTGATCGTCCGAACTGAAGCAAATCAGAGCCAGGAGGGCCTCATGAAGGCCGCAACCACAGTCGGAAAGGGACAGCCACAGCAGGAGAACGTACTCGGAGCAGGAGAGGCCTCTTCAGGTGACCAAGCCTCGGGGGCTCCGTCGTCTCCAGAGACGCCTCGACCTATGGAGGATGCAAGTAGCGCCAACACCCTCAACCTCGTCGAGCATCCCGTGTACTTCGCCGGCACGGTGCTACGGGACGCAAGGGCACGGTATCCCATGCCTCAAAAACTCCTCCTCGCGCTACTAGGGGCCTCGCGCAAGCTGCGCCACTACTTCCAAGGACATCCCATCAAGGTCGTCTCAGCATACCCCTTGGAAAGAGTGCTCAGGAGCCCCAACTCAGCTGGAAGGGTCGCTGAATGGAACATTGAGCTACAGGCATTTCAGCTAGAATTCAGCACGACCAGAGTTATCAAGGGAGCCGCACTTGCAGATTTCATGGCAGAATGGGCAGAAGAGCCGGGTCTCGAGGCAGGCGAAGACCGATCACTTTCCCCAGGAAGTGAAGCACCGGACGGCTGGGTTGTGTACTTCGATGGGGCGTTCTCCCGACACGGTGCAGGAGCTGGCGCAGTGCTTGTGTCCCCTACCCAGGACAAACTCTATTACATCGTGCAACTCTGCTTCCAGCACGGAGAGAAGGTCTCCAACAACATAGCAGAATACGAAGGCCGGATAGCAGGCTTGAAAGCCGTGATCGCCTTAGGGGTAAAGCGCCTCACCATCAAGGGATATTCACAGCTCCTTGTCAACTTCTCCAACAAGATATACAAGCCGAAGGACGAGCACACGGAAGCTTACCTCGCTGAAGTCCGCAGGATGGAGAAACAGTTCTAGGGGTTGGAGCTGTAGCATGTGCCTCACGGCACCAATCAGGAGGCTGACAACATTGCCAAGAGGGCGTCTAGGCGGCTGCCGCAGGAACTTGGCATCTTCGAGGAGCGGCTCTTCAAGCCCTCGGTGGCGCCGTTGCTATCAGGCGCGGTGCAACCAAGGGAGGAGCCTCCTCAGCCGCCTGCCTCGGGAGCTCCGCTTTGCGGCCCGGCATCAGGGGCATGCCTGCTCCTGGCGTTGGAGCCTCAGGAGGGATGTTGGATCCCAGAGCTCAAGGACTGCCTGATGCAAGGGATTCTGCCGGAGAACGAGGAGGAGGCAGAGCGTGTGGCACGGTAGGCCACGGCTTATTCAATCCAGGATGGCGAGCTCTACAGGAAGCGGCCAAATGACGTGTCCCTACGTTGCATTTCCAGGGAGCAAGGAAAGGAACTACTGGCAGACATACACAGCGGAGACTGCGGGCACCACTCGTCGTCACGAACCCTCATCGGCAAGGCGTTCCGCAGCGGGTTCTACTGGCCCACAACACTCAGCGACGCCATTGAGCTGGTGAAGGCATGCGAGGCCTGCCAGTTTCACGCTAAACAGATCCATCAGCATGCGGGGGGGGGGGGCTGCAGACCATACCCCTCTCCTGGCCATTCGCAGTTTGTGGGTTGGACATTCTGGGCCCGTTCCCTCGGGCGCCAGGGGGCTATCGCTACCTCTACGTCGTTGTGGACAAGTTCACCAAGTGGGCCGAGGTGGAAGCTGTCCGCACAATCCCGGCAGGCTCGGCAGTCAAGTTCATCAAGGGCCTCGTGAGCCGGTTTGGGGTGCCTAACCGCATCATCACTGACAACGGTTCGCAATTCACCAGTGATCTCTTCAAAACGTACCGTGCTAACCTTGGAACACAGATATGCTACGCTTCGGTAGCACACCCCCGAAGGAATGGCCAGGCTGAACGAGCCAACGCGGAGGTCCTGACGGGCCTCAAGGCTAGGACCTTCAAGAAGAAGCTGGAGGCCTGTGGCAGGGGCTGGCACGACGAGCTCCAATCCGTGCTATGGTCAATCCGCATGACAGCGACCAAGTCGACTGGCGAGACCCCGTTCTTCCTCGTCTACGGAGCGGAGGCTGTTCTCCCTCACGAGGTCAGACGTCGCTCCGCATGGGTCCTGGCATTCGACGAGGCTCAGCAAGACGCCATGCGGGGGATGGATCTCGTGCTGGGGGAGGAACACCGTCGGGAAGCCGCACTACGAGCGGCAAGGTATCAATAGGCGCTACGACGATACCACAGCCGCAACATCTTCCCCAGGACCCTTGAGGTAGGGGATCTCGTGCTCAAAAGGGTTCTCTCCAAGGAGGGGCTGCACAAGCTCTCTCCCATGTGGGAGGGCCCGTTCAAGGTTGTTCATGTTTCCAGGCCTGGCTCCGCGCACTTGGAGACTCCGGAGGGAGTACCCATCTAGAACCCATGGGACATTCAACATCTCCAGAGGTTCTACCCCTGAGTGAAGCCGCTGCATTTTGGAAAAGGCCCGGTGCCTGTGAAGAAGGCGAATACCTGTGAAGCCGCTGCGTTTTGGAAAAGGCCCGGTGCCTGTGAAGAAGGCAAATGCCTGTGAAGCCACTGCGTTTTGGAAAAGGTCCGGTGCCTGTGAAGAAGGCGAATGCCTATGAAGCCACTGCGTTTTGGAAAAGGCCCGGTGCCTGTGAAGAAGGCGAATGCCTGTGAAGCAGCTGCGTTTTGGGAAAGGCCCGGAGCCTGTGAAGAAGGCGAACGCCTGTGAAGCAGCCGCATTTCAAGAAAGGCCCGATGCCTGTGAAGAAGGCCAATGCCTATGAAGCTCGCCGCCTGTGACACTCTCACGTAATAATGAGTGGGGCTGTACACGCCCCGGAGTCTACGGAGTGCCGCCCTCGGGCCTCGGGGGCTCCCGCCTACGCACAGTGGCAGCACTTAGCTCCGCGCTGGTGAGAAGACGTCGAAGACTAGAATAGGCGCCGTCGCGGCTTTCCCATTTGCTTTCTGCAGTTGGCGTGTTTATTCCCGTTTGAAGTTTTTATTGGAGTTGCTGACGTTCCTGGCTTGTGGCTCTTTGTCTTTCTCGCTCGCTCACCTCGTTTTCTCTCGCGAAGCCTCGCGAGGGACGATCACGAGCGCCCTCGCGAGTGTTTTCTGCCTGATCGTTTGGAGCTTTCCTATCCGTGTCCTCTGCGGGAGCACCCCTCCCAGTCCGTGCCCCACGGGCATCGCGACACGAGCGCAGGACCTGGGCCGATCGCCCCCACAGCTAAGACCATAAGTTACCCCTCCTACTGATCCTTGCAGGGCACGAAGCGCATGAGGAGGCCACGGCCTCGGGAGGCGAGGACCGCGCCAAGCCCGACCGAGCTAAAATAGTTCCCGCACATGGGAGCGCGGCGCGAAAACAAGGCACAAAAATAGCGGAAACAGCGCGATGGTTAAACAGCAACAGTTCTAATACGCCCCCGCAGGGCCCTACATTACTTACTATTTTTGCGCAGGATAAGAAAGAAAACAAAACGGGCGCGATTCGTCCTGCGCCAACCCATAGCGAAGGCTCGAGCTGCTCCGGGGGCTCAGGCGGATCCCTCCTCTTGCTTCACCGGGGCGCGACGGCGGGCTGACCCGCTACCTTCACCCAAGCAGGCGCAACGGCGAGGAGGCTGGTCGTGGCCACCGCTGGAGGAGCTGTTGCCTGAGAGGGGGTTGCCGAAGCTCGGCGAACCCCGAGCACCACCGCATGTACGCTAGTCGACATCTTCATCCTAGTTAGAGCCAGGGCTGGGCAGGCAGCCTCGGTCGTCGTCTTCAGGGCAACACCCGGCACGGCGACCGTCATCCTCGAACACCCTCACGTACAGGGTGGCGTCGCCATCAAACTTGAAGTACAGGGTGCACCACCGGCTCAGGCCACGCGCGCGGGCAAACGTTTGCCAGCCGTGTGTCAGAGCCCCATTCCCAGAAACGGAGACCTCCAGCGACGCCCAGGAGGCCCTGCTGCAGCATCCGTCTGCCTGGAGCCAGAAGCCGCACCGGGCGCTGGTCGGCAGTTCATCTATGAAGAAACGGGGGAGCTGGAGCCTGGTGCTCAATGGGTCTGCCGACCACACGATGAACTCCGGCAGCACCTCCGTAGAGCGAAAGCGTGGCCTAGGGGGGCGCACACCCATGGCGTGCCCCCCGTCGGCAACCTGGCGCCCACCACCGCGCCGGGAACCGCCTCCATGGCCGCGGGAGGCCACCACGGGGACCGTGGTATACTTGCAAGGGCGGCCTCGGCCGCGCTTGGCCAGGGGGGAGTCAGGCCCAGCCTGGGGGGCCTTTCCTTTCTCCACGCCCGAGAATCTCTTTGGAGCCATGGGAGCGACGAGTAATCGAGAAGAAGGAAAGGAGCATCAAGGAGGGACGGGCTGAAGGGGGTCGCCCAGCCCCGTACTTATAGCCGGAGGAGGCCAACCGCCGTGCACCACGATCGCAGGTAATCATGACCGGTTTCTCTGCATGCAGGGACTTATCAAGTCATGCGGTCGTCGAGGTGTCGTGGGGAAGCGCAGTCGCCCACGTCCAATCAATCGCCACGCGGCGCCCAGGGCCGCAGGCTGATAGGGCCCGCGGCGCTTCGCGCTTGCCCTTTCGTTTTCCTACTAGGCCAAGCCCGGGCGCGCCTTGGGCCCGGGGGCTACTGTCGGCGTTCTAGGAACGGGGGTCCCCAGACTTGCCTGCCTGCGGCCTGCGGCGTGGCTCAAGCGGGGGCCCAGCGCGGCCCATCTTCATCAGCTCAAGCTCAAGACCCTCGCGAGGGGCCAAGCTTCGCGGGGCGGATGATAGGAAGCTTCCTCAGAGGCAGCCTCATCAGGCAGGCTCGCGAGGAGGCGGAGAGATCAAGGCAGGGGTACCTCGCGAGGAACCCGTGACGCAAGCCATGACGATCGAGACCAGGTGGGCGCCAGGCAGGCGTCGGCCTGCGCAGTGTCCTTGTTTCCCGTTTGGTGCAAAGGGGGCAAGCACAGGCCAAGGCATCGGGCAAAGGTTACCATTCCGGTGCAAAGAGACCCAGATCAGCCGAACGGCAGGACGGAGGTCACCGTGGAGCCCAAGACAGCGTCATCGCCAGTGCTTTTGGCAGCCGAAGACCACCTTTGGTCAGGATAACTTGCAGTAGATGTTCCCCTTCGAAATGGCCATAACTTGCACTTGAATGAAATGATTAATCCATGAATTTAAATAATTATTGAGTAATTTGTATTCTGTTAAATGTTGAATAGTTGTTTGATTTACAGAATAGTTGAAACTAGTTTAGTGAATAAAGCAAGCTAAGATTTATTTGAGGTGATGTTAGAAATAATTTTTATGCATGGTAGTTATATTGTTACCTTCCTGAAATTGATAAAATTTGTTAGAGGATATTCTGTTAAATATTTTGTTAGATCATATTACTTTTTTTACAGAAAGTTTGAACTTAATTTAGTGATAAAGAAAGTAAGGATTGTTGATAGAAAAATCTTTTTCTATGCATATGAAAAAGTTATCGGGATTGCTTTCTTGCGTCAGAAATTAATGAAACTTGTTACAAAACTATTTTGGTTAAGTTATGAGTCATTTGAGCGTTAAGTTATGAGTCATTTGAGCTAGTAAAGTAATGTGAGTTGTTGACGGTCATGCTTGGTGTATAGATGACATCGGTCATTTTTATGATGCATGTGTTGTTTTGCATTTCATGGAATGCTATGACACCGATCATTGTTAGTTAAAGTTGAAACGGAAAATAACTCAACTTGAATACACCGTTGATTGGGTCATGGTGCTGCTGAATCGAGTTCTTTCCAGTGCAACCACATTTGCCTTTATGGGGGGGCTTGATTCGGTCCATTGACACGGCCTCTGGTCGGTGCCTCCATCTAGGGAAGGTTATGTCGTGTTTGCCCTGGCCCGGCAAGCAGGCATAATCTTGTGTGCTCATTAATGAGATTATGGTATCGATTTCCCCAAGTGGGAGTTTCCCCAAGTGGGAGTTTGGCCACGACGGTGGTCGAGGTGTCTTTGGTAGACACGGGGCCACCCAGGACCAGCCCGTTGGGGATTTGGGTCGGAGTGGCCGGGAGAGTGCTGTGGCAATGGAGGGGTTTCGTCGAATGTCGTTCCACCCGAATGGGTGCAAGGCCATGGGTTCTGTGGTGTGGGTACAATGTGCTACCTCTGCAGAGTGTATAATCTATCGATAGTCGCATCCACAGTTAAGGACACCTCGTAGTAGGTCCCACCATGAGTCAACGAATAATAAAAATTGCACACTAAGCTGTAAACTTTGCATTGTCAAGGATGGCAGAAAGGCCATCGAGGGATTTGGGACCAGATATTGGTCGTGGTTGTGATCGCCGTAAGGATCACGAGTCGATTGTGTACCACGTTGGTTGTGTTTTACCACGTTGGTGGTGGTTGTGATCTGAGGATGATCACGGTTGGTAAGTTGTCCTGAGGGACGTTCGAGCATGATCACAGCATGTTGAAATATAGTGTTGCATCATTAATAATTGGCTAAATATCATGATATTGTTTGTCATTATGATTATGCTTGTTGTGAGCTTGCAAGTACATTCAATGTACTGACCTGGCGTGTCATGCCAGATTTCAGGAAAGTCTCGTTGGAGAGGAGCGCTGTTCAGGTCTAGATCGTGTCCACATCGGTGTCCCTGTGAGATAGGAGCTTCCTCTACGAGCGTTATTCCGCTGCCACATAGTTGTTCGGGTCGAGGCCCCCTTTATGTTCACTAAATAATGTACATATTGATCAAGCCGCACCGAGTGTGTGCTTGGCCTCGACCGCTGTGCCGCTTGGCCTCGACCGCTATTGTAATATGAACTCTATTCCGCTAGCATCAATAAAGCGATTGTTTTCTATACCAATATGTGTGTGTTGCCAAAAGACATGGTATATGGGCTGGCAATGCAGGGTAAACCGATTGCTCTGAGCCAGGGTGCCACAACGATTGGTATCAGAGCCGCGCTGACTATAGGCCACGCTAGACTATGACGTGTTAACTGGATGCTAGGCGTGAATAAATTTGAGTACCGGTAGCAGTTGTCGGCGTGGGAACGGGGGTCCCCAGACTTGCCTGCCTGCGGCCTGCGGCGTGGCTCAAGCGGGGGCCCAGCACGGCCATCTTCATCAGCTCAAGCTCAAGACCCTTGCGAGGGGCCAAGCCTCGCGGGGCGGATGACAGGAAGCTTCCTCAGAGGCAGCCTCATCAGGCAAGCTCGCGAGGAGGCAAAGAGATCAAGGCAGGGGTACCTCGCGAGGAACCCATGACGCAAGCCATGACGATCGAGACCAGGCGGGCGCCAGGCGGGCGCCAGCCTGCGCAGTGTCCTTGTTTCCCCTTTGGTGCAAAGGAGGCAAGCACAGGCCAAGGCATCAGGCAAAGGTTACCATTCCGGTGCAACGAGACCAAGACCAGCCGGACGGCAGGACGGAGGTCACCGTGGAGCCCAAGACGGCGTCATCGCCAGTGCTTTTGGCAGCCTAAGACCACCTATGGTCAGGATAACTTGTACTAGATGTTCCCCTTCGAAATGGCCAATTGTTGGAGCCCTTCCCGCTCATTATTTGGGGAGAGGCCCAGGGCCTCTAAAAATAGAGCTAGCAACCACAGAAGGAGGGGACGGCTGGAAATCTGGTAGAACCATAGCAGAGAGGGAGAGGCGACTGAACTCACCCTAGCAGTTCATCCCACCAGCTCAAGAACACCTCTTGCGAGGCTGTTCTTCCCTTGCACTGTCCATCATCAGCCCAGAGGCAATCCACCACACCACACACTGGAGTAGGGTATTACACCACAACGGTGGCCCGAACCAATATAAACATCGTGTCTCTTGTGTTGTTCATCATTTTCATCTTAGTTCGCACGAGAGGATCGGACGTAGATCGGTAGGGGAGAGATCTCCGCGCGCACCCCAGTGTTCGAACCTCAAGGGTCTGCCGGAACCCGAAACCCGATAGAAGTCAAAGCTGGCTGTTGCATTCTAGTAATTTGATTATTATTATGCTAACATGCTAATGGTTGTGAGTGTAGATGGCTCGGGTGCCGTATCCGTGCCAGCTGTAGCTGATGCCGTACACGTCACCACACCTTCTCCGCAACGTGTGGCGTCGGATGTACACTCACGAAGACGAACCAGTCTACCGTGTGTACTGGGAGCGTCTAGCAGACTCAGTGTATGAGTATCACGCAGTGGTTACTCTGCACACCAGTTCCGATTCCGGCTCTTACACTCGCACTTCTCGGAGCGGTTACGCCTCCACCGCTTCTCAGGCTATCCAGTTTGCCGCATTTGAGGTCCTTGTCGAGCTTTGTTATACGAGGTTCAAATGCAGCAGCACCCAGGTTTCTATTATTACCCATCTCTGCACGACAACAGTCGTGTCCGTTTTCCTCTCATTGATCCGGAGTCTGATAGTGTTGCTAGCAATCTTGCTCGTTATATCACCACTAGCTATCTGATGATCCATGAGCTGGCTCGAGAGCTGAGTCGTGCCTGTACTGCTTTAGCCACTACCTTGATCACTACTAGATCCACCACTACTCCGTCCTCACTGGAATTTACCCCGTATGTCCCAGTTAGTTATAGCTCCCCTATTTCACCGATTACTCCCCCGAGTAGCATAGGCGCCTCTGCCGTGAACCCTCTCAGTGCTCCTGCCGAGTGGGTCTCACTTCTTGCTACCCCTGCGGCCCCGATGCTTCATCCTACCCCTGCCCCGGAGGGAGAGCCCTCGAGGCAGCGGCATCGCGTTACCTTTGACCCGGAGGTTTCCGTTAACCACGTCAGTTCGGGATCTGAGACCGCTTCAGGGGGGACACCGCAGCACCAGCAGAGCAGTAGTGTCTTTGAGTATTCGCAGTCATCTAGATGGTGTACGGATGTAGTTGTATGAGTCATGATGCTTCATGTATGAGAGTAGTGGAACCAGCCATGTTGTTTAATTTTCATGTATGAGTCTATGTATAATTATGTTGGGACTTCAATTGTCGTATTTTCTTCGCTCTTTTTGGTCTTTTTCGAGAGTTGTTGCTGGCTTTTCCCCAATTTTATTCTTGGATGTCTCTCATCCTGATTGCGTTGCCTTGGGAAAAATACTCAATAGGATGACGCAGGGAGGCAGCAGTAGCAACGTTCGCGAGAGAACTCATGTTCGTCGTTCCGCACGACAGGCAGGATATTCTCCTGAGCCGGACGTTCCGCCACCACCTCCACCGCCTGATCCTCCCTCCACCGAGCAAGTTCTGTGTATGTTTGAAGAGAAAAGGAACAATGATCTGATTGAAATACCAAGAAGTGTGCAAGCTATGGTTGGACAGAATGGAAATCAGAATGGTCACCACTCAAAGCTGTCAGATTTTCAGAGAACCAATCCACCCAGTTTCAGTCAAGTTGTTGACCCATTGGATGCAGACGATTGGTTGCGCACCATGGAGAAAAAGCTTGAGATCGCCCGTACTGAAGGAAATGATAAAGTCCCATTTGCAACCCATTACCTTGAAGGCGCAGCTGCCATATGGTGGGGAAATACAAAAGCAATGTGGCCGATTGATGAGGAAGTCACCTGGGAAAAATTCAAGGCTAAGTTCCGCAAGTATCACATCCCTACTGGAGTTATGAAGGCCAAGCAGCGTGAATTTATCGCGCTCGTCCAAGGAAATCAGTCTGTGGCTGAGTATCTGCAAAAATTCAATCATTTGTCCCGTTACTCTCTGTATGACGTGGCCACTGAAGAAAGAAAGATTGATAGATTTCTTGGAGGTTTAAATCCACAACTTTGGTGTGCTCTCAGTATGTTTGATTTCACCGATTTCCAAACTCTCGTGGACAAGGCATTCATTGCTGAGCAGGAGCACAAGCTTATATCGGATAATAGGCCTGCTAACAACGACAACAAGCACAAGTTTGAGCCAAAGAAGGATGGACAACCTGTGCAAAAAGCTCATACCTGGCAGCCGACTCAGGTGGAATACAGGCCAAATTGGCAGCAGAATGTTAACAGGACCACCACTCAAGTCAAGAATATTGTAACCAGTCCAACACATGAGGAGCGCCAGCGCAATAATACTTGTTTCATTTGCGGGCAGCCCGGACATTATGCCAAACAATGCCCCAAGAACAACAAGGTGAATGCTTTGAGCAGACCACAAGTCAACTTTATGGAGTCAGGGCCAACCCAGCAAAACTTCATTGGGCACGTAAATCATATCTCCGCCGATGAAGCCCAAGAGAAGCCAGAAGTCATCATTGGTATGTTTTCTGTTAATGACGTACCTGCAGTAATTTTATTTGACTCTGGGGCTTCCCATTCTTTTATTTCTCAGAGTTTTGCCGCCCAAAACAATTTTCCTTGCACCATTTTGGGCAACAATATGCTGGTACAAATCCCGGGATCTATAATCAAGAGCAATCTAGTCTACCATGATCTGGAGATCAATATCAATGGGATCCACTTTCCAACATCTCTGATAATCATTGAGTCTGAACAGTTGGATATTATATTGGGGATGAATTGGCTGACCAAATATCAAGTCTGTATAAACTGCGCAACCCGAGAAGTCAGTTTGACCAGTCTAGATGGGCAGCTCATCAAATTCTATGCTCGCAAGCATGTACCCAAGCCAGAACTAGTTTGCACCACTGTGGTTGAGTTGGAATTTATTCCTGTGGTGAGTGAGTACCCTGATGTGTTTCCAGAAGAACTGCCAGGCATGCCACCAGATCGAGAACTGGAATTTGCCATAGATCTTGTGCCCAGAACCGCACCAATATACAAGAAGTATTACCGGATGCCCTCATCAGAATTCGTGGAACTAAAGAAACAGCTTGACAAATTACTCCAAAAAGGTTATATTCGTCCCATCTCTTCACCGTGGGGGTCACCTGCAATTTTTGTGGGCAAAAAGGATGGCAGTCTCCGTATGTGCATAGATTACCGTCAGCTGAATGAGGTCACCATCAAAAATAAATACCCACTGCCAAGGATTCATGATCTGTTTGATCAGCTCAGTGGGGCTAAAGTATTCTCAAAAATCGATTTACGGACCGGATATCATCAGCTCAAGATTAAAAAGAAAGATATTCCTAAGACCGCATTCACTACACAATACGGTCTTTACGAATATACTGTGATGTCCTTTGGTCTCACCAATGCCCCTGCCTTCTTCATGCATATGATGAACAAAGTATTCATGGACTTCCTCGACAAATTCGTGGTAGTCTTTATCGACGATATCCTCATTTACTCCAAGAGTGAAGAAGAGCATAAGGATCACCTCCGAGCATTGCTACAACGGCTCCGCGACCATCAGTTATACGCCAAGTTCAGTAAGTGCGAATTTTGGCTGAAGCAAGTCGGGTTTCTCGGACATGTACTATCCACCAAAGGTATAGCCGTGGACCCAAGCAAAGTAAAGAATGTGCTCGATTGGGTACCGCCCACGACCGTAACACAGATCCGGAGTTTTCTCGGATTAGCTGGATACTATCGTCATTTCATTGAAGCGTTTTCCAAAGTTGCTAAACCTATGACGGAACTGCTCAAAAAGGATACAAAGTTTGAGTGGACAAAGGACTATGAGAAGAGTTTTAATGAGCTAAAGACACAACTGACAACCGCACCGGTATTGACTCTTCCAGACATTTATCGCAGCTTTGATGTGTACTGCGATGCCTCCAGACAAGGTATTGGTTGCGTGCTGATGCAAGACAGCAAGGTAGTAGCCTATGCATCACGATAGCTACGACCACATGAGGGAAATTATCCTACTCATGATTTGTAATTGGCTGAAGTGGTTCATGCATTAAAAATTTTGAAACACTATCTCATTGGAAAAAGGTGCCAAATTTTTACCGACCACAAAAGCCTCAAGTACATCTTCACTCAGCCAGATTTAAATCTCCGACAGCGAAGATGGTTAGAGTTGGTCAAGGATTATAACCTTGGAATAAACTACCATCCAGGCAAGGCCAACGTCGTTGCCGATGCGCTCAGTCAAAAGCCCGTCAGCTTAAATGTCGTGTTAACATCATTGCCTACTGAACTTCAAGAGGAGATTGCTCAGCTCAACTTGGTCATCATGGACGCTGGTCTCACTAATATTTTGGAAGTTACCCCCACACTTGAGATGGAAATCCGCAAGGCCCAGCCAGATGATGCCGAGCTACAAAAACATGCAAGGCAACTCCCATATTTCTTCAAGGACAACTTCGGTACCCTCCGATTCCGTGGACGAATTTGTGTACCAAATCAACCGGACTTGAAGAAGAAAATCTTGTCAGAAGCACACGAATCCTCGTATTCCATTCATTCGGGAGGTACGAAAATGTATGAAGACCTTAAGCAAATATTCTGGTGGGATGGGATGAAGAAAGACATTGCCTATTTTGTGGCCTGTTGCGACATATGCAACAAGGTGAAAGCAGGTCATCAGAAGCCAGCCGAACTTCTCCAACCGATGCCAGTTTCACAATGGAAATGGGATGATGTTTGCATGGATTTCATCACCGGATTGCCTAGGACTCAGCGAGGCAAAGACGCAATCTGGGTTATAGTGGACACCCTCACCAAGGTTGCTCACTTCATCCCGATCAGCACCAGATACAGAGCAGATGAACTTGCACAACTGTATGTATCCAGAATCGTCAGTCTGCATGGAGTACCCCGGACAATCACTTCCGACCAAGATTTTGTGTTTACCTCCGCTTTCTGGTCCTGTCTCCATCAAGCCTTGGGGACAGCACTAAAATATAGTACTGCTTATCACCCTCAGACGGATGGTCAGACAGAGCGAGTAAATCAAATACTCGAAGATATGTTGCGAGCCTGTGTGGTGGCCAACAGAGCTAAATGGGAAGATTGCTTGCCATACGCCGAGTTCTCGTATAAAAATAGTTTTCAGACCAGTCTAAAGATGTCACCATATGAAGCTCTATATGGTCGTAAGAGCCGCACTCCTCTAAATTGGTCTCAAGCTGGAGATAGCCGTATCTTTGGAACCGATCTCATGATGGAAGTTGAGAGACACGTCAGGGAAATCAGAGACCGACTGCAATTGGCCAAATCCCATTAGAAGAGTTATTATGATGCAAAACATATGCAGGTCAGTTTTGAACCCGGAGGAAACGTGTACCTCCGAGTCACTCCTATGAGAGGAGTTAAGCGATTTCAGACTCGTGGAAAGCTGGCACCCAGATTCATTGGTCCATTCCCAATTATGTCTCAAGTGGGTACGGTTGCATACCAACTGGAACTACCCCCGGAGTTGTCAGATATACACAATGTATTCCATGTCTCGCAATTGAGACGACGCATATCCCCGCCTGAGAAAAAGACTGCAATGACTGAGATAGAATTGGCAAAGGATTTAACTTATGAAGAAAGACCGTTCAAAATTTTGGATCAATTGGAAAGGGTCACTCGCAACAAAGTCAGAAAAATTTTCAAAGTTCAGTGGGAGCATCACACAGAGTCAGAAGCAACTTGGGAGCAGGAGGATCCTTAAGAGTCAGTATCCAGAGTGGTTTTCCTAAGCAACCGAATCTCGAGGACGAGATTCATTCTAAGTGGGGGAGGTTTGTGATAGCCTGGTTTTTGCCCTCTCTTATTTGTTTGAATTTTCATTTGAATTTTTTTGAAATTCATTTGGACTTAAGCACTTGAGCATCCTTGGCTTTCACCCAAGTGTTTCACTTTTCTCCCAAACCATCATTTCACTTCTGATCCGCCTCAAAATAATCTTTGGAATATTTTTCTTAAATGAAAAATATTCGTTTTCTCTCTAAAACCCTAAGCCAAATATGTTTGCTCCAAAGCAACCCTAATTTTTATGGCTCAGAAAATTCTAAGAAAATTCCCAAATATTCTAGGGACCCTAGGGCACCTCCCTAAGCAAAAATATTTCATCACTTTTTGGAATATTTTTGCTACAGAAAATCTTTTTTGTTCTGGACAGAAATGGGGGTTTCTACAGCAACTACCATTTTACTTGCTCCATTTGACCTGATCTTTCTTGCGCTTATTTACCTTAGTAACTCTAAGCTATCCTCCAAAGCACAGCTTCAAAATCCCAGCCATTTGACCATAGTAACATCACAAAGTTACTGTCCAGAAACTTACCAGACTTGTAAAACTTTCTCTACTGCACCTGGATCCAAACCAAACCATGGTAAACTTCAAAACCACCGCGAACAACATGCCAGACATGAATTTTGGACGAAGGCTGGCCTGTGGAGAGATTTCGCGCGGTGACCACGCATGTCCACGATGTCAGGCATGCATGTCCATGCGCTCTGGGAGCCGCCGAGCGCTCTGTTCGCGCGTGCTCGCTTCCCCCAACTGCCAAACCTAGCCAAAACTCGCCACCATCATCGTCTCGACACCCTTAACTCCACCCTGGCACTCGCCGACGCCGGAGCTCGCCGCAGCGAGCACGGGCAGGGTCTGGCCAGCCCAACAGTGCGGGCGCACTATGCTCGTCGTCACCCCCTTTATCCTCTGCTCGTCTCTGCTCGCCCACAGTGGTCGCGTGACCTTCGTCGCCTTCTCCCCCTCTCACTGACGCTGCTCGTCGCCGGGCGCCATGGACAGGTGTCCACCAGCGGAGCCCGAAGCACCCTCACCGCTCGCCTATATATAGAGCCCTCCCCAACCTCTCCGAGCATCCTCCAGCACTCACACACACTCCACGGTCAAGTAGGAAGCCGTAGCCCGGGCGGGCAGGCCTCGTGCCGCCGCCCCCGAGCTCGAGCTCGCCGATGATCCCCTCTGGTAGCCGCGCCAGCTCCAGCCCCTCCCAGGCCTAGGCAACCTCTCCAGGGCCTCCGCCTCTCTTCGGTGAGGCCGTCTCGCCCGCTTGGAGACCCTGGAGCGGCCTCTGCTCGCCGTCTTCTTCAACTCCGGCGAGCTCCTCGTTCTGCCTCCGCTCACGAGCTTGATTCTGACACCGTCCGACCACCCCTAGCCACACTACGGGTACGGGCAGGTGGGTCTCGACCTCCTCTTGCCATCCCTCCCTCTCGTTTTGGCCAAAGAGCCCTCGTCGCCGGCGAAAGCTCCGGCGAAGCCGCGGCCATCTCTGTCTCTCTCTCCCTCTTCCCCCACCTGACTAGCGGGGCCCGCTAGTCAGCCACTTAGTACGCGCGCGAAGCGGTTCGAGTGGTGGTGCCCCTGGGATTTACGCCTGTGACGTCCCCCCAGCCTTTTTCTTTTATTCAAATTCATTTGAATTTACAGAACACTTCAAACTGTTATAACTTTTTAACCATAAGTCCAAATGAATTGATTCTTTTTGCATTGTGTTCTTTGAAAGGAAATCTAACAGCTCACCAAAGATGAGATTTTTCTAAGCTGTTTAGAATTTCTGGTGAATTTCAGAAGTGTTCTTGATATTTTCTTTTTGTGTTTAAAAATATTTTCAGAGGGTGAGGCTTGTCTTCAGGATCACCAGGAGGCTTGTGAGCCTCATCTGCACTAAGGCAAGCCACAGCAACATTTTTATGATGCCATTGCAATATTTGTGGTTTTCCCACTTGAATGAAACGATTAATCCATGCATTTAAAGAATTATTGAGTTATTTGTATTCTGTTAAATGTTGAATAGTTGTTTGATTTACAGAATAGTTGAAACTAGTTTAGTGAACAAAGCAAGCTAAGATTTATTTGAGGTGATGTTAGAAATAATTTTTATGCATGGTAGTTATATTGTTGCCTTCCTGAAATTGATAAAATTTGTTAGAATATTCTGTTAATTATTCTGTTAGATCATATTACTTGTTTTACAGAAAGTTTGAACTTAATTTAGTGATAAAGAAAGTAAGGATTGTTGATAGAAAATCTTTTGTGATGCAGATGAAAAAGTTATCGGGATTGCTTTCTTGCGTCAGAAATTAATGAAACTTGTTACGGAACTATTTTGGTTAAGTTATGAGTCATTTGAGCTAGTAAAGTAACGTGAGGTGTTGATGGTCAAGCTTGGTGTATAGATGACATCGGTCATTTTCATGATGCATGTGTTGTTTTTCTTTTCATGGCATGCTATGACACCTGTCATTGTTAGTTAAAGTTGAAACTGAAAATAACTCAACTTGAATACATCGTTGACTGGGTCATGGTGCCGCTAAATAGAGTTCTTTCTAGTGCAACCACATTTGCCTTTATGGGGGCCTTGATTCGGTCCATTGACACGGCCTCTGGTCGGTGCCTCGATCTAGGGAAGGTTATGTCGTGTTTGCCCTAGCCCGGCAAGCAGGCATAATCTTGTGTGCTCGTTAATGAGATTATGGTACCGATTTCCCCAAGTGGGAGTTTCCCCAAGTGCGAGTTTCCCCAAGTGGGAGTTTCCCCAAGTGGGAGTTTCCCCAACTGGGAGGTTGGCCACAACGGTGGTCGGGGTGTCTTTGGTAGACACGGGGCCACCCAGGACCAGCCCGTTGGGGATTTGGGTCGGAGTGGCCGGGAGAGTGCTGTGGCAATGGAGGGGTTTCGTCGGAATGTCGTTGGTCCACCCGAATGGGAGTGTGAGGCCATGGGTTATGTGGTGTGGGTACAGTGTGCTACCTCTGCAGAGTGTATAATCTATCGATAGCCGCATCCACGGTTAAGGACACCTCGTAGTAGGTCCCACCATGAGTCAACGAATAACAAAAATTGCACACTAAGCTCTAAACTTTGCATTGTCAAGGATGGCAGAAAGGCCATCGAGGGATTTGGGACCAGATATTGGTCGTGGTTGTGATCGCTGTAAGGATCACGAGTCATTGTGTTTACCACGTTGGTGGTGTGTTTTACCACGTTGGTGGTGTGTTTTACCATATTGGTGGTGGTTGTGATCTGAGGATGATCACGGTTGGTAAGTTGTCCTGAGGGACGTTCGAGCATGATCACAGCATGTTGACATATAGTGTTGCATCATTAATAATTGGCTAAATATCATGATATTGTTTGTCATTATGATTATGCTTGTTGTGAGCTTTCAAGTTCATTCAATGTACTGACCTGGCGTGTCATGCCAGATTTCAGGAAAGTCTCATTGGAGAGGAGCGTCGTTCAAGTCTAGATCGTGTCCACATTGGTGTCCCTGTGAGATGGAGCTTCCGCTATGATGTTATTCCGTTGCCACGTAGTTGTTCGGGTCGAGGCCCCCTTTATGTTCACTAAATAATGTACATATTGATCAGCCGCACCGAGTGTGCCGCTTGGCCTCGACCGCTGTTGTAATATGAACTCTGTTCCACTAGCATCAATAAAGCGGTTGTTTTCTGTACCCATATGTTGTGTGTTGCCAGAAGACATGGTCTCTGGGCTGGCAATGCAGGGTAAACTGGTCGCTCTGAGCCGGGGTGCCACAGCAAGTGGATGGTCTCCTCTGTCAAGGAGGAGGACATTACTAAGCTCTGGGCGGCCGGATATTTGGCAAAGGAGATCGCCCATCATCTGCCAGCCGGGGGACAAGTCGTACCCACGTCGGAGCCACAGAGAGAGTAGTCTTCATCCCCCATTTCCTCTGCGGGCTAGGGCTTCCACTCCACCCTTTCGTCCGCGGGCTGTTGTACTATTACGGGATAGATTTCCATGATCTGTCCCCGAATTCCTTCCTCAACATCTCGGCGTTTATCGTCATGTGCGAGGCCTTCCTCCGCATCCATCCCCACTTTGCGTTGTGGCTCAAAGTCTTCAACGTGAACCCGAAGGTGGTGGATGGTCAGCACGCGGAGTGCGGAGGGGCCATGGTGAGCAAGTTATCCAACGTCTCCTAGCCCAAAGGAACCTTTATAGAGATAGTAAAGAAATGGCAAAAGCAGTGGTTCTACATCACAGAACCTCGTGGCACCACCTGGGCCGCAGCTACCGAATTCCGTGCTAGTGCTCCCATGCGGCTCACCTCCTGGGTCGAGAAGAGTCCGGACTGGTGTTCTCCTAACGAGCTGGTAGCGCTGCAGACACGTGTTCAAAGCATGGTGACCAAGGACGTCAAGCTCATCGACGTTATCCAGGTGATGCTGGTCCGTCGGATTCTTCCGTGCCAGTGCTGAAGCCGCCCTTTATGGGAGTTCAATTTGAAGAAGCACCAGGCCCTGAGAAGGCTCTTCGACACATCTCATGAAGGGGCCTGGAAGTCTCTCTTTAAGGGCAATGAGAAGTCACCGGCCACGGACTCGGACCGAGGTCACAATTGTAAATGCCCCACCAACGAGGTATGTTTCTCTTGACGTATTCCCAACTTGAATGTTTCGAGGATGATGTCTGAGATTTAGTATTGCTCCTTCAGGACTGGGTGGAGAAGGCACATCGGATCCAGTGTCCGGCGCCGCTACCCGAGGAACCGGCCATCCCGCACCTGGCGAGGATGCTGGTGCCGGCGCCATATACGGCATCGGAGAAGAAGGCCAAGGGGGCCAAGAGTGGCCCCCGTCGCAAGGGCGCTTCGGACGCGACGTCCAAAGACGACGAGGCCCATTGCTCCGTCCCCAAGGACAATGACGAGGAAGAGGACGAGGAGGAGGAAAACAACCCTCCTCCCGAGGAGGAAAAGAAGAAGAAGAGGGTGGCCCCAACACATCCGGAGGCGAAAGCGCCCAAAAAGGGGAAGGGTGCCCCAGTGGTAAGCGACATGGCTCATTTACGCGCATATCCAGCCCTTTCTTTTTATTATGCTGACATGGTTAATCCACACTTTTGTAGACCGTCCCGTGACCTTATCCAGTGTTCCTCATCTAGAGGTTTGCTGGCTTTGTCGGAGATGGCGAGCATGTCGTCACCTGTAACGCCCCGAGACCTTTGCGCCAGGTGTCTTCCAGTTATGCGCCATCGTTGCCTTGTCTTTCGCTTGCGTGTTGCATTTCATCATGTCATCATGTGCATTGCATCATCATGTTTTCAAAACTTGCATTCGTTCGGGTTCCCCCAGTTCCGTCCGTTGTCCGTTCTGAGCCCAGACACACTTGCACGTGCCCGTGAGACGTCCGAAATATTATTTTATAAGTGGCCGGAAAATGTTCCCGGAATGGGTTGAAAGTTGGCATGCGGTGTTTTTATGTTGTCAGTAGGTCGTCTGCCAAATTTCATCGCATTCGGAGTCCGTTTGACGCCCCAACGGATAACTATAGCGGCAGTATAGCCGGTCTAACGTCGGACGTTTTCGGTCTCCGAAAACAGTCGTTGGGTCTCTCTCTCTCTTCTCTTCTCTCAGTCCAGAGCTTTCTGCATAGTCCGCTATCAACCGCCGGGCCCCGAAACCCCTCCTTGCACAATGCATCGACCCCCCTCACGTGTGCGTCCGAAAGCTGTCCCAAACCCCCCTCGGGCAGTTGTCACCGTTGGACTCAGAACATCCCCAAACATCTACAAAACGTCTCCATTTTTCTTTTTGGGCCACCTAACCTATTTTTCCCGTCCGTCCAATTACGATCGGAGGGACCTAACCACCCTAAACCGTTTTCATCTGCTAAATATAAGCCCAACCCTAGATCCTAGGGGTCTTGTCCCATCGATCCCACCGCGCCGCCACTCCACCTGGTTTCCTCGGGATCCCTCCCGGACCAACCAGCAGCTTCCTCCCTAATCCGAAAAATCATCTCTCGTTCTCCACCAACCAACTGATTCATCCAATCCAGTAGCCATTTCCTCCTTTCTCCTCTGCCTTGACCGGAGCAAGGCTCCCCCTGATCATGGCGCCCGAGCTCCACCTTGTGTGCCCGCCTCCTCGTCCTCCCAGCCGTAGCAGATGAAAAGGAGGCCTCGCGGATGCCTCCTCTCACTTCTCGTTGACCCAAGGAGTCGAAAGCCTCCCTTCGGCGCCAACCGCGCTGCCGGCGGAGCTCGCCGGAGTAGCTAGCCCTCAGGCGTTCTGGCTCCTTCCCGTCTCCCCAGCAGCTTCCTCTCCCTTCCTTCTCTCTCTCACGATATCTCTCTCTCTCATGCTGTTCACAGGAAGCGCCTCCTCCTCCCTGCACCAAGCCACAGTGTCGCTGCCCATGGAGCTCCACCACCCACCGGATCTGGTGCCCCAAGGCCCGATCCGTCCATTCCAGCCGCCGCCGGACCAGCAAGCCTTCCGCCGGAGCCCTACAGTCCCGTTGTCGCCGTTGCCAAGCCCATGCCTCTGCTTCTTTTGAACCAGGGAAGAGGACGAGCAACGCCAGGCTGCGTTGACCTTTCGATCGAGCCAAACAGGTCGGCCCAGCGCGCCCCTGCCAGCCTCCTCCTCTCCACAGTTCTGGGCCAAGGCCCGTGGTGAGCAGCACCCGAGCCCCCCTGTACTATTGGGCTGCCCAGTTTCGGCCCATGCGTATTTTTTCCTGTTGTGTTTTTTTCCTTTTATCCCAGAGTTTGCAGTTTTACAGAAAAGCCCCTAGACAACATGCATATAATAACTCACATACGGTGCATCATATTAAAACAAACTTAATATGAAACTTGCTTAGAATTTCATCTAGTTTAATAATATGTCATTTTCATCCATGTTTAAAATGTTTAAACATGCTGTTTGGTTAAATTTGTCCCTATGCCATGTTAAAATGATTTAATTCATAACTAAATAACCGTAACTCAGATTTTAATAAACTTTATATGTAAATGGGGTGGAAAATGCCTAGTTTAACATGGTGGCATCACTTTGCATGTTTAACAAATATAAAATTGTGTTTAGGACAGAACAGTACCAAACCTAATATATGCATATGGGGATTTACCGGAATTGTAGTTCGTTGCTTCCGGCCTCATTTAAACTTGACTAGATAGGTAGTTTTATTTTGCTTCACCCTCTTGCCATGTTAATAAACATTCAATATTGTTGGGTACACAAACGGGAGAGAACTAAATAATTGTTGTGGTGTTTCATCAATATGAAACTCGTTGCATATTGAGCTCCACTTAACTTGTAGTGTTGCTTGTGCACTTTGCCATGCCATGCATAATTAAACCGGACATGCATCATACTTGGTTGTGCATCATGCCATGTTGATGTGATGGTTGTTTACTATGTTGTTTGCTTCTTCATGGTGTTGCTTCTTCGGGTTAGTTCCGATAACGTCGCGTTTGTGAGGATTCATTCGACTTCGTCCGCTTGTCTTCTTCATGGACTCGTTCTTCTTCCTTGCCGGATTTCAGGCAAGATGACCATACCCTTGAAATCATTTCTATCTTTGCTTCCTAGTTTCTCGCTCTTTTGCTATGCCTATGCTGCGATACCTACCACTTTCTATATCATGCCTCCCATTTTGCTAAGCCAAGCCTCTAACCCACCTTGTCCTAGCAAACCGTTGTTTGGCTATGTTACCGCTTTGCTCAGCCCCTCTTATAGCGTTGTTAGTTGCAGGTGAAGATTGGAGCTTGTTCCATGTTTGAAACATGGTTATTTTGTTGGGATATCACAATATCTCTTATTTAATTAATGCATCTATATACTTGGTAAAGGGTGGAAGGCTCGGCCTTATGCCTGGTGTTTTGTTCCGCTCTTGCCGCCTTAGTTTCCGTCATATCGGTGTTATGTTCCCGAATTTTGTGTTCCTTACACGGTTGGGTTATAATGGGAACCCCTTAACAGTTCGCCTTGAATAAAACTCCTCCAGCAAGGCCCAACCTTGGTTTTACCATTCGCCACCTAGCCTCTTTTTCCCTTGGGTTAGGCCAGCCCAAGGGTCATCTTTATTTTAACCCCCCCCCCCAGGCCAGTGCTTGTCTAAGTGTTGGTCCGAAACAGAGCCACTTGCGGCGCCACCTCGGGGAAACTTGAGGGCTGGTTTTAGTTGTACGTAGTGTTCATCTGGTGTTCCCCTGAGAATGAGATATGTGCAACTCCCATCAGGATGTCGGTGCATGGGGCGGTCTTGCTGGACTTGTTTTACCATTGTCGAGGATGTCTTGTAACCGGGATGCCGAGTCTGATCGGATTGTCTTGGGAGAAGGAATATCCTTCGTTGACCGTGAGAGCTTGTGATGGGCTAAGTTGGGACACCCCTGCAGGGATTTGAACTTTCGAAAGTCGTGCCCGTGGTTATGGGTAGATGGGAATTTGTTAATGTCCGATTGTAGAAAACTTGAAGTTGATCTTAGTTAAAATACATCAACCACGTGTGTAACCGTGATGGTCTCTTCTCGGCGGAGTCCGGGAAGTGAACACGGTGTTGGAGTTATGCTTGACGTAGGTTGTTCTAGGATCACTTCTTGATCATAGTTTTATCGACCGTACCTTGCCTTCTCTTCCCGCTCTCATTTGCGTATGTTTAGCCACCATATATGCTAGTCGCTTGCTGCAGCTCCACCTCATACCTTTTCCCTACCTATAAGCTTAAATAGTCTTGATCGCGAGGGTGTGAGATTGCTGAGTCCCCGTGACTCACAGATACTTCCAAAACCAATTTGCAGGTGCCGATGATATCGTGCAGGTGACGCAACCGAGCTCAAGGAGGAGCTCAATGAAGATCTTGTCCTTTGTGTTGTTTCGTTCTAGTTGATCAGTAGTGGAGCCCAGTTGGGATGATCGGGGATCTGTGTAGCATTTGGGGTAGTCTTCTTTTATTTTGGTTTCGTAGTCGGACCTTGATTGTATATGGATGATGTAATGCTTTATTCATGTTTTGTGTGAAGTGGTGATTGTAAGCCAACTATGTATCTTTTTCCCTTATGTATTACATGGGTTGTGTGAAGATTACCTCACTTGCGACATTGCTTTCAATGCGGTTATGCCTCTAAGTCGTGCTTCGACACGTGGGAGATATAGCCGCATCGAGGGCATTACAAGTTGGTATCAGAGCCTTCCCCGACTTTAGGAGCCCCCTGCTTGATCGAATCGCTGGTGTTGTTGAGTCTAGAAAAATGTTTTGAGTCATTTAGGATTATATACATCGGAGAGTAGGATTCTTTTTACTCCTCAGTCCCTTCGTCGCTCTGGTGAGGCATCCTAACGTAGAGTTTTGACTCTTCTCTTCTCAAATTTCACTAAAAAATTTAGGATCACACGGGTATCTTGGAATCGTTTCGATGGTTTTGTGACAAGAACATTGTTCTTGGTGCCTCCTGACATTTAGGAGTTGTGGCAGTGTCCCAGGGACTTGAGCTCTGAGGTGTTGTCGTCACAATTTTATCGTTGCAGTTCTGGAATACCTGAGTTCGCCAACATCGAAAATCTCTTTTATGCAGTTGTTGGTGAGATAACCTCGATGCCACCCAGTACTGGGGCGGGAGTTCGGGAGTATTGCCATAACTGTATAACGGATGCTTTTCGAAGGTTGAGGTAAATGATTTCCGAAGGTTTCTTGGTTATGTGTTGAAGGATGGATACAGCTGGATGTAGGATTTGTTAGTTTTGGGTGAGATATTATGCTTCCCCTATATCCCCAACACCTGATTGCATAACCGGGAGAATTTTGGGAGTTTATAAGTGGGAATTCAAGTAGCTCTTAGGATATCTTTCCGACAAATGTATGATATGAAATTGGGGTTCGACGTCTAGTGGTCCGCCTATCCACGGTTGGTTTTATAGTGGTCTCGTTGTGTCTTAAAGAGTCCTTGGCTATGCCGACTCGGGGATGCTTCGTATGTCATGTGCACTGCCTTGTACATGATGGTGATGTACGATCGAGCCCGTGTAGGCCCCACCACAAAAACTTCGGACGAAATCTCTATCATATGTTTGTTCTAGCTTATTCTGCAAGCCAATCCTTGTTTTTGTGTTGAGTTGTGGTATTCGAGTTGCTTCAATGTCAAGTGTTGATTCCATACCTTTCTTAAACGATGTTCTCATACTCCGATGTGAATACCAACCCTTCATGATAACCGAGATTGTCATGTCAATCCTTTTCACCGGTGTGTTTTCTCTTCAAGTGGATCCGATCATTTCAACATCCGCAAGATCAATTATCAATTATTCTCAACGGTGTTTGTTTTTCATCCGTCTCCAAGTTGTCTTTGTTTTCCCACCCTCCCACCCTTGTTTCTTCAAGGACTCGGATTTCTTAATCAAGTATCATCTTGTTGATATGAAGTCTCCCCATTCTTTTCCGTCAATGTTCTTACCCGGTGATGCTCATGAAGATTCTAACGGAGCCTCAAGTTCGTCATTCTTCATTCCTTTCATCTCCGGTGGTTTCAATTCAAGCTTTGGTATTGAGCATAGTCTTTTCTTTTTGTCGAATGCTTTTCTTATGCCGGTGCACCTCATAATCATTCCCCGCTTGCTGTTCAATTGTTCCGGAGTGCTCAAGATATATCGAAGATTCATGTTTCCACTCTGCTTTCGTTCAAACTCTTTCGAGGATGTTATCTCATTCAAGCCTTTTAATTCAACCGGCGCAATCTATCTTTTAAATCGTTCAACGGTGTTTCTTTTGAGTGGACCCTAACCCACAGGTCTTTTCCCAAGATCTTACCTGACTCTTCTAATTTTCCCAGAGCTTCTCAAATTCTTTTACAAGTTTGACGTAAGAATGATTCATCATCAGTCATATGTTTTTCTCCAAGATCTTTCAAATTCTTTTCATCGTTGGCTAAACCTTTCCATTCTTCATTCCGGTGTGCCCAATAATTATTGGTGGTTTTTCTCGTCGTCATTCTCAGATTTTGAAGACCGAAGAAGAGTTTCTCTTAAATCTTGCTCCATTCTCTTCAAGATTCGTGATTCTAGCTTGTTGCCATCCTCTCATAATTGTATTCGATTGTGGGAATTCTTTTCACCTATCCGGAGCAATCAAGAGTCTTCTCAGTTTGATTTTACGAAGTCCATCAATTCAGGTTTATTCATTATCATCTTTCAGTTATCATTCTCCAATCTTACCAGTGCTTCATTCAAGTGATCTCTAATCAGCTCGTGATCTCTTCATTCTCATGGATCTAAATTCACTCAAGCATCTTCGTTCATTTGCTAATTCTTCCCGGTGTTTCTTTATCTTTACTTCGTTCATTTCCAATTCTTACGGTGGTTCGTTCAAGAGTTCTCTTCCTTGGTTATCATATCAATTTATTCGTTCTTCCAAATCCTAACGGTGGTTCGTGGAAGACATTCTCAAGTTTATGTTATATCTCTCTTAATCTTTTTACGAGAATAAGTAATATGTCAAATCCGTTGATTGTCATTAATTTAATTGGTGAAGGATAAGCATAATGTAATTCTTATTCTTATTTCATCGAGTGAACTCAATTCCCTATTCTGGAGGCTCATCAAATTCCTGATTTCAATTGTTTCATCTTCTCTTTTTCCCAGAGTTCCAACCTTTTCAATTATTTCACCACGGAGATTCATCTAAATCGGTACAAGGATTCACCTTGTGTTTTCAACTTCTCTTTCTTTCTGTTTGATCATTCTTTTGTTTACCGGAGTTCTTCATCAAGGTTATACATGATGGTTCATCAAGGATTTAATTCCTTCTAGAAGTGTTCATCAACATTCTTTTCAAAGGAGCTCAAGTTTCTTCATCTTGCAATCCGAAGTGCAATTCTTTCTTCCATATCATCGGAGGTGGTATTATGTCATTCTTGATAATTTCCCTTCGTGTTTCATGGATCACAAGTTTTTCAAGAGTGACATATCTAAATCCATCATTTTCTCTTCGCTCAAGACATCTTTTCAACAAATCAACCTCTTCATTGGATTTATCTTGGGTTATACTTCACCTAAAACTTTCCCTAAGGATTGTTGCTAATTATGGTGCTTATAAATGACTCAAGTTCTTCATTTATCCTTCCGGTGAGATAAGCTTCTCATCTCCTTGTTTATATCAATCCAATCTATTATTTTTCGTTAGTGGCAGAATTTCACCTCATAGTTTTGAGATGTTTTCCATAAGCCCACAACGAGCTTATCCTTTTCGTTGTTGTTAATCCAACAAATCCGCTCTAGCATTTGTGGTAAGCGTGATCTTACAAAGATCTTGTTTCCTTTCGATCATTCCATCCATTCTTTCTTTTCTTCCGGTGGCATTGTGATGTTTCTCTCTTCTCTCATCATCTCAAGTTGTGAGGATCGTCTTCTTTTCGTGCCTATCCATTTAACCGGAGTGTTATCGTAATTGATCCTTATCGTTCCTTGTTACATCTCTTTTCAACCGGAGTGCTGTCTGAATTTGTTCTTCCTTGTTCCTCTTTTTCTAATGGAGGTTTTCAACTTTGCTCATCTTCATTGTATTCTTTCTTTCAAATTTTCTCAACCTTGCAAGGTTCTTTAGTTTCACTTATTTGTCAAAGAAGCAACTTAGTTTTACCTCTTCTCTTTCTCTTACGTTTTCCCTCTGGTGCCATTCTAGATCTCGGGACGAGATCCTCTCGTGGTGGTGGAGTGTTGTAACGCCTCGAGACCGTTGCGCCAGGTGTCTTCCAGTTATGCGCCGTCATTGCCATGTCTTTTGCTTGCGTGTTGCATTTCATCATGTCATCATGTGCATTGCATCATCATGTTTTCAAAACTTGCATTCGTTCGGGTTCCCCCAGTTCCGTCCATTGTCCATTCTAAGCCCAGACACACTTGCACGCGCCCGCGACACGTCTGAAATATTATTTTATAAGTGGCCGAAAAATGTTCTCGGAATGGGTTGAAAGTTGGCATGCGATGTTTTTATGTTGTCAGTAGGTCTCCTGCCAAATTTCATCGCATTCGGAGTCCGTTTGGCGCCCCAACGGATAACTATAGCGGCAGTATAGCCGGTCTAACATCGGACGTTTTCAGTCTCTGAAAACAGTCACCGGGTCTCTCTCTCTTCTCTTCTCTCAGTCCAGAGCTTTCAGCACAGTTCGCTATCAACCGCCACGCCCCGAAACCCCTCCTTGCACAATGCATCGACCCCCCTCACGTGTGCGTCCGAAAGCTGTCCCAAACCCCCCTCGGGCAGTTGTCACCGTTGGACTCAGAACATCCCCAAACATCTACAAAACATCTCCGTTTTTCTTTTTGGGCCACCTAAACTATTTTCCCGTCCGTCCGATTATGATCGGAGGGACCTAACCGCCCTAAACCGTTTTCATCTGCTAAATATAAGGCCCAACCCTAGATCCTAGGGGTCTTGTCCCATCGATCCCACCGCGCCGCCACTCCACCTGGTTTCCTCGGGATCCCTCCCGAACCAACCAGCAGCTTCCTCCCTGATCCAAAAAATCCTCTCTCGATCTCCGCCAACCAACTGATTCATCCAATCCCGTAGCCATCTCCTCGTTTCTCCTCTGCCTCGACCGGACCAAGGCTCCCCCTGATCATGGCGCCCGAGCTCCACCTTGCGTGCCCGCCTCCTCGTCCTCCCGGCCGCAGCAGATGAACGGGAGGCCTCACGTCTGCCTCCTCGCACTTCTCGTTGACCCAAGGAGTCGAATGCCTCCCTTCGGCGCCAACCGCGCTGCCGGCGGAGCTCGCCGGACCAGCCAGCCCTCAGGCGTTCTGGCTCCTTCCCATCTCCCCCGCAGCTTCCTCTCCCTTCCTTCTCTCTCTCACGATCTCTCTCTCATGCTGTTCACAGGAAGCGCCTCCTCCTCCCTGCACCAAGCCGCAGTGTCGTCGCCCATGGAGCTCCACCACCCACCGGATCCGGTGCCCCAAGGCCCGATCCGTCCATTCCAGCCGCTGCCGGACCGGCAAGCCTTCCGCCGGAGCCCTGCAGTCCCGTTGTCGCTGTTGCCAAGCCCCTGCCTCTGCTTCTTTCGAACCAGGGAAGAGGACAAGCGACGTCAGGCTGCGTTGACCTTTTGATCGAGCCAAACAGGTCGGCCCAGCCTAGGGATGGCACCCCATACCTTTACCCATCCCCTCTAAGCTTACCCATCACCCTTACTCATACCTGTCAATGGGTATACTTTTTTCCCATACCTGTTACCTGACAGGGTAGATGGGTACCCGTGGATAAAATTACCCATGTTTGCAAAGCATCGCTTTGAACAACTCATTGTCATAAAAGACAATATATAATTATAATCTATAAACAACAATAGATTATAACAACAACGCACATTTTTAAACAGCAACACATCATAAACAACAATATATTTAATAAACAACATCACTTTCTTGTAAACAACAACACATCAAAACATCAGCATATTGTCATATATTTTGAGTTCACAAATTCATGACAAAGTGAAGAGATAATTTCGAGTTCATATGAATTTTATATGGGTACATGGGTACGTGGTATGGGTTATACGATCCCATACCCGTACCCGCTCTACCCGATGGGTTTAACATTTCCCTATTTATATATCCATGGATATTTTTTGTCCCATACCCTTACCCTAATAGGGTTTTTACCCGCAGGGTACGTGGGTAATGGGTACCCATTGCCATCCCTAGGCCCAGCGCGCCCCTGCCGGCCTCCTCCTCTCCACAGTTCTGGGCCAAGGCCCGTGGTGAGCAGCCCCCGAGCCCCCCCCCCCCCGCACTATTGGGCTGCCCAGTTTCGGCCCATGCCTGTTTTTTTCCTGTTGTGTTTTTTTCCTTTTATCCCAGAGTTTGCAGTTTTACAGAAAAGCCCCTAGATAACATGCATATAATAACTCACATACAGTGCATCATATTAAAACAAACTTAATATGAAACTTGCTTAGAATTTCATCTAGTTTAATAATATGTCATTTTCATCCATGTCTAAAATGTTTAAACATGCTGTTTGCTTAAATTTGTCCCTATGCCATGTTAAAATGATTTAATTCATAACTAAATAACCGTAACTCGGATTTTAATAAACTTTATATGTAAATGGGGTGGAAAATGGCTAGTTTAACATGGTGGCATCACTTTGCATGTTTAACAACTATAAAATTGTGTTTAGGACAAAACAGTACCAAACCTAATATATGCATATGGGGATTTACCAGAATTGTTGTTCGTCGCTTCCGGCCTCATTTAAACTTGACTAGATAGGTAGTTTTATTTTGCTTCACCCTCTTGCCATGTTAATCAACATTTAGTATTGTTGGGTACACAAACGGGAGAGAACTAAATAATTGTTGTGGTGTTTCGTCAATATGCAACTCATTGCATATTGAGCTCCACTTAACTTGTAGTTTTGCTTGTGCACTTTGCCATGCCATGCATAATTAAACTAGACATGCATCATACTTGGTTGTGCATCATGCCATGTTGATGTGATGGTTGTTTACTATGTTGTTTGCTTCTTTCCGGTGTTGCTTCTTCGGGTTAGTTCCGATAACATCGCATTTGTGAGGATTGTTTGACTTCGTCCGCTTGTCTTCTTCATGGACTCGTTCTTCTTCCTTGCGGGATTACAGGCAAGATGACCATACCCTCGAAATCATTTCTATCTTTGCTTGCTAGTTGCTCGATATTTTGCTATGCCTATGCTACGATACCTACCACTTGCTATATCATGCCTCCCATTTTGCTAAGCCGAGCCTCTAACCCACCTTGTCCTAGCAAACCGTTGTTTGGCTATGTTACCGCTTTGCTCAGCCCCTCTTATAGCGTTGTTAGTTGCAGGTGAAGATTGGAGCTTGTTCCATGTTTGAAACATGGTTATTTTGTTGGGATGTCACAATATCTCTTATTTAATTAATGCATCTATATACTTGGTAAAGGGTGGAAGGATCGTCCTTATGCCTGGTGTTTTGTTCCACTCTTGCCGCCCTAGTTTCCGTCATATCGGTGTTATGTTCCCGGATTTTGCGTTCCTTACACGGTTGGGTTATAATGGGAACCCCTTGACAATTCGCCTTGAATAAAACTCCTCCAGCAAGGCCCAACCTTGGTTTTACCATTCGCCACCTAGCCTCTTTTTCCCTTGGGTTAGGCCAGCCCAAGGGTCATCTTTATTTTAACCCCCCCCCCCAGGCCAGTGCTTGTCTAAGTGTTGGTCCGAAACAGAGCCACTTGCGGCGCCACCTCGGGGAAACTTGAGGGCCGGTTTTAGCTGTACGTAGTGTTCATCTGGTGTTGCCCTGAGAACGAGATATGTGCAGCTCCCATCAGGATGTCGGTGCATCGGGCGGTCTTGCTGGACTTGTTTTACCATTGTCGAGGATGTCTTGTAACCGGGATGCCGAGTCTGATCGGATTGTTTTGGGAGAAGGAATATCCTTCGTTGACCGTGAGAGCTTGTGATGGGCTAAGTTGGGACACCCCTGCAGGGATTTGAACTTTCGAAAGCCGTGCCCGTGGTTATGGGCAGATGGGAATTTTTTAATGTCCGGTTGAAGAAAACCTGAAGTTGATCTGAATTAAAATACATCAACCGCGTGTGTAACCGTGATGACCTCTTCTCGGCGGAGTCCGGGAAGTGAACACGGTGTTGGAGTTATGCTTGACGTAGGTTGTTCTAGGATCACTTCTTGATCATAGTTTTATCGACCGTGCCTTGCCTTCTCTTCTCGCTCTCATTTGCGTATCTTTAGCCACCATATATGCAAGTCGCTTGCTGCAGCTCCACCTCATACCTTTTCCCTACCTATAAGCTTAAATAGTCTTGATCGCGAGGGTGTGAGATTGCTGAGTCCCCGTGACTCACAGATACTTCCAAAACCAGTTTGCAGGTGCCGATGATACCATGCAGGTGACGCGACCGAGCTCAAGGAGGAGCTCGATGAAGATCTTGTCCTTTGTGTTGTTTTTTTCTAGTTGATCAGTAGTGGAGCCCAGTTGGGACGATCAGGGATCTGTGTAGCATTTGGGGTAGTCTTCTTTTATTTTGGTTCCGTAGTCGGACCTTGATTGTATATGGATGATGTAATGCTTTATTCATGTTTTGTGTGAAGTGGCGATTGTAAGCCAACTATGTATCTTTTTCCCTTATGTATTACATGGGTTGTGTGAAGATTACCTCACTTGCGACATTGATTTCAATGCGGTTATGCCTCTAAGTCGTGCTTTGACATCTGGGAGATATAGCCGCATCGAGGGCGTTACATCACCGCCTGCTTGCTCCCCCAGGGCCAGTGACGACACCAAAGTGTTATCTCGGAGGGCCGTTCCGAAGGGAGGAGCTCAAGACATTGTCCGGGGGTGCCACAAGGCGGGACCTCCGCTGCCGGACAGGTGGGGGAGCAGATCCCCAAGGAGACCGGGAAGAGGACCGTATTCAATTCAGCCCTCAGCTGGATACGATTCCGGAGATCCATATGGCTCCAGAATCAGGCGAGCACCCTCCTTCGAAGGAGGAGGGTGTGCCAATTCCACCGGTGGCCCCTGTCCACCCAGGGGTGCCGGATGACCTGATGGAGGCGCTACAAGGCGCCTCCGTTGTGGACGAGCACCGCTTCCTTATGGGTGCGGTGATCGAGAAGGTTCAGTTCGCCAAGAGTGGACTAGACAAAGCCTGCAGCAATCTATTGATGGGTTTCGAGGTAAGTGACATAGAAAGAGGAAAACCCCATGTATTAAGTAGCCCCCGAGACACTATCTGGAGTTCGGAAAGAAGAACTGGACAGAGGATCAACCTCTTATTGTAGGAGACTAACAGAATATGTACAAATAAGCAGGCGTCGCTGTTGGCCGCGACCTCGCATACTGCTGAGGTCTCCGAGCTGAAGCGGAAGCTGGAGCGGACCGAGAACGATCTCGGCAAGATTACGGTTCGGCTCCAAGAGAAGCAAGGTGAGGAACGACTTGCTATATGTTCGGGAAAGGATAAGCGATGTGTAGTGACAGTGGTATCATTATATGTGCAGAAGCCGCGACCGAGGTCGAGGCCCTGAAGAAGGCCCTAGGTGAGGTCGAGGAGAAGGCTATCCAGCAGCGAGCCGCCCGTAAGAAGCTCAAGGCCCGGGCCAAAGAAGTCCAGCAGGAGCTCTAGGATGCGGTGAAAAATGTGAGGCCTTGGAGCATGATGCGTCGGTTCAAGGGACCGAACTCGCCAAGGCTCGTCAAAGCGCGGAGACTTCCCGGAATGAGGTCCGGGCCGCCCTCCAGGAGATCCAGGAGGCCAAGAAGATCACGGCGGGTAAGGCATTTAAGATGCAAAGCAAGTATGCGGAGAAGCAGTACCTTTTACTAACTCGAGTTCGGAGTTCCCCAGGGGCCTTTGCGGATTTGCCACGCAGTGTATCCGATGCCGCGGAGTTCTATCGAGCCGAAGGAGGGGGTTCCATGGATAGGCTATTCTGGTCGCATTATGCGGCGCCGGAGCATCCCGTGTCCTTCACCGATCAGCTGAAACAGCTGGTGGAGCTGCATAGGGTGGCCGAACTAGCCATTAAGGATTTGATAATCCGGCTATGGCCAGCCGAAGCTATGCCAAGCAGCTACTTCGGACTCGTGAGGCGGGTGGTGAACGCCTGTCCTCGGCTGGACATCGTGAAGCGCTCGGCCTGTATTGAAGGTGCGCGCATGGCCTTCACCCGTTGCAAGATGTGGTGGGCGAAGGTGGACGTCGTCGAGGTGACCAGGGGGCCACCGGAGGGCATGGAGCTCCGTACACCGGAACGGTATTTTGCGGATGTCCTGGAGGGGTCTCGCCTTGCGGCAGCACAATGTTCACAGGACATTGTGTTTGAATGAATGTATTCATGTTGCCTTTGCCTTGTATTATGATAAACAAACCATGTTTTGTTAATGCAATTTTATTATGCTTTGATTGTTTCCTCCTGTGCGGCCGTGTTATATGTAATCTGAGGGTTGGCCAGTCGTCGGCTTCTGCCCTCACGTAGATAGTACGGAGGTGTTCAAGATGGAATCTAAACAATCTTGATCCAATTACATGGTCCTTGAAGGAGTTGTTTAGCACAACAAACAAGGCAATCGGACTATTCGGCTTAAACGCCCTCACTTAGCTATAGGAGTTTTATAATAAAGCATGGGTGCAGCCCCTGGTTCGAGCCAGAGTGTTGTCATCATCTGATCGGAAGTGCCAATCTTTCTCATAATGCGAATAAAATCTTCGACGATTTGTAACCCTCGAGTAGCTAACCGGCTCTCACCGTATCATGACAGTCAGTTTTCGGCTTTCTCTACTGAGGTGCTCGTCCGGTCCAAGCCAGGGCACAATCGCAGTAGTTCTCCCTTTACTACCCTAGCCGATGGAGCGGAACATAGGGTAGCAAGCACAGGAGCCGGGCAACCCAACTATTGACCAAAGACATGATTCGGAGCCAATGCATATAATGCTAAAATTCGGGGTGCCGAGCTTATGTATAAGAATTGTTCGGACTGTGCTGCCATATTGTGGGGCGATAGGCAACCCCTGGCGAATATGAAATGTAAAAGAGTGTCGATGCAGCAGATAGGCAGATCGAAATAAAACAAAGTAAGAAGCGAAAAACACAGAGACTAGGCCACGAACCATTTTTATTATAATTGGATGGATAAGTCAAGGCGTATCTTGTACAGATGGTGCTAGAAGTATCCGGCCATTTAACGTGCCGGAATCAGTATGGCGCAACGTGCGGGTCCTGAGAAAGAAGTGTGAATACCGTCAGGAAGAACGTATAAAGGTTACCCTACACACATGTGTTGCTTGCCTCCGTTGCGTTCCAGTCCTTCTAGAGGACTTGATATCGGGCCTGCGAGAAAAGGTGCCTGTAATGAGAAAAATAAGTAAAAGTATGTGTGTCCGGTATCGGTTTTGCCGAATTGCAGCCCCCGGGTTATCTCGTGCCTCTGTCGATGTCCATGGAATTTTGAGTGCGTAATTGTGTATGCGTGGTACGAATGCCACTGCCTCACTAGGGCTGGGACAGAGGCCGAATTGCTAGTCGAGCTCTTGACGAGCCATGCTGTCCTGTTGCAGTGTAGTCCGGACCCTCTTGATGGTGTCCAGGGGCTCGGCAGCTGGATTACAATGCTGCTTGAGAAGGCCGCTCTGTACTTCTGCTGCCAGGGCGGCGGTTTGCTCCTCTGTTCGGAGGGAGCGTTCCGTATTGCCATTGACTGTTATGACGCCGCGTGGACCGGGCATCTTGAGCTTGAGATAAGCATAGTGTGGCACTGTGTTAAATCTAGCAAACGCGGTTTGTCCGAGCAGTGCGTGGTAGCCGCTGCGGAAGGGGACGATATCGAAGATTAACTCTTCACTTCGGAAGTTGTCCGGAGAATCGAAGATCACCTCCAGCGTGATTGAGCCCGTACAGCGGGCCTCTACACCTGGTATGAATCCTTTAAAGGTAGTCTTTGTTGGTTTGATTCGTGAGGGATTAATGCCCATCTTCCGTACTGTATCTTGGTATAGCAGATTGAGGCTGCTTCCGCCATCCATCAGGACTCGTATGAGGTGGAATCCGTCGATGATTGGTCCAAGGACCAGTGCGGCCGAACCGCCATGGCGGATACTAGTCGGATGATCCCGTCGATCGAAGGTGATCGGAAATGACGACCATGGATTGAACTTGGGGGCGACTGCCTCTACCGCGTAGACGTCCCTTAGTGCTCTTTTGCGCTCCTTTCTAGGGATGTGCGTGGCATATATCATGTTCATCATTTTAACTTGGGGGGGGGGGTTTCTTCTGTCCCCCGGTGTTCAGCTGCCGGGGCTCTTCATCATCGTCCTCACTTTGTGATCCCTTTTCTTTGTTTTCGGCATTTAACTTGCCAGCCTGCTTGAAGACCCAACAATCCCTGTTGGTATGATTGGCTTGCTTATCCGGGGTGCCGTGAATTTGGCGTTGTTTCTTTTGTAGGGCTTCTTCCGTTGGCCGGACTTGGAGCCACTGAATCCGGCGTTGATTGTGGTGTCCTCGGTGTTGTCTCCATTGCTTCAGCGTTTGTGTCTATTGCGCCGGAGCTTGCCGGTGTTGTTCTTGGCCTTGGTGGGGCCTGCCTCGCTGGCTGTGTTTTTGCTACGAGCCAGCCAACTGTCCTCGCTTGCGCAAAAGCGGGTCATGAGTGCCCTAAGGGCTGCCATTGACTTCGGTTTTTCTTGTCCGAGGTGGTCTGCTAGACATTCGTCATGGATGTTGTGTTTGAAGGCTCCTAGGGCCTCAGCATCCGGACAGTCAACGATCTAGTTTTTCTTGGTTAGGAACCTAGTACAGAATTTTCTGGCTGATTCTCCAGGTTGTTGGAGTATGTGGCTTAGGTCATCGGCGTCTGGTGGTCGGACATAAGTTCCTTGGAAGTTGTCGAGGAAAGCCTCTTCCAAGTCTTCCCAGCTGCCGATGGAGTTCTCAGGCAGGCTATTTAACCAGTGCCGAGCTAGTCCTTTGAGCTTTAATGGGAGGTATTTGATGGCGTGGAGGTCGTTTCCTCGGGCCATGTGGATGTGGAGGATGAAATCCTCAATCCATATTGCAAGATCGGTTGTGCCATCGTATGATTTGATATTGACGGGCTTGAACCCCTCAGGGAATTCATGATCCAATACTTCATCTGTGAAGCAAAGCAGGTGTGCGGCGCCTCTGTATCGGGCCGCATCATGGTGGACCTTCGAGGGAGTCCATCTGCGGTATTCGGCCCGAGTGTTGTTAGGTTTGTCTCGTCTGAATAGGAGGACGTCGTCGTGCCTCGAAGCACGTCCTCGTGATCCATAGATCGATCTTGTGTGTCCTGCTCTACTGTCTAGTGTCTGTCGGAGGTCGTACATGTGACTCCAGACTTTTCCGTCTTTAATATGGCGGGGTGGTGGGGCGGTCTGTTGTTCGGCCTGAGTTGCCACTTTATCCCGACCGTGGGGTGGCCGTTCGGCCGCCCTATCCCGACCACGTGGTGGTCGGTCCGCATTACGCGAGGAAGATATGTGCTCTGGCGCCTCCTCATCGAATTGAGGTAGCAGTCTGCGTTTCGGGTAGCTCTTGGCTGGGCGGTTGAGGTCGTATTCCTCGGCTGTCAGGACATCAGTCCATCTGTCGACGAGCAGGTCCTGTTCGGCTTGAAGCTGTTTTTGTTTCTTTTTCAGGCTCCTTGCGGTGGCTATGAGCTGAAGCTTAAAGCGCTCCTACTCGAGAGGATCCTCAGGCATGATGAAGTCTTCGTTGCCAAGGCTTGTCTCATCCTCAAAGGGTGGACGGTAACTATCATCCTTCGAGTCATCTTCTATGGCCTGTTCGTCAGGGTTGTCTTGCCTGCCGTCATGATCCTGTTCGGATGTACCCCCGATAGGGTCTTTGTTGTTTTCGGCGTCGCCCGGGGTACTATTTTCTCTGGTGCCAGTGTTGCCGTCCTTTGAGCGGCGGGGCATGGGGCGGCGTTTGGGCCGCCGACGCTTGGACTGTGTCTCAGAGGCTTTATTCACATCTGGCTCTTCTTTGTCGTCGCCAGATCCTTTAGGTGTATCAACCATGTACACGTTGTATGAAGAGGTAGCCGTCCAACGTCCAGTGAATGGCGGGTCTTAGCCCTGCTCCTTGTCAGCATCGTCGTCCATACCGTCGATGTCTTCGGAGCCATAGTCAAGCATGTCAGTTAAATCATCCACGGTGGCTATGAGGTGGGTAGCGGGTGGGAAGCAAAATCCTCATCATTCGTTTCTAGCTCGAACCGGACATAGTTCGGCTGTGAGTCCTTCTCCAAGGACAAATTCTTAAAATATTTTAGCACGTCGCCCAAAGGTGAGTACTGGAAGACGTCAGCAGCGCTAAACTCGAAGATCGATAACCGATCTAGCTCGGTGTCCGCGGGCGTACACAGTCCAGAACTTACAGCCGGAGACGAGTCTGAAGTTCCGTTAAAGCGAATGTTGCAGGGCGTTGAGTCCATGTGCGGACCCAACTCCGCGGACTCTGAGGCCTCGGATGGCTCGATCTGCTTTGGCTCTAAGGTCGTTGCAGCCGTAGGAACCATCTCCTGGGTGTGATCCGATGACAGATTTAAGTCACGTTCATCGGGATGAGGGGGAGTGATCGTCGCAGGCTCAAATCCCTTGAAGATCCGACCTGATGGCCGGGGGCGTAGCTGTCGATCTGCTCCAGATGGCCAAGCGAGTTGGCCCGTAGTACGAAGCCGTCGAATACGAAGATCTGTCTGGGGAGGAGGGTTCCTCTTTGGACAGCGTCATTATTGACGATTGAAGGGGCCATCGAGCCTCTTGTCGACGGCACAATGGAACTCTCAATGAAAGCACCAATGTCGGTGTCAAAACTGGCGGATCTCGGGTAGGGGGTCCCGAAATGTGCGTCTAGGATCGATGGTAACAGGAGACGGGGGACACGATGTTTACCCAGGTTTGGGCCCTCTCTACGGAGTTAATACCCTACTTCCTGCTTGATTGATCTTGATGAATATGAGTATTACAAGAGTTGATCTACCACGAGATCGTATGGCTAAACCCTGGAAGTCTAGCCTATGTGGGTATGGTAATGAGTATATGTGTTGTCCTTTCCAGACTATCCCCTTCGGTTTATATAGACACCGAGGGGATATAGGGTTTACACGGAGTCGGTTACATAAGAAGGAATCTTCAGTCGTCAAGCTTGTCTTCCACGCCAAGTAGAGTCCAATCCGGACACGATGCAGTCTTCGGTCTTTATAGCCCATCTGTCCGGCCCATAGATAACAGGCCGGACGTCCGAGGACCCCTTAGTCTAGGACTCCCTCACCGGCGCCCACCCCCTTTCGTTAACTGTGGAGGGGGAAGGAAAGAGAGGGGAGAGGGAAGGATGGGGGAATCCTATTCTCTCTTTTTCCTTTCCCTTCCCCTCTTTCCTTCCCCTTCTTGGCCAGCCCATATGGGGGGCGCACCAGTCCATTGTGGCTGGTGTGTTTCCCCTCTTGGCCCATAAGGCCCATATCTTTTGTCGGGGGTGTCCGGAACCCCTTCCGGTGACCCGATATGTACCCGGTACCCTCCGAAACACTTCCAGTGTCCGAATACCATTGTCCTGAACGAAATATGCCCTACAGGCAATAATAAAGTTGTTATTTATATTTCCTTATATCATGATTAATGTTTATTATTCCTGCTAGAATTGTATTAACTGGAAACTTAGTACATGTGTGAATACATGGACAAACAGAGTGTCCCTAGTATGCCTCTACTAGACTAGCTCGTTAATCAATGATGGTTAAGTTTCCTAGCCATAGAAATGTGTTGTCATTTGATGAACAGGATCACATCATTAGAGAATGATGTGATGGACAAGACCCATCCATTAGCTTAGCACTGTGATCGTTTAGTTTATTGTTATTGCTTTCTTCATGACTTATACATGTTCCTATGACTATGAGATTATGCAACTCCCGAATACCAAAGGAACACTTAGTGCGCTATCAAACATCACAACGTAACTAAGTGATTATAAAGATGCTCTATAGGTGTCTCCGATCGTGTTTGTTGAGTCGGCATAGATCGAGATTAGGATTTGTCACTCCGATTGTCGGAGAGGTATCTCTGGGCTCTCTCGGTAATGCTCATCACCATAAGCCTTGCAAGCAATGTGACTAATGGTTTAGTTGTAGGATGATGCATTACGGAATGAGTAAAGAGACTTGCCGGTAACGAGATTGAACTAGTTATGATGATACCGACGATCGAATCTTGGGCAAGTAACATACCGATGACAAAGGGAACAACGTATGTTGTTATGCGGTTTGACCGATAAAGATCTTTGTAGAATATGTGGGAGCCAATATGAGCATCCAGGTTCCGTTATTGGTTATTGACCAGAGATGTGTCTCGGTCATGTCTACATAGTTCTCTAACCAATAGGGTCCTCACGCTTAACGTTCGATGACAATTTGTATTATGAGTTATGTGATTTGATGTACCGAAGTTTGTTCGGAGTCCCGTATGAGATCACGGACATGACGAGGAGTCTCGAAATGGTCGAGACATAAAGATTCATATATTGGAAGGTTACATTCCGACACCGGAATGGTTCGGGTCATTTCGGATGAGTTTTAGAGTACCGGGGGTTACCGGGCCCCCCCCCCCGGATGTTATTGGGCCTCATGGGCCTACTTGTGGAAGAGAGGAGGCGGGCCAAGGAGTGGCATGCGCCCCCCTAGCCCAAACCGAATTGGACTAGGGTTGGGGGCGGCCCCCCTTTCCTTCTCTTCTCCTCCTCCTTCCCCCCTTCTCCTTATGGGAATAGGAAAGGGGGTGAATCCTACTTGGAGTAGGACTCCCCCCTCCCTTGGGCGCGCCACACCTTGTCCGGCCTCCTCCCTCCCTCCCCCCTTTATATATGTGAGAGGGGGGCACCCCAAAAACACACCAAAGTTTCTCTTACCCGTGTGCGGTTCCCCCCTCCACAATTACACACCTCGGTCATATCGTCAAAGTGCTTAGGCAAAGCCCTGCGCCGGTGAACTTCATCATCACCGTCACCATGCCGTCATGCTGACGAAACTCTCCCTCGGCCTCAACTGGATCAAGAGTTCGAGGGACGTCACCGAGCTGAACGTGTGCAGATCGCGGAGGTGTCGTATGTTCGGTACTTGGATCGGTTGGGTCGCGAAGACGTTTGACTACATCAACCGTGTTACTAAATGCTTCCGCTTTCGGTCTACAAGGGTACGTGGACACACTCTCCCCGCTCGTTGCTATGCTTCTCCTAGATAGATCTTGCGTGATCATAGGAAAATTTTTTGAAATACTACGTCCCTCAACAGTGGCATCTGAGCCAGGTCTATGCGTAGATGTTATATGCATGAGTAGAACACAAAGATTTGTGGGCGATAATAGTCATATTGCTTACTAGCATGTCATACTTTGATTCGGCGGTATTGTTGGATGAAGCGGCCGAGACCGACATTACATGACTGCGTTCATGAGACTGGTTCTACCATCGTACTTCGCACACAGGTGGCTAGCTGGTGTCAATTTCTCCAGCTTTAGTTGAATCGAGTTTGACTATGTTCGGTCCTTGTTGAAGGTTAAAACAGCACACTTAACGAAAAAATGTTTTGGTTTTCATGCATAGGTAAGAACAGTTCTTGCAAGAAGCCCGTAGCAGCCACGTAAATTTGCAACAACAAAGTACAGGACGTCTAACTTGTTTTTGCAGGGCTTGCTGTTATGTGATATGGTCAACCCGTGATGATATATAAATTGTTGTATGAGATGATCATGTTTTGTACCAGTTATCGGCAACTGGCAGGAGCCATATGGTTGTCGCTTTATTGTATGAAATGCAATTGCCATGTAATTGCTTTACTTTATCACTAAGCGGTAGCGATAGTCGTAGTAGCAATAGTTGGCGAGATGACAACAATGCTTCAATGGAGATCAAGGTGTCAAGCCGATGACGATGGTGATCATGACGATGCTTTGGATATGGAGGTCAAAGGCACAAGATGATGATGGCTGTATCATATCACTTATTTGATTGCATGTGATGTTTATCCTTTATGCATCTTATTTTGCTTAGTTCAACAGTAGCATTACAAGATGATCTCTCACTAAATTTCAAGGTATAAGTGTTCTCCTTGAGTATGGACCGTTGCTACAGTTCGTCATGCCGAGACACCACGTGATGATCGGGTGTGATAAGCTCTATGTTCACATACAACGGGTGCAAGCCAGTTTTGCACATGCGGAATACTCGGGTTAAACTTGACGAGCCTAGCATACGCAGATTTGGCCTCGGAATACTGAGACCGAAAGGTCGAGCATGGATCATATAGTAGATATGATCAACATAGTGATGTTCACCATTAAAACTACTCCATCTCACATGATGATCGGACATGGTTTAATTGATTTGGATCACGTGATCACTTAGATGATTAGAGGGATGTCTATCTAAGTGGGAGTTCTTTAGTAATATGATTAATTGAACTTTAATTTATCATGAACTTAGTACTTAATAGTATTTTGCATGTCTATGTTGTTGTAGATAAATGGCCCCTACTACTGTTCCTTCGAATTTTAATGTGTTCCTAGAGAAAGCTAAGTTGAAAGATGATGGTAGCAACTACATGGATTAGGTCCATAACTTGAGGATTATCCTCATTGCTGCATAGAAGAATTACGTCCTGGAAGCACCGCTAGGTGCCAAACCCGCTGCAGGAGCAACTCCGGACGTTATGAACATCTGGCAAAGCAAAGATGATGACTACTCGATAGTTCAGTGTGCCATGCTTTACGGCTTAGAACCGGGACTTCAACGTCGCTTTGAACGTCACGGAGCATATGAGATGTTCCAGGAGTTGAAGTTAATATTTCAAGCAAATTCCTGGATTGGGAGACATGAAGTCTCCAATAAGTTCTATAGCTGCAAAATGGAGGAGAATAGTTCTGTCAGTGAAAATATACTCAGAATGTCTAGGTACCACAATCACTTGACTCAACTGGGAGTTAATCTTCCTGTTGATAGTGTCATTGACAGAGTTCTTCAATCACTACCACCAAGCTACAAAAGCTTTGTGATGAACTATAATATGCAAGGGATGGATAAGATGATTCTTGAGCTCTTCGCGATGCTAAAGGCTGCAGAGGTAAAAATCAAGAAGGAGCATCAAGTGTTGATGGTTAACAAGACCACTAGTTTCAAGAAGAAGGGTAAAGGGAAGAAGGGGAACTTCAAGAAGAACGGCAAGCAAGTTGCTGCTCAAGTGAAGAAGCCCAAGTCTGGACCTAAGCCTGAGACTGAGTGCTTCTATTGCAAAGGGACTGGTCACTCGAAGCGGAACTGCCCCAAGTATTTAGCGGATAAGAAGGATGGCAAAGTGAAAGGTATATTTTATATACATGTTATTGATGTGTACCTTACTAATGCTGGTAGTAGCGCCTGGGTATTTGATACTGGTTCTGTTGCTCATATTTGCCACTTGAAACAGGGGCTACGGATTAAGCGAAGATTGGCTAAGGACGAGGTGACGATGCGCGTGGGAAATGGTTCCAAAGTCGATGTGATCGCCGTCGGCACGCTACCTCTACATCTACCTTCGGGATTAGTTTTAGACCTGAATAATTGTTACTCCCTCCATTTTTGTATACAAGGCCACAAACTCGGATTATAGGTACCAATGCAAAATTTAATGCCTGCTTTATGAGTCAACTTTTTTTCTTGTTTACTCGGATCATTAATACTCCACATGCATGCAAAGAAACTGAGTGGAGAAAGTAGCCGACTATCATTATGACTGCATGCATGCAAGTATTAAACAGGTTGTTAGTACGAGAAAATATCATTAACTTTGCCTCGATTACTGTTGGTTGCCTTGTATAGATGCAAAATGTATATTCCATAGTGGCCTTGTATATAAAAAAGGAGGGAGTATTTGGTGCCAGCGTTAAGCATGAATATTATATCTGGATCTTGTTTGATAGGAGACGGTTATTCATTTAAATCAGAGAATAATGGTTGTTCTATTTATATGAGTAATATCTTTTATGGTCATGCACCCTTGAAGAGTGGTCTATTTTTATTGAATCTCGATAGTAGTGATACACATATTCATAGTATTGAAGCCAAAATATATAAGTTTAATAATGATAGTGCAACTTATTTGTGGCACTGCTGTTTAGGTCATATTGGTGTAAAGTGCATGAAGAAACTCCATGCTGATGGGCTTTTGGAATCACTTGATGCTTGCAAACCATGCCTCATGGGCAAGATGACTAAGACTCCGTTCTCCGGAACAATGGAGCGAGCAACAGACTTATTGGAAATAATACATACTGATGTATGCGGTCTGATGAGTGTTGATGCTCGCGACGGGTATCATTATTTTTTGACCTTCACATATGATTTGAGAAGATATGGGTATATCTACTTGATGAAACATAAGTCTGAAACACTTGAAAATTTCATAGAATTTCAGAGTGAAGTAGAAAATCATCGTAACAAGAAAATAAAGTTTCTACAATCTGATCGTGGAGGAGAATATTTGAGTTATGAGTTTGGTCTTCATTTGAAACAATGCGGAATAGTTTCGCAACTCACGCCACCTAGAACACCACAGTGTAATGGTGTGTTCGAACATCGTAACCGCACTTTATTCGATATGGTACGATCTATGTTGTCTCTTACTAATTTACCGCTATCGTTTTGGGGTTATGCTTAAGAGACGGTTGCATTCATGTTAAATAGGGCACCATCTAAATCCATTGAGACGACACCATATGAAATGTGGTTTGGCAACAAACCCAACTTGTCGTTTCTTAAAGTTTGGGGCTATGATGCTTATATTAAAAAACTTCAACCTAATAAGCTTGAACCCAAATCGGAGAAATGTGTCTTCATAGGATACCCAAAAGAAACTGTTGGGTACACCTTCTATCACAGATCCGAAGGCAAGATATTCGTTGCTAAGAATGGATCTTTTCTAGAGAAGGAGTTTCTCTCGAAAGAAGTGAGTGGGAGGAAAGTAGAACTTGATGAGGTAATTGTACCAGCTCCCTTATTGGGAAGTAGTTCATCACAGAAATCAGTTCCAGTGATTCCTACACCAATTAGTGAGGAAGCTAATGATGATGATCATGAAACTTCTGATCAAGTTACTACCGAACCTCGTAGGTCAACCAAAGTAAGATCCTCACCAGAGTGGTATGGTAATCCTGTTCTGGAGGTCATGTTACTTGACCATGACAAACCTACGAACTATGAGGAAGCGATGATGAGCCCAGATTCCGCAAAATGGCTTGAGGCCATGAAATCTGAGATGGGATCCATGTATGAGAACAAAGTGTGGACTTTGGTTGACTTGCCCGATGATCGGCAAGCCATAGAGAATAAATGGATCTTCAAGAAGAAGACTAACACTGACAGTAATGTTACTGTCTACAAAGCTCGACTTGTTGCAAAAGGTTTTTGACAAGTTCAAGGAGTTGACTACGATGGGACCTTATCACCCGTAGCGATGCTTAAGTCCGTCTGAATCATGTTAGAAATTGCCACATTTTATGATTATGAGATTTGGCAAATGGATGTCAAAACTGCTTTCCTTAATGGATACCTAAAAGAAGAGTTGTATATGATGCAACCAGAAGGTTTTGTCAATCCAAATGGTGCTAACAAAGTGTGCAAGCTCCAGCGATCCATTTATGGACTGGTGCAAGCCTCTCGGAGTTGGAATATACGCTTTGATAGTGTGATCAAAGCATATGGTTTTATACAGACTTTTGGACAAGCCTGTATTTACAAGAAAGTGAGTGGGAGCTCTGTAGCATTTCTAATATTATATGTAGATGACATATTGCTGATCGGAAATGATGCTGAATTTCTGAATAGCATAAAAGGATACTCGAATAAGAATTTTTTCAATGAAAGACCACTGTGAAGCTGCTTATATATTGGGCATCAAGATCTATAGAGATAGATCAAGACGCATAATTGGACTTTCACAAAGCACATACCTTGATAAAGTTTTGAAGAAGTTCAAAATGGATCAAGCAAAGAAAGGGTTCATGCATGTGTTACATGGTATGAAGTTGAGTCAGACTCAATGCCCGACCAGTGAAGAAGATAGAGAGAACATGAAAGTCATTCCCTATGCTTCAGCCATAGGTTCTATCATGTATGCAATGTTGTGTACTAGACCTGATGTGTGCCTTGCTATTAGTTTAGCAGGGAGGTACCAAAGTAATCCAGGAGTGGATCACTAGACAGCAGTCAAGAACATCCTGAAATACCTGAAAAGGACTAAGGATATGTTTCTCGTTTATGGAGGTGACAAAGAGCTCGTCGTAAACGGTTACGTCGATGCAAGCTTTGACACTGATCTAGATGACTCTAAGTCACAAACCTTACATATTTATATGGAATGGTGGAGCTATAAGTTGCTGCAGTTCCAAGAAGAGCGTCGTGGCGGGATCTACGTGTGAAGCGGAGTACATAGCTACTTCAGAAGCAGCAAATGAAGGAGTCTGGATGAAGGAGTTCATATCCGATCTAGGTGTCATACCTAGTGCATCGGGTCCAATGAAAACCTTTTGTGACAATACTGGTGCAATTGCCTTGGCGAAGGAATCCAGATTTCACAAGAGAACCAAACACATCAAGAGACGCTTCAATTCCATCCGCGATCAAGTCAAGGAGGGAGACATAGAGATTTGCAAGATACATACGGATCTGAATGTTGCAGACCCGTTGACTAAGCCTCTCTCATGAGCAAAACATGATCAGCACCAAGACTCCATGGGTGTTAGAATCATTACTATTGGGGGTATAACTATTTGGTATGACCCGCCCAGGACGGGCCGGGTTATACTAAAAACGGTTCATCAAGACGAAGCCCGTGAAGATGTTGAAGATGGCGGTTCATGAAGCAGACTTGCTAAGGGCCCGAAGCCCAAAGGTGACTTAAGGCCCATAGGTGTAAACCGCCATATATGTATGACTTGGATGGTAAGGCAAGTATAATTAGTCACCGAGCCGGACACATTGATGATGAGCCGGCCGGGACTCTGTAAGTCACCGGGTGTCAACCTATGTATAAAAAGGGATGACCCGGCGACGGCTTAGGACAAGAAACAAGAGAGATCGAAAGCTAGGTTAAGCATATTCGCTCCCTGGTAATCGAAACCCAAGAAACACCACCTCAACTGGAGTAGGCTTTTACCTTCATAGTAAGGGGTCGAACTAGTATAAACTCCCCTCCTTTGTCCTGTTTAACCTCATCAAGATAACCTAGTTGCAATGGCTCCACGACTAAGTCCTTCCGCTAGGACATCTGCCGTGACAATTCCATGATAGTTGGCGCCCACCGTGGGGTTCGCGCATGATGGTTTTGAGTTCTTGAAGGGCAGCTTCGAAGGGATCAAGGGATACGTGATACGTCTCCGTCGTATCTATAATTTTTTGTTGTTCCATGCCAATATTCTACAACTTTCATATACTTTTGGCAACTTTCTATACTATTTTTGGGACTAACATATTGATCTAGTGCCCAGTGCCAGTTCCTGTTTGTTGCATGTTTTTTGTTTCGCGGAATATCCATATCAAACGGAATCCAAACGGGATAAAAACTGACGGAGATTTTTTTTGGAATATATATGATTTTTGGGAAGAAAAATCCACGCGAGACGGTGCCCGAGGTGGCCACGAGGCAGGGGGCGCGCCTGCCCCCCCTAGGCGCGCCCCTGACCCTTGTGGGCCACCTGTAAGGCGGTTGACGCCCTTCTTTCACTGCAAGAAAGCTAATATCCGGATAGAGATCGTGTTAAAATTTCAGCCTAATCAGAGTTACGGATCTCCGGGAATATAAGAAACGGTGAAAGGGAAGAATCTGAGAACGCAGAAATAGAGAGAGACAGAGTGACAGATCCAATCTCGGAGGGGCTCTCGCCCCTTCCGTGCCATGGAGACCATGGACCAGAGGGGAAACCCTTCTCCCATCTAGGGAGGATGTCAAGGAAGAAGAAGAAGTAGGGGGCTCTCTCCCCCTCGCTTTCGGTGGCACCGGAGTGCAACCGGGGGCCATCATCATCACCACAATCTACACCAACACCTCCGCCATCTTCACCAACATCTCCATCACCTTCCCCCCTCTATCTAGAGCGGTCCACTCTCCCGCAACCCACTGTACCCTCTACTTGAACATGGTGCTTTATGCTTCATATTATTATCCAATGATGTGTTGCCATCCTATGATGTCTGAGTAGATTTTCGTTGTCCTATCGGTGGTTGATGAATTGCTGTGATTGATTTAATTTGCTTGTGGTTATGTTGTTGTCCTTTGGTGCCCATCATATGATTGCGCGCGTGGATCACACCTTAGGGTTAGTTGTATGTTGATAGGACTATGTATTGGAGGGCAAGAGTGACAGAAGCTTCAACCTAGCATAGAAATTGATGTATACCGGATTGAAGGGGGACCAATATATCTTAATGCTATGGTTGGGTTTTACCTTAATGAATGTTAGTAGTTGCGGATGCTTGCTAATAGTTCCAATCATAAGTGCATGGAATTCCAAGTCAGGGATGACATGCTAGCAGTGGCCTCTCCCACATAATACTTGCTATTGGTCTAGTAAAGTAGTCAATTGCTTAGGGGCAATTTCGCAACTCCTACCAACACTTTTCCACACTCGCTATATTTACTTTTATTTACTTGCTCTTTATTATCTTGCAAACCTATCCGAAAACACCTACAAAGTACTTCTAGTTTCATACTTGTTCTAGGTAAAGCGAACGTCAAGCGTGCGTAGAGTTGTATCAGTGGTCGATAGAACTTGAGGGAATATGTGTTCTACATTTAGCTCCTCATTGGGTTCGACACTCTTACTTATCGAAAACTGTTGCGATCCCCTATACTTGTGGGTTATCAAGACCTTTTTTGGCGCCGTTGCCGGGGAGCAATAACGTGGGGTGAATATTCTCGTGTGTGCTTGTTTGCTTTATCACTAAGTAATTTTTATTTGTTGTTCTTAGTTGTTTTCTATCTTCAGTTATGGGTAGGAAACGCAAAATACCAAAAAAATTAGTTGTACCTACTAAACCAATGGTTGAAGAACCACTCAAAATCTATCACATTGCTGAAGCTTATTACTTGGATCATCTTCGATCCCTAGGTGCTCGTGCTGAAACCCCAACTAGCTTAGTTGAGGGCAAATCTTTAGATGAGCATGCTTGTTATGTGCGACACCGAATATCTGAAAAAGGGAAACTTTTACTGGATCAAATTCATCATTTGCAATGCTATGCTTGGAATTTATGTGAAATATATGATTTTACTTGTTGTTCTGAAAACCCTAAGAAGCACCTTCCCTATCAATGTGAGTTTAGTGATAATGGAATCGTATCTTCATATGATAAGGGTGTTCATAATTACTATGATGTTCAACAAATTAAAGAATTTGTTGCTTTTAAGAGCGCTTACGAAATTGCTTCTTTGATTGAAAAGTATGATGCTACTCTTTACAAATCTGAAAATTTTGTCATACTTAAATATTGCTATCATAATTATGCTTCTAATGCCTATGTTGAACCATATATTGAGGACTACTCCGCTGTCCAAGAAGAGACTAATATTTTGCAGGAGTCTATGGAAGAAGAAATTGATGAAACTGTGAGCTCATTGGATGAAAAAGATGAGGAGGAGAGCGAAGAACAAAAGGAGGAAGAGCGTATTAGCTACCCGTTCCCACCTTCTAATGAGAGTAACTCTTCAACTCATACATTGCTTAATTTCCCTTCGTGCTTACCGAAGGATGATTGCTATGATGATTGTTATGATCCCGTTGATTCTCTTGAAATATCCCTTTTTGATGATGCTTGTCATGCTTGTGGCCAAGATGCCAATATGAATTATGCTTATGGAGATGAACTTGCTATAGTTCCTTATGTTAAACATGAAATTGTTGCTATTGCACCCACGCATGATAGTCCTATTATCTTTTTGAATTCTCCCGACTACACTATATCGGAGAAGTTTGCACTTATTAAGGATTATATTGATGGGTTGCCTTTTACCATTGCACATGATGATTTTGATGAATATAATATGCATGTGCTTGCTGCTCCTACTTTCAATTATTATGAGAGAGGAACTATATCTCCACCTCTCTATGTTTCCAATACAACAAAATTGCAAGAAACTGTTTATACTATGCATTGGCCTTTACTTTGTGTGCATGAATTGTTCTTTTATGACATGCCGATGCATAGGAAGAGAGTTAGACTTCGTCATTACATGATATATGTTACCTTGTGCTCACCACTAAATTACAAATCATTGTTAATTAAAATTGGCATTGTTATACCTTGGGATCCGGGTGGATCCATTACTTGAGCACTATATGCCTAGCTTAATGGCTTTAAAGAAAGCGCTGCCAGGGAGACAACCCGGAAGTTTTAGAGAGTCATTTATTTCTGTTGTGTGCTTTTATAAAGTTTATAAATAAAAATAATGTGCCAAGGTTTGCCTTTAGGATGTTTACATTTGCTTGATGGTTTGTACGGTGCAGGACAGAAACTTTGGCTGTAGTGCGCGATTTTACATTTTTAGCTGGAACGTCAAATGGTTCTGATTCTTTTTGAACTGTCTTCCTATAAAAATTGTTTATTTTTCCTAATTTTTTTAGAACTTTTCAAGTATCATAATTATGGTGAATGTTCAGATTATTACAGACTGTTCTGTTTTAGACAGATTCTGTTTTTGATGCATAGTTTACTTGTTTTGATGAAACTATCAATTTATATTAGTGGATTAAGCTATGAAAAAGTTATATTACAGTAGACACAATGCAAAAACAAAATATGAATTGGTTTGCAACAGTATTTAGAGTAGTGATTTGCTTTATTATACTAATGGATCTTACCGAGTTTTCTGTTGAAGTTTTGTGTGGATGAAGTGTTCGATGATCGAGAAGGTCTCGATGTGAGAAGAAGGAAGAGAGGAAAGAGCTCAAGCTTGGGGATGCCCGAGGCACCCCAAGTAAATATTCAAGTAGACTCAAGCGTCTAAGCTTGGGGATGCCCCGGAAGGCATCCCCTCTTTCTTCAACAAGTATCGGTATGTTTTCGGATTCGTTTCGTTCATGCGATATGTGCAATCTTGGAGCGTCTTTTGCATTTAGTTTTCATTTTTATTTTATGCACCATGCTGGTATGAGATAGTCCTTGGTTGATATATAGAATGCTCTTTGAACTTCACTTATATCTTTTGAGTATGGCTTTATAGAATGCTTCATGTGCTTCACTTATATCATTTGAAGTTTGGATTGCCTGTTTCTCTTTACATAGAAAACTGTCATTTGTAGAATGCTCTTTTGCTTAACTTATATTTGTTAGAGCATGGGCATATCTTTTGTAGAAAGAATTAAACTCTCTTGCTTCACTTATATCTATTTAGAGAGATGACAGGAATTGGTCATTCACTTGGTTAGTCATAAAATCCTACATAAAAACTTGTAGATCACTGAATATGATATGTTTGATTCCTTGCAATAGTTTTGCAATATAAAGATGGTGATATTAGAGTCATGCTAGTGGGTAGTTGTGGATTGTAGAAATACTTGTGTTGAGGTTTGTGATTCCCATAGCATGCACGTATGGTGAACCGTTATGTAACGAAGCCGGAGCATGATTTATTTATTGATTGTCTTCCTTATGAGTGGCGGTCGGGGACGAGCGATGGTCTTTTCCTACCAAAATATCCCCCTAGGAGCATGCGCGTAGTACTTTGTTTCGATGACTAATAGATTTTTGCAATAAGTATGTGAGTTCTTTATGACTAATGTTGAGTACATGGATTATACGCACTGTCACCCTTCCATCATTGCTAGCCTCTCTAGTACCACGCAACTTCCGCCGGTACCATAAACCCACCATATACCTTCCTCAAAACAGCCACCATACCTACCTATCATGGCATTTCCATAGCCATTTCGAGATATATTGCCATGCAAATTCCATCATCATCATATACATGACTTGAGCATTCATTATCATATTGCTTTGCATGATCGTAAGATAGCTAGCATGATGTTTTCATGGCCTGTCTGTTTTTTTGATGTCATTGCTATGCTAGATAGTTGCACATCCCGGTACACCGCCGAAGGCATTCATATAGAGTCATATCCTTGTTCTAGATATCGAGTTGTAAGTAAATAAAAGTGTGATGATCATCATTATTAGAACATTGTCCCATGTGAGGTTATCAAAATAAAAGTGGCCAAAGAAGCCCCACAAAGAGAGAGAGAGAGAGAGAGTCCAAAGAAGCGTAAAAAAAAGAAAAAAAAGAAAAAAATGAGAGAAAAAGAGAGAAGGGGCAATGTTACTATCCTTTTACCACACTTGTGTTTCATAGTAGCACCATGTTCTTCATATAGAGAGTCTCTTGAGTTATCACTTTCATATACTAGTGAGAATTTTCATTATAGAACTTGGCATGTATATTCCAATGATGGGCTTCCTCAAATGCCCTAGGTCTTCATGAGCAAGCAAGTTGGATGCACACCCACTTAGTTTCAGTTAGAGATTTCATACACTTATAGCTCTAGTGCATCCGTTGCATGGCAATCCCTACTCACTCACATTGATATCTATTGATGGGCATCTCCATAGCCCGTTGATACGCCTAGTTGATGTGAGACTATCTTCTCCTTTTTGTCTTCTCCACAACCATCATTCTATTCCACCCATAGTGCTATATCCATGGCTCACGCTCATGTATTGTGTGAAAGTTGAAAAGGTTTGAGAACGTCAAAAGTATGAAACAATTGCTTGGCTTGTCATCGGGGTTGTGCATGATGTGAATATTTTGTGTGGTGAAGATGGAGCATAGCCAGACTATATGATTTTGTAGGGATAACTTTCTTTGGCCATGTTATTTTGAAAAGACATGATTGCTTTATTAGTAGGCTTGAAGTATTATTGTTTTTATGTCAAATGATAGACTATTGATTTGAATCACTCGTGTCTTAATATTCATGCCATGATTAGATTACATGATCAAGATTATGCTAGGTAGCATTCCACATCAAAAATTATCTTTTTTATCATTTACCTACTTGAGGACGAGCAGGAATTAAGCTTGGGGATGCTGATACATCTCCGTCGTATCTATAATTTTTGATTGTTCCATGCCAATATTCTACAACTTTCATATACTTTTGGCAACTTTCTATACTATTTTTGGGACTAACATATTGATCCAGTGCCCAGTGCCAGTTCCTGTTTGTTGCATGTTTTTGTTTCGCAGAATATCCATATCAAACAGAGTCCAAACAGGATAAAAACTGACGGGGATTTTTTTTGGAATATATCTGATTTTTGGGAAGAAAAATCCACGCGAGACGGTGCCCGAGGTGGCCACGAGGCAGGGGCGCACCTACCCCCCTGGGCGCGCCCCTGACCCTCGTGGGCCACCCGTAAGGCGGTTGATGCCCTTCTTTCGCCGCAAGAAAGCTAATATCCGGATATAGATCATGTTAAAATTTCAGCCCAATCGGAGTTACGGATCTCTGGGAATATAAGAAACGATGAAAGGGAAGAATCTGAGAACACAGAAACAGAGAGAGACAGAGAGACAGATCCAACCTCGGAGGGTCTCTCGCCCCTCCCGTGCCATGGAGGCCATGTACCAGAGGGGAAACCCTTCTCCCATCTAGGGAGGAGGTCAAGTAAGAAGAAGAAGGAGGGGGGCTCTCTCCCCCTCGCTTCCGATGGCATCGGAGTGCCACCGGGGGCCATCATCATCACCGCAATCTACACCAACACCTCCGCCATCTTCACCAACATCTCCATCACCTTCCCCCCTCTATCTACAGCGGTCCACTCTCCCGCAACCCGCTGTACCCTCTACTTGAACATGGTGCTTTATGCTTCATATTATTATCCAATGATGTGTTGCCATCCTATGATGTCTGAGTAGATTTTCGTTGTCCTATCGGTGGTTGATGAATTTCTATGATTGATTTAATTTGCTTGTGGTTATGTTGCTATCCTTTGGTGCCCATCATATGATTGCGCGCGTGGATCACACCTTAGGGTTAGTTGTATGTTGATAGGACTATGTATTGGAGGGCAAGAGTGACAGAAACTTCAACCTAGCATAGAAATTGATGCATACCGGATTGAAGGGGGACCAATATATCTTAATGCTATGGTTGGGTTTTACCTTAATGAACGTTAGTAGTTGCGGATGCTTGCTAATAGTTCCAATCATAAGTGCATGGAATTCCAAGTCAGGGATGACATGCTAGCAGTGGCCTCTCCCACATAATACTTGCTATCGGTCTAGTAAAGTAGTCAATTGCTTAGGGGCAATTTCGCAACTCCTACCACCACTTTTCCACACTCGCTATATTTACTTTATTGCTTCCTTACTTACAACAACCCTTAGCTTTTATTTACTTGCTCTTTATTATATTGCAAACCTATCCGAAAACACCTACAAAGTACTTCTAGTTTCATACTTGTTCTAGGTAAAGCGAACGTCAAGCGTGCGTAGAGTTGTATCGGTGGTCGATAGAACTTGAGGGAATATTTGTTCTACCTTTAGCTCCTCGTTGGGTTCGACACTCTTACTTATCGAAAACTGTTGCGATCCCCTATACTTGTGGGTTATCAATACGTTGTGGGCCAAATGACTAAGAGTCATCGCGGCAAGCTCTACATTGACAATGCAGGTGGGGCCCCGAGGCTGGCTCAATCGAGTACGGGTACCGGGTCCCCTTCGGTGGAATCCACGACTTCATTAGCAAGGTTAGCGAATAGGGCCCTGAGCCGGACATCTGCACCGACATCATCGAGATGGCTCAGCGTGCATGGCCCGCTCGGGTTCAACCCGCCATGAAGCGTGCCTTTGTTGGTTTTATCCATGGGGCAGAAATTGAAGATGGATCTGTACCTGGCGGTGAGACGGCCATCTATTCTGATGGTGGATCGTCCACAGGAGAGACCAACTCATTGTATCAACTTCAAGACAGCCGGCTTGGGGGCTGTTCCGATGGTGACAATATTCCGGACCCTGCGAGCCGCCGAACAGATTTGTGGTTTTCATGGCTAGTACGCAACCGGTGCTCGGTTCATCAACCACCGCGGCCATGGCCTCTAGCTCCATGGCCACGGCGGCGGCTGGTGCTGGTGGCCCTATGCGCCCGCCGGCTCAAGTTCTCACCAAGTTGTTGCAGGCATTAGCAACTTTGATGGGGGTGGAGGTAACCCCAGACAGCCAAGATCAGCATAAGGTGGATGTGGCTAAGTTGTGAGATGAGATAGCTCAAGCCAAGAAGGAGTTGGCAGTTGAGAACACTAGGATGTCTGTAGAATGGGCCATTTTGGACGCACAGGCACATTGAATCCAAGCCGACTCCTTTCGGCTCACGTTGGATCAGAATGCTTCAAATGAGGTCATGAGAAGGAGACACCGGAGTCATCAACCCCCGGTTTATGAGCCAAGAAACCTCTTTAACATGCCTGGAGTAGGGACCAGTGACCCGCCGGTGGTAAACCGGACGGCTGAAGCGCCTGGGGGTGGAGCGCCGGTTCAGCCATGAGTGATGGTCTCTCCATGTGTGAACAATTCCCCGCCTCAACATGTTCTGACGCTGTCGGGTCATTATTCCAACCCTTTGGACAATATGATTGCTGCAGCAACATGATTGGTGGCTCTGCCAGTTGAAGGTGAGTCTCCTACGGCGGTTGAAACTCGGAGGGCCAGAGAACTTCTTCAGACAACGTTGGAGCAGCAAGCGACTTATTCTTATAGTCGTGAGCGGATTCACTCAACCCCTCGTCCAAGCCGGAGTTACAGCAGGCACATTGACTCACCGGCGGTTTCAAGTGTTGAACAGTGTTGTAACCAGCCCCGTGAACATGACCCGTCGCGCGATGATGCCAATGCCCAGGTCTGGTGGATCAGGGCAGGGCATGTCGGGAGGCCGAGCTGGCGGCTCGGCAAACGGCTCACCAACAGTCTCCTGTTTACCAACAACTTCAGTGGAAATAGGCGTGGCCTCTAAGACCTTGGGTGTGCCTTGTTTAGTGTCGGCTTTGTGTACTGAGCGTTTGTCCAAGGACTTCAAGGGTCCTCGCAAGGTGCCTAATTACACAGCAGATCAACCTCCTGAAGCTTGGGTTGAAAGTTATGAGATGGCCATGGAGATGCTGCATGTTAGTGAAGTTGCGTGTGCTAAGTATTTCACCATGATGTTAGAAGGGTCGGCTTGTACTTGGTTGGAGGGACTGCCCGCCAATTCTATCAGGTCGTGGGCGGAGTTGAAGGCCCGGTTTATTCAAAACTTTAAGGATACATGCAAGCAGCCTATGTCGATCGTGGATTTGGTGTCTTGTGTTCAGGGTGAAGGCGAGTCAACAACCAACTGGGTGCGCCGGGTCTCAACTATCATACACTCGTCATATAATATCAACGTCGGCTCAGCAGTTTTAATGTTGGAGAAAAAATGCAGTTTCCTCCCTCTTAAACAGAAGCTTGGGCAACTTAAGCACCATTGTGGTGACATGGGGGAACTCATGGCAGCCCTTGTCAAGTATGCCAACTCTGATAGTACCAAGGACCCCGAGTCTGATGACGAAAGACGGGCAAGGGAAAGAAGAGTAGCGGCATGAAGGGACAGTAGTATAACCCAGCCAGTCAGGGTGGAAACGGTAAGCGCAGAGCTGATGGAATTTTAGACTTCGTGGCCAACACTGGTGCGTGGAATAATTACCAGCATCACAATGGGAGGCCGGCTTAGTCTGGAGGGGGAGAACTCGACCTCGAGGCAGTAATGAATCAGCCGTGTCCGAGGCACAGAACACAGGAGAGTCCATCTAAACATCTGTGGAAGGATTGTTTTATCATGAAGGAGTTCAAGAAATCCCATCTTTTCTAGAATAGTCATGGCCCGAATGGCGGCTCAAGATCCGGTTCTCATGGTGTGGGTCATGGAGGTGGAGGTTTAAATTCCGGTTTTCAAGGCCAAGGCAATCAGGGTGGTTACAACCAATAGAATAATCAGAGGAATCAGCAGCAATCTGGTTATCAGAGTAACCTAAAGCAATTGAATAGTGGGCAGTACCACGTTTTCACCACGAGTTTATGTAAGCGGGATCAGAAGCTCCATAAAAGGGCAGTGAATGCCGTGGAGCCGGTGGTGCCCCGTTATTTGCGATGGTCTGAACACTCTATTCTCTGGAGCCATGAGGATTACCTACCCCGGGTTGATAATCTGGGTCATTTGGCACTGGTGGTGGCACCGCAGGTTGGAGGATACAAGTTCACTAAGGTACCCATGGATGGAGGCAGCAGCATTAATATCCTTTATTATGAAACTTTTCGTCGCATGGGATTGACAGAGAAAAATCTTAAGCCGTTGAACACTATTTTTCATGGTGTGGTGCCTGATAAGTCGACATATCCAGTGGGTAAAATATCTTTGGAGGTTGCCTTTGGAGATGAGTACGAGTCCAGATCTGAGATGTTGACCTTTGAAGTGGTTAAGATCAAAAGCCCTTATCATCCTCTGTTTGGGCGGCCGGCTTATGCTAAATTCATGGCAAGGCCTTGTTATATTTATTTACAGCTGAAGATGCCAGGTCACAAGGGCACCATCACAGTGCATGGGAGTTGCAAGATAGCCTTGGAGTGTGAAGAGGGCGACGCGGCTTATGCTGAGTTTGTCTGCACCACGGAGGAGCTGAAATTTTATAAAGATAATGTTGACCCAGCAGATATGACGTCCTTGAAGAAGCCAACCACAGAGCATGATCCTTTATTGAAGTTTAAGTCGGCAGATGACACTAAGCTAGTTAACTTTGTTCATGGCGACTCATTTAAGCAGTTCAGCATCAGTGCTAATCTAGATCCGAAATAGGAAAGCGCGCTCATCGAGAGAACCAGGACATCTTTGCATGGAAGCCTTCAGATATGCCAAGTGTCCCGAGGGAAATCGATGAGCACACTCTTAACATTGATCCTAAGTTTAAATCGGTCAAGCAATTCCTTCGCCGTTTCAATGAAGAGAGGCGTAAGGCTATTGGTGAGGAGGTAGCCCGGCTCTTGGCGGCTGGGTTCATTGTCGAAGTTCTTCATCCTGAGTGGTTGGCTAACCCGGTGCTGGTGCTTAAGAAAAACGGCACCTGGCTCATGTGTGTGGATTATACGGACTTAAACAAGGCTTGTCCGGCTGATCCCTTTGCTCTCCACCATATTGATCAGATTATTGATGCTACGGCAGGTTGTGAGCATCTGAGTTTTTTGGATGCTTATTCTGGTTATCATCAGATCAAGATGGCAGTTAAGGACCAGGAGAAGACAGCCTTTATTACTCCCTTTGGAGCCTTCTGTTACGTATCGATGCCTTTTGGGCTCAAGAGTGCCGAGGCGACTTACCAGCGGTGTGTTCAAAATTGCCTCCATGATCAGATTGGGCGCAATGTTCATGCTTATGTGGATGATATTGTGGTGAATTCCAGGAAGAAGGAGACCCTGATAGATTATTTAAAGGAGACCTTTGACAATCTCTGGGTCTACAAGATGATGCTTAACCCGGCCAAGTGTGTTTTTGGTGTGCCAGCAGGCAAGCTTTTGGGTTTTTTGGTTTCGGAACAAGGTATTGAAGCTAACCCGGAGAAGATAAACGCTATCACATCCCTGGCTAAGCCGGCGTGTATCAATGATGTTCAGTGTTTGGCAGGTTGTATTGCGGCTTTAAGCCGTTTCATAAGCCGATTAGGTGAGAAGGCCATCCCTCTTTATCAGATGATGAAGAAGACAGATCATTTTGTTTGGAGTGATGCTGCTGATCAGATGTTTGAGGCCTTGAAGAAACAGTTGGCTGAGCCGCCGGTTCTTGATGCTCCCATTGATAAGGAGCCTTTATTGTTATATGTGGTTGCCAATAGCCGAGCCGTCAGTGTAGCCATTGTGGTGGAAAGGAAGGAATCAGGCAAGGAGCATCCGGTTCAGCGACCGGTTTACTACATCAGTGAGGTGTTTATTGAGTTCAAGCAGAGGTATCCCCATTGGCAGAATCTTGTATATGGGGTGTTCATGGCTATCTGGAAGCTCAAGCAATATTTTCTGGGTCATCCCGTCACTGTGGTTAGTTCTGCTCCCTTAGGGGATATTATTCAAAACAGAGAAGCCACGGGTCGAGTAGCTAAGTGGGCCATTGAGCTTGGACCCCATGGTTTGAAGTATATGCCTCGCACAGCCATCAAGTCTCAAGCACTTGTAGATTTTATCAATGATTGGACAGAGTTGCAGATGCCTGAGGAGAAGCCGGATAGCACATATTGGACTATTTACTTTGATGGATCTAGGCAGTTGCAGGGCTCGGGGGCTGGAGTTGTCTTGACTTCCCCGTGAGGTGATAAATTTTCTTATGTTCTCCGGTTGATGTTCCCTTGTACTAACAATGCAACTGAGTATGAGGCCTTGCTCCATGTCTTCGAATGGCTAAGGAGATGAACTTAAGCCAGGTGAGGTATTTTGGTGACTCAGACCTGGTGGCCCAACAAGTTTCTGGTACTTGGGATTCCAAGGATCCACTCATGGTGGCTTATCACCGAGAGGTTGATGCTATTGCTAGCCATTTCAAAGGTTATCAAGTGGAACATGTTGATCACAAAAAAAATGAGGCGGCTGATGCTTTGAGTCGGTTAGGGTCCCAGCATAAGCCGGTGCCACCTAACACTTTACTGGATATTCTGCATAACCCTTCAGTCAAATTACCTACAGAGGAGGATTTAGCTATTCCTGACTCGGAAGCACAACTGGTGGTGGCTCTTCATGTTATTCCTGATTGGACAGTTCCATACATGGCTTATATGACCCGGGGCAAGTTACCTGAGGGTGAAACTTTGGCCAGGCAGATAACCCGGCGGTCTAAGTCAATGACTATTGTCAATGGAGAGTTGCATCATTGCAGTGTCACAGGGGCATTTCAACGTTGTGTTTCTCCTGAAGAAGGCTGTGAGATTCTACGAGAAATTCATGAAGGATATTGTGGTCATCATGCCGGTTCTAAGTCTCTCGTAGCCAAGGCTTTCCATCATGGGTTTTCTTGGCTGACGGCTCAAGCTGATGCTAAGGATTTAGTCAGTAATTGTGATGGTTGTCAGAAATTTGCGCGACGAGCTCATGTGCCGGCTCAAGAATTGAGGGTGATTCCAATTTCTTGGTCCTTTGCAGCCTGGGGGCTTGATATGGTTGGGCCTTTCAAAATGTCCAAGGACAAAAAGACCCACCTCCTGGTGGCGGTTGACAAATTTACAAAGTGGTTTGAAGCGGAGCCAGTTAGCAAGTGTGACGCAGCGACGGCGGTTTAATTCATCAAAAAGGTGATCTTCCGGTTTGGTTTTCCCCATAGCATCATAACTAATAATGGCACTAATCTGTCCAAGGGTGCTATGAAAGAGTTTTGTTAGCGAGAACATATTCGACTTAACGTATCATCATGGCTCACCCCCAATCTAATGGTCAAGCTGAAAGAGCCAATCAAGATATTCTGCGAGGCATCAAGCCCCGGCTTATGGTCCCTTTGCAACGGATGCCTAGTTGTTGGATAGGGGAGTTACCCTCAGTGTTATGGAGTATCAATACTACCCCCAATAGATCTATGGGTTACACGCCTTTCTTCATGGTTTACGGAGCAGAGGCGGTTCTCCCTAGTGACATCCGTCATGATTCGCCCCGTGTGGCGGCTTATGTGGAAGCTGATAATGAAAAGGCACGTCAGGACACATTTGACCTGTTGGATGAGGAGCGTGACCTTGCGACGGCTCGTTCGGCGATTTACCAGCAAGATCTGCGCCGTTATCACAGCCACCAGGTTAAAACCAGAACCTTTCAAGAAGACGACTTGGTGCTCTGGCTTATCCAGGATCAGACTGATATGCATAAACTATCCCCACCTTGGGAAGGGCCTTTTGTGGTCAGCAAGAATCTGAACAATGGGTCATACTATCTTATTGATGTTCAAGACCATAAGGACTCACGCACATCAGAGGAGGAGACTCGACGGCTGTGGAATATCGCTCATCTTCGGCCTTACTATAATTGAGCCACCGGCTCTTGTGATGTACATATTTTGACGATGTAATATTATAATGAAAATAATAAAGCCGGCATCCCTGATAATTTAGGGCCTCTGTCGTTTCATTTCTTCGAAACTGAGTCTTTATTATCATTTCATATAAAAGGCTTTATGCCCAAAGTTACAGGGACCAAAGAGTGTTTGATGCATAGCATAGTTCAAACATAGGTATCCAGTGAGCACAGCTCAGAAACATATCACTTGGGGGCTTCCTGTTCAATGAACATAGTTGTATCTACCCTCTTGATTGGCATGGATGCCAGGTGTATTCACCAAGAATCCGGGTTATCCGGCCTGTATCCAAGATGCTCTTCGACCAGGTAATCCTGGACGACCTACCCTATTCTTAACAAGTCAATCTCTTAAATGAGACCCTGAACTTGTCAAGGTTAAAACATTGATTGGGTCTTGAAACAGCTGGCTTACAGAATGCAAGGAGAAGCTCAGGTTGATAAGCCGCCTTCCTTGAAACTTGGTTAAACCGGCCTGTTTTGCACGATGCTACTCCGACCCCGCCATACTCTCAATAAGTCAATCTTTTAAAGACCCTAAACTTATCCAGGTTAAAATGTCGATTGGGTCATGTGAGAGCCGGCTCACAGAAAGTGCAGATACTCCAGCGGCTATCATGCTAGTTTCATTGAAGAAGATATTTTGGCTTGGCGGCCTATGAAAGCCTCGTGTTTTTTGGCTTTTTTATTTAATTTATTTATTTTGTATTTGGATCACCTCTTTTTCTTACCATATGGTTTTTACAAGTCGGGCTAGCAGCCCTGATTATGTCTCATATTTGGGATATTACCCCCTACCCTGGTTATGGACTTCTATGGTCACCAGTGGAATTATATTGGGCATCATGACCTGCCCTGCGGTAAACCGCTAGGGCACTTATGATTTGTTTGTGTGCAGGAAAAAAGGGATAAACAATTGATCTACCTGATGATATCATAAACATAAGTTGCATATCCCCAACTGGCGGATCAATAGTATCATGAAAAATAAAACATGCACGATGGCATGGCAGATCAAGAGTTTCACTAGCCTATTACAAGGCATCTGGTGGCCCAATAAGAATAAGTGTCTTGGAGATATCGACGCAATAAAGTATTTTGCTTCATAAGTCGGCTCATGACTGTTGGTGGGTTGAAGCCTCCGGGTCATCCTGTGCTTCTTCTTCATCCTTAGCTCCTTGCTTATCCATCAGCTGGAAGTCAGGCGTAGCCCAGTCGATACCAGTCAATGCTCTAAACACAGCTTCATCATCAATAAGGTTTGATGGATCTATGTCGGGAGTGAAGGTATGCTTACGAATTGGCGGGATGAGATCTGCCACCTGATGAATCGGCGCATTCACTTTCTGATTATTAGCATCATAAGCTGCCTGATACTGTGATAGCTTGGTCTCTTCGGCCCGCCGGGTTGCCAATGGACGCATTGATCTTACTATCTCTGCAAAATCATCTGCACTGAAGGGAGTCCCATCCTCTTTTACACTTGGGCAACCGTTGGCCAGATCCTCCAGGTCTAGATCTGCTTGCTATGCTTTAGCCCGGCTTAGGGCAGTTAAAGCGCCGGCTCTGGCAGAGGCTCGTTTCAACTCTTCAATCCTCTCGGGAACTACTGACAATATTTCTAATGTCTCCTTGATAAGAGTAGGCAACCATTTTTTATGAAGAGCAGCAGCAATGGTCCGCTGAGCACCAATATATAGTTGTTCTACCAGAGTGTAGACAGCCTTCAACCGGACGCGCATGTCTGAGCCCAAATTGACGCTTCGAGAGTCTGCATCAATTCATTTATTTATTAAGCCGTCACAGTTTATAGCAAATTCAATAGGATAAATGGAATCAAGGTTAATACTTACCAAAGATAGCTAATGACATGTTAGTAATTTGATGCCTTAAGCCGGACAGTTCATCAGTCACCGGCTTAAGAGCGGCTTCAGCTTCTTCTGCTCTATTCAGTAGAGTCGCCTTTTCAGTCTCCTAGCTATCTTTGTCAACACTGAAGGTCTTTTTGAGCTGCTCAATGTTTTCCAAAGAAATCCTCAATTTTGATTGGGCCTTGGATGTTTCAGATTGTTGAGTTTTTATGTTGGCCTTCAGATCATTGAGCTACGAGTCCTTCTCAGAAAGTTCAGCCTGTAATATAAACATAGACAGGGTATTGTGAGTATTGCTAAAGTCCCAAGCACAATACAAGTATGATACTTGGCACTTGGGGGCTAATGCATATTTGCTCTTAAGAACAATTTTGGAAGTCCCAAGCACAATATAAATATTATACTTGGCCCTTGGGGGCTAATGTATGTTGCTCTTTTGTTAAGACAGAATCATTGGCTGACCCGGACAAGTGATGTGATCTGTTTTACAAAGACTATAGCTTGGATCATTGATTTCAAACAAGATGATTAGTCCCGGCTTGATTAAGCCGGCACTTGGGGGCTACAGAAGCAAAGTTGATTTCTTGCTACCTCAGTCCCGACTTAATATATTTATTAAGCCAGCCCTTGGGGGCTACACACACAAAGTTGAAGTGCTGATATTACAAGTCCCGGTTCATATTGAAAGTATGAACGGGCCCTTGGGGGCTACTGGATTTGATCTATTTAAATACTGAAGTTTTACAGTAAATTCTATCCTATCATGTCCAATAAACTTGGTGGCTAAGGGAAGTATATTCATATATAAAGGAGTGGCAGTGTTTACCTCATAGTGCTCCTTCATCATGTTTACTAAGCCAGCTTCAAAGTCGCGGCTGGTATACAGGCGGTTCAAATAACCAGAATGGAGGTCTTGGGCGCTGAAACGAGCATAGCTCTCCAAATCTACCTCCCACTTGCCTTTATCTTCAGCAGAAATTTCTTCCCTGGCGATGTGCCTAGATAAGACAGTAGGATGACCCGGAGTTGTGAAACCATGCCCAGTGATGGTAACATCATCGTCCTTTTCTTCTGTTGGCTTAATAGGACTGGCTGTTTTGATGGGGCTTGGCGGATCAGTGATGGATGGGTTAACATTCATCTGATCAATGTCAATATTGTGGTCTTCTGGTGGCGGATCATCAGTAACATCTTCTGCAGTGGGATGAGAAGAATCTGGTTGTTGTTTCTCGAGTTTAGATGGATTGGCATCATCGACCAGTTTATTCAGCTTGGCCTTCTTGCTGGGTTTTGCCTGGCCCCTGAAAATAAGAAGTGTAAAGAGCTCAGTGCAATGATCAGGTATAAGGTCTAAATAATTGAACATGTTCTTACCCAGGTATAGTCTTGAAGGCTGGGATTTGAGTTCCCGTTGAATCGCCAGAGGAGGAATGAGAAGTCCCCTGATAGTTTGAATCAGACGGGTTAAGAGGTTGTCAGAAATAACCCGCCTTGGGATAAAGTACATCAGAAATATGTAAGACCTCTGGGCGACGTTTACGAGCCGGCGTGTTTGGTAAGCCGGAGGATGTAATTACACCATGACTATGCCAGGTGGTGCGGCGAGCTTTGTGTTGCTGTTTCTTCAAAAGAAAGATGGGATCCAAGTGAGCTAGAGGATGAGAAAAGCTTACTTTCCAGCTTGCTTGTCGGGTTTTCTGTGTTGGCAGAGGCTCTGAGCCGGAGGAAAGAATAATTACATCTGCGTCGCCTGCATGGCTCGCTTTTGCATCGTCCTGATAACAATCGTTGTCAATGAGATGTATAAAAAAGGAGCCAAGTGAATCAAGTTCTACCTCTAATTCATCATCAGCAGCATCATCATCAATATTTAAGCCGGCCATCTCAGCGGTTTTCTTCTTGGAGGGACTTTTGGTGACCTTGGTTTTTGTACGAAACGGCTCAACCGGCTTATATTGCGGTTTCTTCTTCCAAAATGGAGAGTCGGCCTGTTAAGGTCAAAAAGATCATGAGTGGGTATAATTATTGAAAATACTGATGGAGCGAAAGATGTGCAAACTTACGGCTGGCGGTTTGTTGAAGGTGCTAAAAGGACTGAGTCCTGTCTTGCTACATTCTTTTAAAGGTTCGTTCAGCAATTTCTTGGTGGCTTCATTGATTTCTACATCGGACAGTTGGATGTCATAGTGGCACTGGGGATCTTTCACATTGCCAGTGTATTAACACATTAAGCCAGGGCGACGGCTTAATGATAAGATACTCCAGGACACCCAGCACAGGACAAGGTCGACGCCGGTTAAACCATTGGCCATAAGGGCTCTGAGCTTTGAAAATAATGGTGTATATTTGGCCCGCTCCTTTGCACTGAGCAGTGAGGGGAGTGGATGCGTGTTGCTAAGCCGGTGATCATGGTAACCCGCTAGAGATGTGCCTTGACAATAGAACCAAGTCTGGTTCCAGTCTTTGGGGTGACTTGGCAGCTTAGAATAGGGAAAGCTGACATCTCCTCTTTTGAATTCAAACCCCAGCGAGTTCAGTGTTGGGCCCATCAACAAATTCGGTCTGGCGGTTTAAATAGTAGAACTCTCTGAATAAATCAACTATGGGCTCATCTTGAAGATAAGCTTCGCAGAACACTTGGAAATTGCAAATGTTGGAAACGAAATTGGGTCCAATATCTTGAGGATGAAGTTGGAGGAATGAAGCACATCACGGAAGAACTTTGAGCCGGGTGGGCTGAACCCCCGACTCAGGTGATCAGCAAAAACAATCAGTTCTCCGTCCTTGGGTTTAGGAGGAAATTCTTCACTAGAGACCCTCCAGTGAATGACTTCTTTTTTGGCTAAGGTGCCAGTTGCAACATAGTTGTTCAAGTCTTCCTCAGTAACCCGGGATTGGACCTAGTTACAAGCAGAATATGTCTTAGCCATTATCGATGAGTTGAAAGAAAGATTGTGTCGGTTCAAGATTATATGGTTAAGCCAGCTGACGAGTTAAATAGTGAATAACAGTAATGAAGCATGCATAGGTATTAAGCCGGAGATTGACATTTAAAGAGGAGCTATTGGCAACTTAAGAGGGGACTAATGGTATCTCGTGGGTTACTATTTCTATGTTAAGCCGCCCACACAATTGTTGATTTACAGATCTAAGAAAGGGAAAATTACTAAGTGTTGGAAAAACAGGTTTCACAGATTGATATCATAATTTTGGATCAACGGCGCGTCAGATAATGAAAAATAAAATCTAGACCTAAGCTACAGTGCCTGAGCAGTTCATATGTCCAGATCGGATTTTTTTATGCAAAAGGAAATGACCTAATAGTGAAAATAAGCGTTACGGCTACCACCGCGTAGGAGAGGTACCAAGTTCGAATCAAAAATAAGTGCTACAGCGAAGAACGAAGATGAACTTCGACGAACTCATGCAAACCCTAATGGGATCTATGGGAAAAGAAAGAAGCAGGACTCATCAGAGCTGTTGAACAACGAAGGCGCGCGGATGAATTCTGGTCAGATCAGGTCGATGCAGCAGCCGCGGTTGAGGCAGAGGCGAAGGTCGATGGCGGTGGTGTAGCTTGGGTGCTAAGACGACGTGAGGTGGAAGACAGACGAAGAGGCAAGGGGGGAAAGTGAAAGGGGACCCCTGGCCCTATTTATAAGATGAAAGGATAAGTGACATGCGCGGGAATCGAGGAGGTTAAAAAATGGATATGTGACGGCACGGACGCCTTGATTTTCGGAGGTTCATTAAAAGAGAAGATATATTAAGATTTGAGATTTATGTCATATTAATGATAGGTGACGTCACAGCGGGTTACTACGATCTTAGAAGATGACGTCATGGCAGGTTACAGGATCTCGCAAGAATAAATGAAGAAGGATTTCTCTAAGTGTTGAAGATTGACATGAACAAGTTCAAATCAACCTGGGGCCTAATGTTGGGGACATAACTATTGGGTATGACCTGCCCAGGAGGGGCCGGTTTATACTAACGACGGTTCATCAAGACGAAGCCCGTGAAGATGTTGAAGATGGCAGTTCATTAAGCAGACTTGCTAAGGGCCCGAAGCCCAAAGGCGACTTAAGGCCCATAGGTGTAAACCGCCATATATGTATGACTTGGATTGTAAGGCAAGTATAATTAGTCACCGAGCCGGACACAATGATGATGAGCCGGCCGGGACTCTGTGAGCCGTCGGGTGTCAACCTATGTATATAAAGGGATGACCCAGCGACGGCTTAGTACAAGAAACAAGAGCGATTGAAAGCTAGGTTAAGCGTATTCGCTCCCTGGTAATTGAAACCCAAGCAATACCACCTCAACTAGAGTAGGCTTTTACCTTCATCGTAAGGGGCCGAACCAGTATAAACTCACGTGTCCTTTGTCCCGTTTAACCTCCTCAAGCTAACCTAGTTGCGATGGCTCCATGACTAAGTCCTTCCGCTAGGACATCTGTCGTGACAATTCCACGACAATTGCTGTGTAATCTAGATTATTGACTCTAGTGCAAGTGGGAGACTGATACGTCTCCAACATATCTATAATTTTTGATTGCTCCATGCTATTATATTATATATTTTGGATGTTAATGGGCTTTATTTTACACTTTTATATCATTTTTGGGACTAACCTACTAATCAGAGGCCCAGCCCAAATTGTTGTTTTTTTGCCTATTTTAGGGTTTCAAAGAAAAGGAATATCAAACGGAGTCCAAACGGAATGAAACCTTCGGGAACGTGATTTTCTCAACGAACATGATCCAGGAGACTTGGAGTGTGCGTCAAGAAACATGAGGAAGTGTAACATCCCAAAATTCTAAATTTTGGAATGTTATAATAAACAGATAGATTTGATTGCTCGTTCGATTGTTGTGTGATTGATTGACTGAAAGTGAGTGAATTTGAAACTTTTGAAAGTTAAATGAGAGGGAATAAAAGGACTTTCCCAAACTTTCATTCTTGCATTTATGTTCTCCATGAATTCAAATTCTTTTCAAATACAAAACCCTAGAGAGAAGATGATATGACTTCTTCCATTTAATTAAATGAAAAAGGGTTTTTGAAAAGATTTGAATTTCATCCAGAAATATTTTCAAATTCAGAAACTCTAAGCAACTCAATGATTTGAGTTGGGAGTTTAAAAGGATCAAATTTAAAATCCTTTTGAAATTATTTTCAATTTGGAGTTATTTGAGTTTTATTCAAATTATTTTTCTCCAAAAATAAAATATACGTAAAAGAGGGTAACATGATTCCCTACAATAGAAAATTGGAGAAAAATTAATTTGAAATCATTTTGGTATTTTTAAAATGATTTTAGTGGGTTTTATTGAATCGGTAGCATTGTTTGATTTATTGGAATTCTTGAAGATTTTATTTAAAGTTACAAAAATATTTAGCTTGTAGGAAATCTTTTTCTGGAAATTTTGATATATTATATGCCTATATAATATATTTTTTATTTTGGTTTTGTTATTTTTGTTGTCTGGAAAATAATGTTTTAAAAAAACTTCTTCTTTGCCGAACTGGGCCGGCCCAGCCCGACGCCCGCGCTCCCCCGACCTCCCGGGCAGGACTCTGCCCGCTGCACGCCGCCGCGCCGCCATGGCCGCTGTCCCCGCCTCGGACTCCTCCTCGCCGCCTCTCCCTTGCCCCTCTCGCACGCATCTCGCCCCCTCTCTCCATAAATAGCGTCGCCCCTTGCCCCGCCCGCTCCTCCTTCCTGCCACGCCGCCGCCGCACTTCTCGCCAACCGCCGCTGCCGCACTTCTGCTGCTGCCGCGCCGCCGCAGCTGCTCCACCCCGCGCCGTTGCACGCCACCGTGCCGCCTGCCGCACCACCCCGCCACCGTAACCGCCGCGTCGCCGCTGCCCGCCTCATCGGAGCCGCCGCCGGTTTTCTCAGCCGAACCGTTGAACCGGTATAACCCCCCCCCCGGTCTAATTTATTATTTTTACTTTTAGGGTTTCTACGGTTTTTCTTTTAAAAGTCGATTTATATTTTAGTTAGGTCAACTAGCGGACGTTCGTCCGGTAGCTTTCGGTAGAGAATGATTTCGTTCTGTAGAGCTCTGTAGCGAACGTTCGTTCGATAGGATTTTTCTTTTTCTTTTCGTTTTGGCCAGGGACCTATCTGTGAATTCTTTCTTTACAGTTTAGTCCATGAAACCAACGCCCACTTCTTCGTTACGATCTCCTCTATCCAGTAAAAAAACTTAAACTTGTTTTTGAAATTTTAAAATTTCAATTAGATCAAATTTGAATTCAAATTTCGTTTGATCATAACTTGAGTTTTATACCTCCGTTTGAGTTGATTCTTTTTGCAAATTAAAGCTCTTGACCTACACTTTCTGATAAGGCCAAATTGACATAATTTTGGTACTGTTAGAAATTGCTTTATGTTGCAAGAGTTATTTGCTTGATTTTGATGTTTTTCGAATTGTTCTTCGTCCTTTCCGACCTTTTGAGTGATTGCTTATGTGTGGTTACCATTGCTTGCTCACGATAGATTGACAGGAGTGTGACGAGTAGAACTATCAAGAGTTTTGAGTGCGAATCAACTTCATCAACATTGCAGGCAAGTTCACACTATGATCATATCCCTTTATCACCCAGTTTTTATGCATTAGTTCCAATCCTCAAACATTGCATGGTTAGGATGTGATTAACATGTGGGTTGGGAAGTAGTTGATGAGGTAGAACCTATTGCCCTGCTATATTCAAACCTTGGGAGTTACTCATACGAATTTCTTATATTGATATGATATGCTCGTAGACGTGGTTTGGGTGAGTGAAATCCATGACAGATGTGAGATTGTTAATTAATGGTTTAACTTAAGGTGGCAACTTGAATACACATCTGGGTGGATTGAGGCACCTAGAGAACCCAGTGTTGCCTCTATTTTTGGAAATCCCGGGGTTCCGTGTGATTTTCCTATGGACCGCCACCGAGGCTCAAAGGGAACTGAGATGATTCATCCTAGAAACTTATGTCTGCAACCACAAGCTATTATGGGCTCTAGCATAGTTGAGTAAGTTACGTGAAGCTCTTGAAGAGGTGGATCAGCAGGTAGTGGGTTGTAGGTTTGGTATGGTCTGCCCGGAGTAGAGAGTTAATGTTTCTGAAAGACTGTGTCTCGATCATCTGTATCTCAAACATCATGTAGTGCGAGAAATCCAACGGAGGAGATCGAGTCTTGTGGGGAAAAGTGCGCAAACCTCTGCAGAGTGTACAAACTAATCATGGTTAGCCGTGTCCCCGGTTATGGACATCTTGAGTATCTAGTACTTGGAGTATCTTAAGTATCTCATCACTTTTAACTTAATATTGTTGGGTTGATAATTACTTTAATTGGGATTGAGTTGGAGGAACCTTCTCAATATTTATCAAACCAACTTTGTAGTTAAATAAAATATATTCCTTTGTGGTAGGGAAAATTTGGCTGTTCGCAAAAACACTATAACCATAGAGCTTTTCCAGCAGCCAAATATGCATGTAGTGATAGCTATTATTCATCATTATCCTCTGGTGTGAATTTGCCAGTACAATCAATGTACTGACCCTTTGTGGCTGCAATGTCTCATGTTGCAGGAATCTTACGATGAGTAAGTGATACGTTAGGGTTATGATTTCTACACTCAACTTTGTCGTTGGTGTTGATGGGAATCCACAACCTTTGTTACTTCCGCTATATGGATTGAGGTAATAGTATTTATGTTACTTTATACATGTGATTTACCTCTGTTATAAATCCTCGAGTACTGTGTGTGTCAGCATACCAATCCAGGGATGACACTTAAGCACAGAGACTTGACCGTCTGAGGTCGGGTCACTAAAAGATGGTATCAGAGCACATGTTGACTGTAGGACGTGACCCCTAAAAATTGGCAAGCCCATAGGAACGTTTTTTCTCTACAACTTTATTTTCAAAAATATCTTTTACCTCTCTTCTCTTCTAAGCTTATTCAAATTGCCCTTTTAGTTAGACTATACCCCTTTCCCCATTTGACTACACGAAGATTCGACTGATGAGACCACTCCAAGAAGTACAAGATATCGGAAGACCACTTCGGAATGAAGATGATTTTATAGTGCATTATAATGGAAACTACAACAGTTGGAGACCCCAAAGACTAGGAGAATTTGAAGGCTCTGAAGAATTTCCAGATTAGTATGACCTAGTAAGGCTACCCTTATGGAATTAGTTAGACTATTGAAGTTGTCAATACCCGAGATCAAGGTGTGTTGGAGAAGACCGGAACATGGAGAGTTAAAAACTCAAGGTTTTGTCAAGAAAACCCTAAGGTAGGAGATATCAACTATGGAATGATTTTCTCATGGCAATGACATGGGCAGAAACACGGCTATCCGTGATGTTATAACCCGCTTGTGCTATTGTCACCGTGCTGAGTAAGCATGCATTTCTTCGGAAGGATTGGATGGTAGAAGGCTGATGGAGCATCTGTCAGCAAAGGATGCAGTTTTAACCTTAGCTGGTGTATCGCCAGGATCTGGAGTGTTACCTCAAGAAGTTAAGATGGACCTACAGGAAGCAGTATTCGATGAGGAAGTATTTTGTGAAGAACTCAGGACCCCAGAAGCTGAAAGTAGCCAAGCGAGAGGAGCAGAACCTCAAGAATACCAAAGATTTGTCAGGAACTGAAGGACAGTAGGACCATGGCTCATTGCCAAGGATGTTGAAACCCGGAAGTTTGGAACGCAACTCCAGAAATATTGAAGGACGCCACGAGAGATTTTGCATCAACAGAAATGATCTGGCAAAAGGAATTGAGAAAGACAAGCATGATCAGAAGAAGCCATTGGAGGCATGAACAAGACTTGAAGAGTTAGACGACCTTGAAGATTTATTGACCTTTAGAAGACCAAACCCCTGTTATATACCTACGTTAGATGCGACAATTGTGAGCTGTCATTTTTTTGATGTTTTCCGACAGCCACAATTAAATCTGTCTTTTCAAAACTATTGTTTGTATTGTGTGTATCCCTCCCTATCTCTCTCTCACCCCAAAAACCCTTGGACCCAATAGAGGGTGAATGGAGATGAACGCATATTTTCTGGACCGATAAGTCAATTGGAGACGGACTGATGGATTCAGAACATGGAAGATCGCATGAGGAATAACCCTATAGCCGGAAAAGGATATGACCCAGCATGCTCTTCAGTGCTTTGAAAGAGGTGCTGCTACTTGGTGGAGGATGTACCAAACCATCAATGGATGGCAAGGAGTAACCACTTGGAAAGAATTTAAGTTGACTTTGCCAAAGTCTCAGTTTGTGTCCCGGAAGTTGAAGCCTTATGGAAAGTATATGAAGAAACCTTGTGCATGCAAGATTTGTGGAGAAATAGGACACACCCATAAAGAACACAAGGATGAATGCCCTAATTGTGAAGGAAGTCACCCAGTTGAAGAATGCCCAACTGGGCAGATTACTTGTTTCTTGTGTGAAGGGACTACCCACTATCCTGCTCAGTGTCACATTTACCCCATGGTACAACGAACCATCCAGTAGAAGAAGGAAGTAATGAAAGGATCCCTCATGGAAATTTTAGAAGAACCCGTGATGAAGGAGGATGTCGGGGACACACACAAAGAAGCACCAATTAAACCCCACACCAAGTCATGCTATTCATGTGGAGAAGAAGGACACATCTCCTAGAATTGTTTGAAGGGGGATCTAGTAGAATTTCCAATAGAGGAAGTAGAATATGACCCACATGAAATAGAAACCCTGATTGGAACGGAAAAGTCCAGGAAGAGAAGCAGATTGGATTCCAGGAAGGACCTGAGTCATATCACCTGTTATAGGTGCAAAGGAGTCAGGGCACTACCTCAGCAATTGCCCAAAAAGGAAGCCAAGGACCCAAGGAGGCTATATAATCACAAGGAAACCTTGGGAGTTGTCATAAGAAATATGTTTTCATTGTAATGAAGCAGGGCACTTTGCCAGGGATAGTCCCAAGGAGAAGGAGACTTGTGATAATTAGTTGTGTCTGTGAGAAGTAATGTAGTAGTAGTAGAAGTGAGAACATTTTCTTTTGTATTGAGGTGTTGAGTTGAGGCATGTAATGGAAAAGCAAGAGATTGTAATCATTGGAGAATCAATAAAGTTAGCATCATTGGTAAAGATTTGGGTTTTATGAGTTGTTACTCTATGAAGAAGGATTTTGACCATTTCGAGGATATGAGAAATATGGTCTATGGAAGATTTGTGCATTTTAAGGGTGGTAGTACCCTGTGAGAACCCTTGACCCCTGGAAAGGATAATGATATACCACGAAGTGGATTTTGGACAAAATAAGGAGTCTTGTCACAATATGTGGGGTATCCCCAAGAGGATGAAAAGATGAAGTACTATTGGATAAAGAAGGTGTGATGTTGGAAATATGGAGCAATTGAAACCCCGTGATGAGTTTGAGTAATCATGTCTTAGTTTGGTACCAACAGAAGGAAGAGAGACAGTACAATTGGAAGGATTTAAGAATGCCAGGAAGCTGTATTTTTGGAAAATAATCAGTTGCCCCTAGGATGAGCTCAAGGATTACAAGCAATGAGATGGGCCATAACCCACAGGCCCCAGGACCTGCCAAGGAGCAAGCACACTCTTGCTGAAGGAAAAACCCTGGAAGAAGTTACGTTTATCGGCAGACGATCTCATAGGAGTTTACGCAAAACCTAAGAGTTGTGAAGGAATGATAGATGTTTTTTTTTGGCTTGCAGAATCCATGGATTTATCCGAACTTAGTTCGTCGACAAGAGAAATTCTGCAATGCTTGTGAGGATGACCGAGTGTTAGAATGTGAGATTCGCTAAAACATGTACAAGTTAATGATTTGGGTGCGGGATGGATTGATCACCATACCGACTTACTCTTGTTATTCGCCTTACTATATGGGATGGTAAATCTGAGTGACTTACCTATAGTAGAGAGACGACGATATTAAGCCTTGCTTAAACCTTAGAATGGTGTAATCATTTTCCCTTGTACAAGGCAGCTGTTGCCAATCGTAGGACATGCGGTGAGAATGAAGCCTAGACCCATTTCCTGCAGGAGAAGCCATAAATGGTTAACCACCATGAGATATCGATAGTTGTTTAGTATTGGCGCCAGACCCGTCAGCTAAGAAGACCCAGCCACATAAGAACCTTACCTAGATGAAAGACAGAAGAATTGAGGAAAGGGTTATGCCACTACCAGAAGTACTCAGAGAAGGAATTCTCCCGAAAATCTGAGAAGACCGACACTGTCAAGAATAAGGATGCAGTTTATGAGTATTGATGGGACCATAACCATGTCTTTAAGGGTGGTAGCACCCCCAGACCCCCTGTGACGATCAATGGATTTTGAGGAGACCCCCAAACCCTAACCTTTTTCTTTCTAGCCTCTCCGAATCTCGAGGACGAGATTCATTTTAAGGGTGGTAGGTTTGTAACATCCCAAAATTCTAAATTTTGGAATGTTATAATAAATAGATAGATTTCATTGTTTGTTCGATTGTTGCGTGATTGATTGACTGAAAGTGAGTGAATTTGAAACTTTTGAAAGTTAAATGAGAGGGAATAAAAGGACTTTCCCAAACTTTCATTCTTGCATTTATGTTCTCCATGAATTCAAATTCTTTTCAAATACAAAACCCTAGAGAGAAGGTGATATGACTTCTTACATTTAATTAAATGAAAAAGGGGTTTTGAAAAGATTTGAATTTCATCCAGAAATATTTTCAAATTCAGAAACTCTAAGCAATGCAATGATTTTCATGAGAGAAGATAAAATGACTTCTTCAAAACATATGAAATATGATTTGGGAGTTTAAAAGGATCGAATTTAAAATCCTTTTGAAATTATTTTCAATTTGGAGTTATTTGGGTTTTATTCAAATTATTTTTCTCCAAAAATAAAATATATGGAAAATAGGATAACATGATTCCCTACAATAGAAAATTGGAGAAAAATAAATCTGAAATCATTTTGGTATTTTTAAAATGATTTTAGTGGGTTTTATTGAATCAGTAGCATTGTTTGATTTATTGGAATTCTTGTAGATTTTATTTAAAGTTAACAAAATGTTCAGCTTGTAGGAAATATTTTTCTAGAAATTTGAATATATTATATGCCTATATAATTTTTTTTTATTTTGGTTTTGTTATTTTTGTTGTCTGCAAAATAATGTTTTTAAAAAAAAATAAAAAAACTTCTTCGCCGAACTGGGCCGGCCCAGCCCGACGCTCGCGTGGCCCCGACCTCCCGGGCGGGATTCCGCCCGCTGCACGCCGTCGCGCCGCCATGGCCGCCGTCCCCGCCTCGGACTCCTCCTCGCCGCCTCTCCCTTGCCCCTCCCGCACGCATCTTGCCCCCTCTCTCCATAAATAGCGTCGCCCCTTGCCCCGCCCGCTCCTCCTTCCTGTCGCGCCGCAGTCCTCGCGAACCACCGCGCCGCCGCCGCACTTCTCGCCAACCGCCGCCGCCGGCGAGATCTGCCGCGCCGCCGCACTCCTGCCGCTGTCGCGCCGCCGCAGCTGCTCCACCCCGCGCCGCTGCACGCCACCGCGCCACCTGCCGCACCACCCCACCGCCGTAGCCGCCGCGTTGCCGCTGCCCGCCTCGCCGGAGTCCGCCGCCTCGCCGGAGCCACCACCGGTTTTCTCAGCCGAACCATCGAACCGGTATAACCCCCCCCCCCCGGTCCGGTTTATTATTTTTACTTTTAGGTTTTGTACGGTTTTTCTTTTAAAAGCCGGTTTATGTTTTAGTTAGGTTAACTAGTGGACGTTCGTCCGGTAGTTTTCGATAGAGAACGATTTCGTTCTGTAGAGCCATGTAGCGAACATTCGTTCGATAGGATTTTTCTTTTTCTTTTCGTTTCGGCCAGGGACCTATCTATGAATTCTTTCTTTACACTTTAGTCCCTAAACTTCAAATGATCATTACTTGTCGCTCGTTTATCCAAATCCAACGAAACCAACGCCCACTTCTTCGTTACGATCTCCTCTATCCAGTAAAACAACTTAAAATTGTTTTTGAAATTTCAAATTTTGAATTAGATCAAATTTGAATTCAAACTTCGTTTGATCATAACTTGAGTTTTATACCTCCGTTTGAGTTGATTCTTTTTGCAAATTAAAGCTCTTGACCTACACTTTCTGATAAGGCCAAAATGACATAATTTTGGTACTGTTAGAAATTGCTTTATGTTGCAAGAGTTATTTGTTTGGTTTTGATGTTTTCCGAATTGTTCTTCATCCTTCCGACCTGTTGAGTGATTGCTTATGTGTGGTTACCATTGCTTGCTCACGATAGATTGGCCGGAGTGTGACGAGTAGAACTATCAAGAGTTTTGAGTGCGAATTAACTTCATCAACATTGCAGGCAAGTTCACACTTTGATCATATCCCTTTATCACCCAGTTTTTATGCATTAGTTCCAATCCTCAAACATTGCATGGTTAGGATGTGATTAACATGTGGGTTGGGAAGTAGTTGATGAGGTAGAACCTATTGCCCTGCTGTATTCAAACCTTGGGAGTTACTTATACGAATTGCTTATATTGCTATGATATGCTCGTAGACGTGGTTTGGGTGAGTGAAATCCATGACAGATGTGAGATTGTTAATTAATGGTTTAACTTAAGGTGGCAACTTGAATACACATCTGGGTGGATTGAGGCACCTGGAGAACCCAGTGTTGCCTCTATTTTTGGAAATCCCAGGGTTCCGTGTGATTTTCCTATGGACCGCCACCCAGGCTCAAAGGGAACTGAGATGATTCATGCTAGAAACTTTCGTGTGCAGCCACAAGCTATTATGGGCTCTAGCATAGTTGAGTAAGTTACGTGAAGCTCTTGAAGAGGTGGATCAGCAGGTAGTGGGTTGTAGGTTTGGTATGGTCTGCCCGGAGTAGAGAGTTAATGTTTTTGAAAGACTATGTCTCGGTCATCCGAATCTCAAACATCATGTAGTGCGAGAAATCCAACGGAAGAGATCGAGTATTGTGGGGAAAAGTGCGCAAACCTCTACAGAGTGTACAAACTAATCATGGTTAGTCGTGTCCCCGGTTATGGACATCTTGAGTATCTAGTACTTGGAGTATCTTAAGTATCTCATCATTTTTAACTTAATATTGTTGGGTTGATAATTACTTTAATTGGGATTGAGTTGGAGGAACCTTCTCAATATTTATCAAACCAACTTTGTAGTTAAATAAAATACATTCCTTTGCAGTAGGGAAAAATTGGCTTTTCGCAAAAACACTATAACCATAGAGCTTTTCCACCGGCCAAATATGCATGTAGTGATAGCTATTATTCATCATTATCCTCTGGTGTGAATTTGCCAGTGCAATCAATGTACTGACCCTTTGTGGCTGCAACGTCTCATGTTGTAGGAATCTTACGACGAGTAAGTGATACGTTAGGGTTACGATTTCTACACTCAACTTTGCTGTTGGTGTTGATGGGAATCCACAACCTTTGTTACTTCCACTATATGGATTGAGGTAATAGTATTTATGTTACTTTATACATGTGATTTACCTCTGTTATAAATCCTCGAGTACTGTGTGTGTGTCGGCATACCGATCTAGGAATGACACTTAAGCACAGAGACTTGACCGTCTGAGGTCGGGTCACTATAGGAAGGCACGAGGCAGGGGGCGCGCCTACCCCCCTGGGCGCGCCCTCCACCCCCATGGGCCCTCCGTTGCTCCATCGACGTACTTCTTCCTCCTATATATATCCACGTACCCCCAAAACATGCAAGAGCACCACAAAAACCTAATTCCACCACCGCAACCTTCTGTACCTGAGAGATCCCATCTTGGGGCCTGTTCCGGAGCTCCGTCAGAGGGGGCATCGATCACGGAGGGCCTCTACATCAAATCCATGGCCTCTCCGGTGATGTGTGAGTAGTTTATTTCAAACCTACGGGTCCATAGTTATTAGCTAGATGGCTTCTTCTCTCTCTTTGGATCTCAATACAAAGTTCTCCTCGATCTTCTTGGAGATCTATTCGATGTAATCTTCTTTTGCGGTGTGTTTGTCGAGATCCGATGAATTGTGGGTTTATGATCCAGATTATCTATGAATAATATTTGATTCTCCTCTGAATTCTTTTATGTATGATTGGTTTATCTATGCAAGTCTCTTCGAATTATCAGTTTGGTTTGGCCTACTAGATTGATCTTTCTTGCAATGGGAGAAGTGCTTAGCTTTGGCTTCAATCTTGTGGTGCTCGATCCTAGTGACAGAAAGGGAACCGACACATATTGTATTGTTGCCATCGAGGATAAAAAGATGGGGTTTATATCATATTGCATGAGTTTATCCCTCTACATCATATCATCTTCCTTAAAGCATTACTCTGTTCTTATGAACTTAATACTCTAGATGCATGCTGGATAGCGGTCGATGTGTGGAGTAATAGTAGCAGATGCAGAATCGTTTCGGTCTACTTGTCGCAGACGTGATGCCTATATACATGATCATACCTAGATATTCTCATAACTATGCTCAATTCTATCAATTTCTCGACAGTAATTCGTTTACCCACTGTAATACTTATGCTCTTGAGAGAAGCCACTAGTGAAACCTATGGCCCCTGGGTCTATCTTCTATCGTATTAATCTTCCAATACTTGTTATTTCTATTGCCATTTATTTTACTTTGCATCTTTATTTCTCTTTATCATAAAAATACCAAAAATATTATCTTATCATACCTATCAGATGTCACTCTCGTAAGTGACCGTGAAGGGATTGACAACCCCTGTATCGCATTGGTTATGAGGTTCTTATTTGTTTGTGTAGGTGCATGGGACTTGAGCGTGATCTCCTACTGGATTGATACCTTGGTTCTCAAAAACTGAGGGAAATGCTTACGCTACTTTACTGCATCACCCTTTCCTCTTCAAGGGAAAACCAACGTAGTGCTCAAGAGGTAGCAGAGACTGAAGGAAATATGCCCTAGAGGCAATAATAAAGTTGTTGTTTATATTTCCTTATATCATGATAAATGTTTATTATTCATGCTAGAATTGTATTAATCGGAAACTTAGTACATGTGTGAATACATGGACAAACAGAGTGTCCCTAGTATGCCTCTACTAGAATAGCTCGTTAATCAAAGATGGTTAAGTTTCCTAGCCATAGACATGTGTTGTCATTTTATGAACGGGATCACATCATTAGAGAATGATGTGATGGACAAGACCCATCCGTTAGCTTAGCATTGTGATCGTTTAGTTTATTGCTATTGCTTTCTTCATGACTTATACCTGTTCCTATGACTATGAGATTATGCAACTCCCGAATACCGGAGGAACACTTGGTGTGCTATCAAATGTCACAACATAACTGGGTGATTATAAAGATTCTCCACAGGTGTCTCCGATGGTGTTTGTTGAGTTGGCATAGATCGAGATTAGGATTTGTCACTCCGATTGTTGGAGAGGTATCTCTGGGCCCTCTCGGTAATGCTCATCACTATAAGCCTTGCAAGCAATGTGACTAATGGTTTAGTTGCAGGATGATGCATAACAGAACTTTTAAAGAGACTTGCCGGTAACAAGTTGAACTAGGTATGATGATACCGACGATCGAGTCTCGGCAAGTAACATACCGATGACAAAGGGAACAACGTATGTTGTTATGCGGTTTGACCGATAAAGATCTTCGTAGAATATGTGAGAGCAAGCACCTGCGATGGTGGTGTAGGGGAAATGCGGTATTCAAGTACAGAGCTACGTTGAATATCTTCATTTAGACTTGCTATTCCTTGAGAATTTTGTGAGGAGGATGAAACTGCACTCTTTATAAGAGTAGCGCGTCTCATACTAACCCACATGCGTGACTATCTCATCACAAGTGATAGATGCAGGATACACAAGAACAATAGTTTGATGTAATTGAAGGAAATATGCCCTAGAGGCAATAATAAAGTTGTTGTTTATATTTCCTTATATCATGATAAATGTTTATTATTCATGCTAGAATTGTATTAATCGGAAACTTAGTACATGTGTGAATACATGGACAAACAGAGTGTCCCTAGTATGCCTCTACTAGAATAGCTCGTTAATCAAAGATGGTTAAGTTTCCTAGCCATAGACATGTGTTGTCATTTTATGAACGGGATCACATCATTAGAGAATGATGTGATGGACAAGACCCATCCGTTAGCTTAGCATTGTGATCGTTTAGTTTATTGCTATTGCTTTCTTCATGACTTATACCTGTTCCTATGACTATGAGATTATGCAACTCCCGAATACCGGAGGAACACTTGGTGTGCTATCAAATGTCACAACATAACTGGGTGATTATAAAGATTCTCCACAGGTGTCTCCGATGGTGTTTGTTGAGTTGGCATAGATCGAGATTAGGATTTGTCACTCCGATTGTTGGAGAGGTATCTCTGGGCCCTCTCGGTAATGCTCATCACTATAAGCCTTGCAAGCAATGTGACTAATGGTTTAGTTGCAGGATGATGCATAACAGAACTTTTAAAGAGACTTGCCGGTAACAAGTTGAACTAGGTATGATGATACCGACGATCGAGTCTCGGGCAAGTAACATGCCGATGACAAAGGGAACAACGTATGTTGTTATGCGGTTTGACCGATAAAGATCTTCGTAGAATATGTGGGAGCCAATATGAGCATCCAGGTTCCGCTATTGGTTATTGACCGGAGATGTGTCTTGGTCATGTCTACATAGTTCTCGAACTCGTAGGGTCCACACGCTTAACATTCGATGATGATTTGTATTATGAGTTATGTGATTTGATGTACCGAAGTTTGTTTGGAGTCCCAGGTGAGATCACAGACATGACGAGGAGTCTCGAAATGGTCGAGACATAAAGATTCATATATTGGAAGGTTACATTCGGACACCGGAATGGTTCGGGTCGTTTCGGATGGGTTCCGGAGTACCGGGGGTTACTGGAACCCCCCCCCCCCTGAAGTTATTGGGCCTCATGGGCCTAGTTGTGGAAGAGAGGAGGCAGGCCAAGGAGTGGCGCGCGCCCCCCTATCCCATACCGAATTGGACTAGGGTTGGGGGGCCGGCCCCCCCTTTCCTTCTCTTCTCCTCCTCCTTCCCCCTTCTCCTTGTAGGAATAGGAAAGGGGGGCCGAATCCTACTTGGAGTGGGACTCCCCCCCCCTTGGGCGTGCCACACCTTGGCCGGCCTCCTCCTCCCTCCCCCCTTTATATACATGGGAGGGGGCACCCCAAAGGCACACCAAAGTTTCTCTTAGCCGTGTGTGGTGCCCCCTCCACAGTTACACACCTAGGTCATATCGTCGTAGTTCTTAGGCGAAGCCCCGCGCCGATGAACTTCATCATCATCGTCACCACGCCGTCATGCTGATGAAACTCTCCCTCAGCCTCAACTGGATCAAGAGTTTGAGGGACGTCACCGAGCTGAATGTGTGCAGATCACGGAGGTGCCGTACGTTCGGTACTTGGATCGGTTGGATCGCGAAGACGTTCGACTACATAAACCGCGTTACTAAAAGCTTCCGCTTTCGATCTACGAGGGTACGTGGACACACTCTCCCCGCTCGTTGCTATGCTTCTCCTAGATAGATCTTGCGTGATCGTAGGCAAAAAAATTGAAATACTACATTCCCCAACACATCCTCTATATCAATCTTTACCTCTCGACCATTTCGAGACTCCTCGTCATGTCTGTGATCTCATCGAGGACTCCGAACAAATTCGGTCACCAAATCACATAACTCATATAATACTATATCGTCATCAAACGTTAAGCGTGCGGGCCCTACGGGTTCGAGAACTATGTAGACATGACCGAGACACTCTCCAGTCAATAACCAATAGCGGAACCTGGATGCCCATATTGGCTCCTACATATTCTACAAAGATCTTTATCGGTCAAACCGTTATGACAACATACACAATTCCCTTTGTCCGTCGGTATGTTACTTGCCCTACATTTGATCGTCGGTATCTCTATACCTAGTTCAATGTCGTTACCGGCAAGTCTCTTTACTCGTTCTATAATACAGCATCCCATGAATAACTCAATAGTCATTTGCTTGCAAGGCTTATTATGTTGTGCATTACCGAGAGGGCCCAGAGATACCTCTCCGATACTTGGAGTGACAAATATAATCTCGATTCATGCCAACCCAACAAAACATCGTCGGAGATACCTATAGAGCATCTTTATAATAACCTAGTTACGTTGTGATGTTTGATAGCACACAAGGTATTCCTCCGGTATTCGGGAGTTGCATGATCTCATAGTCAAAGGAATATGTATTTGACATACATGAAAGCGGTAGCAATAAACTGTACGATCAAATGCTAAGCTAACAGATGGGTCTTGTCCATAACATCATTCTCCTAATGATGTGATCCTGTTATCAAATGACAACTCATGTCCATGGTTAGGAAACCTTAAACATCTTTGGTCAACGAGCTAGTCTAGTAGAGGCTCACTAGGGACACGGTGTTTGTTTATGTATTCACACATGTATCAAGGTTTCCGATCAATACAATTCTAGCATGAATAATAAACCTTTATCATGAATAAGGAAATATAAAATAACAACTTTATTATTGCCTCTAGGGCATATTTCCTTCAATTACATCAAACTATTGTTCTTGTGTATCCTGCATCTATCACTTGTGATGAGATAGTCACGCATGTGGGTTAGTATGAGACGCGCTACTCTTATAAAGAGTGCAGTTTCATCCTCCTCACAAAATTCTCAAGGAATAGCAAGTCTAAATGAAGATATTCAACGTAGCTCTGTACTTGAATACCGCATTTCCCCTACACCACCATCGCAGGTGCTTGCTCTAACTTCACAGTGTGATATGTGGTTGCATGTTGCATATGGTGTCTAGCTTGTAATGCTTATAATTAGGGTAAATTGCATCTGCTTAATTTACACATTATACCTGTGAGTATGACATGACTTCCTATTTTTGGTACATACTACATCTATCTGTTAACCATGTTCTTACATGAAACTACCGCTCTTGTGTATCCTGCATCAATCACTTATGATGAGACACCTTTATTCGTTGCATATTGCATATGATTTCTAGCATGTTGTCATGTATTGCTTTGAATTTGTTCAAATACATTTATGAGCCACCCTTTTAATTTGGCAGAGTGATATTGGTTTCATCTTTCATATGGTTTCTAGCTTGCATTGCTTCTAATTAGTTCAAACACCTTGTGCTTAGTTTACACTTTACACATCATACATGTCAATATGTCATGTCGTCCTATTTTTCATACATATTCCATCCTCCTATCATGTGGTTGCCTTACATGAAAGTAGTATTCATCAGTATCATGCATCAATTAGTTATGAAGAGCAAATTTTATTCCTTTTTCTTGTGGGTTTGACTTGACAAGGAAAAATCAAAAAAGAGGAAGGAAAAGAGTAAGGAAGGCGATGATGGTGGTCCTCTGCAGCAACGTAAATGGACCATCTGTACGGATTCTCCTCATACTGCTAGTGCATTACAAGTTCCAAGTCTCTGCTCCCCTACTCCACCATCCTAGGTGCTTGCTCTAACTTGGCACTGTGATATCTGGTTGCATGTTGCATATGGTGTCTAGCTTGTATTGCTTCTAATTATTGTAAACTGCATCTGCTTAGCTAACACATTATACGTGTGAATATGACATGCCTTCCTGTTTTTTGTACATACTATATCTGTCTATCACACCATGTTCTTACATGAAACTACTATTCTTGTGTATCCTACATCAGCCACTTATGATGAGACACCTTTAAGTTGGCAGTGTGATCTTGGTTGCGTCTTGAATATGATTTCTAGCATGTAGTGCTTCTAATTTGATGAACGTCATCTATGACGAGACAGTTTTAACTTGGCAGAATGATATTGGTTGCACCATTCATATGGTGTCTAGCTTGCAGTGCTTCTAATTTGTTGAAGTGCCTTCTGCTTAGATTCCACATCATAGGTGTGAATATGTCATGACGTCCAGTTTTTCGTACATATTCCATCCTCGTATCATGAGTTTTCCTTCCATCAGAGTAGTGTTCGTAGTATGATGCATGAATGAGTTCTGAAGAGCGAATTTTATTCCTTTTTCTTGTCGGTTTGACCTCACAATGCAAAACCAATAAAGCAAAAGGAAATTGGTAAGGCATTGGATGATGGTGGTTGTCGGTGTCAAAACCGGCGGATCTCGGGTAGGGGGTCCCGAACTGTGCATCTAAGGCGGATGGTAACAGGAGGCAGGGGACACGATGTTTTACCCAGGTTCGGGCCCTCTTGATGGAGGTAAAACCCTACGTCCTGCTTGATTTATTCTTGACAATATGAGTATTAAAAGAGTTGATCTACCACGAGATCGGAGAGGCTAAACCCTAGAGGCTAGCCTATGGTCTGATTGTATGTTGTCCTACGGACTAAAACCCTCCGGTTTATATAGACACCGGAGGGGACTAGGGTTACACAAGGTCGGTTACAAAGGAGGGGATATCCATATCCGTACTGCCTAGCTTGCCTTCCACGCCAAGTAGAGTCCTATCCGGACACGGGATGAAGTCTTCAATGTTGTATCTTCATAATCCAACAGTTCGGACAAAGGATATAGTCCGTCTGTCCGGAGACCCCCTAATCCAGGACTCCCTCAGTAGCCCCTGAACCAGGCTTCAATGACGATGAGTCCGGCGCGCAGTGTTGTCTTCGGCATTGAAAGGCGGGTTCCTCCTCCGGATACGCCACAGAAGAGTTTAAATAAAAGGATAGTGTCCGACCCTGCAAAATAAGTTCCACATACCATCGTAGAGAGAATAATATTTTCACAAATCTAATCTGCTGACACGTTTTGGCAACATGACATCATGCCATGGCTCGGTGATTATTCGAACCGTTTTTCTTTAACTAGCCCCGCACATAACGCGAGGCAGCTTCTTGACACGTCTTGTCAAAGCAGAGATCATGTCCCCCTTATTACGGGATTCTCATCAATACGGGCGTGGGTAACCCAACCGCGCCATCAATTACGGCGCTTGGGGGATAAGCGAGTTTTACCAGGCTAGTGGGGGCGCATAGTTTTGACCGCCCTTATAAAGGGATAAGGTTTAACCTTTTTCTACCCACGCCTTCTTCCTCCTTGCTCATCCATTCTCGCGCACTCGAGCTCCAACGCCCAAGTACACATCCTTCTCCTCAACCTTCTCCAAACATGTCCGGAGCGGGAGGCAAGTGGATGGCTTCCTCCGTCACGGAGGGACACATCAAAAAGTTGCGCAGAGCCGGATACTTAGCCGCGAATATCGCGCATCGGCTGCCCGCTGCGGGGCAGATCGTTCCTACCCCGGAACCTCACGAGAGGGTAGTTTTCCTCCACCACTTCCTCCGCAGACTGGGGTTTCCCCTCCATCCATTCGTCCGCGGTCTTATGTTCTACTATGGGCTGGACTTTCATGATCTAGCCGTGAACTTCATCCTCAACATTTCGGCATTCATCGTCGTGTGTGAGGCTTTCCTCCGCATCCGGCCCCACTTCGGTGTGTGGCTGAAGACCTTCAATATCAAGCCGAAGGTGGTGGGAGGCCAACAAGCAGAATGCGGCGGAGCCATGGTGGGCAAGATGCCCAATGTTATATGGCTTGAAGGCTCCTTCGTGGAGACCATAAAGGGGTGGCAATCGGCGTGGTTCTACATCACCGAGCCGCGCGACACCAACTGGGTGGCGGCCCCCGAGTTTGGATCCGGAATCCCCACGCGGCTCACCTCCTGGAAAGAGAAGGGTCTATCCTGGGGTTCATCGGTGGAGCTGGACGGACTCCAGAAATGTATCCGGAATATGGCAAGCAAGAAGCTCAAGCTTGTCAACATAGTCCAGGTCATGCTCTTCCGCCGGATCCTCCCGTGTCAACAACGGGATTTCAACTTGTGGGAGTTCGACCCGGCCCAGCACCAGACTCTGAGCGAGCTCTTCGACACGACGCACAAGGACATCTGGAGGGTGCTGTTCAAGGGTGCTGAGGTCCCTCCCTCTCTCACCAAGGACCGTGGGCTAAGCGCGAAGCGCCCTGCGAATCTGGTAAGTTTGGTAGGATTTTTACTTCCCATAGCTTAACCACGTGCGGGGTCTGAGCTCCCATGCCTTCTACAGGACTGGGTGGGGGCATCGGAGAAGATCAACTGTCTGGTCCCTCTGCTCGAAAACACTGCGGACGCTCTCCTGATGGAGGTGCTGACTCCAGCTCCTTACAAGGTGCCGGAGAAGACCAAGAAGAAGGCCAAGGGAACCCGAAAGAGTTCCCGACGCCAGGTGGTATCGGACTCATCGTCTGATGACTCTGTGACGCACTCCTCCCACGTAGACGAGGAGGAAGATGAAGATGCTCCCCCTCCAGCCGGGGGAGACAAGAAAAGGAAGGCCGCCCCAACCGGGGGGGCCGAAGGGTCCAAGAAGGGAAGGACTCTCCTTCCGGACTGCTCCACCACCGCCGCCAAAGACGAAGACGAGTGGCTGCTCAGGGCCAAGCCCCTGGCGAAGTTGTAAGTATTTGGATACCAGAGTAACTCATAGCATACCTTTGTCGCACCGCTTCTCCTAACGCCGAATATGATTATGCAGACCGCCCCAAGCCCGTATCGATGTATCTTCGTCGGGCGGCTCCTTGGACTCGTCGGATATGGATAGCGATCCACTTCCGACCGCCACCTCCCCTTGCCCTATGAACAATGCCGAGGTGTTGTCTCAAGAGGCACCGGGTCGAGGGGAGACAGTCCCGGAGGTGCCTCAAGGCGACCTTCCGGGCTCCGGGAGCAGAGGGAGTAAGGCTCCCGAGGGCTCCAAGTTCGGCCTTCAGCCGAACACTGCGCCGGAACCTCCAGTTGTTTCGGACTCGGGCAGGCGGCCTCCTTCCAAAAGGGGCAAGACGCCTATGCCGGTGACCTTTGTCCATCCAGAGGCACCGGACAACCTGCTGGGAGCGCTTCGCAGCGCTTCCATCGATGAAGAGCACCGCACTATTATGAGTGCGGTGATCCAGAAGGTTCAGTCCGCCAAGAGCGGACTGACTGAAGCCTGTGCCAGCCTTCTAACAGGCTTTGAGGTAAGTATTTGAAATATAGGAAAAATATTACCGCATAGACAGTAGCCCCTGATGCTATGTTTGGTGTTCAAAAAGAAAAGCCAAATAGAGGATCAACTAATATCTACAGGAGTCTAATATAAGTATGTTTGTATGTGTATGCAGGCTTCGCTGCTGACCTCTGTCGCACTGACTGCGGAGGTCGCCGTACTAAAGCAGGACCTCGAAGGGTCCAAGAAAGAGCTCGGCCTTGCCAAAAGGCAGCTCGAGGAGAACAAAGGTAAGTAATACCTAGTCTATAGATATGTATATATACAAAAAGGATGCGATTGCAAAATGACAGGATCATCTTTAACTTGCTAGGGGCCACGACCGAAGTGGCAACCCTGAAGCAAGCGCTATCCGAGGCCGAAAACAAAGCGGCCCAGGAGCACACCGAGCGGGAAAAACAAGAGGCACTGGTGGGCGAGGTGCAGGAAGAGCTCCATGCTCTCGTGATGAAGCACGAGGCGTTGGAGCTTGACTTCAAGACGCGACAGTTCGAGCTTGTCGCGGCCCTTGAGAGTGCAAAGAGTGCCAAGGCTGAAGCCCAAAAGGCCCTCCAGGAGATTGATGCGATGAAAAAGATAGCGGCGGGTAAGGCATTCAATATGCAAAGCAAGCATGTGAAAGTAAATTACTTGTTACTTACCCGAGTCCGGAGCTCTCAAGGAGCATTCGCAGATTTGCCCCGCAGCGTGTCGGATGCTGCACAGTTTTACCAGGCCGAGGAGGGAAGCTCAACGGAGAAGTTGTTCTGGTCTCAGTATACTGGGACCGAACACCCGATGCCTCTGAGCGACCAGCTGAAGCAACTGGTCGAGCTGCACAAGGCGGCCGAACAGGCCATGAAGGGCTTTATAGTCCGGATGTGGCCTGGCGACGCCCTTCCCAACAGCTACTTCGGCCTGGTGAGGCGGCTTGTGGATGCCTGCCCACGGCTGGAAGTCATTAAGCGGTCCGTCTGCATCGAAGGTGCACGCCAGGCTTTCGCCCGTGCGAAGGTGCACTGGGCCAAGATGGACGCCGTGAAGCTGGTGAAGGAAGGGCCGCTGCAGGGCAAGGAGCATCGCCACCCCGAGATGTACTATGAGGGTGTCCTGAAGGGTTCCCGTCTTGTAGCGGATGGGTGTGCGAAAGATGTAATATTTGAATAAACTTGCTCGTGTAATCCTGTATTATGAAAACTTGTTCATATGCACTATGCAACGCTTGTTTGAATTTAAAATATTGCCTTATGTTCGGTTGTTTATCAAACCTGAGAGATGGCTAGTCGTCGGCTTCTGCCCCCATGCCACGAGTGCTGGGGTGTTCGGGATAAACCTGAGCACTCTTGTTCCCATTTTTGGGTCCTTCAAGGGAGGTGCTCATCACAACGAACAAGGCAATCAGACTATAATGCGTTATCACTCTCACTTAGCCATAGAATTCTATAATTTTAAATTTTGGCGAAGCCCTAGTATTCGAAAGGCCGAATTCGGGGCGCTATACACGCCTTAAGCCGGATAGGGCCGACTCCTCGCTCTAAGCGGCATAAGTCCTTAGGGACTTGAAACCTCTCGAGCAGCGACCAGTCTCTCGCCTTATCATGACAGTCAATTTTAGCTTTCTCTACTGAGGTGCTTAGCCCAGCAGAACCGGGGCACAATCGCAGTAGTTCTCCCAGTGCTACCTTAGCCAATATAGCGGAATGTAAGGTACCAAAACATGGGAGCCAGGCAAACCCAACTATTGACCCAAGACATGATTCGGAGCTGATGCATATAATGCTATAAGTTCGGGGTGCCACACTGTCGAAAGTGTTCGGACTTCTCACGCCGTATTATGGGGTATGCTTAAGCCCCTAGCGTATTGGCCGTACTAGAGTGTACGGGTGCTAGATGTCATGAATGAACATATATATATATACAAAGGAAGAATGCAATAATAGTCTTAATGCTATGCATTGTTTATTCAAAAAGGTGCGTTAAAGCAGAATGATACAAGTAGTGCGATAAAAAAGTAGGACTATTTGACATGTCCCTTCCAAGGGCAAGTTGAGGAATAGTATTAAAGCAAGTATTTCACTCGTTATCGTAATCCTCCTGGGAGTTCCGTGGTGTGACGTAGCTTTCTGCCTCCTTGGTTACTGCATCATGTGTTCGGCAATCATGCTGCCGGACAGGATTTCCAAAGATTAACGTCCTGAAAGAGAAAAATAACAAAGCAGGAAGCCCCTAGTGCGGTTTAAGCCGCGTCTTGGAGCGTGTCGTAGTCGTGTCCCCCTTCCCACCTGTGCCCATGGTATTTTTAATGCATAATTATGTACGCGTGGCATGGACTTCGGCGTTTGGCTGGGACCGGGGTGGGGGCCGCATTGCTATGCGAGCTCGGAACGTGCCAGGCGGTCCTGTTGCCGATTACTCCGGGCGCGCTTGAAGGTGTCCGGGTCCTTAATCGCCGAACTAGTAGATTGCCTTAAGAGGCTACTTTGTGCTTCTGCTGCGAGGGCCACAGTGTGCTCCTCCGTGCGGAGAGAGCGCTCTGTGTTTCCATTGACTGTGATGACCCCCCGAGGTCCTGGCATCTTGAGCTTGAGATATGCATAGTGAGGTACCGCATTGAATCTCGCAAATGCGGTTCGCCCGAGCAGTGCATGGTAGCCACTGCGGAACGGGACTATATCGAAGATTAACTCTTCGCTTCGGAAGTTATCTGGGGATCCGAAGAACACTTCCAGTGTGACTGAGCCTGTGCAATGGGCCTCTACACCTGGTATGACGCCTTTAAAGGTCGTTTTTGTGGGATTGATCCTTGAGGGGTCTATACCCATTTTGCGCACTGTGTCCTGATAAAGCAGGTTCAGGCTGCTGCCACCATCCATAAGGACTCGAGTGAGGTGAAATCCGTCAATGATTGGGTCTAGGACCAGTGCAGCGAATCCACCATGACGGATGCTAGTGGGGTGGTCCCTGCGATCGAAGGTGATCGGACAGGAGGACCATGGGTTGAACTTTGGGGCGACTGGCTCCAACGCGTATACGTCCCTGAGCGCACACTTCCGCTCCCTCTTGGGGATGTGGGTTGCGTATATCATGTTCACCGTCCGCACTTGTGGGGGGAACCTCTTCTGTCCTCCGGTGTTCGGCTGCCGGGGCTCCTCCTCGTCATCGCTATGTGACCCCCTATCTTTGTTTTTGGCATTTAACTTGCCGGCCTGCTTGAACACCCAACAATCCCTGTTGGTGTGGTTGGCTGGCTTGTCGGGGGTGCCGTGTATTTGACACGAGCGATCGAGTATACGGTCCAAAATGGATGGGCCCGGAGTGCTTATTTTGAATGGCTTTTTCCGCTGACCGGGTTTAGAGCCTTTGAATCCGGCATTGACTGTCGTATCCTCGGTATTGTCGCTGTTAATGCGGTGCTTATGTTTGTTGCGACGTGACCTGCCGTTGCCGTCTTTGGTATCCGAAGTACCATGGTTCTTTGATATGTTATTGCTGCGAGCCAACCAGCTGTCCTCCCCTGCACAAAAGCGGGTCATGAGTGTCGTGAGGGCTGCCATAGATTTCGGCTTTTCCTGGCCAAGGTGCCGTGCGAGCCACTCGTCGCGGATGTTGTGCTTAAAAGCTGCTAGGGCCTCTACATCCGGACAGTCGACGATTTGATTTTTCTTTGTTAGGAACCGTGTCCAGAATTACCTGGTCGATTCCTCTGGCTGCTGAATTATGTGGCTTAAGTCATCGGCATCTGGTGGTCGCACATAAGTGCCCTAAAAGTTGTCGAGGAATGCGGCTTCTAGATCTTCCCAACAGCCAATGGACTCTGCTGGCAAGCTATTGAGCCAATGCCGAGCTGGTCCTTTGAGTTTGAGTGGGAGGTATTTGATGGTGTGTAGGTCATCACCGCGGGCCATGTGGATGTGCAGGAGGAAATCCTCGGTCCATACCGCAGGATCTGTTGTGTCGTCGTATGATTCTATATTTATAGGTTTGAAACCCTCTGGGGTTTGATGATCCATTACTTCGTCTATGAAGCATAAGGGGTGTGCGGCGTCTCTGTACTGGGCTATATCGCGACGCAGCTCAAATGAGTCTTGCCCGCTGTGTTCGGCCCGGCCGGACTTACTTTTACTGTATTCGGCGTGACAATTATCGTCTCGCATAGTGGCGCGCCCTCGTGATCCGTAGATCGATCTTGCATATTTTGCTTTGTCCTCCAATACGTCTCGCGGGTCTGGCGTATTTCCCCATGCCTTTTTATTTGAATGGTGTCGGGGTGCGGGATGGGCTTTTGGCCGGAATGCCTCTCTGTCGCGGTCGCGAGGTGGCCGATCAGCCGCGTCATACGCCGGGGATGTAGGTTTCGGTGCTTCCTCCTCCCGCCGAGGTAGCAACCTGCACTTTGGGTAACTCTTGGAGGGGCGTTCGAGTTTATATTCCTCGGCTGCCAGGACTTCAGTCCATCTGTCAGCTAGCAGATCTTGATCAGCTTGAAGCTGATGCTGCTTTTTCTTAAGGCTATTTGCCGTGGCTATAAGCCGGCGCTTGAAGCGCTCTTGTTCGACGGGATCCTTTGGCACGACGAATTCGTCATCGTCGAGGCTTGCCTCATCTTTGGAGGGAGGCATGTAATTATCATCCTCCGCCTCTCCATCTACCGTTCTCTCAGGAGGGCTGGCTTCTCCATCCTCCTGTTCTAAATCTTGCTGGAGGGGATTGTTGTTGCCTTCGGCACTGTCCGGAGTGCTATTATCTCTGGTGCCGGTATCACCGCTTTTGCCTTGGCGGGACTTAGAGCGGAACCGCTGACACCGGCGCTTGGGTTGCTTCTTGGAGGGGTCATCCTCCGTTGTCCCGTCGTCATTGCCTTCTTTGGGTGTGTCCACCATGTATATGTCATATGATGAGGTGGCTGTCCAGTGCCCTGTGGGCAGTGGTTCCTCTTCGCCTCCCGCATCGTCGTCCATACCGTCGATGTCTTCGGAGTCGAAGTCGAGCATGTTGGTTAAGTCATCGACAATGGCTACTAAGTGGGTGGTGGGTGGGCGGCGAATTTCTTCGTCATCCGCATCCCAATCCTGCCGGATGGAGTTCGGCCAGGATCCTCCTGACAAGGAGAGAGACCTTAACGAGTTCAGTATGTCGCCGAAGGGCGAGTGCTGAAAAATATCCGTGGAGGTAAACTCCATGATCGGTGCCCAATCGGATTCGACAGGAACGGGTGCAGGCGGTTCGGAGTCCATGGCCGGAGAAGGATCCGACAGTTTGGCAACACGGCTCTTGTGAAGAGTAAGGTTGATATTCGGCTCGATCGCCGCAGAGGATACGGCCTCCGTGGCGGGATCTATCCACCCGTCCATGGATGGCGCGACTGGCTCCGAACTGGGGGTCGGAGCGGCTGCCGGTGCGATTTCTTGAACACTGTCCGATGGTAGAGCTAAATCATACTCATCGTGACCGCGTGGCGCACAAGGCAGGGGCTCAAATCCGTCGAAGATCAAGTCTCCGCGGATATCGGCCGTGTAGTTTAAGCTTCCAAACCTGACCTGGTGGCCAGGAGCGTAACTTTCGATCTGCTCCAGATGGCCAAGCGAGTTGGCCCGCAGTGCGAAGCCGCCAAACACAAAGATCTGTCCGGGGAGAAAAGTCTCACCATGGACTGCATCGCTATCGATGATAGTAGGAGCCATCAATCCTAATGGCAATGACAGAGAGGAACTCTCAATGAAAGCACCAATGTCGGTGTCAAAACCGGCGGATCTCGGGTAGGGGGTCCTGAACTGTGCGTCTAAGGCGGATGGTAACAGGAGGCAGGGGACACAATGTTTTACCCAGGTTCGGGCCCTCTTGATGGAGGTAAAACCCTACGTCCTGCTTGATTTATTCTTGACAATATGAGTATTACAAGAGTTGATCTACCACAAGATCGGAGAGGCTGAACCCTAGAAGCTACCCTATGGTCTGATTGTATGTTGTCCTACAGACTAAAACCCTCCGGTTTATATAGACACCGGAGGGGGGCTAGGGTTACACAAGGTCGGTTACAAAGGAGGGGATATTCATATCCGTACTGCCTAGCTTGCCTTCCACGCCAAGTAGAGTCCTATCCGGACACGGGACGAAGTCTTCAATCTTGTATCTTCATAATCCAACAGTCCGGCAAAAGGATACAGTCCGGCTGTCCGGAGACCCCCTAATCCAGGACTCCCTCAGTGGTCCTTCCAAGCAACTGAAGCAGAGGTCTCTATGGATTCTTACTCCGCCATCCTCCCAACAAGATTCGCAAGACCACGCAAGGCTAAACAGTCAACATAACTGTGTAGATGATGAGCACATCTCCCCTACTCCACCATCCCAGGTGTTTGCTCTAACTTGGCACTATTATATGTGGTTGCATGTTGCGTATGATTTCTAGATTGTATTTCTTCTAACTTTTTTGTATTGCATCTGCTTACTTTACACATCATACCTATGAATATGACACGCGTTCCTATTTCTAGAATATACTATATCTGATCACACCATGTTCTTACATCAGATTATTGTTCTTGCGTATCCCGCATCAGTCACTTATGATGAGGCACCTTTAAGTCGCCATTGTGATATTGGTTGTGTCTTGCATATGATTTCTAGCATGTACTGCTTCTAGTTTATTGAAACGTCGGACAGTTTGAACTTGGCAGAGTGATATTGGTTGCATCTTCCATATGGTGTCTAGATTTCACTACTTCTAATTTGTTGAAATGCCTTCTGCTTAGTTACCACATCATAGGTGTGAATATGTCATGTCATCCTGTTTTTCGTCCATATTCCATCCTCGTATCATGTGTTTGCCTTTCATCTGAGTAGTGTTCGTCAGTAGCATGCATGAATGAGTTCTAAAGAGTGGATTTTATTCATTTTTCTTACCGGTTTGACTTCACAATGCAAAATCAATACAACGGAAGGAAATCAGTAAGGCAATGTATGATGGTGGTCCTTCGGAGCAACTCAAACAGAGGGTCTCTACAGATTCTACTCCGCCATCCTCCCAACAAGATTCGCAAGACAACACAAGGTGGACAGTCAACGTAGTTGTGTAGATGATGAGCACATATCCCCTACTCCACCTTCACAGGTGCTTGCTCTAACTTGGCACTATTATATGTGGTTGCGTGTTTCGTATGATGTCTGCTTCTAATTTTTTTGAATTGCATCCGTGTAGCTTACAACTTATACATGTCAATATGACACGTGTTCATGCTTCTAGAACATAATAAATCTGTCTATCACACCATGTTCTTACATCAAAGTATTGTTGTGTATCCTGCAACAATCACTTACCCATAAGACACATTTAACTTGGGAGTGTGATGTAGGTTGCATCTTGCATTGTCTTCTAGCTTGTGCTGCTTCTAATTTGTTGAAATGGCACTTATGACTAGACACTTTTTACCTGGTAGAGTGAAGTGGTTGCATGTTCATATGGTGCCTAGCTTTCATTTCTTCTAATTTTGTTGAAACGCCTTTTGCTTACTATTTTTCATACATATTCCATCCTCCTATCATAGGTGTGAATATGCAATGTTGTCGTTATTTTGTATATATTCCATCCTCCTATCATGCGCTTGCCTTACATCAAAGTAGTGTTCGTCTATATCATGCATCAACTAGTTATGCAGAGCTAATTTTATTTCTCTTCTTGTGGTTTTGACTTCAGGAGGCAATATCAAAAAATAGGAAGGAAAAGAGTAAGTTAGGGGATGTTGGTGGTCCTCCAGACCGACGCAATGGAGGCTCTCTAGATTTGCCACTGCTACTACTACTGCAGTTGAAGTCCCAAGTCTATATGATGAGTTCATCTCCCCTACTCCACCATGTAGGTGCTTGCTCTAAGTTGAAAGTGTGATAATTGGTTTCATGTTGCATATGTGTGCTTGCTCTAAGTTGACAGTGTGATAATTGGTTTCATGTTGCATATGTTGTCTAGCTTGTATTGCTTCTAATTTGATTAAATTGCACCTGCTGAGTTTATACGTTATACAAGTGCATATGACATGCCTTTCTGTGTCTAGAATACACTTCATCTATCTATCGTACCATGTTCTTACATCAAAGTACTCTTGTTGTGTATCTCGCGTCAATCACTTATGATTGGACGCTTTTAACCTGGCAGTGTGATAGTGGTTGCATCATGCATTGATTTCTAGGTTGTACTGCTTCTAATTTTTTGAAATGTCACTTATGACAAGACACTTTTAACTTGGTAGAGTGATATTGGTTGCATCTTTCATATGGTGTCTAGTTTGCATTACTTCTAATTTCTTGAAAATCCTTCTGCTTAGTTTACACGTCATAGGTGTGAATATGACATGTCGTCCTATTTTTCTTACATATTCCATCCTCCTCATACGGTTGTCTTACATCAAAGTATTGCTTATCTGTATCATGCATCAATGAGTTCTGAAGAGCGATTTTATTCTTTTGTGTTGTGGGTACAGCTTGACATGGCAAAGTCAAAAAAGAGCAAGGAAAAGAATATAGTAGGGAATGGTGTTACTCATCGGGTGCAACGGAAAAGGATCTTCCCTAGAGATTCTGCTGGTACTTATAGTGTAATAGAAGGTCCAAGTCCACCGATTAAATCTATAAACATAGTATCACGTGCTCCACCAGTTGTAGTATCTCCTTCAACTGTACCAACATCTCAACGAGTTACTCGTTTGTTTGCTCCTTAAGTGGTATGTTCCCAAGCTGCCTTCACACCTAACACTACTTCTGAAGCACTGCTGACGCAACAGGACTTGGCAAGATCAGATATATCTCATGAGCATCAACACCAAGACGGTACCTGACCGAGTCAAGTTGCGGTTGCATGCTCCTTTATATTTACTCTCATAGTTTGATGTGCACTAACACTTTCTATATTTGTTGTTGAACTAGAACCACGGCGCAAGCGGAAACAAACATTAGGGATAATGCTTGACAGATTAACAAAATTTAAAGGAAGAAGAATGGAGATCCATTGTGAGACAGGTTTAAAAAGGCCATGTGATGCTACAAAGTCGGCCAAGTTAGTATCAGAGGTATCCATTGCTGTTAGGTGTCATGTACGTATCCTCCCAACGTGGATCCAGTACAGGAATGAGAATGCCGATACCCAGTTTAATACCTTCCTTGACCATTTATCCGTAAGTAATGTTATTCATAACAATTTGTAATATTGTCTTGCTTTGTCCCATACTTTCTAGCTTCCTCCTAATGAGACTCACATTCTTTTTTCAACGGATGAGGTTCAAGTTGGATCTGAAAGATGATGCAACTAAACAAGCATGCACTCATGTTTTTCAGTCTGCTTTGTGACAGTATCGGTATCACCTTAAAAAAACTCACTTTGAAGGCAAGGCTAACAATGAAATCACTGAAACATCTCCAGTGGAATATATTACGGTTGAAGACTCAACAGCCCTTGTTAAACACTAGTCTGATCCAAAGTATCAGGTATGGTATATGTATTTAATCAGATCACATATTGAACTCGTATTTACATATGTGCCTTCCAAGTCTATCTTCTTCTAGGCTAACAGTTTGAAGAATAAGACCAGCCGTTCTAAAGTGAAATTCCAACAGACGACGAGATCTCATAGCTATATTGCACACTGCGAGGCTCTTGTAAATAGCTGCTAGTTCCTTCTTTTTTATGTGCCATATTATTGTATCTATATTGATTTGTTCCAAATATAGAGAAAAGCACGTGCGGACCAAAAAGAACCTGGACCGAATGCAGTGCAAATCTTCAAGGATTGCCACACCAGCAAGATGAAGGGCATAAGCACACCAATTCAAGCCGCTTTTGTAAGTCCTTACTCCTCATGCCTTTAAACTGTTTGTTACTGTGACATGTTCATTTAGCTGCTTGGTTTGCAGCCAATGTCAATTACTTTGTTCACTTTTATACACAGTTGTCTTAACGTATCATTTCACCTCACACAGTTTAAAAGAGAGTAAGGATATTCCTTTGGTCTTGATATATAATCTAGTTGTGATGTTCACGTGCCCACACAATGATACAATAGCCTGTTTGTTTGATATATGTTTACCCGTGATATGAATGATGTCATACTATGTTCATCCTAAACCATGTCTCTTTATCCTTAGATGTCAAAGAATGTGAGGAAATAGACAATACAGTAGGCATGCTACGTGGACATATGTTCTGAAAGTGGTTTTATTATGTAGTTGGCACTACAATACATGTTAATTTATTATAGTAGTTCACCAAAATAAGTTATGTATAAACGTGAAACCTATTTTGTTTGTTTTTGTCTCATTAGTAACTTATTTGGTACACTAATCTACAAATTCAAACTTTTAGCAAGCTATGGAATAAATGATTGAACAGTCACAACCACCTGAAGGTGACGAGGATACCACAGTCACAATGTCACCTCTTGCTACAATGCGTCAGTATCTCTCCACTAACAGTGCAAAAAGCACTTTCCTGCGTAATTCTGGGTTGGTTATCAAGGTAACCTCGTCCAAATCACTACTGAACAAAATCTTCCAGCTAGACAGAGTGATTATCTGTGCTCTAGGCATAAGTCCAATCCCTAATGGAGGTCATTTCTGAAACAAGAGTAGTGATTGACAAATGTCGTCAAGATATGAATGGTTTTGAAATCATACTATCAAACATTTGCTTCGTTGTTCAAGAGCAATGGCTGAAAAAAGGGAAAGATCATGCTGCTCCATCAGATTTTACAGCCTGAAACATTAGGACTTAGGTCAAATGATATGTGCTTCTATACATTTCATGGTGCTTTTATCTGCAAGGATTGTAAACTTTTATGCCAACAGGCCTTTTGTTGTTTGGTTGTAATTTATTTGGTTGTGATACAACATTTATCGTGTTGCCAAAGGCTATAGAAATTACGATGCTACTTTTGTATAGTGTAGGTTTATCTTAGTAATGTATTCAGCATCATCGATCTCCTTTCGGCCGAAAGTTTCGTAGGAGCCCAACCTGCCAACATTCGTCAGGCCCACAATTCCAATTGGGCTAAAAACAATTATGGGTTGTAATCGGCATGTAGCCCACTAAAAATATTTTGGCCTAAATCAGCATAAGCTTTCTTATTTTTGGTAGGCATGTGCCCACAGTCGGTCTTTAACAGGCCTAAAATTTGGGCCCTTAGTAACAACATGCCATTAACATGTGTAAATATCTCACAGGCCTAATATGGCCCATAAATAACATGGTCCTTTAATAGACCGAAACTCATATTGGGCCCTAATTGGGCCAGATTATGCCCATTGCTTTTAGCAGGCCGAAAGATTAGTGGGCCTAAAATGTGCCAAGTAATCCACTGGCCATTTGCAAGCCGAAATGTGTATCAGCTCATGGTGTCCCATTTACAATGTGGATCGTTCACATGCCGAAATTCAGACGGGTCGTAAATGCGCCGACCTAGTACACGGGCCTTTACCAGGCCGGAAGTGTGGTCGGGCTTCATTAGTATCAGCGTTTATATGGGACATTAATAGGCCCGGTGTGACGTTGGGCCACATATGGCCCATGGATTTCGGTCGACGTTAATAGGCCAAAAAACATAACAGGTTGGAAGTGACCCAAATCCACAGTGGGCCACTAACAGGACGAATGTCAGACATGACCGAATATGACCCAATTCTTTCACTTCATTTATGAGCCAAAAGTTTCATTGGGCAATAAATAGGCCCAAATGTTGTAGGACCTTTAACAGACCGGAAACGCACCGGGCCGTAATTTGGCCCAAATACTTAGCGGGCTGTTAACGGGCCAGAAGTGACCATGGGCCGCAATGATGACAAATCTAGAACGGGTCATTGACGGGCCCATTTGACACTATTCCTACGGGCCTTAACTGCGAATGGGTCATCTGCAAGCAGGCCATTAATGGGCCAGCCCGCTAATTTTGACTGGGCCAGTCTTTTTAACCTAAGTGGGTTGTTGTTGGGCCTTGCCACGTGTCGACGTATCATAGGCGCCTCCTGTCCATTGAGTTGTTAACATCTGTCCCAACACGGAGCTAAGACGTGGTTGCTAGAGCCAATGAGAATTTTACACGTGGAAAATTCTCATTGGTCTCGGCTGTTAACAGGTTATCGAATCCAAACTGGAACCTGGTAGCTTAACGGCGACCCATTACGGTGGATGCCACGTGTCGGTTACCCTTGACGAAAGCACTTCCATGACGCGCCATTTATCTTCATGGAAGTGGACACTTCCGTGATGATAATTTTGGTATTGTCATGGAACACTTTTACACATCACATGTATGACTATCTTTATTTTGTTATAAAATCGTCATGGATGTACATGCATGATAGAAAACGTGACCTACTGTGACAAACACGTATCATCACAGAAGTGTTTTTTGTCCAATAGTTGCTCCGATCGCTGGCAAGGTAGAGTAGGACATGGAACACGCATCGGCTCACCGGACTCGAGGCGTCGTCATCTCCCATGCCTTACTCTTCCTCGTTGGAGTTCGTGCCTTGCATGTAGTCGGTGGATGTGAGGTCGATGATAGATCCGTTGTGGTCGGAGTCGGCGACGTCCACCATGATGTTGCAGTGCGGCACCATACGCGGCGCTGGAGTGTGTGACCCCTCCTTGCCAACATCTGCCGCGAGGGTTGTCGCAGCCTCGTGCGTCTGCTGCCTCACATGGCAGGCACGTTGCGCCATACTTGTGGCCGACGAGGCCCGTTCATTCACCACCGCCTCGCGCGCCAATGAAGGGGTTACACATCCAGCACGGCGTTCAAATGCTAGACGGACCGCACTGCCTCTAATGAGTCAGCGGCGACACGCCTCGGCCGGATCCATGCGCCATTTGGGCGGACGCAATGGATTCCCACCAAATGGAGGCCGAGCGCTGCCGTCGGGCGGACTCCTCCCAGGAGCGGCAGAGCGCAAGGTGGATGGTCATCTCCTCCTCGAGGCCGCGTTGGACGAGCTCCGGATCAAAGGATCGGTAGGTGTACGACTCGAATCCGCTGCCCGCCATGCCGAAGAAGATGGAAGATCTCCGGATGGGAGCTTGGCGAACGGGAGTGGACTGAAGGGGAGTGGAGTGGAGTGGAATGCGGCTAGGGTTTCGCCAGGAGTACGAATAGGGTCCAATTTATGTGGGGTCAGGTGGACCAGAGTGGGCCGAAACCAACATGGTGGGCGCATCCGGACGTCCTATATACGCCCCACATATGTGCTGGAAATGGGGGTGTCAGTCAGTCCAGACGTTTGGGCCGGATTTGAGGAGCCCGGTTGAGTGGTAATTTTTCGTCCGAACACTGATCGAGCAGCCTGCACGAGCGTTTAGGACGTGTATGAGAGGTCCGGTTGTCGATGCTCTTATGGGCTTCCCACCTGTTCTAATTGGTGTTGTAGCCGCTGATTGTGCAGCTACTAGCTAATTGAAATGCAAAAAAAGGACAAAATAACTTGCACAATTCCCTTTTTTAGTGTTCATTTATATTTATGACCTCGGATAAAGGACAAAATACCCGCACAATTTCCTTCTTTTAGTGTTTATGTAAATATCACGCCAATCAGCTGCAATTTTGTAACTGGGAAACGAGAATTGTTTCGTCACGAGGCAGCAAGCAAAGTCTAGCGCTGAATTGTGTCTATGTGTCAGTCGTGAAGACAGTAACAATATCAAAGCCTTGCACGGCTTCGACCAGTGCTTTCGTCTTTTATGTTCTCCTCCCCCTGGTTACCGCTTCACTGCAATGTGAATGCACATGAGAATCACAAACCAAACATGGTCATACTTTTCCAAATGGGCGCTCCTAAAAGATCCATCGTCTCGAGGGTCATTGAATTTGATGGATTGAGCGATCGAGCCTCACTTTCTATTATTGCGACACAGGTCTGTTGCGGAAAATTTCTATAACATAGGTTATGTTGCGGAAAATTTCTGCAACACAGGTCATGTTGCAGAAATTTTTGCAAGATATTTTTTGCAACAAAGATCTTATTTCAGTTTTATTTTTACAACAAAGGTCTGGTTGCAATTTATTTCCTCTCTTCCTTAATATTTGTTTTTTATAGATTTCAAATGGACTACTACATACAAATGTATGTAGGCATGTTTGAGTGTAGATTCACTCATTATCTTCATATGTAGTCATTTATTGAAATCTCCAAAAGGACAAATATTTAAGAACGGAGGAAGTAGTTATTTTACGACAGAGATCTCATTACAAATTTAATTTTTCTGTAACATGTCTTGTCACAGTTTTTGCAAGTCATTCGTAGTGGACAGTGAGCAGCAAACAACGGCCACGTTGACTGAAAGAAAGAGAAAAAGGCCGATCGGTCAAGAGGCCATTGACTGAAAGAAAGAGAAAAAGGCCGTTCAGTCAAGACACGTGTCGTGTGGACAAGCCAGTGGATGCTCGCGTGCGATCCGTCGTTAGGCTGGTCATAGTGGAAGTAACATAGATAGTAACATAGATGTCACATAAACAAAAATGATAATGTGGCAATTAGTTAATAAGGAAAAAGGCAAATAGAGTAACATAATATGTTACCATCACATAACGCTTTTCAATGCATAATGAGTCTACAAATTAATAAATGAAGCCAACTATGTTACCTATGACACTACCCACTATGAAAATGGTAACATAGACTAGCGACGCGGATTTTTGGGACATGGTGGCAGGCGATGCCGAAATCTCGAGCGTCCGCATGGGCATCGCGATTGCTACTTAATATAAGCCTCTGCGTAATACGGAGCAAGTAATTCACAGGCCAACATAAATACACAATGTTAGACTAGCCACAATGGATAGTAATATACACATATCTCTAGACTATGTTACTACTTCATAGTGGGTAGTAACTTAAGTGTGGTAACATGTAAAGATTCATTTATTAAGTTATAGACTCATATTGCATTGGGACATATGATGTTACAGTAACTAGCTAAGTTACTACAACTACCTCTCTCTCTTCATTAACCCGTTGCCGCATAAGCAAATTTGCTGAGTTGGACTCGATGTTACTGCTGAAGTTACTCCCACTGTGGCTAGTCTTATACCTTGCACGTGTAGGCCAGATCTCATTTAATATGTGTATGAATACCGGCTCATCTAGCGACGCCCCTTGTAGGTTGGGTCAGTCATAACTGCAGTGGACGTGGGGCAGCCGTCCATAAGAACCGGCCTTGCTCATGGCGTGCCTTGTAGCTCATGTTCGAGTTGCGTCCCTGTGGAGAGCAGAGCAAGAGTGCTTGGCTTTGGCTTCGTTGGGTCATAGTTAATGTACCACTTTGACTAAGCACACAAATTTAGCTGCAACCATGACAAAAAATTTATATACATTTTGGTAATTAAATGCAGCTCGTAGTTCGCTTAGGAATCTTTGGAGCTGATTTTGATGTCTCTAATTTGTCAAAAATGAGAATTATAATTTTTGGTAAACAAGTATGATTGTGAAGCTGAGATCAAAACCAAAGCCGCAAAAAACGTATCATTCTCTCATATCGGTGGTGCTCAAATATTCTATAAGCCATGTAAAAATATTTTAACTTTTATGTAGAATCTGCGAACTGATTTTTTATTAATGTTGTGTTTTAAAATTCAAGTTGTAATTTTCATGATTCGAGCTAACGACGAAGAATGAAGCTAACTGATTTTTTCTGTAAGAAGATGATACATGTAAAGATTTCAGTTGTAAATCAGTAGTCCAAAACATGTGACAAAACTAAAATACCAAACTGTGATTATGGCTAGGGTTAATGAATCACGACCTGCTCCTAATGAATGAATACAGGCTGAGGAGGTAGTACACTGGATAAATGAAGCCATTAATTAGTCCTGGGTGCCTTGATTGCTGGCAGGCATTTACAACGTGAGTGAGTAGTTATAACAAGCAGCCAATACTGGATCATACATTGAGTAGTTTGGTCCAAACTTAAATTACTAACTACTCCCTCCGTCCGGGAAAAGTTGTCTCCGACGACATTTTGCGAAAATCACCTCCCCTTTCCTCCGACAAACAACACACTCCCCGCGCCAGAGCCAGAGCTCCCTTGCTCGTCTCCCCCTCGCCGGAGCCCCCCCCCGCCGGCGCTCCCCCGCGCCAGAGCTCACCTCCTCTGCTCCCCCGCATAGCTCTCCCGCGCGTCGCCGGAGCTCCCTCCCCCCACGCCACTGCCGCGTTGCTTCCCCCCTCCTCGTTCCTCTCATCGTCCCCCCATGGCGAATCACGGCGAGGAAGGCTCGACTTTTTTCGATCTGCTATCCGACGGCGTCCTTCCCCGAGGGCGGCGAGCCGGAGCTTCCCCTGCGCGTCGTCGACCACCTCCTCATTGGCTGGACGCCGTCGACCACGAACCCAGTATTCTCCAAGCGCACGCCGCTGTGTGGGTCGCCGAGACGCCGAGGCCGAGGCGGAGCTCCAGGCCATCGAGGTCGCGTACGCCGCCGAGTCCGGCAAGCGCCGCCAACTCCCAGACTGGTCCAAGGCACCCGCCCCCGCCTCCGTCTGCCCATAGCCCAACCCAGTCCCCTCGCCCCCCTCCTGCCAAGGTGCGGCTCCCCCCTCTTCTTGCCTCCCGCTTTCCCCTTCTTGTACTCCAAAATGCTTCTTTTGAGTACATCAGCTGTCAATTTTAGTCTATCTTGAAGCTTGGGAGCTTCTTTAGCAAGTTCACTGTAAAATTGAGTACAAGATCACGGAAAATTTTCTGGAGTGTATGTTCTGCAGTCACTGAATTTTCTCGAGTGCATGTTTACTGAATTTTCTGAAGTGTATGTTCACTGAATTTGGTTTTCAGTAGTGTTAAGAGTTCAAATCAATAGTGCAGGTTCGTGTACATGGCCACCCCCCATGGATATGCATTGGGGCGCTCCTGGGAGAGAGGATTCATGGCCATCCTAGCTAGCTGCTAGGTGGAGAACGTGTTAGGTTCTTGCTGTCCGTGGCAAAAGCTGGGGCGATCGAGTAGGAGTAGCTAGCAGTGTTGATGGTGTGTGGTGTAGAGAACCATGCAGATGTCATGGGCAGGCACTCATAGTCTAAATTTCATTGATGTCAAATTTTATTTATGTGTCAAGTTTGAAATCAACTTGACTGAACATCAACTTGTTCTGGTTTAGTGTAGAATCACTTAAGTAGATGGAGTAGTTATTTTTTATACTCTCACTGAAGACTGTGTTGCTAAATCGACATCAAGTTTAGGAACAAGTGTGTGTGCCTAAATAATCTTCAGTTTCCACTATATTTACTGTCAAGTCTGAAATTTTGATCTTTACTGTCAAGTCTGATTTGTCTCTGAACATTGGTTACAGTAAATTAGTGGTTAACTGGACATAAGGATTAGATCTTAGCTAGTGCTCTTTTCAGATGGCTTGTTCTCAAAATTTGGTACTCCATTAGAGTAACTTAATTCTCAATATTAACCGTTTCAGTTTCTAACAAGTTTCTTCCATGTGTTCTGAATTAAGTACAGTCAATGATCAAGTGATCTCTTCTCCAAGTTGCCTGAAATTGAATCAGTCATTTAGTTAACTTGGATTTTTTTTTCCAAAATCTGTACATTTAGTCAAGTTTCTTCCATGTGTTCTGAATTAAGTACACTATGGGATCATTTTATTTTACTGTAGATTTGCTTGCAACTGGTTTTAGAAGTATTGCTCGTTTTCCAATTTATGCTGTTTTTTGATCTTTTATGCATAGTTTTATTAGAAGTATTGCTTGTCAAAAGAGTGTTTAGAGATTTTAGGGCTATGTCTAGAAAATCATACCAAGAGTACAAAAGATGAAAGGAGATCTTTCTTGTTGTGGCCAAAAGAAAATGGATGGATATACGTAATGTAGGAGGAGGATCATGTTTTCAGTGCCTTAGTACACAAAAGTAGGCAAAGTTTCTGTAAGAATATACTTAAATCAAGTTTATTCAGTTAACTAAATCAAGTGTATTCAGTTAAGGACAGAATTATTTTGATCAAGTAATTACTGTGACAACATTGCAACATTTCTTCAGAGTACATGATCAGTTTTGCCCCTTTTTAGTAAAGAGGTGCAGCAACTTTCTGGGATTTCTGAAACTTTAGTCACCGGGACAATATACAGTCACCTGGGAGTCACCTGGGATTTCTGAAACAATACCGCCACTTGGACAATTCAAAACAGTTAACTGAAAGTGTCTAAAACAGTTAAGTGTTTCTGGGATTTCTTTTTTCTTCTGCAAGGCATGATTTCTTTTTTCTTCTTCTTTTTTCTCTGGTGTGTCATGTCTTTTTTTTAGACTAAAAGTGAATCAGAGCAAAAATCTTCTATGTCAGTGTGCTAGAAATAAGAAGACAAAATTGGACTAAAATAAATGACTGAAATTGGACAATTGGAAACTTTAGGCATGTTTGCAATTGGACAAATGGTGTATAAATCCAAATAAATCAAATAAATTCAAATGATTCAAATAATCTTAGTTTGCAATTGGAAACTTTAGGCATGTTTGCAATTGGATAAATGGTGCACACTTGTTTATTTCCTCTCTAGTGGCCTAATTCTAGTGGAACTTTGGTTGGTTAGTGCTCTTCTGTTGCTTTTGACTAATCTTAGTTTGACGGACCTGACTTGTGCTCATTTCCAGTGGACTTCACATTCCAAAGGAGGGACAGAATCTGGAGTAATTGATTATTTCCAAAATCGAGTAATCTTCTCAAGTTACATGATCAGTTGTGCTTGACTGAAAATTTTCACAGGAAAATTTTGACTGGAGTAACAGAGGCATAACAGTACAAATTACAGGTATAGATTGCTCTGTTCAACAAACTTCCTATCAGTCCAACAATGTTTCTGAATCTAAACTTTTTCAGTTAACAGAACCTGAACCTGAACATGTTCAGTTAACAGAACCTGAACTTTTTAACCTTCCCTCTCCCTTTCAGGCGAATGTGGATGTTGCACACTATTGTGAAGGTGTAGCACTGCCCAATTAAATTTCCACTTCACATATCTACTTCAATTTCTACTACAAATTCACCTTTTCAACAGCAGACGCGGGGAGAGAAGTCAGACGGCGAGGATGAGCAGAAGCATCAGACGGCGAGGAGGAGCAGAAGCATCAGACGGCGAGGACTCGATCTGGGGGCGTTGGCTTCGCCCAACAGCTGCAGCATCAGAGGCTGGAGGGAATCGCGGCGGCAGCAGAAGGAAGCGGCGGCCGGCGACTTGCCCAAATCCCGCACCGGCGGCCGCGGGCGCGAGGAAGCGGGCAGAGGATGAGGGCGCGGGCCGCACCGGCTAGGGACGCGAGCAGGGCGACGAGGGAGGTGCCTTCAGCCGTGGAGGAGGCGGGCGTCCAGTTGGTCGCCGCGGAGGAGCAGTCACCTCCGTGTGGGCGGCGGCGCAGCTCGCCTTCGTGCAGGCGGCGCAGGCGGGCAGGGGCGCCGCGGATTGGCAGCGGCGGCGCAGCGGCGACGCAGGTGGACGGCAGCGCGCTGGGCTTGTTCCTGCCGCGGGCGTCCGGAGTAGGAAGAAGCAAAGGGGTAATTAGCAGGAGATTTAAAATCCTAAGGGTTTATTTGCAAAAATCATAATGAACTACGCCGTGGACAACTTTTCCCGGACGGAGGGAGTATTACATTGACGACCTTGGTGAGAAAAAATAATTGCTGGCTGATAGCTGGTTTGGATCGAGAAAAGGTCTAAACTGAAAAGTAAATGAAGTAGACGACGATTGCAGCCTGGGACTAAGCTTCAGTGTTTGTGGAGGAAGAGCACGACAATGGCTGATGCATGGCTGGTTATCTTCTTCGGCAAAGCTTGATTATCTTCGAGAAGTGAGACATGGTAGTAGACTGTTGAGTGCGATATGAGTTGACCTCATCTGGCGCTGCAGAACTGTGTGTAGTTGTTCTCCCGCTTCTAGAATGAACCAGAGCACGTAGATAGGGTGGCACTCGAGGCAGCGTATGAGAGGAAGAGATGCAATTTGATTGGGAAATGGCGTGAGATGAAGGTGGTGGAGAGATAACCTGGGACATGGATGAACACATGGTTGTGAAAGGGGTCGATTCGATGCTAGAAAGCGTGTGTGAAAGAGAAAGAGCAAATAGTAGAAGCAGATTGGGTAGAGGAAGAAAAAGGCCTGGGTGATTTAAAGAGGGAGGAGCGTGGTGCATGTAAGCAGAGTAGTATGCTGCAGCTAGCCGTTGTAATGGATGACTGATTAATTGCATGTCAGGCCGTTCCATGCAATTGACGTGTGGGACTTACAGCTGCCTCTCTGATTTAATACAAAGACTGTACGATGCTTGCATGTGTCAGGGATATCATTATACAAGCTGGCAATATAATAAGTGCACGAATCACGTGGGAGTGGACGGAGCTGATTTCCTCCTCGCGTAGCCGCATGTCCACTCGTGATTTATCGCATAGACTTCGCATAGACTAGTAACATATATCGAATTTGCTATTTCACATCTAGATGTAAAATAACTATCTCACATCTAAGTCCTTCATTGTTGAATTTCTTTTGTCTTTAAAATTCGTGCACTGATGATTTGACGATTTGCTCGCCTTTGATTGTACGATCTGGCGATCCGTAGCGTGCGCTCGCGCAGCCCGCACGGGACGTGCATGCAGCATGCCAGCGTGCGCTAGCCCATGTGTGCTAGCGTGGGCCGCCTTTCCTTTTTTTTTTGTCTATTGTTGTATTGTCTTGATACACTGCAGCTGTGGCAGTTTGTGAGGTTTTTTTTTTGTCTTTTTTTTCATTTTTTATTTTTCTCCCCCTTGCGATACTATGATATGTGTATATATCAGATGACGTGTACAAGCATCTCCTTTGTGCGTGTATATACCATATGATTGTTCATGCATTTTTTTCGTTGTTTTGATTTGTATTCATCTATGCAACACGTCCACGGAATAGTAAATCATGTATCGAAATTGTTAAAACTCATATAGATGAGTGTGATGTCTCATCTAAGTTTCAATCCATTTGTTTTGTCTCTATAAATTTTGTGCAGTTCTTTGATCGGGATTGTTTTATCCTGCGCGTCTGGTGTCGCTCGTCTGTCATTCATTTTTACAGCCCATCACACCGTGCGTATTTATTTTTTGGGCCGTTTTTCATAGTCTTTTTTTCCTGTGTTGTAGTTGAAGATAAGTGTTGTTTGTATAAGTTGAAGAGACGAGCTGACCGTTGGCTCGTCGGCTCTGTTTCTTCGCTCTCTCTATCCCATTGCTCTTTGTCTAAGGAGTAGAGGTGACCCGGCCAAGTTTCTAAACAGTATAATGACGGGCAATGGCCAATTTCTTGTTTTTATTTTTGTTCTCATGTCTAACCCTAATACGTAAGAACCTTGTGTCCTTTTATTATTCTTGTTTCAGTTGCAAGTCGATCACCGACATGCATCTGGGTCCAAACTGTTTTGGTCTTTTCTGCAAGTATACTCCAAACTGGGTTTGCCTTTTTATTTTTTATTCTAGTTGCAAGTCGACCACCGACATGCAAACTGGAGCTTGTCTCGTTTATTTTTATTGTCGCAATTGCAAGTAAACCACCGAGATGCAACTTGGCCCGACATATTTTTAGATTATGTTGCAAGTGCACCCTTGTCATGAAACTAGTTACTGTCACCGTTGCATCTTGTTGATCTCCCGGCATTGGATGATGTATTCTTGTGTCTTCTTGTTATGTTTTGTCTAATTGTCCCTTAAATAAGGCCCAATCCATTTTTTGTTCTAGGTGCAAGTCCAACCACACACTGACATGCAATAGAGGTCCCATCTTTTTAAACTTTTGTTTTTTCTCCTTTTAGTCTTTTAAATCCATGGTTTTTAAAATTTTATAAGTATTTTTTAATTCATCATTTGATTTATTTTTTCACCATTTTCCTGCAAGCTCTACCTTCTGACTCCCTTATTGTTGTTTGTTTATTGTATATCCTGTTGTTGGCTTAGGCATGTTCGACTCCGTTTTTATTGGCCCTCAACTCATAACTGGGGTTTGGCCTTTTTTGTCCTAATTGCAAGTCCATCCTCGACTCGCAAATGGAATCCGTTCTTTTTTTGTCCCATTTGCAAGTCCGCCCTTGACTCGCAACTGGGATCCGATCTTTTTTTGTCCCGGTTGCAAGTCCATCCTTGACTCGCAACTCGGGCCCAACGTTTTTTCCTCCCAATTGCAAGTCCGCTCTCGACTCTGGGACCCGAACTTTTTTTGTCTTAGTTGCAAGTTCACCATCAACTCGCAACTGGGGCCCGACTTTTTTCTATTTGCAAGTCCACCCTCGACTCACAGTTAGGGACCGAACGTTTTTGTCCCAGTTGCAATAACCCTCGACTTGTAACTCAGACCTGGCCCTTTTTTGTCCCAGTTGCAATCCACACTTGAGTCGCAGCTGGGCATGGCCTTTTTTTCTTGGTTGCAATTGCACTCTTAACTCGCAATTGGGTCTCAATGTTTTTTGTCCTAATTGCATGTCCACCCTCGACCCACAATTGGGGTCCTGCCTTTTCTTTCCAGTTGAAAATTCAACTGTGGCCAAACCATTTTTGTCCTAATTGTAAGTCCACTCTCGATGCAAATGGGGCTAGAATTTTTTTCCAAGTTGCAAGTCCGCCCTAGACTCGCAACTGGGGCCCAACATTTTTTGTCTGAGTTGCAAGTCCACCCTCGACTCGTAATTAGGGCATAGCCTTTTTTGTCCGAGTTGCGAGTTCATCCTCGACTCGCAACTGGGGCCCAACCTTTTTTATCCGAGTTGCAAGTCCACCCTCGACTCGCAACTAGGGTCCAACCTTTTTTGTCTAAGTTGCAAGTTCGCCATCGACTCGCAACTGGGGCCCAACATTTTTTGTCCGGGATGCAAGTCCACTCTCGACTCGCAACTAGAGCTCAACCTTTTTTGTCCGAGTTGCAAGTTCACCCTCGACTCGCAACTAGTGTCCGACATTTTTTAGTCTCAATTGCTAGTCCTCCCTCGATTCGCAACTGGGCCCGACCTTTTTCCCAGTTGCAAGTCCACTGACGACTCGCAACTAGAGCTCGACCTTTTCTAGTCCCAGCTACAAGTCCACCCTTGACTCGCAATTAGGGTCCAACCATTTCCGTCGCCAGTTGCAAGTCCAAACTCGACTCGCAACTGGGGTCCGACCTTTTTTATTCCCAATTGAGAGTCCACCCTCGACTTGCCATTGGGGGTCCAACATTTTTTTCCTACTTTCAAGTCCACCCTAATCGGCGAACAAACTGAAGATGAGCCGACCCAAGCAGCTAGGATACCTTTTTTGTTTTGCTTCATTTTCTTCATCTTTTTCTGCTTTTTTATTTATCATTTTTCTTCATTGTTTTACATCTCCTTTTTTATTTTTTACTTTTCAGAAGTTGATCTCATTTTTTCATATTCTGGTAATTTTTGTTTGTTCATAAATTCACAGGTTTCAATACATGTTTCAAAATTTGTAAATTAGTTCATTTTTCTAAAATTGTTCATGCTGATAAAAAGTTTAAAAGCAAATCCGAATGTGTTTATTTTTTTTGTTCTCTTCTTATTTATCTATTTTATTTGTTTTTTCCTGTTCACTTTTAGTTCAATGTATATAAAAAAGTTCGCTTTTAGTTCATCGTATATAAAAAAGTTCATGTATACCAAAAACAATGTTCAATGTGGATTGGGAAAAAAATAGTGTGTATTCAGAAAATGATCATCATATATTAAAGCATTGTTCACCGTATATTAGAACATTTTTGGTATTCGTCAACATTTTTTATAGTTTGAAAAAACTTCTGTAAATTCATGAACATGTTTTTGAAATATGTGTTGATGAAATTTTGTTCTTTACTGAAAATTAATTATATAAATATAATAGTGTAAAACACAAAAAGCAATAGGCAAAAAATAAAATAAATCGTTGGTAGCCTCGAAGCTAGCTATGGGAGATGTCCTTGTAAATGTATAATGATCAGAGGCAAGAGGTAACAAGTCGATTTAGCACTAGCGATCATTTTGTTTTCCAGAAAAAGCTAGCGATCAGGTTCCTTGTATGGGTAGCTAGCAACCAGATTTTCTTTTTATGAGGGGAGCTAGTGACCAGATTTGCATATACGCCGGTCACCAAGGCAGACGCAGGACGAGGTAGTTTTTAGTTTTGGGCTTTCACAAATTAAAATCAAACAAACAGGACAAACAAACAGGAAAAAAAAACTTATCTCACATCTAGATGTGACATAGACGGACCCAACATATATATGTTACTAGTCTAAGTTACTCTCCAGCATTAGAAACCAAGCGTTTTCCTTTCCAAATGGCCAATCATTGGTAGAATCCAAATCCGTAGAGAAATCTTGCCACGGATTCTCAACGAAAATCCAGAGACTTACTGCTAAGAACGAAAATCCAGAGTAAAACCATTGCAGAAGTAAATAGAGTAGGACGACATGCAAACTGTGAACATGTAAAACTGACAACGGAACACACGAATAAAAGGCTGCAGTGAAATATTGCCATCAAGAGTATGCTGGCATCGTGAGCGATATACTTGCATTACACAAGTCTTGCAGGCTGCCGTCAAAATCTCCCCAGTCGCCTAGCCTCCTTTGCATTTGGCGCCTGGATAACTAATGTAAGGTCAATTACCATATCAACCTAAGCCGACTCAACATAACATGAATTAAGCTCGAAACCTCAAATGCTGCTGGTGTTTTCAGTGACACCCTCCTATCTAAAAAGGGTTCCCTTCGGTACTTGAACAGGCTGATCATTCTTTACGCTTCTGCAGGGAGAACGTGCTGCCATGGCCTGTTTGCGTGCTGGGTGGCATCGCGCTGGTCACAGAAGGCAGGCCGAACGTATCGCCCTCTTCTTGCGGTCCTGCTTCCTCAACTTCTTCTGCCTGTTGGTTCCCTCCTTTCGGGCTGCTGGACTGGCTTATATGCTTGTATATCTGGAGAGACTGGGCTATCATAGATGATGGGTTGCCAGCGTCGCTTGGAAGAAGCATTGTCGTGGTCTACATTTCATAATGAAACATCAGTACTTTGCCAAACACCATAAGGATTCATGAATCAGGGAAATGAAACTTAAAATATCTCACATTCTTGGCCAGAGCAGCAAATGCTGTGATGTACTGTTCAGCAATTCTCAGTTTTGCAGCCTGACAGGAGAGAATGAACAGCACAACATGAGCAGCGAAACCTTACTGTTTTGATAGATAACTTCTCCATAAGCAACAGTAATGTCAATTAAATGCAATATTAAAATGGGAGTTGGCAAATCATGATACCTCAGCACTGCCTTCAGCTCTCATGGACTCTGAGACCATTCTAATCCCTTCGGCCGTAGCTTGTGACTTGGAAAGAATCGCTTCAGCCTCACCTGATGTTTATTACCAAAAATAAATGAGCCCAAATGGCACACAAATTCCCCTTCAGAAAAAAAATACAAAACAAAATGTTTCAACCTAACCAAAACCATCCACACTAGCAGCCCAATCTTCAAATGAGCAAGATGATGAACATGATAAATAGAATAAAGAGGATGCATGATGTGAGCACAATTATGACAAAACTTATCAGGTGCATGCGGACCATATCTGAAGAGGTTAGCACAACAAATGGGGAGATGGGCAAGTTTGAAAGCAAGGAGGGTGATGGCAGAACAAATAGCACAAACAGAACCGATGCATGCTACACAAATCAATAGACCACGTTGTCATTGCAGCATAGAAATGATAAGATTTGAATTGAACATACCCTTGGCGCGGTTTGCCTGATCCAACATAGCCCCTGTTAAGAATAAATGGTAAGTGTCAAACATAAAGACCCAGCTTTTAGTAAAATTTCATATAGGTCATACTACTATATGCGCATGTTATCTGAGCCGCTGGTCCTCCTTGGGATCAGAGCAGTTGGTTGTATAAACTAACTTATTCAGGATTCTAACACTATTATTATATGAGCGCTGCTATGCACACAACGCTGTGCGGACGATTTATGCACAACAGCGCATATCAGTTCATCCATGCATACCATCAAAGTGCAGTACACGGCTGGATTGCCTATCGTGCCGCTGTCGTGCAGGCATGCATTGTCCGCACAGCAGTTTTGTTATTGCATGGTGCTTGCATGACCTGTCCCTACTTCATAAATGTTGGGGCCATCATTGGTCCTATACGGTCATGGCGTCAGCATACTTTGCTGGACTGGGTGCGAGGCCATATGATCTGCTGACGAGTCATACCAATGAAGCCAACGGCCCAATTCATTGGCTGCTGCCAATTGTCCACATCAGTTTCTTTATTCTACCCTTACAACCAGCCTGCACCCGAAACAAGAATTCAGGATCCTTTTTGGGTCCGTTTGAATTTTGGGTCATACTTTGACTAAAAATATGAGATGTATATTATAAAAACTATACTATTAGATATTTGTTCGAAAGAGCTTTCCTACCATATAATTATTGTGACATATAGTTCATATTTTATTAGTTAAATTTTATGATCAAAATGTAAGGGGCCCAATAAACCCCGACACAGGAAGTAGCACATCGAAAACCTCAAATTGTCTTCTTGACATCATCATCAGCTTCGAATCTACTTATTTGCCCACAGAGATTCCATAGAGGCCGTTTCGTGAGTGGCACTTTCTCCACTGCTCCGAAGAACTCTCTAATAATGTTGTACACCTTACTAATGTTGATTATTCTTCCTCAAATTCCTAATTAGGTCCCTTGTGTACACATCAATGTGCTTGTGAGATGGCCAATGCATCATCTCCCTGCATATTGGTGTCAGGATGTGATTGTGCTTCACTCGGTGCTCTGTTATGTACCATCCATTGTCCACCATGCATAGCAGCCTAATCATCGCTGGGCATCCACACCGGCGGAACCTTGTGTTCTCACACAATGGCTTCCCCTGTTTCTTTAACCAATCTCCTGATTAGTTACACCCCTATTTTCAGAAATGGGCACAAATATGCATAAATAGGGACTTACCAAGTACCCCCAAACAAGATCCTGATTGTATCCTCATTGAGATGTGGAGAGGCCTCGGAGACATAGCGATAGTATCGCTAACTAAGCTTTTCAACCTCATTTTTCGGGCAAACAAGATGCCAGGAGAATTGAGGCGGAGTATATTAGTAGTAATCTTCAAGAACAAGGGGGCTGTTCAAAGTTGTACTATTTACCGTGGAATTAAGCTGATGACCATAAAATGAAGCTATGGGAGAGTTATTGAGCACCGCTTAAGAGGAATGACAAGCGTGACTAAAAATCTGTTTAATCCCATGCCTGAGGGGTCGACCATGGAAGCCATTTTCTTGGTACGACAACTTATGGAGATACAAGAAGCAAAAGGACCTGCATATGGTGTTTCATTGACTTGGGGAAGGCCTATGATAAGATACCAGAAATGTCATGTGGTGGGCCTTGGAGAAACAAAGTCCCAACAAAGTACTCCCTCTGTAAACTAATATAAGGCCGTTTATATTAGTCTATAGAGGGAGTACATTACACTCACCAAGGACATGTACAATAATGTTGTGACAAGCGTTCGAACAAGTGATGGCTACACTGATAACTTTCCGATTAAAACTGCACCAAGGGTCAGCTTTGAGCCCTTATCTTTTTGCCTTGATGATGGATATCACAAGGAGATATCCCATGGTGTATGCTCTTTGCGGATGATGTGGTGCTAGTCAATGATAGTTGGACTGGGGTTAATAGAACGTTAGAGCTTTGGAGACAAACTTTGGAATCAAAAGGTTTCATTTAGTAGAACTAAAACTGAGTACAAGAGGTGTGGTTTTAGGGGCTGTTTGGTTCTAGGCCTAGTATTGCCACACTTTGCCACACATTTTTGCCAAGCTTGCCTAAGGTTAGTTCATCAAAATGAGAGCCACAAGTTGGCAAGCCTAAGGGAATCTTGCCACACTTTTTGTATGTATGCCATGTGGGACCCAAGTGTGGCTTGCCTAAGGTGTGGCTTGAACCAAACACTCACCTAAGTTGGTCAAACTTGCCTAACCATAGGTGTGGCAATCTTTGGCAAAGTTAGTCACAAACCAAACAACCCCTTAGTACTACTAGGCACAAGGAGGTTAGCCTTGATGGGCAGGTGGTACCTCATAAGGACACCTTTCGATATTTGGGTCAATGTTGCAAAAGGATGGTAATATCGATGAAGATGTGAGCCATCGAATCAAAGCGGATGGATGAAGTGGCGCCTAGCTTCTGGCGTTCTCTGTGACAAGAGAGTGCCACAAAAGCTAAAAGGCAGGTTCTATAGGACGGCGATTCGACCCGCAATGTTGTATTGCATTGAGTGTTGGCCGACTAAAAGGCGACATGTTCAACAGTTGAGTGTAGCGGAAATGCGCATGTTGAGATGGATGTGTGGCCACACAAGAAAGGATCGGGTCCGGAATGATGATATACATGATAGAGTTGGGGTAGCACCGATTAAAGAGAAGCTTGTCCTACATCGTCTGAGATGGTACGCAGACCTCCAGAAGCTCCAGTGCATAGCGAATGGTTAAAGTGTGCTAATAATGTCAAGAGAGGTCGGGGTAGACCAAACTCGACAAGGGAGGAATCCGCAAGGAGAGATCTGAAGGACTGGAATATCGCCAAAGAACTAGCCATGGACAGGGGTGCGTGTAGAGTACAGAGTATTCACGTGCAATAACCATGAGTTGGTTTCAAGATCTAATGGGTTTCAGCTCTAGCCTACCCCAACTTGTTTGGGACTAAACTCTTCTCACACCAGATACCAAACCCATGTTCCCAGAAATATAGGTTATAAAAGTCACACGCCTCTGTGAGTGAGTCTAAGGTGGCACTCAACTCTGGTTTACACACTTCATTTCCAGGGCTGTCTGCAAAGCCTTCGATGTTTTTTTTTCTAGAACCCTCATCCTGCTAGGTTATGGTGCTCTTTCAAGTGGGTTACTACCAACTCTAACCCTGTGGTAAACAAAAGGAAGCTTATTTAGCGAACGACCACATCTCAATGACAAGTACCAATGACATGCTAATATGCTTATTCCTAGCAAATCCAAGTATGACATGTATACACGCCACGGTGCATCATTGACCACTTAATACATACTAAGCCAAGAAACTGATTGTTTGATCCCAAAAAAAAGGCCACTGACTGTCTTTAAAATGCCTTGGTGTCAGTTCAGCAATCTGTCAGCACCTTCCGAAATAATCTTTCCTACGTTAACACACATCGCCTCACGTATTCAATCTACTTGCAAATATGAATGAACAATTCATTTGCGACCCCCCATCATGCTCAGTGGCATACATAATACGCACTGCGCCATACCAATTTCCAACCTGTTCTATCTGCTCCTAAAACAGTCAGGGATTCCACACTAGCACTTGCTGTCCCCCAAGTCAGAATTACGAACTGCGAATTTGTTACATTCTGGTAGTTGTTTAGCTCTTAATCCACCCCGGCGCCTGGGGATCCGGCTTGATTGCAGATTCACCGGACTCGGAGGGCACCCTGTTTCTGCTGTTAGCATCATTCGCTTCCAACTCGCCGCCTTGCAAATCCGCCGCGACGGACGACTCCGGAACGCCTCCCACAAGCCTGCTACCCACTTCGCTTCTTGCATTCAGATCCGACCCCGACTGCTGCACTCCATTGGGGAAGATTGGCAGACTGCAACGGCGAATCGTGCAGATCAGCTCACACAAGTGGGGGCGGCAAATTCAGCAAGATCATATAGCTATACGCTTACTGGCACCAGATCCACATGAAAATCACCGCAGCGGCGCCATCCATTGTTGTAGGTGCGACGAGCGCTTCCATCCTCTCCCCCTCTGCGGCACCTATAGTCTTCCTTGGAAAGGTGGAGTTCTGTATGCAGTGCGTCCAAAAAAAAATATGTACCATCATACAGCTACAAGTCAACCACTGTACTCCGGTCCACCTGCCAGCCTCATGTCTAAGTTGTGGGTCCTGCCCCTCATGCGCTACGAAATGTACGGAGCACTCTCTACGTCACGAAGAACTCGTACCTATACGACTACAACGCGCACAGTCAATAAACGAATATCTGCCGCTCGCACAAGTCTCATTTAATGAAGGCGGCAGCGATCCATCGAGCAACTCGTTCGGTCAGGATAATGGGACTATATGCCGGTATGAACCATATTGCCGCGTCCCAACTTTTATTGTTATTTTCAAGCAACACAACTTAAAATATCACAATCCATCACTGCTACTAAAATAGGTTAACATAGACATCACTAACAGTAAAGCACTTGGGATGAATTAATGTGGTTAAGCTACAATAAAGGTGGAGTCCATCTCATAGGCATCCCCTTTTCAGATGAATTATTAGAGAAAATACCAATTTGAACAAAGATAAAAGATCATGTGCTACTCACCTTCTGACTGGAGAATTTGAGCACGCTTTCTCCTTTCTGCCTCTGCTTGCATCTCCATAGCATTCTTCACGCCCGGTGGAGGAGAAATGTCCCCTGCAAAGTCGGTTTGGAAATATCAGAAATTTAACAGATATATAAATCTAATAGGTCAAAAACAGGAAAAGGTACTGATCTCAGAGGAAAGTAATATGCAGGATCGGTTTAGAAACACCAGAAATTAAACAGATATAACTGTAATATGTCAAAAACAGAAAAACATACTGATCTCATAACGAAGACACTTCAAGCCCCAGTCTGTCGAAGCCTCATTTATGGACCTCTGTCAAAAAAGAATTTCAGAAGGTACAACATATAACTGTGCTGAAGTATGATAAGGAAATGGAAATAGTGAAGCCCAATACATTAGAAGAAAAAGAGCACATGACTTTGTAATATTAAGTTGCTTCTTGGTAAACCTGGGAATAGTTTGTAATCCAGATTAAACCCAGCCCAATCCATACAAGTATAAGTCCAACAATCAGACCAGACCAGACCAAACTGCAAATGCTATAATCCAAACCAATCCAAACTGTACGTATTTTCAAGCCAAACCCATCCAACCCAGTCCCCACATACAATTTCAATCTGAAGTTTCAAACCAAGGGCGTGTCCAATTACTACGGGAAGAGAGGCGTTGGAAGGGTGATTAGCTGCTGCTGCATGTTACTCACCACCACAACGTACGTACATAGAACAAGCTATAATGCTAGATACTATATATGACTAGCTGCACTCCGTCCATCACGGTATAAGACGATCTTGTTCGCACTGTCCGACCTCGTCGGCCAACTCGCCGGCGCCGTCGAGCGGGAAGAAGGGGCACCTCGTAGGGCGCCATGTGACTGTTGTATATCACACTGTCTGGCAGTAGTTGAGCAGTTCGGCCACGGCCTGCGCCACACACAGCCTGCAGTTCGCCACCGCCTCCGCCGCCACCGAGCTGCGCCATGCCCATCGCCAGCCCCTTGTTCGCACCGTCGCCGGAGTCGTTGGACATGAGCTTCATTGCGCTTGGTTGAACGCGACCAGATACATCAGCCCATGCCGGTGGCGTTCTGGGTGTTGAGAAGGCTGAGCATGTAGCCCGTGTCCGCACCGCCACGGCCAACCAGAGCATGCAGTCCTACCGCGGGACGTCGCCGCGGCACTGTGCAAGGCTCCATGTCGCCAAGGAGGAGCAGCCAGCGGTGGCCATGGCGTAGCAGGCGGAGGCGTGCGGGACGAGGCCGCCAGAACCTGGTCGATGCTGGTTTGTGTCTCTACTAGAGCATGGACGTGACATGGCGAGCAGGAGCATCATCATCGGCACCAGTAGTGGAGACGACAAGGAAGACGTTGCCAATGGGTGATTGCTTTTCCTGGCAAAAACAAGGGTGATTGCTTTGATCGGGACCCTAACCTGGTCCCTGATTTAGTTCTCCGTCCATGGGTTAGAATGGTTTGAGACTGTTTGTTCTGTGACCAGACCGAACCAGACCGAACCGATAATAGGAAAAGCCCAAACCAAACCAGCTTACATTAGGAGCTCAGCCCATTTAATCCAAACCAAAAGAGACCAATAGGAAAACCGATTTGAAATTGTGGTTTGTGTCCAAACTGTTCCCAGGTTTACTTCTTGGTTAAGTTGGCTAGTTAAAAGGGGCATGATTTTAAGATACAACTACTTCATGACAGACATTTAGTGACAGTAATCCACAGAAAAAGGCAATCAATCTTCAAAGGAATTGTACAATTATTCTTCAGAGAAGAACTTTATATACAGAACTGGTAAATCAAACTAGGATGTTGTTGCTGAAAACTCAGATGCAATAAAGTTATTTTACCTTTCAGGCTTTCACATTTAATGTTACTGTATAAAGTAAAGACCCTACTGTTTTTGCAACTGCTCTTTATATTCCATGTTTATATTTGTAAGTTAATTCCTCGTTCTTGCAAAAAATAGTTAATACATAAACCAACATTTAGTTTACCATCACAGCAATGTAAACAACCACACTTAACAAAGTCTAGCTATTCTGAATAGATGAGATGAGAACAAGGATTTGTTGGTATATAGATGATGTACAGGCCATAGTATTACAGTTAACATAAGAACACTGCCCATTACTTTTATTACTTATAATAACTTGTAGGTGCTGTTCTCTGCAACAGTTGCCTTGATATAGAAAGAAAAACAAATAGCTCAGATGCGAACAAAATGTCATACCACAATCTTCTCATTCAATGTGTCCCTCTCTTCAAAAGTCTTGTCCAAGGTTATCTTTCCAAGCTCACTTCTCATAGTTGTCTGCGCAAGTTGAATGACTGCAAAAATGGGATTCTCCACGCCATATGAAGCACGGTAGGGATCAACAATCTGCAAAGTTCAAAAACAGAAAGATAAGAATTAATACTAAGGACTTGTCAATTGCCAGCAACAGTCTCTGATTTCCAGAACGCTGACAGTAGAAATGCGAATCCCCACACACTTCACAAAGTAAATAATCAAAACACAAATACTTGCTATATATCTTAAGTTCTTAACAAGAGAATGGAGAAATGTTTCTTTCTTTAGTTAACTTGCAGATACATGAATTAGACCAATAAAAATAACAAGAATGCTCAATATGAACCTGTACAGTGGAAAGAGCATAAACAGACATAACTAATTAATCAACTGTGACGAGTTATCTGAAAGTGTCAGATATCCTCAACACAGATAAAGCAAGCTTGCTAACTTTTATGATCAAACAAAACATATACATACCCACGAAATACAAATCTAACTACCAATTACACCATTCATCACAGTTGCCATCCAACCTGAACCATTTCAACAACATTGAATCAAAAAAAAACTAAGTGTGCTCCCATGAATCCTGTGAAGATTACATGACAAGGAAATGAGCAGTACATGTACAAATGCAACTCATTGCAGTGGAGCTTTACCATCTATATCCCCAAACAATCTAAACAGGATATACCCCAAACCATGTGAAATGCTCAAGAATGGACCTACAAATTACCAAGAGAGCACCTAAGTCAATTATTATTACAAATGTATGCACCCTCTGCCAATGAAATTTGAACAGCAGCATATCCGCACACTTGCTTTTACAGTCAATTGTTACTGCTGTGGCCCTAGGTCAGACCCTAACACTTTTGTGCACCACAAGTCCAGAGCCTTGTTCATTATGGACCCTCATCACCTACCAGATGCACATAAGCCAGATTAACATAGACAGCAGACAAGGTATGGAAGAATGATACAAGTGCCAACATACGAGTCGAAACTAGAAGCAGTATGGAACAACATTGGTTGATATCATGTAACTGACAGGGAATTACATGATGAGGCCATGCATCATCTTAACTTTGCTAATGCTACAGTCATTGAAAGTGAGCCCATGCATTGATCACGTTAAACATAGGCCATGGCATCTACAGCTCAATGCAATCAGGAGGAGCATGCTATACCCATCCTCAAGTCCTACAGAAGTAGATCAACCTGCACCAACTGGACAACTAGTGCCACAACCAATATCCCCACAGAAGTAGAGCAACCTGCATAAACTGGACACGCAGTACCACAATAAACCCCAATATCCCATGCTGATAAATACCAGAAAAAGAATACCAACTATGGGATATCTTTTCTGTCCTAATACAAGGCAAGCTGACTCTGTGAATGTTAGGTGGATAACTAAGGTGAACAGAAATCTTGAGTTTGCTCAGGAAGTGGCCACAAGAGGAGTAATTTACAAATATAAGCATCACACACGAAATCTGTTTTAACAACCAGATGAATTGTCCTAAACTCCAAATCAAGTATTATCTACCCGTCTTCACACTTCCAGCTTGGTTCTCCAGAGTAATTTCCATTGTGACAGAACTTCCGGATTGGAGTATCAAACCACCACCAACAGCAGCAATACAGCATGAACTTGAGGCTATAAAAATCCATCATTGAGGCGCATTTCTAAGACCAGATGACCTGTCCTAATTCAATGTGATGGTGGCTCATGACAACATATAACACGAAACTTCTACCGAAACACGCCGCATTCATCCACCATCTCCCCTGAACGACCGGAAAAGCACCAGATCCCTAGAAGTAACAGCAGAAATGCAGCCTCGCTAGTGAGGACCAAAAGGCAAGGCGAGAACGAGGTATACCTTGACGTAGAGGACGCCGTCGATCTGGATGACCACGTTATCCTTGGTGATAGCGGACTGGTCGGGGATGGGGATGGCTTCCTCCTTGAGAGAGTGCACGTAGGCGATGCGGTCGACGAGGGGGACGAGCCCGTGGATCCCGGAGTCGAGCGTCTTGAGATACTTGCCGAAGCGCTCAATCACGAAGGCCTTCTTCTCCGGCACGATGCTCACGCCCCAGTTCACCGGCGTGCTCAGCGCGTCGAACCTGATACCACCACACGGCGAAACGTCAGACCGCTAGAAGGTTCCGGAACGCGGAAGGAAGTGCTAGGGATTTAAGCGTTACCGTGAAACCTCGTCACGGGCGTAGTAGCGGGACATGGACCGGGCGGCGCCGAGCTGGCGGGGAAGGAGGAGAAGATGCCGCGCGGGGGCGGCGGATCGGCGGAGGAGAGTCGCCATCGTGCGAAATCGGAAGGGAAGAAAGTGCTGGGCTTTTCGGGCGACTCGGGTAGACGGAAGGAAGTGTGAGGTTTTCCTCCCGTGATTTAGGCGAGTCGATACTCTTCAAAAGAATTATATGAGCACAAATCATAAAGAATGTTTTATGATTTGTGAATGTCACATGGGTGGGTAAATGTTTTATAATTTATGAATATCATGTGTCATTCATTAGGATGGATCTAATATAATTCTTTTGAAGAAAATTATATGAGACCAGGTCTCACGGTTTACTCTCTTTTTTTCTTATTTATTTTCTTTTCTATCACAAAAATAATACATTAGAAACTTCAAATACTATTATGTCGGCTAATTACTAAACAATACTATAACCCAGCTAGCTAGGAGCGTTCACAACGATCTCATGCTCTACACCGTACGATTATCTCACTCAATGATCTATATCCTCTTGATGTCCCATTGTATCTGTAACGCCCTCGATACGGCTATATCTCCTACGTGTCGAAGCACGACTTAGAGGCATAACCGCATTGAAACAATGTCGCAAGTAAGGCAATCTTCACAACATCCCATGTAATATAGATGATAATCATGGCCCGACTATGGTGCCAAAATAAAAGATCAACCCAACATGCGACACGGTCCCGATCGTCCCAACTGGGCTCCACTACTGATCATCAGGGAAAGACACGTAGTAACGGCGTGAGTCCTCGTCGAACTCCCACTTGAGCTCAAGCGCGTCATCTGGAACGGAGTCATCAGGCCCTGCATCTGGTTTGGAAGTAATCTGTGAGCCACAGGGACTCAGCAATCTCGCACCCTAACGATCAAGACTATTTAACCTTATAGGTAAAAGCAAGGTAATTATGTGGAGCTGCAGCAAGCGACTAGCATGTATGGTGACTAATCTGTTCGCAAAATAGAGCGAGAAGAAAAGGCAAAGCACGAATGAATAACTAGAGAACAACCTGCGGCAAGCATTACTCCAACACCGTGTTCACTTTCCGGACTCCGCCGAGAAGAGACCATCACGATAACACACTCAATTGATTCATTTTAATTAAGTTAAGGTTCAAGTTATCTACAACCGGATATTAACAAATTTTCATCTGCCCATAACCGCGGGCACGGCTTTTGAAAGTTCAAATCCCTGCAGGGGAGTCCCAACTTAGCCCATGACAAGCTCTCATGGTCAATGAAGGATATACCTTCTCCCGAGACATTCCGATCAGACTCGGTATCCCGGTTCTACAGGACACTTCGACAAGTTAAAACAAATCCAGCAACACCGCCCGAATGTGCCGACAAATCCCGATAGGAGCTGCACATATCTCGTTCTCAGGGCACAGTCGGATAAGCAATCCGTACAACTAAAACCAGCCCTCGAGTTTCCCCGAGGTGGCGCTGCAAGGGGCTTTAGGTTGGACCAACATTCAGAGGAGCACTGGCCCGGGAGGGGTTTAAATAAGATGACCCTCGGGCTCCGGAAACCCAAGGGAAAAAGAGGCTAGGTGGCAAATGGTAAAACCAAGGTTGGGCATTGCTGGAGGAGCTTTATTCAAGGTGAACTGTCAAGGGGTTCCCATTATCACCCAACCGCGTAAGGAACGCAAAATCCGGGAGCATAACACCGATATGACGGAATCTAGGGCGGCAAGAGTGGAACAAAACACTAGGCGAGAGGCCGAGCCTTCCACCCTTTACCAAGTATATAGATGCATTAAGCTAACAAGATAATATAATGATATCCCAACAAGAAAATAATGTTCCAACAAGGAACGGTCTCCGATCTTCACCTGCAACTAGCAACGTTATAAGAGGGGCTGAGCAAAGCGGTAACATAGCCAATCAACGGTTTGCTAGGACATGGTGGGTTAGAGGTTTGACATGGCAATTTGGGAGGCATGATAAGTAAGTGGTAGGCATCGTAGCAAAGGCATAGCAAAAGAGCGAGCATCTAGCAAAGCAGAGATAGAAGTGATTTCGAGGGTATGATCATCTTGCCTGCAAAGTTGTCAGAGTTGACTGGATCCTCGAAAGCAAACTCAACGGGCTCCTTGTTAGCGAACTCGTCTCCCGGCTCTATCCAAATAAGACAAACAAGTAAAAGGAACGCAATCAACCACGTGCACAACTCAAGCAACAAGATGCAACCATGGTATGCTATGTGGGATGCGATATGTGATGCATATGCAAGATTTGACAAAGAATAATTGAACCTGGCCTCTACTTGGAAATCCAAGTGTGCCACTGGAAAGGTGAGATGATTTCGCTTGAAAACGATATAAAGAACGCCGGAATCAGAGACATGGTTTGGAAATGGCAAGCAAAACAAATATGGCACCGGTCTGCGATAAACAGCAAGTAGCCATCTAAATGCAACAAGATAAATATGCTACAGCACCCAAACATGGCAAAAAAATACATGGCAGGGATCCATTCATGAAGCTTAACAAAAGATGAACACTGAGCTATGGCCAATTCATCCATTAACAGGTTCAAACAAGCATGGCAAAAGTGCAATTGGTAAACAGATTTCAGACTTAGTGAAATTAACACTTGTCTGGAATTTCAGATCAGATAGCACACTTTGGAGCATGAAAACTATATTCTACAGGAACTTAACATGGCAAACTAAAGCATGGCATGGAGCTACTCAAAGAGCTTAACAAAAGTCCCTTAGTGACCTTGAGCCAAAAGGGATCAGAAAATACAATTGCAAGTATGTGAACATGGCAAAAATATAAACAGATCACAGACTTAGAGAAAAACTGGAGTATGCAAATCAGATATCAAGTAGGCATGTTTACGAGCTCGATGCACTCACTATAGAGCAAGGCATGACAATCTAAGCATGCACCCATCAATAATACACATTATACAAGCTAGACATGGCAAGAACAACAACATAGCATGCACGGATCAACTACAACATCCTCGGCAAAATCGCTAACAAGTAGACAATCTGCCCAGATTCACGAAATAGCAAAAGTAGAGCTCGATTGACTCAAGTTAGGGTGCTCCATAATTGCAAACAAAGACATGGATGGATAGAGCACTACAAGATTAACAAATCACCCTTACTGGTCATCCTCAAAAGAGGCACGGATCACTAGGAAACAACATGAACATATGGCATATTGATTAAAACAGACCAAGGACTTAGTGGAATTGCTAAGTCCCTGAAATCAGCATTAACGAATGCATCACTTTGCAAGCTTGTGCTAGTCACCACACATATCACAAAAATACATGGATGACACTTCTGGAAAGATGACAAAGCATATAACAAAACGTATGTAGAGCTCAGGGGTATATCATGCATACATTAAACATGGCAAAAATAACAAATAGCTATTTGGAGCAGCAGATCTGACAATTAACTCAAATAGCACTCTTCCAATAGCATTTCGGGCATCAAGATAAACTCAAATGAAAATGATGCAATGAGATGAAATGATGTGCTCTTTGAGACGAACATTTTGATATGCTATATGCCCAAAACGGATCTACGGATGCAAAGTTACGGTACGATGAACATGGCAATATAATCTGCAGACTTAGGAAAAAAATGGAGTCAACCCTAATTTTCAGATCTGGATCCGGCGGCACTGTTCACGCGCCGAACCCGATGTTCGCCGGAAAGCTCGTGGTCACCGGAGTTCGTCGTGGGGGTGGTCGAAGCTCGCCGGAGGAGCTGGTGAGGAGGAGTCGCCGGCGCGGCGCGGTTCGGCGCCGGAGCTCCGGTGGCGCGGCGCGACCGGGCGAGGCGGCGGGAGGACCGGCCGGCGAAGGTCGGTGCGGAGGCGGCCGGCGATGGCGCCGCGGCGGCCGGGGCGCTTCCCGGGTGACGGCGCGAAGGAAGGACGGCGGCGGGGCGCGCCTCGGCTCGGCGGAGGAGATTGGGCCGGGAGGGCCTGCCCCGGGCCCGAGCGGGCTGCGGCGGCGGCGGAGTGGAGCCACGTGGCGCTCGCTGATTCGCCGCGGGTGGCGGCGGCAGCTTTGTCCGTCCGGGCCGGACGTGTCCGGCGCGGCGCGAGGCATTTTTTTAGGGTTTGAGGAAGAAGGACACATGGATTTTGGAGGAGGGCTATTTATAGACATAGAGGGAGCTAGGAGTGTCCAAATGAGGTGCGGTTTTCGGCCACGCGATCGTGATCGAACGCTCTAGATGATGGAGAGGGTTTTGGTGGGTTTTGGGCCAAATTGGAAGGGTGTTGGGCTGCAACACACATGAGGCCTTCTCGGTCCCTCGGTTAACCGTTGGAGCATCAAACGAAGTCCAAATGGTACGAAACTTGACAGGCGGTCTACCGGTAGTAAACCAAGGCCGCTTGGCAAGTCTTGGTCCAATTCGGAAATGTTTAACCCCCACACACGAAAGGAAGGTAGAAATAACCACCGGAGGAGAACGGAGCGCCGGAATGCAAAACGGACAATGGGGAAAATGCTCGGATGCATGAGACAAACACGTATGCAAATGCAATGCACATGATGACATGATATGAAATGCATGACAATGATAACAACACACGGAGACAAAAACCCGAACCCGAGAAAATAAAATAACTTAGCGCCGGAAACGGCAAGAGTTGGATTACATATTAGGTAAATCATATCCGGAGTGTTACAACACTCCACCACTACGAAAGGATCTCGTCCCGAGATCTAGGACTGGAAGAACGCCGGGTACTCAGAACGGAGGTGATCCTCACGTTCCCAGGTGGCTTCACGGTCGGAATGGTGTGACCACTTGACTTTGAGGAATTTGATTGACTTATTGCGAGTCTTGCGTTCAGTCTCTTCAAAAATAGCAACGGGGTGCTCACGATAAGAGAGATCTTCTTGAAGCTCAATGTCTTCGAAGTTGACGTTGCGGTCAGGAGTCTTAAAGCACTTGCGGAGCTGAGAGACATGGAACACGTCATGCACATTTGCAAAGTTTGAAGGAAGCTCGAGTTGATAGGCGAGATCGCCTCTCTTGCTGACGATCTTGAAAGGTCCCACGTATTTAGGGGCAAGCTTCCCTTTGATACCAAAGCGACGAGTACCTTTCATTGGAGAGACATGGAGGTAAACATGATCTCCGATCTCGAAAGCCAAATCACGGTGCTTACTATCATAGTAGCTCTTCTGGCATGATTGCGCTGCTTTGAGGTTATCTCGAATGACTTTGCACATTTCCTCTGCCTCTGTGATTAAGTCATTTCCCAGAAGTTGACGTTCGCCGGTTTCAGACCAGTTGAGAGGGGTACGGCACTTCCTGCCATACAGGATTTCGAATGGGGCCTTGCCCGAACTTGCTTGAAAACTGTTGTTGTAGGAGAATTCAGCATATGGAAGACAATCTTTCCACTTCATGCCGAAGGAGATCACACAAGCCCTGAGCATATCTTCAAGAATCTGGTTGACACGCTCGACTTGACCACTAGTTTGAGAATGGAAAGTTGTGCTGAAGCGGATATTGGTGCCCATGACCGAGACTTGCCAAGCGGCCTTGGTTTACTACCGGTAGACCGCCTGTCAAGTTTCGTACCATTTGGACTTCGTTTGATGCTCCAACGGTTAACCGAGGGACCGAGAAGGCCTCGTGTGTGTTGCAGCCCAACACCCTTCCAATTTGGCCCAAAACCCACCAAAACCCTCTCCATCATCTAGAGCGTTCGATCACGATCGCGTGGCCGAAAACCGCACCTCATTTGGACACTCCTAGCTCCCTCTATGTCTATAAATAGCCCTCCTCCAAAATCCATGTGTCCTTCTTCCTCAAACCCTAAAAAAATGCCTCGCGCCGCGCCGGACACGTCCGGCCCGGACGGACAAAGCTGCCGCCGCCACCCGCGGCGAATCAGCGAGCGCCACGTGGCTCCACTCCGCCGCCGCCGCAGCCCGCTCGGGCCCGGGGCAGGCCCTCCCGGCCCAATCTCCTCCGCCGAGCCGAGGCGCGCCCCGCCGCCGTCCTTCCTTCGCGCCGTCACCCGGGAAGCGCCCCGGCCGCCGCGGCGCCATCGCCGGCCGCCTCCGCACCGACCTTCGCCGGCCGGTCCTCCCGCCGCCTCGCCCGGTCGCGCCGCGCCACCGGAGCTCCGGCGCCGAACCGCGCCGCGCCGGCGACTCCTCCTCACCAGCTCCTCCGGCGAGCTTCGACCACCCCCACGACGAACTCCGGCGACCACGAGCTTTCCGGCGAACATCGGGTTCCGCGCGTTAACAGTGCCGCCGGATCCAGATCTGAAAATTAGGGTTGACTCCATTTTTTCCCTAAGTCTGCAGATTATATTGCCATGTTCATCATGTCGTAACTTTGCATCCGTAGATCCGTTTTGGGCATATAGCATATCAAAATGTTCGTCTCAGAGAGCAAATCATTTCATCTGATTGCATCATTTTCATTTGAGTTCATCTTGATGCCCGAAATGCTGTTGGAAGAGTGCTATTTGAGTTAATTGTCAGATCTGCTGCTCCAAATAGCTATTTGTCATTTTTGCCATGTTTAATGTGTGCATGATATACCCCTGAGCTCTACATACGTTTTGTTATATGCTTTGTCATCTTTCCAGAGGTGCCATCTATGTATTTTTGTGATATGTGTGGTGACTAGCACAAGCTTGCAAAGTGGTGCATTCGTTAATGCTGATTTCAGGGACTTAGCAATTCCACTAAGTCCTTGGTCTGTTTTTATCAATATGCCATATGTTCATGCTGTTTCCTAGTGATCCGTGCCTCTTTTGAGGATGATCAGTAAGGGTGGTTTGTTAATATTGTAGTGCTCTATCCATACATGTCTTTGTTTGCAATTATGGAGCACCCTAGCTTGAGTCAATCGAGCTCTAATTTTGCTATTTCGTGAATCTGGACAGATTGTCTACTTGTTAGCGATTTTGCCGAGGATGTTGTAGTTGATCCGTGCATGCTATGTTGTTGTTCTTGCCATGTCTAGCTTTTATAATGTGTATTCTTGATGGGTGTATGCTTAGATTGTCATGCCTTGCTCTGTAGTGAGTGCATCGAGCTCGTAAACATGCCTACTTGATATCTGATTTGCATGCTACAGTTTTTCTCTAAGTCTGTGATCTGTTTATGTTTTTGCCATGTTCACATGCTTGCAATTGTATTTTCTGATCCCTTTTGGCTCAAGGTCACTAAGGGACTTTTGTTAAGCTCTTTGAGTAGCTCCATGCCATGCTTTAGTTTTCCATGTTAAGTTCCTGTAGCATATAGTTTTCATGCTTTAAAGTGTGCTATCTGATCTGAAATTCCAGACAAGTGTTAATTTCACTAAGTCTGAAATCTGTTTACCAATTGCACTTTTGCCATGCTTGTTTGAACCTGTTAATGGATGAATTGGCCATAGCTCAGTGTTCATCTTTTGTTAAGCTTCATGAATGGATCCCTGCCATGTATTTTTTTGCCATGTTTGGGTGCTGTAGCATATTTATCTTGTTGCATTTAGATGGCTACTTGCTGTTTATCGCAGACCGGTGCCATATTTGTTTTGCTTGCCATTTCCAAACCGTGTCTCTGATTCCGGCGTTCTTTATATCGTTTTCAAGGGAAATCATCTCACCTTTCCAGTGGCACACTTGGATTTCCAAGTTGAGGCCAGGTTCAATTATTCTTTGTCAAATCTTGCATATGCATCACATATCGCATCCCACATAGCATACCATGTTTGCATCTTGTTGCTTGAGTTGTGCACGTGGTTGATTGCGTTCCTTTTGCTTGTTTGTCTTGTTTGGGTAGCGTTGGGAGACGAGTTCGCTAACAAGGAGCCCGTTGAGTTTGCTTTCGAGGATCCAGTCAACTCTGACAACTTTGCAGGCAAGATGATCATACCCTCGAAATCACTTCTATCTTTGCTTTGCTAGATGCTCGCTCTTTTGCTATGCCTTTGCTACGATGCCTATCACTTGCTTATCATGCCTTCCAAATTGCCATGTCAAACCTCTAACCCACCATGTCCTAGCAAACCGTTGATTGGCTATGTTACCGCTTTGCTCAGCCCCTCTTATAACGTTGCTAGTTGCAGGTGAAGATCGGAGACCGTTCCTTGTTGGAACATTATTTTCTTGTTGGGATATCATTATATTATCTTGTTAGCTTAATGCATCTATATACTTGGTAAAGGGTGGAAGGCTCGGCCTCTCGCCTAGTGTTTTGTTCCACTCTTGCCGCCCTAGATTCCGTCATATCGGTGTTATGCTCCCGGATTTTGCGTTCCTTATGCGGTTGGGTGATAATGGGAACCCCTTGACAGTTCGCCTTGAATAAAGCTCCTCCAGCAATGCCCAACCTTGGTTTTACCATTTGCCACCTAGCCTCTTTTTCCCTTGGGTTTCCGGAGCCCGAGGGTCATCTTATTTAAACCCCTCCCGGGCCAGTGCTCCTCTGAGTGTTGGTCCAACCTAGAGCCCCTTGCAGCGCCACCTCGGGGAAACTCGAGGGCTGGTTTTAGTTGTACGGATTGCTTATCCGACTGTGCCCTGAGAACGAGATATGTGCAGCTCCTATCGGGATTTGTCGGCACATTCGGGCGGTGTTGCTGGATTTGTTTTAACTTGTCGAAGTGTCCTGTAGAACCGGGATACCGAGTCTGATCGGAATGTCTCGGGAGAAGGTATATCCTTCATTGACCGTGAGAGCTTGTCATGGGCTAAGTTGGGACTCCCCTGTAGGGATTTGAACTTTCAAAAGCCGTGCCCGCGGTTATGGGCAGATGGGAATTTGTTAATGTCCGGTTGTAGATAACTTGAACCTTAACTTAATTAAAATGAATCAACTGAGTGTGTTACCATGATGGTCTCTTCTCGGCGGAGTCCGGGAAGTGAACACGGTGTTGGAGTAATGCTTGCCGCAGGTTGTTCTCTAGTTATTTGTTCGTGCTTTGCCTTCTCTTCTCGCTCTCTTTTGCGAATAGGTTAGCCACCATACATGCTAGTCGCTTGCTGCAGCTCCACATAATTACCTTGCCTTTACCTATAAGCTTAAATAGTCTTGATCGCGAGGGTGCGAGATTGCTGAGTCCCTGTGGCTCACAGATTACTTCCAAACCAGATGCAGGGTGATGACTCCGTTCCAGATGACGCGCTTGAGCTCAAGTGGGAGTTCGACGAGGACTCATGCCGTTACTACGTGTCTTTCCCTGATATTCAGTAGTGGAGCCCAGTTGGGGCGATCGGGACCGTGTCGCATGTTGGGTTGATCTTTTATTTTGGCACCATAGTCGGGCCATGAGTGATTAGATGATGTAATGCTATTTATGTACTTTGTTTGACGCGGCGAGTGTAAGCCAACTATGTACCTTCCCCTTTTATTATCTATATTACATGGGATGTTGTGAAGATTGCCTTACTTGCGACATTGTTTCAATGCGGTTATGCCTCTAAGTCGTGCTTCGACACGTAGGAGATATAGCCGCATCGAGGGCGTTACAGTGTCCCTTAGACGTTTTCTACCGCTTGCATTCGGAGCGTTCCGGCCGGCCCAAAACGTTAATAGGCTGCTATTCCGAGAACCGATCTGGGTGCCCTCTTGTTGACTGCAAGCTAATGTTGCGATTTTCGATTGATCGGACCTCCAGAAACCGATGACGTCACCCCTTCCCGATCTTCACTTCGATTGAAGGCGCCCGTCTCCAATCCTATCCCGAGCAGCAGCGCCCATCGGGACGTACCTGCTCCGATGCCATAGGCGCACTGTCGTCATGCGTGTCTGTGCTTCCTCCACACATATTCCCCAGTCGAAGGTAACATCCAGCAGACATGGAGACACATATCCTCTTCTCCCTTAATTCCATATGGTGCACCACCGAACGCAACTTTGAGCGATAACGCTGACCGACATGCGCCAATTTGCCTGACGGTAGAACGAGATGGCAGATGCTCTTCCGCGGACCTGCTCGCTCCTCGATTTGGTCTAGATTAGGTTCAAGGCAAGAGCCCCCAAAGTAGGCCATGGAAATGTCGCCATTGTTTTAGAGTCCGTGCATTGCGGCATCTACCTTCTCCGCCTTCTGTTGTCGTGTAAGCATCCTCTCCTTCCGCTTCCCTGTTGAATACATTTTTTCTTTGGCTGCTCAGAATCAAATCATTGACCATGTGGCAGCAACAGGAACATAATGGCTCTGGTTCTGATAAATTTTACGCTATGTAGCACAACAGCCGCAACTACTACGGGAGGACGCTCCGCCATGATCATTATTTGTACCACTTTTTTCCCTTACTATATAAGCTCCTCGAAGGTTGAGGTTATGAAGCCTTGTTTTCTTAACTTTTTGCTATGATTGGTTCAGGGCTTCAGGCCCTGCTTAGCATTGGAAATACACTTAACACCATGAAAAATGGTCTGTTATGAGTGATTTAACAAATCCTTCAGATAGTTAGCCTGGTTGTTGTGATCTTATTGTGGTGCCATTTTATGTTTTCCCTGCAAAAAAGGTGTCAGTTATGTTTGGTTTTCATATAAATCACATTTTGCTATCATTCAAAAAAATTCGTTTTGTGTGCTCGTACAGCTCATGAAGCGGCAGGGGTGGCAAATATTTTTCATGCTAGACAGGTTATCCATGATGAGTGTTTATTCACTTGTCATTGCATGAGAAAGTGGCAAGAAAATAGAGATGCCCAGTCCCGAAATGAGAATAGTAATAATAATAATGTGACGCCCCAAGACCGAAGCTTCAGATGCCTTCCAGGGTTTCCGAGATTCGTTGTGTGTTTTGTTTTTGCTTGTTGCATTCATCATTGCATCGTGTGCATTGCATCATGTCATCATGCCATCATGTCATTTTTTAACTCAACTAAATAAATGGCATGGATCTTTGATCCATTTAAATCGAGAGAATTCACATGGTGAGTTCTCTTTATTACATATATCCTCCCAATATTATTATGGAGCTATTATAAAATATTCAATTTATTTGGAATTCACTTTAACACACTTGCATATTAAATCCCTTGGCCTTTTCTTCTTCAAGTGTTGACTCTCTAACCTTGCCATTTTATCCTTTCATCATTTTCCGGAGCTCCGCCAAAAATCCGAACATTTGTGGACCTTCCTAACCCTCACTTCCTATTCGAACCATTTGAATTTAAATCAAATGAGTTTGAACTTAAATTTTGAAAAATGCCCACTCCATTTTTTTCTTGGATCATACGCATTTTTGCGAGTTCGGGAAAATCAACAGCTTGCCCAAATTCCTTTCGCTAACCCCCTCTTCCTTTTCCTTATCTCTAATGTTGTCCTGTTAAAGAAATTAGAGAGAAAGGGGAGAGAGAGCTTAGCCCAGCGGGCCAATCAGGTCGAGTGGCCAAGGCCCATGCGCCCCCTTTCTAACCCTGGGCCTCCCAACCTCCCAGCAACCTCCCTCTCCTCAGGCCCACCTTACCCTTCTAAACCTAGCCCATTCGATCCCCCTCCTCCTCCCGTTAGCGCTGCCAGGGAGAGCCTCGGCTCGATCCGCATTCTTCTCCACCCCGCGCCCAATCCCGCTCGGTCTCCCTCTCGATCTCTCCCTCACCCGATGCCTCTCCTTCCCTCGTCCTCCTCCCGACCGCTCCACGCCAGGAGCAGCACCTTGCTCTGCCACCTAGCGCAGCCGCCGCTGCCTCCTCTGAGCGCCGCCCTTGCAGGTCTCCTCTGTCCGCGAGGCTGGTTGTGGTAAACCTCGTTGTGGAGCCTCCTCATCGGCAAGCCGTTCAGCCTCCTCCCCTCGCGACCTCCACGCCTCCCCATCATCACCTCTGGCAGGAAGACGCCGCCAAGCTCCGTCCCGTGCCCGAGCGCCTCCACCGCGAGCTCACCTGACCCACGCGGCCATGGCACCGCCGGCCTCCATGGTTTGCCTGCGCCCTGCCCTCCTCGTCGTCCTGCTCGTCCTCGTCCTCGCCGTTGGCCATGGACGTGCGTTGCCGCTAGCCTCTGCTGCGCACGTCCCATCTCCCATGGTAACGACCCCTCTGCTCGGGAGCCGCACGTTTGCTACCTCCTCGCCCCCTGCCTTGTTGCTGTCCACTAGAGGCCTTTTGTCTCGCGTTTGTTTTGGATCAGCAAGGATGAGACACCAAGAACCGTACCCGGACCGCCAAGCTTTTCTCCGAGAATTTTGCCAAGTACCATGATGATGCGCCAAGTTCCTCTACGGACCGTGTATGACTATGTGGACTCGTCAAGTACCCTTTGGACGCGCCAAGTTCCATGACGACCCAAGTACCACGACTTCGCCTCTTGCTTGACAAGTACCGCACCGAACGTTGAGGACCCACCAAGTTCATCTACGTGCGTGTATGACTACACATCCGGGATGCGTCGAGTACCTCTACGAAAGACCCGAACGTCTATGAGCCGTGTACAACGACCGTTGCCAAAGACCGTTGAGTGAACGTCTACTCACGTCGTGTTTTTTACCAAGTTCGATGACGACCTCTGAAGAACTCGGATTCACCAAGTTGCACTAACGTCGCCTCCGGAAAACCTTGGAGTCATCAAGTACCTCCCCGAATGAATGTGAACCACTACTTCCTCTACGAACTTGAACCGCTCTGAGAATGCTCTTTTGGGAAGGTATAACCCCGAGACGACCGTCCGAGAATGTTTGCTTGTGTTGTATGAGATGCACCCTTTGTCTGCACCGTGTCCGTAGTGTCTCTCGCTTCCATGCCATCGACTCGTGGGAACCCGGTAACCGGGATCACCCCACCATCTTTTGCACGGTCCCGCCACACTTCCTTTGCACCGGTATCTCCATGAGCTACCGGAACCGTTATGTTGCTGTGGCAACATTTTCGGATTTGTTCCCGTGGCCCCTTTTCCTTCCGCCATGGCGACAAATGCTCCATATCATGTTCATATCAACATTTTCATAAAAATTGCATAAACTTGAACATGTCATCCGCATCATGATAATAACATTTAAAATGTTTAAAAAATGTTGTTTGCATTAAATTGCCAAATGCATATGAGGATTTACCAGAATTGTTGTTTGATGTTTCCGGCCTCATTTAATATGCCTAGCTATGTATTTTACTCATGTTTCACCTGTTGCCATGTTAACCAACATTTACTTTTGTTGAGTACCTAAACGAGATCGAACTAAATAACTTGAATGTGGTGTTCCGTCAATATGCAACTCGTTGCATATTGAGCTCCACTTAACTTGTAGTGTTGTTTGTGCACTTTGCCATGCCATGCTTCATTAAACCAGACATGCATCATACTTGGTTGTGCATCATGCCATGTCTATGTGATGGTTATTTACTATGTTGTTTGCTTCTTTCCGGTGTTGCTTCTTCTTGTTAGTTCCGGTAACGTCGCGTTTGTGAGGATCCGTTCGACTACGTCCGTTTGTCTTCTTCATGGACTCGTTCTCCTTCCTTGCGGGATCTCATCCAAGATGACCATACCCTCGAAATCACTTCTATCTTTGCTTGCTAGTTGATCGCTCTATTGCTATGCCACGATACCTACCAGTTGCTATATCATGCCTCCCATATTGCCATGCCAAGCCTCTAACCCACCTTTCCTAGCAAACCGTTGTTTGGCTATGTTACCGCTTTGCTCAACCCCTCTTATAGCGTTGCTAGTTGCAGGTGAAGATGAAGTCTGTTCCATGTTGGAACATGGATATCGTTTGGGATATCACTATTATATCTTGTTTACTTTAATGCATCTATATACTTGGTAAAGGGTGGAAGGCTCGGCCTTATGCCTGGTGTTTTGTTCCACTCTTGCCGCCCTAGTTTCCGTCATACCGGTGTTATGTTCCTTGATTTTGTGTTCCTTACGCGGTTGGGTTATAATGGGAACCCCTTGACAGTTCGCCTTGAATAAAACTCCTCCAGCAAGGCCGAACCTTGGTTTTACCATTTGCCACCTAAGCCTTTTTCCCTTGGGTTCTGCAGACTCAAGGGTCATCTTTATTTTTAAACCCCCGGACCAATGCTCCTCTGAGTGTTGGTCCAACCTGTCAGCAGCCGGTGACCACCAGGGGCAACTTTGGGTTGGCCTACCGGAATCTTAGACAATCCGGTGTGCCCTGAGAACGAGATATGTGCAGCTCCTATCGGGATTTGTCGGCACATTCGGGCGGCTTTGCTGGTCTTGTTTTACCATTGTCAAAATGTCTTGTAACCGGGATTTCGAGTCTGGTCAGGTCTTCCTGGGAGAAGGAATATCCTTCGTTGACCGTGAGAGCTTGTGATGGGCTAAGTTGGGACGCCCCTACAGGGTTTTGAACTTTCGAAAGCCGTGCCCGCGGTTATGGGCAGATGGGAATTTGTTAATGTCCGGTTGTAGAAAACTTGACACTTAACTTAATTAAAATGCACCAACTGCGTGTGTAGCCGTGATGGTCTCTTTTCGGCGGAGTCCGGGAAGTGAACACGGTTCTTGTGTTATGCTTGAACGTAAGTAGTTTCAGGATCACTTCTTAATCACTTCTAGTTCATGACCGTGCTTTGCTTCTCTTCTCGCTCTCATTTGCGTAAGTTAGCCACCATATATGCTAGCGCTTGCTGCAGATCCACCTCACTGCCTTTTCGTACCCATAAGCTTAAATAGTCTTGATCGCGAGGGTGTGAGATTGCTGAGTCCCCGTGACTCACAAATTACTTCCAAACAGTTTCAAGTGCCGATGATACCGTGCAGGTGATGCAACCTAGCTCAAGGAGGAGCTCGATGAAGATCGTGTTTGTTGAGTTGTTTCATTTCCAATTGATCAGTAATGGAGCCCAGTCGAGGCGATCGGGGATCTAGCTTTAGGGGTTGTCTTCTTTTATTTTGGTTCCGTAGTCAGACCTTGATTGTATTCTGGATGATGGAATGCTATATTTATGTATTGTATGAAGTGGTGATTGTAAGCCAACTCTTTATCTCTTTCTTATTCAGTACATGGGATGTGTAAAGGTTACCCCTCTTGCGACATGCCTACTATGCGGTTATGCCTGTAAGTCATGCTCCGACATGTGGGAGATATAGCCGCATCGTGGGTGTCACAAGTTGGTAATCAGAGCCTTCCCCGACTTAGGAGCCCCCTGCTTGATCGAATCACTGGCTTTATTGAGTCTAGAAAAATGTTTTGAGTCTTTTAGGTTTATATATATCAGAGAGTAGGATTCTTTTTACTCCTCGGTCCCTTCGTCGCTCTGGTGAGGCCTCCTGACATAGAGTTTTGACCTTTCTCTCCTCAAATTTCACGATTTTTTTTAGGATCACGCGGGTATCTTGGAATCATTTCGATGGTTTTGTGACGAGAACATTGTTCTTGGTGCCTCCTGACATTTAGGGGTTGTGGCAGTGTCCCGAGGAGTTGAGCTCCGAGGTGTTGTCGTCACAATTTTATCGTTGCAGTTCCGGAATACCTGAGTTTCGCCGACATCGAAAATCTCTTGTATGCAGTTGTTGGTGAGATAACCTCAACGCCACCCAGTACTGGGGCGGGAGTTCGGGAGTATTGTCATAACTCGTATAACGAATGCTTTTCGAAGGTTGAGGTAAATGATTTCCGAAGGTTTCTTGGTTATGTGTTGATGGATGGATACAACTGGATGTAGGATTTGTTAGTTTGGGTGAGATATTATGCTTCCCCTGTATCCCCAACACCTGATTGCATAACCAGAAAGTTCTGGGAGTTTATAAGTGGGAATTCAAGTAGCTCCTATGATATCTTTCCGACAGATATATGATATGAAATCGGGGTTCGACGTCTAGTGGTCCGCCTATCCACGGTTGGTTTTACAGTGGTCTCGTTGTGTCTTAAAGAGTCCTTGGCTATGCTGACTCGGGGACGCTTCGTATGTCATGTGCACTGCCTTGTACATGATGGTGCTGTACGATCGAGCCCGTGTGGGCCCCACCACAAAAACTTCGGACAAAATCTCTATCATATGTTTGTTCTGGCTTTTTCTGCAAGCCAATCCTTTGTTTTGTTTTGAGTTGTGGCATTCGAGTTGCTTCAATGTCAAATGTGGATTCCATACCTTTCCTAAGCGGTGTTCTCATACTCCTATGTGAATACCAATCCTTCATGATAATCGAGATTGTCATGTCAATCCTTTTGCAACCAGCGTGTTTCTCTTCAAGTGGATCTGATCATTTCAACATTCGCAAGATCAAACCTCAGTTTTTCCAACGGTGTTCGTTTCATCCGTCCCAAGTTGCCTTGTTTTCCCGCCCTCCCACCCTTTTCCTTCGAGGACTAAGATTTCTTAATCAAGTATCCGTCTTATTGTTGTGAAGTCTCTCCATTCTTTTCCGTCTATGTTCTTATTCGGTGATTCTCAAGAAGATACTAACGGAGCTTTAAGTTATCATTCTTTGTTTCTTTTCTTCTCCGGTGGATTCAAATCAAGCTTTCGGTGTTGATCTTATCCTTTCCTTGTTTCAAATGTTTTCTCATGCTGGTCCACCTCTTTATCATTCACCTCTCACTTTTCATTTGTTTCGGAGTGCGAAGATATCTCAGAAGATTCGTTTCCATTCCCGATCCGTTCAAGTTATTACGAGGGTGTTATCTCATTTAAGCCATTTAATTTAACCGGTGCAATCTCTCTTTTCAAGCAATCGTTCAACGGTGTTTCTTCTAAGTGGGCCCTAACCCACAGGTCTTTCCCAGGATCTTACCTGACTCTTCTAATTCTTTCCGGAGTTATTTTCAAATTCATTTCAAAGTTTGACGTAAGAATGATTTGTCATCATTCATATGTATTTCTCCGTGATCTTTCAAATTATTTTCATCGTTGGCTCAACCTTTCCAATTTTCATTCCGGAGTGCATCAAAAATTCTCAGTGGTGGTTCTCGTCGTCATTCTCAACATTTGAAGACCGAAGAAGAGTTTTTCCCCCAAATTATATCCGTTCTCTTGAAGATTCATGGTTCTAGCTTGTTGCCATCCTCTCATAATTGTTTTCGATTGTGAGAATTCTTTTCAACCATCCGGAGCATTTCAGGAACCTTTGCCAGTTTGATTCTCTGAAGGCTATCATTTCAGAAGATTTATGCATTCCAGATCTTAGTTCTCATCCTCCAAATCTTACCGGTGCATCGCTCAAGTATTCTCTAGTCAGTTCATGATCTCTTTGTTTCACTTGTATCTAAATTCCCTCAAGTATCTTCATTCGTTTTTTCTAATTCTACTCGGTGATTTGTGCCTTTGCTACTCTCTTTTTCAATTCTTACGGTGGCTATTCAAGATTCTCCTTCCTTCGTTTTCATATCAATTCATTTGTTGTTTCAAAATCCTACCGGTGGATCGTTGAAGACCTTCCCAAGTTTGCGCTATGTCTATCCTTTCTACGAGAATAAGTAGTATGACAAATCCATTGTTTGTCATCGATCTAAATTGGTGAAGGATAAGCATAATGTAATTCTTATTCTTGTTTCATCCAAGTGATGGATTCATTCTTCTGGAGTGTAAGATCCATCTAAATCATTACAAGGCTTCTTGTGTTTTCAACTTCTCTTTAAATTTTTATCATCATTTTGTTACAGGAGTTCTTCATGGAGGCTCTACATGATGGTTCATCAAGGATTTTATTCCTTCTCGAAGTGTTCATTGAGATTCTTTGTAGAGGAGCTCAAGTATTCTTAATCTTACATTCCGAAGTGAAATTCTTTTACATTATCTTTTGAGGTGGTGTTATGTCATTTGTGACAATTTCCTTCATGTTTCATGATTCAAAAGTTGTTAGGAATGAGATATTTAAACCCATCACCTTCTTCCTTGGAGTTATCTTGGTATAGATTTCACCTAAAGCCTTCCATTGGGAATGTTGCTATTTATGGTGTTTATCGATGATCCAAGTTTCCTCCTATTCTCACGATGAAAGATGTTTTCATCTCTCTGTCGCTATCAATCCAATCTATTGTTTTCCGTTAGTGGCAGAATTTCACCTCATAATTTTGAGATGTCTTCCATAAGCCCACATCAAGCTTATCCTTTCGTTGTTGATAATCCAACAACTCCGTTCGAGAATTTGTTGTGAGCGTGCTCTCTCAAGAGCTTGTTTCCCTCCGTTCATTTCATTCCATTCTTTCTTCTTCCGGAGGCATTGTGTTGTTTCACTCTTCTCTCATCATCTCGAGTTGTGAGGATCGTGTTCTTTTCGTGCTTATCCTTTTAACCGGAGTGTTGTGCCCTCTGCTCAAGTTCTTTTCGCCTTATCAATTCTTGCATCTCTTTTCAACCAGAGTGCTGCCTGAATTTGTTCTTCCTTGTTCCTCTTTATAATGGAGTGTTTTCAACTTTGTTCATCTTCATTGTATTCTTTTTCAATTTGTCCAACCTATCAAGGTTCTTTGGTTTCACTCGTTTTTCAAAGAAGCAACTTAGTTTTACAACTTCCCTTCCTCTTCCGTTTCCCCAGTGCCATCCTAGATCTCGGGATGAGATCCTCTCGTAGTGGTGGAGTGTTGTGAAGCCCCAAGACCGGAGCTTCAGATGCCTTCCAGGGTTTCCGAGATTCGTTGTGTGTTTTGTTTTTGCTTGTTGCATTCATCATTGCATCATGTGCATTGCATCATGTAATCATGCCATCATGTCATTTTTTTAACTCAACTAAATAAATGGCATGGATATTTGATCCATTTAAATCGAGGGAATTCACATGGTGAGTTCTCTTTATAACATATATCCTCCCAATATTATTATGGAGCTATTATAAAATATTCCATTTATTTGGAATTCACCTTAACACACTTGCATATTAAATCCCTTGGCCTTTTCTTCTTCAAGTGTTGACTCTCTAACCTTGCTATTTATTCTTTCATCATTTTCCGGAGCTCCGCCAAAAATCCAAACATTTGTGGACCTTCCTAACCCTCACTTCCTATTCGAACCATTTGAATTTAAATCAAATGAGTTTGAATTTAAACTTTGAAAAATGCCCACTCCAATTTTTCTTGGATCGTATGCATTTTTGTGAGTCCGAGAAAATCAAAAGCTTGCCCAAATTCCTTTCCCTAACCCCCTCTTCCTTTTCCTTATCTCTAGTGTTGTTTTGTTAAGAACTTAGAGAGAAAGGGGAGAGAGAGCTTAGCCCAGCGGGCCAATCAGGTCGAGTGGCCAAGGCCCATGCGCCCCCTTCTAACCCTGGGCCTCCCAACCTCCCAGCAACCTCCCTCTCCTAAGGCCCACCTTACCATTCTAAACCTAGCCCGTTTGATCCCCCTCCTCCTCCCGTTAGTGCCGCCAGGGAGAGCCTCGGCTCGATCCCCATTCTTCTCCACCCCACACCCGATCCCGCTCGGTCTCCCTCTCAATATCTCCCTCACTCGCTGCCTCTCCTTCCCTCGTCCTCCTCCCGACCTCTCCACGCCAAGAGCAGCACCTTGCTCCGCCACCTAGCGCAGCCGCCGCTGCCTCCTCCGAGTGACGCCCTTGCAGGTCTCCTCTGTCCGCGAGGCTGGTTTCGGTGAACCTCGCTGTGGAGCCTCCTCATCGGCAAGCCGTTCAACCTCCTCCCCTCGCGACCTCCACGCCTCCCCATCATCACCTCTGGCAGGAAGACGCCTGTAACTCCCCAAGACCGGAGCTTCAGATGCCTTCGAGGGTTTCCGGGTTTTCGTTGTGTGATTTGTTTGGTCCGTTGCTTTTCGTCTTTGCATCATGTGCATTGCATCATGTCAATATGCAACCCGTTTTAAAACTCACTAAATAAATTGCATGGATCTTCGTTCCTTTTAAATCGAGGGAATTCACATGGTGATTCTCTTTATAACTTATCCTCCCGATATTAGGGAGCTATATTAAATATTCCATTCTTTTGGAATTAACCCTTGACACACTTGCAAATAAATCCCAATGCCTTGGTTATCTCAATTCTTGGTCTCCGACTTGCCCTCATTTTCTTTTATCGTTTTATCGAGGCTCTTCCTAAATGTTCAACATTTTTGGAAACTTCGGATCCCTACTCCTTTCAAACGAGTTGAATTAAATTCAAATACATTTGAATTTATTCTTTCAATCTTGGTCTTTCCTAATTTTCTCGGTCCTAACATATTTTTGTGAGTCCGGGAAAACTATCCGCGCGTCCAACGTCATCCCCTATCCTCTCTTTATTTTCTTCCTTATCTCTGTTTTTTTTCTTTTGAGTGGGAGAGAGGGTGCCCAACAGGCCATTTAGGCCCAGCTGCACCTCAGGCGAGCCGCAGCCCACTTGGGCCTCTCTAGGCCCACCCCAGCGCTGGCCTCTAAGGCCCAGTCCCCACCTACAGCTAACCCTAGCGCCAGGGAGCTTCTCCTCTCGCGCCGCCACAGGGACGAGGAGCCCGATCCCATCTCCCCTCCTCACCTCTCGTTCCTTCCTGCAGTGAACCCAGACCCGCTCGATCCCCATCTCTAGTGCCCACGCTCCTCTCTCCTCTCGCCCGATCCATGGCCTCTCCCTTCCTCTCGCTGCCGCCTCATCTCGCCGGTTCGTCGTCGTCGTTTTTGATAGGAGCAGCTACTCACATGGCCGCTAGCCCCCGCAGTACCGGCCGACCTGCCGCCGCCATCGCGAGCCTGCGCCCCCGCCGGCTACCAAGCCCCTCGCCTCGCGTCTCTGTTTCTCCTCACGTCGCACGAAGCACTCCCGCGCCGCCAGTGAAGGCCAACTCTGCGGCACCTTCGGTCGCTGCCGTCCAGGACGACCCCAAGCTCCTGCTGCAGTCGCTGCCCGAGCCGTCCTCTCCGGCCAACTCTGCCACGCCTCGCCCCTTCCTCTGCTCCCTTTCGTCCTCCTCCTCGTCGCTTCCATAGCCACAAGCTGAGGCTTGCCTCGCCACCCCTTCAACCGTCCTGTGCCCGCGGTCGCGCAGCACCATTTTTGCTACTTCTATGAGCATGTGGCCCTTGTTGGACCGAACGCCTCCGTCCCCAATCCGTCAAGTTCCCCGGAGCTCACTTGGACACCAAGTACAATGATGATCCGCGAAGACCCTAGCTGCGCCAAGTTCCTCTTCGACCAACATACAACTACCGGTGCACTCCTCAAGTCCGACTACAACGTGAACAACTACCATCTCCGAAGAACCGTACCCGGACCGTCAAGCACCTTCTCCGAGGATTTTGCCAAGTACCATGACATGACGACCCTCGAACGCGTCAAGTACCACTATCGTCAAGTACCTCTTCGCAAGACCAAGTTCCTCTACGACATGTGTACGACTACCGCCGCCGTGATTTTCGACAAGACCTCGTGAGCCTCTACTTCCACTACCGCTCCGATGATCGCCGATGAACGATAGGACGACTACTTCGACTATCGTCGCGTGAACCACTACTTCCCTCGACGTCCGAGAGCGTCTACTTCCCCTACACCGCTTCGAACTCGAACCCCTCCGTTAATGCACGCTTCGAAGGTATAACCCCAAGACGACCATCCGAGAACGTTTGCATGTGTTGTATGAGATGCTCGTGTTTTGCACCCTGTTCAAATTGTCACTCGTTTTCCTTGTCGCCAACTCGTGGGACACCCGGTATCCGGCAGTGCCCCATCATCTTTTGTACGCTCCTGTCACTTCTCCTTTGCATCGGTATCTCAATCGAGTTACCGGAACCGGAACGTTGCAGTGGCACCGTTTTCGTTATCGTTGCCGTGGCACCCCTTTCCTTTCCAGCACGGTGACAAATGCTTCATAATACTCTTGTCAACTTTTAATAAAAAATTGCATAAACTTGTTCATGTCATCTGCATCATGATAACAACAATTAAAATGTTTAAAATTGTTGTTGCATCAAATTGCTAATGCATATGGGGATTTACCGGATTTGTTGTTTGTTATATCCGGCCCCATTTAAATTGTTTAAATGGTATAGTTTTGTTATGCTTCACCTCTTGCCATGCTTAACAACATTTAATATTGTTGAGTACCTAACCAGGAGTGAACTAAATAATTGATGTGGTGTTCTGTCAATATGCAACTCGTTGCATATTCGGCTCCATTTAACTTGTAGTTTTGTTTGTGCACTTTGCCATGCCATGCTTCATTAAACCGGACATGCATCATACTTGATTGTGCATCATGCCATGTTTATGGGGTGGTTGTTTACTATGTTGTTTGCTTTCTTTCCGGTGTATTTCTTCTCGGTAATCCGATAACGTCGCGTTTGTGAGGACCCGTTCGACTACGTCCGTTTGTCTTCTTCATGGACTCGTTCTTCTTCCTTGCGGGATCTCAGGCAAGATGACCATACCCTCGAAATCACTTCTATCTTTGCTTGCTAGATGCTTGCTCTTTTGCTATGCCTATGTCGCGATACCTACCACTTGCTTATCATGCCTCCTATATTGTTGAACCAAGCCTCTAACCCACCTTGTCCTAGCAAACCGTTGTTTGGCTATGTTACCGCTTTGCTCAGCCCCTCTTATAGTGTTGTTAGTTGCAGGTGAAGATTGAAGTTTGTTCCTTGTTGGAACATGGAGATGTTGTTCCTTGTTGGAACATGTTTACTTGTTGGGATATCACAATATATCTTATTTAATTAATGCATCTATATACTTGGTAAAGGGTGGAAGGCTCGGCCTTATGCCTGGTGTTTTGTTCCACTCTTGCCGCCCTAGTTTCCGTCATATCGGTGTTATGTTCCCGGATTTTGCGTTCCTTATGCGGTTGGGTAATAATGGGAACTCCTTGACAGTTCGCCTTGAATAAAACTCCTCCAGCAATGCCCAACCTTGGTTTTACCATTTGCACTAACAACCTACCACCTTCCCTTGGGTTCTGCAGACTCAAGGGTCATCTTTATTCTAACCCCCCCGGGCCAGTGCTCCTCTGAGTGTTGGTCCGAACTGAGCTGCCTGCGGGGCCACCTCGGGGAAACTTGAGGGTTGGTTTTACTCGTAGCTAGTCTCATCTGAGTGTGCCCTGAGAAAGAGATATGTGCAGCTCCTATCGGGATTTGTCGCACATTCGGGCGGTGTTGCTGGATTTTTTTTAACTTGTCGAAGTGTCTTGTAGAACCGGGATACCGAGTCTGATCGGAACGTCTCGAGAGGAGGTCTATTCCTTCGTTGACCGTGAGAGCTTGTGATGGGCTAAGTTGGGACTCCCCTGCAGGGATTTGAACTTTCGAAAGCCGTGCCCGCGGTTATGGGCAGATGGGAATTTGTTAGTGTCCGGTTGTAGAAAACCTGAACTTGACCTTAATTAAAATACATCAAACGCGTGTGTTACCGTGATGGTCTCTTTCCGGCGGAGTCCGGGAAGTGAACACGGTGTTGGAGTTATGCTTGACGTAGGTTGTTCTAGGATCACTTCTTGATCATAGTTTCACGATCGTGCTTTGCCTTCTCTTCTCGCTCTCATTTGCGTATGTTAGCCACCATATATGCTAGTCGCTTGCTGCAGCTCCACCTCATACCTTTACCTTACCCATAAGCTTAAATAGTCTTGATCGCGAGTGTGCGAGATTGTTGAGTCCCCGTGGCTCACAGATACTTCCAAAACCAGTTTGCAGGTGCCGATGAAACCGAGCAGGTGACGCAACCAAGCTCAAGGAGGAGCTCGATGAAGATCTTGTCCTTTGTGTTGTTCCGTTCTAGTTGATCAGTAGTGGAGCCCAGTTGGGGTCGATCGGGGACCTTTGTCGCATTTGGGGTTCTTCTTTTATTTTGGCTCCGTAGTCGGACCTTGATTGTATTTGGATGTTGTAATGCTTTATTCATGTAATTGTGTGAAGTGGCGATTGTAAGCCGACTATGTATCTTGTTCCCTTATGTATTACATGGGTTGTGTGAAGATTACCTCACTTGCGACATTGCTTTCAATGCGGTTATGCCTCTAAGTCGTGCTTCGACACGTGGGAGATATAGCCGCATCGAGGGCGTTACAACGCCGCGAAGATCTGTCCCGCGCCCGAGTGCCTCCACCGCGAGCTCGCCTGACTCACGCGGCCATGGCACCGCCGGCCTCCATGGTTTTCCTATGCCCTGCCCTCCTCGTCGTCCTACTCGTCCTCGTCCTCGCCGTTGGCCATGGACGTGCGTTGCCGCTAGCCTCTGCTGCGTGCGTCCCATCTCCCATGGTAACGACCCCTCTGCTCGGGAGCCGCACGTTTGCTGCCTCCTCGCAGGGTCTCCCCTACCCTGCCGCTCTCCTTCATGCCGAGGCCTCCCCCTGCCTTGTTGCTGTCCACCAGAGGCCTTTTGTCTCGCGTTTGTTTTGGATTAGCAAGGATGAGACACCAAGAGCCGTACCTGGACCGCCAAGCTTTTGTCCGAGAATTTTGCCAAGTACCATGATGATGCGCCAAGTTCCTCTACGGACCATGTACGACTACGTGGACCCGTCAAGTACCCTTTGGACGCGCCAAGTTCCATGACGACCCAAGTACCACGACTTCGCCTCTTGCTCGACAAGTACCGCACTGAACGTTGAGGACCCGCCAAGTTCATCTACATGCGTGTACGACTACACATCCGGGATGCGTCGAGTACCTCTACGGAAGACCCAAACGTCTATGAACCGTGTACGACGAACGTTGCCAAAGACCGTCGAGTGAACGTCTACTCACGCCGTGTTTTTTTACCAAGTTCGATGACGACCTCCGAAGAACCCGGATTCACCAAGTTGCACTAACGTCGCCTCCGAAAAACCTTGGAGTCATCAAGTACCCCCCCGAACGAACGTGAACCACTACTTCCTCTACGAACTTGAACCGCTCTGAGAATGCTCTTTTGGGAAGGTATAACCCCGAGACGACCGTCTGAGAATGTTTGCTTGTGTTGTATGAGATGCACCCTTTGTCTGCACCGTGTCCGTAGTGTCTCTCGCTTCCATGCCATCAACTCGTGGGAACCCGGTAACCGGGATCACCCCACCATCTTTTGCACGGTCCCGCCACACTTCCTTTGCACCGGTATCTCCATGAGCTACCAGAATCGTTATGTTGCTGTGGCAACATTTTCAGATTCGTTCCCGTGGCCCCTTTTCCTTCCGCCATGGCGAGAAATGCTCCATATCATGTTCATATCAACATTTTCATAAAAATTGCATAAACTTGAACATGTCATCCGCATCATGATAATAACATTTAAAATGTTTAAAATTGTTGTTTGCATTAAATTGCCAAATGCATATGAGGATTTACCGGAATTGTTGTTTGATGTTTCCGGCCTCATTTAATATGCCTAGCTGTGTATTTTACTCATGTTTCACCTCTTGCCATGTTAACCAACATTTAATTTTGTTGAGTACCTGAAACGAGATCGAACTAAATAACTTGAATGTGGTGTTCCGTCAATATGCAACTCGTTGCATATTGAGCTCCACTTAACTTGTAGTGTTATTTGTGCACTTTGCCATGCCATGCTTCATTAAACCAGACATGCATCATACTTGGTTGTGCATCATGCCATGTTTATGTGATAGTTGTTTACTATGTTGTTTGCTTCTTTCCGGTGTTGCTTCTTCTTATTAGTTCCGATAACGTCGCGTTTATGTGGATCCGTTCGACTACGTCCATTTGTCTTCTTCATGGACTCGTTCTCCTTCCTTGCGGGATCTCAGGCAAGATGACCATACCCTCGAAATCACTTCTATCTTTGCTTGCTAGTTGCTTGCTCTATTGCTATGCCCCGATACCTACCAGTTGCTATATCATGCCTCCCATATTGCCATGCCAAGCCTCTAACCCACCTTTCCTAGCAAACCATTGTTTGGCTATGTTACCGCTTTGCTCAACCCCTCTTATAGCGTTGCTAGTTGAAGGTGAAGATGAAGTCTGTTCCATGTTGGAACATGGATATCATTTGGGATATCATTATTATATCTTGTTTACTTTAATGCATCTATATACTTGGTAAAGGGTGGAAGGCTCAGCCTTATGCCTGATGTTTTGTTCCACTCTTGCCGCCTTAGTTCCCGTCATACCGGTGTTATGTTCCTTGATTTTGCGTTCCTTACGCGGTTGGGTTATAATGGGAACCCCTTGATAGTTCGCCTTGAATAAAACTCCTCCAGCAAGGCCCAACCTTGGTTTTACCATTTGCCACCTAAGCCTTTTTCCCTTGGGTTCTGCAGACTCAAGGGTCATCTTTATTTTTAAACCCCCGGACCAGTGCTCCTCTGAGTGTTGGTCCAACCTGTCAGCAGCCGGTGACCACCAGGGGCAACTCTGGGTTGGCCTACCGGAATCTTGGACAATCCGGTGTGCCCTAAGAACGAGATATGTGTAGCTCCTATCGGGATTTGTCGGCACATTCGGGCGGCTTTGCTGGTCTTGTTTTACCATTGTCGAAATGTCTTGTAACCGGGATTCCGAGTCTGATCAGGTCTTCCTGGGAGAAGGAATATCCTTCGTTGACCGTGAGAGCTTGTGATGGGCTAAGTTGGGACACCCCTGCAGGGTTTTGAACTTTCGAAAGCCGTGCCCGCGGTTATGGGCAGATGGAAATTTGTTAATGTCCGGTTGTAGAAAACTTGACACTTAACTTAATTAAAATGCACCAACTGCGTGTGTAGCCGTGATGGTATCTTTTCGACGGAGTCCGGGAAGTGAACACGGTTCTTGTGTTATGCTTGCACGTAAGGAGTTTCAGGATCACTTCTTAATCACTTCTAGTTCACGACCGTGCTTTGCTTCTCTTCTGGCTCTCATTTGCGTAAGTTAGCCACCATATATGCTAGTGCTTGCTGCAGATCCACCTCACTACCTTTTCCTACCCATAAGCTTAAATAGTCTTGATCGCGAAGGTGTGAGATTGCTGAGTCCCCGTGACTCACAGATTACTTCCAAATAGTTTCAGGTGCCGATGATATTGTGTAGGTGATGCAACCCAGCTCAAGGAGGAGCTCGATGAAGATCGTGCTCGTTGAGTTGTTTCGTTTCCAGTTGATCAGTAGTGGAGCCCAGTCGGGGCGATCGGGGATCTAGCTTTAGGGGTTGTCTTCTTTTATTTTGGTTCCATAGTCGGACCTTGATTGTATTCTGGATGATGTAATGCTATATTTATGTATTGTGTGAAGTGGCGATTGTAAACCAACTCTTTATCTCTTTCTTATTCAGTACATGGGATGTGTAAAGATTACCCCTTTGCGACATGCCTACTATGCGGTTATGCCTCTAAGTCATGCTCCGACATGCGGGAGATATAGCCGCATCGTGGGTGTTACAAATAAATTCCTTGGAAAGTGTTGGTATGGAAGACACATGTGGATATGACTAGCCATGGATTGTGAAGAATGATGGAAAGGAAATAAACGTAATTTTCTATTTAGGAACCGCCTATAATGTGTCTAGCATGGAAGTATTGGAAATTCTCGGTCGTTTTTGTTAACAGGAAAAGCATGCTTCTCAAAATAACTTTATCTCTCTATCTTAAACCCTAAGCACTGACACCTCTGCAAATCTCTACTTCCCTTTGTGAATGGCCTACCTATTTTACTTTTATGCAATTTTATATTAATTTGAGTCTCCATGTTCTCTTATAAAGCATCAATTGGAGAGCACTATTGTCATACTTGTGCGTTGGGTGTAGCTAATATTGAGTGTGTTTCATGAATGGATCAATGACTGAGCATAATGGGCTAGGAATAACTTTCTTTAGTGTTGATATTTTGAAAGACATGTTGCTTGTTGATATAGTTGAGTATTTATGTTTTCATGTCAAACTATAGAATATTGCTTTGAATCACTCAAGTCCAAATATCCATGCCACGAACGAAAAATATATATGATGAATATGATAGGTAGCATTCTACATAAAAAATTATGTGTTTATCATTTACCTACTCGAGGACGAGCAGGAATTAAGAGCATCTCCAGCCGCGCCCCCAACAGGCCCTATCCAAGCGTTTTTTTCCGCGCCGGCGCCCAAAAATCAGCCCAGTCACGTCCCCAGGAGCCCTTTTTCACTGGTTTGGGCCGAAATTGGCGCCGGCGGCCCCAGGCTGAACCCGACGCGCTAGGGGGCGCCCGGGGGCGCCGGGGCGAGCGGTTTTGGCGCGAAAGAGCCGCGGGCCTGCCGAGTCAGAGGCACGCACCTCGTCTTCCCCAAAACGCCTCAGTTTCCCGCGGGGAATCAATGGCAAGGCTACCGCCAGTCAGCCTTGCCATTGATTCCTCACGGGAGGCGCGTCACGGGCGGGCGGGCGCGACGACGCCTCCCCTCCCGCCACGTGTACACACGGCGCGGGGCTATAAAATTAGCGGCTCCCCCTCGCCGCTGGCCACACCAGCCCAAGCCCAAACCAGCCACCGAGCTCTGCCTCCCTCCCGCACGCTGTCGAGCTCTGCCGGTCTCCCCTTTCCTTCCTTCTCGATAGCCGAACGCTTCCCCGGCGACGCGGCGGTGGCCAACGGCTTCGGCCGCCGCTCGCTCCGTGAGTGGGAGGCACACCTCCTTTTCGAGGTCAACATCCCAGCGCCGCCGGACATGCCGCCGGGCCGACGGGGTGGAAGCTCAGCTACGGGGGCGTCCCCATCCCCCTGGTGCCCGACGTCAACACACGCCCCGGCGTCTTCGCCGCCGAGGTCGACCGCATGAGGGAGTCCCTGCCAAAGGAGCACCGCGCCCTCCCCCAGTACGCTGCCGACAACCACACGTCATGGGCAGCGTACTTCCAGCGCCGATAGGCGCAGCGGCTGGCGTCCACCAACGGGGCACCGGTGGTGGACGGCGTGAAGAACATTGACGGGCGTCGCTATGGTGGGGTGCCCCCGGCCGCACGCTTCACGAGGTGCTAACGTACCTTGAGGGCGGCAACAACCCACCGCTGGCATACCCTGCCGCGGCGGCCGCTCCGCCCCCCGCCGGAGCACCGGGTAATGGGCGCCGAGGAGGTTCGGCTCCTCCTCGTCCTCCTCTCAATCCTCCTCCCACTCCTCCTCCCATTCCTTCGGCTCATCGGCGCTGCTCGGCGTCAAGGCCGAGCCCGCCGCGGAGACGCCGCTCAGCCAGCGCACGCGCAACGCTGGCATTGTCATCAACGAGGGCGGCAGGCGCGCCTCCTCCTCGGCTCCCCCGTGCTTCGTCAAACCAAAGACGAAGACGGGGCTCCCCTCGTGAAGATGGAGCCCGGGCTCGCCGGCGGCGAGGAGCTCGACGACGCGGCGGCCCTCAAATGGGCATGTGAAGACTGGGCACGCATGGAGCTGGAGCGCCAGCGCCTCGCCTACGAGCGCTTCGAAACTCGGCGTCGTGTCCGGGAAGAGGGAGGCATCGTCGTCCTCGACGACAGCGACGACGATGCACCACCGCCACCGGTCCGCCAGGGCGACGCCGGGCAGGGGTCCAGCAGGGGTGGACACGTCAAGAAGGAGAAAGCCGCCGCCGACGACGAGGATGGCAGCGACGTTGGTGACTTCGCCGCGCTCAGCGACTTCTTCGCCCCTTAGTTAGGTTTTTTTAATAACTTATGTAAAACGTCGAACATGTCGGATATATGTCAAGTTTGCCGAACTTTAGCCGAATGTTTTGTCCAATTTGTTGAATTTTGCCGAATTCTGTTTTTTAAACCCGCGTATGGGAACCGGCAAGCCCCCATGCTGATTTTAGCGCCGGTTCGCCCCCAGGCGGCGATTTTACGCGCCCCTGGGGGCCAACGGCTGGGGATGATCTAAGCTTGGGGATTCTTGATACGTCTTCAACGTATGTATAATTTTTTTATCGTTCCATGTTATTATAGTATCAATTTTGAATGTTTTATATATATTTACAAGCAATTATATATCATTTTTTGAGACTAACCTATTAACTTAGTGTACAGTGTCAGTTGTTGTTTTTAGCTTGTTTTTGGCTTTTCAGAATATCAGTACCAAACGAAGTCCAAATGCCATGAAACTTTTTGGTAATTTTTTCCAAACATAAGAGACTCTGAAAGCTTCGGAAGGGGACGAGAAGATGGAGTAGTGGCCCACGAGGCACCAGGGCGCACCCGGGGGGAGGCGTGCCCTGGTGGCTCGGTTTGACCTAACTCCGCCTCCATAAATCTATAATACCTAAATAGTTCATCCCTACTATCTTATTTCTCTTAACATGTAGGCTATCCACCTCAGCACACTTGCCACATCAATATTTTTTTAGTGACCTACATATGGGATCAACCACTACAACACCCCTGCCACATAAGCTTCGGTTAATTGCTAAGGACCCACCACAACCTGGCCTCACGGACATCCTGTCTCTCCCTGATTGAGCGCTACAGGCTTTGGCGTGCAACCTCATCCCCACGATATTTTTCCTAGAGCGTCTGCAGCCTCCGGCCTCTTTAGCTTCTCCATCAAATCCCTGGCCGGTTGCTTTTCCTTGCTCATATTCGTCTTCTTTCCTTTAGCCTTTCCCCTTCCATGTCTATTTCAATCCCCAGTCAATATTATATGGCTCCTCCGCTTCTTATTCTTCCTGTTCCCAATCTCCCTTCACCTGTCGCTTCGGCCTGCTTCCATGGCTGGATGAAACTACAAGGTGTCAAATCCAACAGGGATTTAAGTGGCGGCAAGGATCCACAGTGGTGTTGGACTGGTTGCAACGGTAGCCGATTCACTGGGCATTGATGCCGCTTCTAACTACCTCGATTGGTTATATCATTGTCAGTGTCGTCGACATTGCGGACCAATCGGCGTCCTTGACGGCGCTAGGTAGTGTGCAAGCGCCGGTAGAGATCGATGGGCGCCCTCTACTGGCACAACTGTAGTATGCATTGTCCATGGCGCCGGGCAACATGCAAGCTCTGCTGCAGATCGATAGTTCATAGTTGAAGGCTTGAAGCAGCAGGAAAGGCAACCTGAAGGTGCTCCTTTTTTACTTTCGGCTGTCCACTTCCTTGAGTTATTTGTTGCTCCTCCTCTCCCCCAATTAATCATGCTTAGAACATTTACAACTTAATTTCAAATCTTGCAATCATCTATTTTATTGTTATTATGTAAATTCTGGGGAGGCTAATTAATTTCGATTACTGATGCTATCGAGTACTGTCAGTGGCAAATATGTTTTATGTCCTTGAAAAAAATGTGACGATCGTTGTTCAGGCCCTTAAAAAAATTGTTTTCCATTTTTTGGATTAGGCTCTGTCCATTCATTGATTTTTTTATTTTTTGTTTGCAGGTCCCCGCGCCTTCATGTTATGGTGTGCCACAGCCACACGATTCCTCAAGTGCTTCTTCATGGAGTCTATAGGCGAAGAACTGGAGGAAGGTGAACAACAGTGAGCTGCACCTCTTTATATTCTCTTATCCATTTTTTTCCTCTCTGCCTCTCTCCACATCTATTTTTCCAGGAGGTTGAAGGATGGACTGCGACTGGCATTTATTAGGCTGGATTAGATATGCTAAATTGTTTGATTACCATGGTCACCAAGGCACTTAGATGTATATGTGCTTGGCCACAGAAGTCACATTCAGTTTTCCTCTGTTTCAATAAGCCGCCATGAAACTGTTCGCTGATTGTCCCTACAGTTGCTTGCTAATGTGATCCATGATGTTGCTACTTTGCAACATTACATATTATTGGCTCCTTTTTCCTACCACACTAACAGGTTAATACAATTATTTGATTGAGTGCGTATGCAGTTTCATTATTTTTCCTTCAAATTTCGTCATGCTATTACAAGTATATGACATACTACCTCCATTCCAAAATATGGTAGGCTAGCCTACCAAAACATCTTATATTTTGGAATGGAGGTAGTATATTCTTATGACATGTGCAGTTCTATGTAGATTTCCTTTTGTCACGTACAATTGGAATCGGGTGGTTAAGAAATAATTGTACATAAAGGATCAAGAAACAATGGTTGCTCATTTTGTGGTATGTTCTCATATACTATTATCAAATTTATTTATGTAGGATCACCAAAGGTTTGTAATTTTCTTTGATCTTTGGATAGAAGTCTTCACCTTTATTTACCATGTTTGTTCTTTCCTTTTGTCTAATAATGTAGGAATTAATAATTACCAATCAAGAATAAAATTGTTATTATGCTAACAAGATTTTTGCTAATAGTTTAAAAACACACACTAACTTTCGGTGTTTATTTGAATCTAGCACCTTTCTTTCTAAGATAAAGCATTCTTCTATATGTACTTAAGGTACATTTTGATTAAGACGAATTATGAAAAAAATAGTCCTTAAAAGATTATAGTGTTTGTGTGTGTTTACTCTAAACTTGCAGCTACTGAACTTTGTTTTGTCAAATAGTTGTGTGATTTTGGCAAAACAAATCGTACTTTCCGGTACATGCTCCTTACTGTATTACTCTTAAGCATTTGACTGTTCTTTGTTTACTAGGGAGGTGTGAAATCCATCATAGTTTATGTTCTCTGTCGAGACATTGTTTCAGTATATGCATACTATGTATCTTTATACCATAATTTCTGGCAAATGGTTATTTTATTTAGCAAATGTAACAGATTATGATGTCTATGCGAGCCTCCTTTTTGTGCTATCACGTCATACCAGTGTCCTACTACTAACAATGATTATAAGAAATATCAATATCTGTACTTCATGCTTCATCCCTGAACATATATTCTCTCAAGAATGTTTTGTTATCCATTTTTTGCGGGCAAGAATGTTTTGTTTTCCTGAATGTCTATTTCAAGCAGTGTCTAATTATTTTTGTCTTTAGCATATATTCCCGCAGCAACGCGCGGGGTGTCATCTAGTTCTCTAAAATCGGGAAACGAACAGAGAGCCACCCGAAATATTTTTTCCGCCGCCGCAAGTTCCTGTTCTTGCGAGATTCCATCTGGGGGCCTTTTTCGGCACTCTGTCAGAGGGGGAATCAATCACGGAGGGTATCTACATCAACCTTGATGCCCTTCCGATGATGTGTGAGTAGTTTACCACAGACCTACGGGTCCATAGTTAGTAGCTAGATGGTTATCTCTCTCTCCTTGATCTTCAATACAATGTTCGCTTTGATGTTCTTGGAGTTCTACTCGATGTAATCACTTTTTGCGGTGTGTTTGTTGGAATTTGATGAATCGTGAGTTTATGATCATATTATTCATGAATATTATTTGAGTCTTCTCTGAACTCTTTTATGCATGATTATTATAACTTCATATTTCTCTCTGATCTATTGATTTGGTTTGGCCAACTAAATTGATTTTTCTTGCAATGTGAGAGGTGCTTTGTGATGGGTTCGATCTTGCGGTGCTAATCCCAGTGACAGAAGGGGGCATGACATGTATTTGTACCATTGCCATTAAGGATAAAAAGATGGGGTTATTCATGCGTCAATTTACTTTGTTTACATCATGTCATCTTGCTTAAGGCGTTACTGTGTTCCTTATGAACTTAATACTCTAGGTGTATGCTGGATAGCGGTCAATGTGTGGAGCAATAGTAGTAGATGCGGAATCGCTTTGGTCTACTTGTCTCAGACGTGATGCCTATATACATGATCATTGCCTTGAGCATCGTCATGATTATTTGCTTTTCTATCAATTGCCCAACAATAATTTGTTCACTCACCATATGCTATTTTCAAGAGAGAAACCTCAAGTGAAAACTATGACCTCCGGGTCTACTTTTATCATATACTAAAAATCCTAAAAATACCTTGCTGCAATTTTCCTTTATTTTGTATTTTTTGTTCAACATATCTATTAGTTACTACATAATTTTATCTTGCACGTAACCACCAAGGCATTGACAACCCCTTGTGCGCGTTGGGTTGTAAGGATTTGTTATTTTGTGTGTAGGTGCTGCTAACGAGGTGTTGCGTGGTTCTCCTACTATATTGATAACCTTGGTTCTTAACTGAGGAAAATATTTATCTCTATTGTACTGCATCATCCTCTCTTCTTCGGAAAAATCCCAACGTAGTTCACAAGTAGCAAGATGCATTTTATTAGAGGAGAGAATTCTACATGCTTCTAAGAAGGGAGAAACATGTATTTCATCCTAGTTGATTCATTTTATTTCTCTGCTATTACTTGGTTTGCTCTGGTTTCTACTTTGATTTTTTCTCACACTACCTACTCCCATTATCCAATGCCAAGATCGAGGGGGAGAGGAAGTTCAAGCTTAGGGGAGAAAAATCACTTTTGGAACTTTATTGAAAATTCTTTATTTGATCTTTTGGGGACATGGTTGCACCTAAAGAAGTATTCACCTAGTGGCACTCTCTTCTATACATGTCATCCCAATCTTGGCATTCTTGATGGTCTTGTTTCTCTTTCTTAGAAAAGATTCTCTTGTGTTATCTAACCTTGTTTTCTCAATCCTATCTCTTCAGGAATTTTCTCAAGTACCTCAAGGTAAGTATATGCATCACTCATGTGCATGATGACCTCTTGCATGTTGCACATATTATTTGCAACAAAGAATCATGGACATGAAGATACTGCATTCTCATCATTTTTGCTCTGATGCATATAGCCAAGATACATGTAACACATTACGAATTCCTTCTTATTGTGCATTTACATTCCAAAGGTTATTATCACTTAAATGGTTGCACACTTGTAGGGGGGAGCATATGCATATTACATGTCTTCTCAAAGATTTCATATATTTCTTGTTATTTTTATTTGAAGCTTTCATGTATGTTGTCATCAGTTATCAAAAAGGGGGAGATTGAAAGCACATTTGCTCCCTTGGTGGTTTTGGTAATTCATGCCAACATACATGTTGTTGGACAAACACTTTCACCTAGTATATTTCAGAAAAGTTCAACATTGGCATGGCAAGGATGCGAGAATGAGGACCACTTCAAAATGCTAAGGACATGGATTGGCACAAGCTTCAAGACTCTACATTTTTGGTTAAGTGATCCAAGATCACATTGAGTCCATAGGAAAACCAATAGTATTAAGGGGATGAGGTTTTTATCATGGCACAATTGCTCAAGTGCTTGAAGATATTGCTCCAAAAAAACCAACCACCTTCTCCTAGTCATATTTGTCCAAACCCTAAAAAGCCAACTCGTTCCCACCAAATTCCATAAACCTAGACCCACCGAGTTAATCCTAGACAGTGCCAAAGACAAACCCTAGAATTTCGGTTGTACCGAGATGGTGATCGATCTCAGTGAGTTGCATTGACCAAGTTTTTGTAACCCAATTAGTTCATTTCGGAATCACCGAGTTGAAACGATCAGAATTATCGAAATGCGGTCTTGCTTAGGTCATCACATATCAGTCCATCTTATATTTCTTTCTCGGTCTCACTGAAAGGCCCAACGTTCGAATCTTTTACACAGGTCGGTCTCACCGAGTTTTTGGTTCGGTGTCTAATATGTATCCAAAGTATCTATAATTTATGAAGTATGCATGCCATGTTTACAACAATTTTATATGGTTTTGGTGCACTTTTATATGATTTAAATGGAACTAACACATACTGACGTTGTTTTCAGCAAAACTACCGTGGTTGTTTTTTGTGCAGAAATAAAACTTCTTGGAATGGGCAAAAAATTATGATGATTTTTGCGACTTGTAATCGGTATTGGTATTTCCCCGAAGAGGAGAGGATGATACAACACAATAGAGGTAAGTAGTCACTTAGTTATGAAACCAAGGTTATCAGTCTAGTAGGAGAACCAAGCAACACTATGTAAACAACACATGCACACAAACAACAAATACTTGCAAGCCAACGCATAAGAGGGGTTGTCAATCCCTCAACAGTATTGAGATAGACTAAATTGTATAGGTTTTGACAAATAGATCTTACAAAAATACAAAATAAAAGAAATAAAAGAAAATTGCAGCAAGGTATTTTTGGTTTTTGAAAGTGCAACTATCCCTAGGTGGTTTTGGTAATTCCTAACAACATATAGCTCATTGAGCTAATGCTATTCCAAGATTAATATTTCAGGAAAAGCTCAATGAATGTCATGGCATGGATGAGGAAAGTGGACCCCTCAAAATATTAAGGACAAAAAGATTGGCTCAAGCTCAAAGCTCAAGACTCTACATTTTATATTTTAGTGATCCAAGATCACATTGAGTCTATAGGAAAAGCCAATACTATCAAGGAGGGATAAGGTGTTGCTTGATGAGGTTCTTGCTTCATAGTGCTTAGTGATATGCTCCAAAACCCTCAACTACCTTCCCACATCCACATATGACCTAAACTAAAAGTCAAACTCGGCCCCACCGATTCTTTTTACCTGGCGCCACCGAGTTCAGATGTCATAGCCACTACCACAAACCCTAGGCAAATCGGTCTCACCGATAAGGATTTCGGTCACACCGAGATGGGGTTGTAATCTCTCTATTTCCCTTTGTAACGTTTCGGTCCTACCGAGATGAGCGATCGGTCCCACCGAGATTGCAATGTAAACTCTCTGTTTTCCTTTTGTAACATTTCGGTCCCACCGAAATGAGCGATTGGTCCCACCGAGTTTACCTGACCAACTCTCTGGTTAGCTTATTACCAAAATCGGTCCCACCGAGTTTGTGTAATCGGTCACACCGAGATTACGTTATGCCCTAACCCTAACCATATCGGTCCTACCGAGTTGCATCTCAGTCCCATCGAAAATCCTAACGGTCACTAGGTTTGCTAAATCGGCCCGACCGAGTTTCTCCATTCGGTTTCACCGAGATTGGTAAATTGTGTGTAACGGTTAGTTTTTGTGTGGAGGCTATATATATACCCCTCCACCTACTCTTCATTCGTGGAGAGAGCCATCAGAACATACCTACACTTCCAATACACATTTTTTGAGAGAGAACCACCTACTCATGTGTTGAGGCCAAGATATTCCATTCCCACCATATGAATCTTGATCTCTAGCCTTCCCCAAGTTGCTTTCCACTCAAATCTTCTTTCCACCAAATTCATATCCTGTGAGAGAGAGTTGAGTGTTGGGGAGACTATCATTTGAAGCACAAGAGCAAGGAGTTCATCATCAACACACCATTTGTTACTTCTTGGAGAGTGGTGTCTCCTAGATTGGCTAGGTGTCACTTGGGAGCCTCCGACAAAGATTGTGGAGTTGAACCAAGGAGTTTGTAAGGGCAAGGAGATCGCCTACTTCGTGAAGATCTACCGCTAGTGAGGCAAGTCCTTCGTGGGCGATTGCCATGATGGGATAGACAAGGTTGCTTCTTCGTGGACCCTTCGTGGGTGGAGCCCTCCATGGACTCACGCAACCGTTACCCTCCATGGGTTGAAGTCTCCATCAACGTGGATGTACGGTAGCACCACCTATCGGAACCACAACAAAAACATCCGTGTCTCCAATTGCGTTGGAATTCTCCAAACCCTTCCCTTTACATTCTTGCAAGTTGCATGCTTTACTTTCCGCTGCTCATAGACTCTTTGCATGCTTGCTTGAATTGTGTTAAGATTGCTTGACTTGTGCTAAGATAGCTAAAATCTGCCAAAGACTAAAATTGGGAAAAGGATAGATTTTTAATTGGTCAAGTAGTCTAATCACCCCCCCTCTAGCATACTTTTGATCCTACAAGTGGTATCAGAGCTCCGGTCTCCATTTGCTTTGATTTCCATAGCTTTTGGTGGTCATAGCCTTGGTTTCACAACCTAGGAGAGTATGGCGTCTAGCAAGGGAAATTACCACCGTAGAGGTCCTTACTTTGATGGTACTAATTTTTTTAGTTGGAAGCATAAGATGAAAATGCATATTCTTGGACATAACCCCGCCGTTTGGACCATTGTGTGTGTTGGCTTGCAAGGTGAATTCTTTGATGGGAGAGATCCGAATCGTGAAGCTACCACGGATGAGTTGAAGATGCTACAATACAATGCTCAAGCTTGTTATATCCTCTTCAACGGATTGTGCCCTGAAGAATTCAACAAAATCAGCCGTCTTGAGAATGCAAAGGAAATTTGGGATACTTTGATAGACATGCATGAAGGTACCGACTCCGCCAAGGAATCCAAGTTGGATGTGCTTCAAAGTCAACTTGACAAGTTCAAAATGAAGGATGGTGAAGGTGTCGCTGAAATGTACTCTAGGCTTGCTCTTATCACAAATGAGATTGCTGGCTTAGGAAGTGAAGAGATGACCGACAAATTCATCATCAAGAAGATCCTAAGAGCCTTGGATGGAAAATACGATACCGTATGCACATTGATACAATGATGCCAAATTACAAAGATCTCAAGCCAACAGAAGTCATTGGAAGAATTGTTGCTCATGAGATGTCACTCAAGGATAAGGAGGAGCTCCATAACAAGTCAAGTGGTGCTTACAAAGCCTCATGTGAAACCCCCACATCATCAAGTGAGAAACAAACCTTCAGTGAAGAATTGAGCCTAATGGTGAAGAACTTCAACAAATTCTACAAGAATAGAAGCAAAGAGAGAAGTTCCAAGTTAAGGTCCTACAATGAAAAAAGATCTTCTAGTCGAGAGCGAAACTGCTACAATTGTGGAAGACCCGGACACTACTCCAATGAGTGTATGGCTCCCCACAAGAGAAGAGAAGATTCTCCCAAAAGAAGAAGTAGAAGAGAAGAATCACCATCAAGGGAGAGAAGGAGTAGGGATGATCGATATGAATGAAGACACCCTCGGAGAAGCAAGGATTCGGAAAGGAAGGACAAGTCATCAAGGAGCTACACAAAACGAAGACATCAAGCTCATGTTGGTGAACGGGTATCCGACTTCGACTCCGACAATGACTCCGAGAAAAGCTATCACTCCGACTTCGAATATACTCAAGATGAAGGTGTTGCCGCTCTAGCACTTGTGTCAACCAACTCCTATGACATATTTGATTCACCAAATGAAGGAATTGGAAGATGCTTCATGGCCAAAGGTCCAAAGGTATCACACCCTGAGTATGTTGATTTCAATAGTGATGAAGATGACTTGTTAGGTGATGATGATTTACTTGTTGACAACTATAGTGATGAATACTATGATGAAACGTCAATAGATCATGCTAATCAAGATGAAACGAATGGCAATGATAAGGAGAAGATTGAGTCTCTAATTAAAGAACTAAACACTCTTAAGTTAGCTCATGAAACTATCTTAGGAGATCATCGAGAACTTTTAAGGACTCATGAGAAATTACGCTTTGAAAAGCTCAACCTTGAGCAAGAGCATGAGTTTTTAAAGGAAATCAATGATGATCTTCGCAAGAAAATTTCTTCTTATATTGCCAAGCGTTTACTCTTATCCACTTACATGCCTCAAGTCAAGTCTAGTAACAAGAACAAGAAAGATTCTTCTTCTAGTAGTAACAATAATCATGCTAAATCCAATATTGTTGCTTCTAGTAGTTCTCTTGATTCCACTAATGATTCTCTTAGCCAAGTTACACTTGAGCAAGAAAATAGCTTATTGAAGGGAATTATAGAGAAAGGTGTTTACAAGAGCCTTGCCGGGAGTAAGCAATTTGAGGAAATTGTTCGCAAGCAAGGAAGGCACCGGAAGAATCAAGGTATTGGTTTTGAACGAAAGTTCAATGCCAATGGAGTTGAGTGGGAAGAAGATCAATACTCCAAGACGAAGTTTGTTCCTCAACAAGAGAAGTATGACCCTACTTCTTTCAAAGGGACACAAGCTCAAGATGATCTTCCACCACAAGACCACAAGCAAAAAGGCAAGGACAAGCTTCAAGAGGTAATTGATGCATTTGAAGAAGCTCCTAAGGCCTTGGTCAAGTGGGTTCCCAAGACTACATCAAGTTCCACTTCATCAAGTACAACTACAACTCCGAGGATTCCCATCAAGATGGTGTGGATCCCGAAGAAGAAGAACTAGAGAGTTCTTGAGGGTGACTCTGCCAACATACTTCACTCTCATCATTTTGGCAAGAACGAGTGCAATCAACTTCCACATCTTGCACTAGTTCAAGGAGTCACAAACCCTCTTGTTGGTAAGACAAGGGACAAGGTAACCAAAAGCTTTCATAGACATCATCTTGTGTGTGCATCACTCTATGTCTATGGATATCCTTGTTTATTCCTTGTGGGACTAACCCGTGTAGGTATTGAAAGTGCAACTCACTCCAAAGGATAGCTCCAAATGATCTACATCAACATAGAGCATCCACATCTTCAACACCTACATGAAGTCATCATCGACAAAACCCAAGGTTAGTTCATCCCTCTTAGGGGGGATCTCACATCTAGGGGGAGATTTACTCTAACGATTGAGTTAAAGCAACTCTAATGGTGTGAACACAACAACGCTTTATGTAAAAGTGGTAACCCCACTTGTGCTTAAACGATGAGTATGACCTATGATCAAATGTTCTCATTTGACTCCTAAGTCAATATACTCATATATAGATGACCTAGTCATCGCCAATTGCTTGATAGATGCAAGAATTGTTTGTGCATGCTTTGCCACATATTTCATTTGTCATTTTATTGTGTGAGCATGTTGGTTGCATAATTTACTCATTCGAGGACATCCACTTGTTGTTTTGATTGTTTGGTTTCCTTTTCTTTTGGCCAAGTGGATGGACAAGAATGCCTAAGAACCTTCTCTAGCTATCTATGCTTTTCTCGTCTCAAACTCTATTCATGCTGCATCACAAAATTTGATCAAGTCAGATTCGAACCACTCTGTGTGAGGAGCACTCAGAGTCCCCGATTCGTCATAGACTTAAACTTCCAAAACTTCTTTGTGCGTTTCGGTCTGACCGATTCACCCATTTCGGTCATACCGAGATCACTAAGTCGATCTAGGTTTTCAATCTCGGTGCAACCGATTCGAACTTTTCGGTCACACCGAGTTTCAGTAACTGCTTGCAGTTATGAATCTCGGTGCCACCGAGTTGTTCCACTCAGTCACACCGATAGGGTCGGGCTATATATACCCACGGGTCAAATTTTGGAAAACTTTCCGAACCTCCTCGACCCGCGCTTAGCCTGCTCTGCCTCCCCGGGTCTCCGGATCGTCCTCCTCGTCGCCAGCCGCCTCCTGTCGCTGGTCTCCGCCGCCGTCAACGGGAATCATCCCCGCTGTTGCTGCCGTAGCGAGTTCATCGCCGAACTAGGGTATGAACTCGATCACTGTGCTATCCTTATCTGATTCCTAGCACATTGTGTTCGCCATGTATCTTGCCACGATTGAGATCATTCTATCCATCAAAAACACTCCGTAGTTTAGTCGTGAATTGAGAATTTAGGGTTAGGTTTCCGCCGAAACCATCTCGAACCCACCGAGTTGTGGAACTCGGTACCATCGATTCGGCTCAGGCCATTGCACATGCGATTCTCGGTCTGACCAAGAATTGCAAATCGGTGTGACCGAGTTCAGGACTTTGTGAAAGCCTAGCAGTCTCGGTGCCACCGAACTGTGACTCGGTCTGACCGAGTTCACTAGTTTAGGTTCCAACAGCTGCTTCAGTATCACCGAGTTTACAAATCGATTGATCCGAAATGCTCTCTGTGGAAAACTAAAACTAAGTTTTTGACTCATTCTTTTGCAAAAACCTCTGCATTTTGTGATGCTCATCCACTCTATCTCATCTATATCTATTCACAGGGTTTGCTGTCAGTGTTTGCAATATGTCTGATCAGAGTGACAGCCAGAACAAGTCAGCGGAGTAGGTTCACTTGAGTGAGGGCACTAGTCCCTCTAGCAGCTCAGATGATGGTAGCAGGAGCACCCCAAGCAACTTACCCAAAGCTGCCACCAGGGCCAGAAAGAAGAAAACTTCTGAATCTAAGGATGAAGACTATGTGGCAGTTGAGGATGAGGCCACTTCCAAGAAGAAAGTGGTTAAGAAGGAATATAGCACTGCTGCTGCCACTAAGCCTGGTATGAAAACCAAAGTGCCTGCAAAGAGAATTCCCATGTCTAAAGCCAGAGCCTCTACTCAAGTACCTTTGGAATCTGAACCCAAAGAGGGTGCTGCAGAAGGGAAGAAGAGGAAAGAGAGGGTCAAGAAGACCACTGCCAGAGTGCTTGGGAGATCCTCAATCATGAGAGACTCTGAAGAGGAAGAGGAAGAAGATGCTACACCAGCACCCAAAGCTCAGAAGCTTATGGGTGATGCCATCAGGGCAGGGGCTATTCCATCTAAGCCTAAGACTGCTCCTAAGGCTGCTGCTCCAGCTCCAAAGCCAAAACCAAAGAGGGGCACCAGGATCATCCCTGCTGAGGAGAAGAACAAGGCCCCAGTGCCTGAAGCTGAAATGGAAGAAGAAGATGATGAGTCACATGTTTTGAGGAAGTTAAAGCCAAAAATTCTAGATCATAATGATGCTCATCCAGTAGCTAAGAACATGAAGATCAGGAAGGATTCAGGATTGAGGCTATGGAGAGAGTCTGATCCATATGCCACCAGGAGAAGGACTGCTGTGGACTACAAGTTCCATACAAAGGAACAACAGGATTTCTATGAGACAGTGTTGCTTGACAAGAAGCCCATAGTGTGTGACATGAGATGGGTCGACTGGGAGTACATCAAGGAGAATGATGAACATTATCCAGGTGTGTATGATAGTTTCAAGGCTTGTGGAGTTGATGAGTTTGTGCCTCAGAAGCTCACAAAATGGAATGATGAGCTCATCATGCAGTTCTACTCCACAGCTCATTTCTACCCAGATGGAAGGATTGTCTGGATGTCTGAAGGTACGAGGTACCAGTCAATGGTTGCTGAATGGGCGAAGTTGATCAATGCCCCAAAAGAGAGTGAAGATGACTTGGATGTCTATGCCAACAAGAAGAAGGATCACAACACCATGGCACACATGTACAAGGAGATCCCAGATGCTGCTCTTGAGACACACAAGTTTGGATCTATACATTACCTTTTGTCAGGCTTGCCAACTATCAACTGGATCCTCAGGCACACTCTCTTGCCAAAGTCAGGTGATCACAAGATGATCAGAGGCCATGCAATAAACTTGCTTCACATCTTTGATGTCCCACAGAAGTTCAAAGTCATGAGCCTCATAGTGGAAACCATAAAGAGGACAGCTGCAGATCAGAAGAGGAGTTGTGGGTATGCCCCGTAGATCCAGGAGCTGATTAACTTCAAGATGGGCACCGGCACATATCTGTTGGACAAGGAGCACCTGCCCATCTACCCAGAATTTGAGGACAACACTGTGGTGATGGATGAAAATGAACCATCTTCTGTGCATGCACAAGCCAAGAAGGAGAAGGCAAAGGCTGAAAAGGCTGCAAGGATGCCAACTACTAAAGAAGCATCTCAGTATCTTCTGAAGAGCAAGCAAGATCAGCTTGGCTACTTGATTGCATCCACTCTAAGGATTGAGAAGGGACTGGCCACCCTGACTCAAAACCAGGAGAGCCTGGAAAGGATCGTGGAGCAAAAGTTCTATGACTTGGATGTGAAGGCAACTGAGATCCAGTCTGTTGTGGAGCAACTTCAGGATCATATGCAGGAGAGGAAGGGCAAGACAACCACTGATGCATTTGCCAGAGTGCATAGAGCTCAGAGATCTGCTGCAGTGCCTGTTCCGGACACCAGATCCACTTCATCTGCACCAGCTACAGATTCAGTGCCACCAGCTCTAGCACCTACTCCATCAGCTCCATCTACTTCGACTGAAGCCTTCGTTCTTGGAGTTATCCGGACACCACCACCTAAAGATCAAGCCTGAGAGACAATTTAGTGCTATGCATTTTCTAGGAACTTTTTGGTAACTTGTTGCCAAAGGGGGAGAAAAATGTATAGATCATAGGCTTTGAGAGAGAGCGTTCCTTTTTATTCTCTCTTGCTTTGGTGGTTGAACTTTATTTGCTTGTTTGAGATACTTTCTGTCTGCGTGATACTTGGATGATCATGTGTTTGATCATATGCTACATTAATGCTTGTTGGATGACATTATCATTTTATCCCTATATGATCATTCACTTTGCTTGGTGATGAGTGCATGTATTTAATTATTATCACTTTAAGCGCTCCACCAAGATGTATGTGACATGGAAGAGTAACCCATGAGCCTAACTCTCTGTGCATTTGCAGTCCAAAGCAAATCATAAACTATGCACAAATTTAGGGGGAGCTCTTGCTTTTCACATACTTCTCAAAGCGACAATGTTTTTCACTCTTATTATCATTTGTCAAAGCTTTGATCTATATGTTGTCATCAATTACCAAAAAGGGGGAGATTGAAAGTGCAACTATCCCTAGGTGGTTTTGGTAATTCCTAACAACATATAGCTCATTGAGATAATGCTATTCCAAGATTAATATTTCAGGAAAAGCTCAATGAATGGCATGGCATGGATGAGGAAAGTGGACCCCTCAAAATATTAAGGACAAAAAGATTGGCTCAAGCTCAAAGCTCAAGACTCTACATTTTATATTTTAGTGATCCAAGATCACATTGAGTCTATAGGAAAAGCCAATACTATCAAGGAGGGATGAGGTGTTGCTTGATGAGGTTCTTGCTTCATAGTGCTTAGTGATATGCTCCAAAACCCTCAACTACCTTCCCACATCCACATATGACCTAAACAAAAAGTCAAACTCGACTCCACCAATTCTTTCTATCTGGCGCCATAGAGTTCAGATGTCATAGCCACTGCCACAAACCCTAGGCAAATCGGTCTCACCGATAGGGATTTCGGTCACATCGAGATGGGGTTGTAATCTCTCTGTTTCCCCTCGTAACGTTTTGGTCCTACCGAGATGAGCGATCGGTCCCACCGAGATTGCAATGTAAACTCTCTGTTTTCCTTTTGTAACATTTCGGTCCCACCGAAATGAGCGATCGGTCCCAACGAGTTTACCTGACCAACTCTCTGGTTAGCTTATTACCAAAATCGGTCCCACCGAGTTTGTGTAATCGGTCACACCGAGATTACGTTATGCCCTAACCCTAACCTATCGGTCCTACCGAGTTGCATCTCAGTCCCATCGAAAATCCTAACGGTCACTAGGTTTTCTAAATCGGTCCGACCGAGTTTCTCCATTCGGTCTCACCGAGATTGGTAAATTGTGTGTAACGATTAGTTTTTGTGTGGAGGCTATATATATACCCCTCCACCCACTCTTCATTCGTGGAGAGAGCCATCAGAACATACCTACACTTCCAATACACATTTTCTGAGAGAGAACCACCTACTCATGTGTTGAGGCCAAGATATTCCATTCCCACCATATGAATCTTGATCTCTAGCCTTCCCCAAGTTGCTTTCCACTCAAATCTTCTTTCCACCAAATTCATATCCTGTGAGAGAGAGTTGAGTGTTGGGGAGACTATCATTTGAAGCACAAGAGCAAGGGGTTCATCATCAACACACCATTTGTTATTTCTTGGAGAGTGGTGTCTCCTAGATTGGCTAGGTGTCACTTGGGAGCCTCTGACAAAGATTGTGGAGTTGAACCAAGGAGTTTGTAAGGGCAAGGTGATCGCCTACTTCGTGAAGATCTACCGCTAGAGAGGCAAGTCCTCCGTGGGTGATGGCCATGATGGGATAGACAAGGTTGCTTCTTCGTGGACCCTTCGTGGGTGGAGCCCACCGTGGACTCGCGCAACCGTTACCCTCCGTGGGTTGAAGTCTCCATCAACGTGGATGTACGATAGCACCACCTATCGGAACCACGACAAAAACATCCGAGCCTCCAATTGCGTTTGAATTCTCCAAACCCTTCCCTTTACATTCTTGCAAGTTGCATGCTTTACTTTCCGCTGCTCATAGACTATTTGCATGCTTGCTTGAATTGTGTTAAGATTGCTTGACTTGTGCTAAGATAGCTAAAATCTTCCAAAGACTAAAATTGGGAAAAGGATAGATTTTTAATTGGTCAAGTAGTCTAATCACCCCCCTCTAGACATACTTTCGATCCTACAGTTTTAATATATTATAGGAAATAGACCCGGGGGCCATAGTTTTCATTAGAGGCTTCTCTCGAGATAATAATGTTGGGGAACGTTGCATGGAAAACAAAAAAAATCTACGCACATGCAAGATCTATCTATGGAGATGCATAGAAACGAGAGGGGGGAGTATGTCTATGTACCCTCGTAGACCATAAGCAGAAGCATTTATTAATGCGGTTGATGTAGTCGAACTTCTTCGCGATCCAACCGATCAAGTACCGAATGTACGCCACCTCCTCGTCCAGCACATGTTCAGCTCGGTGACGTTCTTGCCTTCTTGATCCAGCAAGACGGGTGAAGTAGTGGATGAGTTCTGGTAGAACGACGGCGTGGTAATGGTGGTGGTGATGCTATCTCCGCAGGGCTTCTCCTAAGCACTCCGAAAATATGACCGAGGGACGAAACTGTGGAGGGGGGCGCCACACATGGCTAAGATATTGTCGTGGCCTTTGTGTGGCGCCCCCTCCCTCATTTATATAGGTGGGGGGATGGGAGGCAGCCAGGAGGCGCCCCAAGGGTGTCTGTCAGCCCCCTTGGGCTCCTGCCCTGTGACGCCCCCCTTACCTTGTTTGCACAAGGGGGGAAGGAATTTTTGGTTAAGTGATCCAAGATCACATTGAGTCCATAGGAAAACCAATAGTATTAAGGGGATGTGGTTTTGATCATGGCACAATTGCTCAAGTGCTTGAAGATATTGCTCCAAAAAAAACCAACCACCTTCTCCTAGTCATATTTGTCCAAACCCTAAAAAGCCAACTCGTTCCCACCAAATTCCATAAACCTAGACCCAATGAGTTGATCCTAGACAGTGCCAAAGACAAACCCTAGAATTTCGGTTGTACCGAGATGGCAATCGATCTCACTGAGTTGCACTGACCAAGTTTTTGTAACCCAATTAGTTCATTTCGGAATCACCGAGTTGAAACAATCAGAATTATCGAAATGCGGTCTTGCTTAGGTCATCACATATCAGTCCATCTTATATTTCTTTCTCGGTCTCACTAAAAGGCCCAACGTTCGAATCTTTTACACAGGCCGGTCTCACCGAGTTTTTGGTTCGGTGTCTAATATGTATCCAAAGTATCTATAATTTATGAAGTATGCATGCCATGTTTACAACAATTTTATATGGTTTCAGTGCACTTTTATATGATTTAAATGGAACTAACACAGACTGACGTTGTTTTCAGCAAAACTACCGTGGTTGTTTTTTGTGCAGAAATAAAACTTCTTGGAATGGGCAAAAAATTACGATGATTTTTGCGACTTGTAATCTGTATTGGTATTTCCCCGAAGAGGAGAGGATGATACAACACAACAGAGGTAAGTAGTCCGTCAGTTATGAAACCAAGGTTATCAGTCTAGTAGGAGAACCAAGCAACACTATGTAAACAACACATGCACACAAACAACAAATACTTGCAAGCCAACGCATAAGAGGGGTTGTCAATCCCTCAACAGTATTGAGATAGACTAAATTGAATAGGTTTTGACAAATAGATCTTACAAAAATACAAAATAAAAGAAATAAAATAAAATTGCAGCAAGGTATTTTTGGTTTTAATATATGATAGGAAATAGACCCCGGGGCCATAGTTTTCACTAGAGGCTTCTCTCGAGATAATAGTGTTGGGGAACGTTGCATGGAAAACAAAAAAAATCTACACACATGCAAGATCTATCTATGGAGATGCATAGAAATGAGAGGGGGGAGTATGTCTATGTACCCTCATAGACCGTAAGTGGAAGCATTTATTAATGCGGTTGATGTAGTCGAACTTCTTCGCGATCCAACCGATCAAGTACCGAATGTACGACACCTCCTCGTCCAACACATGTTCAGCTCAGTGACGTCCTCGCCTTCTTGATCCAGCAAGACGGGCAAAGTAGTGGATGAGTTCCGGTAGAACGACAACGTGGTAACGGTGGTGGTGATGCTATCTCCGCAGGGCTTCGCCTAAGCACTCCGAAAATATGACCGAGGGACGAAACTGTGGAGGGGGGCGCCACACATGGCTAAGAGATTGTCGTGGCCTTTGTGTGGCGCCCCTCCCTCATATATATAGGTGGGGGGAGGGGAGGCAGCCAGGAGGTGCCCCAAGGGTGTCGTCAGCCCCCTTGGGCTCCTACCCTGTGGCGCCCCCTTACCTTGTTTGCACAAGGGGGAAGGAAAAGGGGAGGAGAGGGAAGGAAGGGGGAGGCCGACTCCCCCTTTTGCTTCTCTTTCCCAAGGGCTTCAGCCTTAGGAGGGGTGTGCCAGCCCCTTGTGGGCTGGTCTGTTCCCCCCTTTGGCCCATATGGCCCATTAACCTCCCAGGGGGTTCCCGGAACCCCTTCCGGTGATCGATGACTAACTGGTACCTCCCGAAACTCTCCCAGTGTCCAAATAGCATCGTCCTATATATCAACCTTTACCTCCGGACCATTCCGGACCTCCTCGCGATGTACCTGATTTCATCCGGGACTCCGAACAACATTCGGTCACCAAATCATATAACTCATATACACTTTATCGTCAACGAACGTTACGCATGCGGACCCTATGGGTTCGAGAACTATGTAGACATGACCGAGACACCTCTCCGGTCAATAACCAATAGCGGAACCCGGATGCCCATATTGGTTCCTACATATTCTACAAAGATCTTTATCGGTCGAACCTTATGACAACATACGTAATTCCCTTTGTCTATCGGTATGTTACTTGCCCGAGATTCGATCGTTGGTATCTTCATACCTAGTTCAATCTCATTACCGGCAAGTCTCTTTACTCATTCAATAATACATCATCTCTTAACTAACTCCTTAGTCACTTTGCTTGCAAGCTTCTTATGATGTGTATTACCGAGAGGGCTCAGAGATACCTCTCCGATACATGGAGTGACAAATCCTAATCTCGATCCATGCCAACTCAGCAAACACCTTCGGAGATACCTATAGAGCATCTTTATGATCACCTAGTTATGTTGTGACGTTTGATAGCACACAAGGTATTCCTTTGGTATCCGGGAGTTGCATGATCTCATAGTCTAAGGAATATGTATTTGACATTAAGAAAGCAATAGCAATAAACCGAATGATCATATGCTAAGCTAACATATGGGTCTTGTCCATCACATAATTCTCCTAATGACGTGATCCCGTTATCAAGTGACAACACATGTCTATGGTTAGGAAACCTTAACCATCTTTGATCAACGAGCTAGTCTAGTAGAGGCTTACTAGGGACATGTTATTTGTTTATGTATCCACACATGTATTTAAGTTTCCATTCAATACAATTCTAGCATGTATTTTGGAAGAGGTTTCAATTGACTATGATAACAAAGTTGCTATCTATGATGATTATGGTGATGACATGTATGCTATATTGAATAATGATAACCATGAAACTTGTCATCATAATTTTAATTTTCAATCCCATGATAGTTATTTTGTTGAGTTTGCTCCCACTACTATTCATGAGAATAAATTTTCTTATGTGGAGAGTAATAAAATTTCTATGCTTGTGGATCATGAAAGGAATGCTTTATATGATAGTTATATTGTTGAATTCATTCATGATGCTACTGCAAATTATTATGAGGGAGGAACTTATGCTTGTAGGAATTGCAATAATATCAAGTTTCCTCTCTATGTGTTGAAAATCTTGAAGTTATGCTTGTTTTGCCTTCCTATGCTAGTTGATTCTTGTTCCCATAAGTTGTTTGCTCATAAAATCCCTATCATAGGAAGTGGGTTAGGCCTAAATGTGCTTCCATGTGCTTCATGATGCTCTTGTTATGTTTCAATTTTTATCTTTTATGCGAGCATCATTGAAATCATCATGCCTAGCTAAAAAGGCATTAAAGAAAAGCGCTTGTTGGGAGATAACCCAACATTTACCCCTACCGCTTTTATGTGTTCACATGATTAAGCTACTATAGTAATCATGTTTTATCGCTTTCGTTTCAATAAAGTGCCAAGTAAGACCTTTGGGATGGTCTATGGCGATAGTTGATTTGGTCTTGCTGAAAAACAGAAACTTTTGCACCTAGTAAAATAATTTTCATTTTTTACAAAAGAGTGATAAAATCCCGATTCCTTTTGAACAAGATTGATATACAAATTGTGCAGGTTTTCCTAAATTTTAAGAATTTTTGGAGTATCAGAAGTATGGTTGTTGTCCAGATCATTACAGACTGTTCTTGTTTTTGACAGATTCTGTTTTTGCATACTTTGCTTGTTTTCTAGTTTCTATGGCTTATATTCCAATATAGATTGTATAAATGATAGGGTACAGTAGGCATTATGTGATAACAATTATGAATCTTGTATTTGACAATACCGAAGTGAATGGTTTGCTCTTTATCATACTAATCTATCTCACGAAGTTCCGTTAAGTTTTGTGTGATTGAAGTTTTCAAGTTTTGAGTGAGATATCGATATGAGGAGGATAAGGAGTGACAAGACCCTAAGCTTGTGGATGCACAAGGCACCCCAAGGTAATATTCAAGGAGGATGCAAGCAACTAAGCTTGGGGCATCCCCTCTTTCGTCTCCAACATTATCGGTAACCTCACTTGGAGCTACATTTTTATTCGTCACATGATATGTGTTTTGCTTGGAGCTTTCTTTTGTTAGGATTTTCTTGCTGTTATTTAGAATAATGTTTTGCATCTTTCTTTTTAATAAAAATGTCAAGGATAGCCTTTACCATGCTTATTTTGCAAGTCTACTTGTTGCTGTTTCAAAACAGAAAGTTTATCGCTGTTGCAAATATTCCCAAGAAAAGTAAGAATGTGATAAAATGTTGAAACTTTTTGAAAAATAAGCTCTGATAAATGTTCTATAGTGTGGTAAATTTTTAGAATTTTTGGAGTTACAGAAGTATGATTGTTCTTGCATTCTTTACAAACTGTACTGTTTTGGCAGATTGCTGTTATGATTGCATTGTTTGCATATGTTTGCTAGTTTAATGATTCTATTTGAGGAAAGGAGTATTAAATATGCAGAGGCATTTAGTATGCAATGTTAAATTATAATTTTAGTGATTTGCTACAGTAGAGAATGATAAGTTGTTGCATTGATTTATACTAACGTATCTTACAAGTTCTTGTTGAGTTTTATGTGGATGAAGTTTTTAAGAATTAGGGAACTGTGTTATGAGAAGAATGAAGAAGACACAAGAGCTCAAGCTTGGGGATGCCCAAGTGTAATGCCTCGAGACCGATGTGCCAGGTGTCCTCCAGTTATTCGCTGTTGTTGCCTTGTCATTGCTTGCGTGTCATGCATTGCATATCATGTCATCATGTGCATTTCATTTGCATACATGTTCGTCTCATGCATCCGAGAATTTTCCCCGTTGTCCGTTTTGCAATCCGGCGCTTCTATGTAACCCGGTGTCCCTTTCTACATCTTTTCGTGTGCGGGTGTTAAACGTTTTCGGATTGGACCGAGACTTGTCATGCGGCCTTGGTTTACTACCGGTAGACCGCCTGTCAAGTTTCATGCCATTTGGACTTCGTTTGATACTCCAACGGTTAACCGAGGGACCAAAAAGGCCTCGTGTGTGTTGCAGCCCAACACCCCTCCAAAGTGGCCCAAAACCCACCTAAATCCCCTCCATCCTCTCGGTCGTTCGATCACGATCGCGTGGCCGAAAACCGCACCTCATTTGGACTCTCCTAGCTCCGTCTACATATAAATATGTGATCCCCTCCAAAATTCGCGGTCTAACCCTAGCCTTCCTCTACCTCGCGCCGCCGGACATTCCTTCTCCGCGCCCGGACACGTCCGGGCCGCCCTCCTCAACCAACCACGGTGTGCCACGTCGTCACCGCCGCCTGCCTCCTCCAATCCCGCTGCGACACGTGTCCGCCCGGTCTCCCTACTTCGCTGCGCCACCCGCTGGCCCAGATCCGGCCCGTGCGGGGCCGAACCGGGCCAGATCCCGCACCGCCATCCAAGCGCCCCGCCGCCTCCCGCCCGAGCGCGTGTCTCTCGTCGCCTCCATCGCCGGCCACCCGTGCGTCGCCGGAGTTCCGCCGCCCCGCCGGACCTTCTCCGCGCGCCTCCTCCTGCCCCGTGTCGCCGGTGCGCGCCACCACCCGGTTGCCCGCGCCGCCCTGCGCCGGATCCCGCACCTCGCGCCGCCCGGGACCCCTCGTCGCTGGTGGCCTCTGCGCCCTCCTTCGCCGCCTCGCCTCGCCGGCGGGAACCGCCGTCGCCACCCCTGCCTCCCCGATCCGATCGGGATCGAGGGAGAGGACGACGGTCTCGTTGACCCTCCGCGGTGGGCCCCGCTTCCAGGCCCAGCAGCATCGATCCAGATCTGGCCCAGCTGGCCCGCCTCGCAAGCCGGCCCAACCCCCTCCTCCACAGATGGGCTCGGCCCAGTGGTGAGCCTCTCCTATTTCCCGCCCTGTGCACGTCTTAGTTATCTAGCGCTCATGTTCTTTTTCTGGAATCTGCTAAGTCCCCAGATTCCAGTAATTTTATGTATATTTCATCGCATCATAACTCATAATCCGTTGCTCCGATTCGTGCGTGTAGCATATCAAAATGTTCGCCTCGAAGAGTACATCATTTCATATCATTGCATCATTTGCATTTGAGCTCATCTTGATGCCCGAAATGCTGTTGGAAGAGGGCTATGTGAGGAATATTGCAGATCTGTTTCAGCAAATAGCCTTTTGTCATTTTTGCCATGATTAATGTGTGCATGCTATGATCCTGAGCTCTACATGTGTTTTGTATAATGCCATTCCATCTTTATAGGGGTGTATGCCATGTATTTTTGTGATATTTGTGGTGACTAGCACAAGCATGCAAAGTAGCGTAATCGTTGATGCTGATTTCAGGGACTTAGAATTTCACTAAGTCCTTGTCCTGATATTGTTTTTATGCCATATGTTCATGTTGTTTACTAGTGATCCGTGCCTCTTTTGAGGATGATCAGTAAGGATGTTCTGTTAATATTGTTGTGCCCTATCAATCCATCCCTTTGTTTGAAATTATGTAGCAACCTGGATTGAGTCAATCGAGCTCTACTTTTGCTATAAAATGTTCCTGGCAGATTGTTAACATGTTTAGCGATTTTGCCGAGGTTTTTGCTATTGATCCGTGCATGCTATGTTGTTGTTCTTGCCATGTCTAGCTTCTATGCCATGTCTTCTTGCTGGGTGTATGCTTAGATTATCATGCAATGCTTTGTAGTGAGTGCATCGAGCTCGTAAACATGCCTACTTGCTAATTGTTTTGCATGCTCCAATTTTTCACTAAGTCTAAACCTGTTTATGTTTTTGCTATGTTCACATGCTTGCAATTGTATTTTCTAATCCCTTTTGGTTCATGGTCACTAAGGGACTTTTGTTATATGCTTAGAGTAGCTTCATGCCATGCCTTCCTTTTCCATGATATGTTCCTGTAGCATGTAGTTATCGTGCTCTAAACATTGCTTCCTGATGATAAATTCCTGACATGCTGTTAATTTCACTAAGTCTGAAACCTGTTATCTTTTGCACTTTTGCCATGCTTGTTTGAACCTGTTAGTGAGTGAATTAGCCGTAGATCAGTGTTCATCTTTTGTCAAGCATCATGCCTGGATCCCTGCCATGTATTTTGTTGCCATATTTGAGTGCAGTAGCATGTTGTTCTTGATGCATTTAGATGGCTACTTGCTGTTAATCGCAGATCGGTGCCATATTTGTTTTGCTTGCCATTTCCAAACCGTGCATCCGTTTCTGGCGATCTTTATATCGATTTCAACCGAAATCACCTCACCTTTCCAGTGGAACTCTTGGATTTCCAGGTTGAGGCCAGGTTCAATCATTCCTTTGCAAATCATGCATATGCATCACATACCGCATCCCGCATATCATACCATGTTCGTGTGTGGTTTGTTTACTATGTTGTGTGCTTCTTTCCGGTGTTGCTTCTTCGGGTTGGTTCCGATTACGTCGTGTTTGTGAGGACCCGTTCTACTACGTCCGTTTGTCTTCTTCATGGACTCGTTCTTCCTTGCGGGATTTCAGGCAAGATGACCATAGCCTCGAAATCACTTCTATCTTTGCTTGGTAGTTGCTCGCTCTTTTGCTATGCCTATGCCACGATACCTACCACTTTCTATATCATGCTTCCCATATTGCTAAGCCAAGACTCTAACCCACCTTGTCCTAGCAAACCGTTGTTTGGCTATGTTACCGCTTTGCTCAGCCCCTCTTATAGCGTTGTTAGTTGCAGGTGAAGATTGGAGCTTGTTCCATGTTTGGAACATGGTTATTTTGTTGGGATATCACAATATGTCTTATTTAATTAATGCATCTATACACTTGGTAAAGGGTGGAAGGCTCGGCCTTATGCCTGGTGTTTTGTTCCACTGTTGCCGCCCTAGTTTCCGTCATATCGGTGTTATGTTCCCGGATTTGCGTTCCTTACACGGTTGGGTTATAATGGGAACCCCATGACAGTTCACTTTGAACAAAACTCCTCCAGAAAGGCCCAACCTTGGTTTTACCATTCGCCACCTAGCCTTTTTCCCTTGGGTTAGGCCAGCCCAGGGGTCATCTTTATTTTAACCCCCCGGGCCAGTGCTTGTCTAAGTGTTGGTCTGAAACAGAGCCACTTGCGGCGCCACCTCGGGGAAACTTGAGGGCTGGTTTTAGCTGTACGTAGTGTTCATCCAGTGTTGCCCTGAGAACGAGATATGTGCAGCTCCCATCAGGATGTCGGCGCGTCGGGCGGTCTTACTGGACTTGTTTTACCATTGTCGAGGATGTCTTGTAACCGGGATGCCGAGTCTGATCGGATTGTCTTGGGAGAAGGAATATCCTTCGTTGACCGTGAGAGCTTGTGCTGGGCTAAGTTGGGACACCCCTGCAGGGATTTGAACTTTCGAAGCTGTGCCCACGGTTATGGGCAGATGGGAATTTGTTAATGTCCGGTTGTAGAAAACCTGAAGTTGACCTTAATTAAAATACATCAACCACGTGTGTAACCGTGATGGTCTCTTTCCGGCGGAGTCCGGGAAGTGAACACGGTGTTGGAGTTATGCTTGACGTAAGTAGTCTTGGATCACTTCCTGTTCATAGTTTCTCGACCGTGCTTTGCCTTCTCTTCTCGCTCTCATTTGCGTATGTTAGCCACCATATATGCTAGTCGCTTGCTGCAGCTCCACCTCATACCTTTACCTTACCCATAAGCTTAAATAGTCTTGATCGCGAGGGTGTGAGATTGCTGAGTCCCCGTGACTCACAAATTACTTCCAAACAGTTTCAGGTGCCGATGATACCGTGCAGGTGACGCAACCTAGCTCAAGGAGGAGCTCGATGAAGATCGTGTTTGTTGAGTTGTTTCGTTTCCAATTGATCAGTAGTGGAGCCCAGTTGGGACGATTGGGGATCTGTGTAGCTTTTGGGGTAGTCTTCTTTTATTTTGGTTCCGTAGTCAGGCCTTGAGTGTATTTGGATGATGTAATGCTTTATTCATGTAATTGTGTGAAATGGCGATTGTAAGCCAACTATGTATCTCTTTCCCTTATGTATTACATGGGTTGTGTGAAGATTACCTCACTTGCGACATTGCTTTCAATGCGGTTATGCCTCTAAGTCGTGCTTCGACATGTGGGAGATATAGCCGCATCGAGAGCGTTACAAGTTGGTATCAGAGCCTTCCCCGACTTTATGAGCCCCCTGCTTGATCGAATCATTGGCGTTGTTGAGTCTAAAAAATGTTTTGAGTCTTTTAGGATTATATATATATATATATCGGAGAGTAGGATTCTTTTTACTCCTCAGTCCCTTCGTCGCTCTGGTGAGGCATCCTGACGTAGAGTTTTGACTCTTCTCTTCTCAAATTTCACTAAAAAAATTTAGGATCACGCGGGTATCTTGGAATCGTTCCGATGGTTTTGTGATGAGAACATTGTTCTTGGTGCCTCCTGACATTTAGGGGTTGTGGTAGTGTCCCGGGGAGTTGAGCTCCGAGGTGTTGTCGTCACAATTTTATCGTTGCAGTTCTGGAATACCTGAGCTCGCCGACATCGAAAATCTCTTTTATGCAGTTGTTGGTGAGATAACCTCGACGCCACCCAGTACTGGGGCGGGAGTTCGGGAGTATTGCCATAACTCGTATAACGGATGCTTTTGGAAGGTTGAGGTAAATGATTTCCGAAGGTTTCTTGGTTATGTGTTGAAGGATGGATACAACTGGATGTAGGATTTGTTATATTTGGGTGAGATATTATGCTTCCCCTGTATCCCCAACACCTGATTGCATAACCGGAAAATTTCGGGAGTTTATAAGTGGGAATTCAAGTAGCTCTTAGGATATCTTTCCAACAGATGTATGCTATGAAATTGGGGTTCGATGTCTAGTGGTCCTCCTATCCACGGTCGGTTTTACAGTGGTCTCGTTGTGTCTTAAAGAGTCCTTGGCTATGCCGACTCGGGGACGCTTCGTATGTCATGTGCACTGCCTTGTACATGATGGTGCTGTACGATCGAGCCCGTGTAGGCCCCACCACGAAAACTTCGGACGAAATCTCTATCATATGTTTGTTCCAGCTTATTTTGCAAGCCAATCCTTTGTTTTGTTTTGTTGTGGTATTCGAGTTTCTTCGAAGTCAAATGTTGATTCCATACCTTCCCCAAATGGCGTTCTCATACTCCTATGTGAATACTAATCCTTCTTGATAATCGAGTTTGTTATGCCAATCTTGTTCAACCGGTGTGTCTCTCTTCAAGTGGATCCGATCACGTCAACATTCGCAAGATCAAGTATCAGTTTTCTTATGAACGGTGTTTGTTTCATCCATCTCCAAGTTGCCTTTGTTTTTCCCGCCCTCCCTCCCTTGCTTTTCTCCGAGGACTCATATATCTCAATCAAGTATCATTTTATTGATGTGAAGTCTCTTCTTTCTTTCCTTTCAATGTTCCTATCTGGTGATTTGATTCTCATGAAGATTCTAATGGAGCTTCAAGCTCATCATTCTTCGTTCTTTTCTTCTCCGGTGGTTTTAAGTCAAGCTTTGTTGATCATACCCTTTCCTCATTTCAAGGCTTTCTCATGCCGGTGTAATTCTTAATCATTCACCTCTCGCTATTCAATTGTTCCGGAGTGCTCAAGATATCTCGAAGATTTGTGTTTCCACTCTGCTTTCGTTCAAGATCTTTTGACGATGTCACCTCATTCAAGGCATTTAATTCAACCGGTGGAATCTCTCTTTTCAAGCAATCATTTCAACGGTGTTTCTTTTGAGTGGGCCCTAACCCACAGGTCTTTTCCCAGGATCTTACCTGACTCTTCTTATTTTCCCGGAGCTATCTTTAAATTTCTTTTCGAAGTTTGACGTAAGAATGATTTATCATCAGTCAAATGCCTTTCTCCAAGATCGGTTAAATTATTTTCATCGTTGGCTCAACTTTTCCATTCTTCATTCCGGTGTGCCTCAATAATTCATGGTGGTGTTTCTCCTCGTCATTCTCAATATTTGAAGACCGAAGAAGAGTTTCTCTTATTCTTGCTCCATTCTCTTCAAGATTCATGATTCTAGCTTGTTGCCATCCTCTCTTAATTATTTTCGATTTTGAGAATTCTTTTCACCCATCCGGAGCAATTCAGGAGTCTTTTCAGTTTGATCATCCGGAGCCCATCATTTCAGAAGAATTATTCATTCCAGCTTTCAGCTCTCACTCTCCCAATCTTACCGGTGCATCGTTCAAGTGATCTCTAATCAGTTCGTGATCTCTTCGTTCTCATGTATCTAGATTGTCTCAAGTATCTTCCTTCATTTCACAATTCTTGCCCGGTGATTCATCCCTTTACTTCGTTCATTTTCAATTCATACGATGGTTCGTTCAAGATTTCTCTTCCTTTGTTATTGTATCAATTTATTCGTTGTTCCAATCCTACCGGCGGTTCGTTGAAGACCTTCCCAAGTTGGCGCTATATCTATCTTAATGCTCTCTACGAGAATAAGTAGTATGTCAAATCCGCTGCTTGTCATCAATTTAAATTGGTGAAGGATACACATAACGTAATTCTTATTCTTGCTTCATCCAAGTGATTAATCCTTTATTCCGGAGGTTCATCAAATTCTTGATTTCAGTTGTTCACCTTTTCTTCCGGAGTTCCAAGTTTCCACTTTATCTCGTAGCAAAGCTTCATCCAATCTTTGCAAGGTTTCACTTGTGTATTCAACTTCTCTTTCTTTTTGTTTGATCATTCTTTTGTTACCGGAGTTCTTCATGAAGGTTCTACATAATGGTTCATTAAGGACTTAATTCCTGTTCGAAGTGTTCATCAACATTCTTTTCAAGGAGATCAAGCATTCTTCTTCTTGCAGTCCGGAGTGCAATTCCTTTCTTCCATATCATTGGAGGTGGTATTATGTCATTCTTGATAATTTGAGTTCATGTTTCATGATTCACATGTTGTTAAGAATGGGGTATTTTAAATCCATCAACCTCTTCATTGGAGTTATCTGGTGTCATGTTTCACCCAAAGCCTTCCCTAAGGATTGTTGCTATTTGGTGCTCATAAAGGACCCAAGTTCTTCTTTCATCCTTCCGGTGAAATAAGCTTTCTCGTCTCCTTGTTCATACCAATCCATTTCCTTTTTCCCGTGAGTGGCAGGTTGTCACCTCATAATTTTGAGATGTATTCCATAAGACCATATCAAGCTTATTCTTTTCATTGTTGGTTTTCCAACAACTCCGTTCTAGCATTTGTTGTATGCGTGCTCTCTCAAGATCGTGTTTCCCTTCGTTCATTCCATTCCATTCTTATTTTTATTCCGAAAGCATTGTGTTGCTGCTCTCTTCAAACCTTCTTCTTGTTCTTGTCAGGATCTTGTTCTTGTCATGCCTATCCATTTAACTGGAGTGTTGTGTCCTTTTGCTCAAGCTCTTTCATTTTATCAAGTTTTTCATCTCTTTTCAACCGGAGTGCTGTCCGAGATCTTTCTTACCCCTTGTTCCATTCATTCAATAGTTACGGAGGTAGTGTATTGTGATTTCATCAAGTATCTTCTCATCTTATCAAGTTCTTATTCAATTCCTTTTCTTTTCAATCGGAGTGCTGCCTGAAGTTGTTCTACCATGTTCCTCTTTTCTAACGGGGTGTTTTCAAATTTGTTCATCTCCGTTGTATTCTTTTCTCGAAATGGCTTAACCTTTTTCAAGGTTCTTTGGTTTCACTCGTTTGTCAAAGGAGCAACTTAGTTTTACCTCTTCTCTTTTCCTTCCGCTTTCCCTCCGGTGCCATTCTAGATCTCGAGACGAGATCCTCTCGTAGTGGTGGAGTGTTGTAACGCCCCAAGACCGATGTGCCAGGTGTCCTCCAGTTATTCGCTGTTGTTGCCTTGTCATTGCTTGCGTGTCATGCATTGCATATAATGTCATCATGTGCATTTCATTTGCATACATGTTCGTCTCATGCATCCGAGCATTTTCCCCATTGTCGGTTTTGCAATCCGGCGCTTCTATGTAACCCGGTGTCCCTTTCTACATCTTTTCATGTGCGGGTGATAAACGTTTTTGGATTGGACCGAGACTTGTCATGTGGCCTTGGTTTACTACCGGTAGACCGCCTGTCAAGTTTCGTGCCATTTGGACTTCGTTTGATACTCCAACGGTTAACCGAGGGACCGAAAAGGCCTCGTGTGTGTTGCAGCCCAACACCCCTCCAAAGTGGCCCAAAACCCACCTAAACCCCCTCCATCCTCTCGGTCGTTCTATCACGATCGCGTGGCCGAAAACCGCTCCTCATTTGGACTCTCCTAGCTCCCTCTACCTATAAATATGTGATCCCCTCCGAAATTCGCGGTCTAACCCTAGCCTTCCTCTACCTCAGGCCGCCGGACATTCCTTCTCCGCGCCCGGACATGTCCGCGCCGCCCTCCTCAGCCAACCACGGCGTGCCATGTCGTCACCGCCACCTCCCTCCTCCAATCCCGCTGCGACACGTGTCCGCCTGGTCTCCCCACTTCGCCGCGCCACCCGCCGGCCAGATCCGGCCCGCGCGGGGCCGAACCGGGCCAGATCCCGCGCCGCCGTCCAAGCGCCCCGCCGCCTCCCGCTTGAGCGCGCGTCGCTTGTCGCCTCCATCGCCGGCTACCCGTGCATCGCCGGAGTTCGACCGCCCCGCCGGACCTTCTCCGCGCGCCTCCTCCGGCCCCGTGTCGCCAGTGCGCGCCACCACCCGGTTGCCCGCGCCGCCCTACGCCGGATCCCGCGCCTCGCGCCGCCCGGGACCCCTCGTCGCTGGTGGCCTCTGCGCCCTCCTTCGCCGCCTCGCCTAGCCGGCGGGAACCGCCGTCGCCATCCCTGCCTCCCCGATCTGATCGGGATCGAGGGAGAGGACGACGGTCTCGTTGACCCTCCGCGGTGGGCCCCGCTTCCAGGCCCAGCAGCATCGATCCAGATCTGGCCCAGCTGGCCCGCCTCGCAAGCCGGCCCAACCCCTTCTCCACAGATGGGCTCGGCCCAGTGGTGAGCCTCTCGTATTTCCCTCCCTATGCACGTCTTAGTTATCTAGCGCTCATGTTCTTTTTCTGGAATCTGCTAAGTCCCCAGATTCCAGTAATTTTATGCATATTTCATCGCATCATAACTCATCATCCATTGCTTCGATTCGTGTGTGTAGCATATCAAAATGTTCGCCTCGAAGAGTACATCATTTCATATCATTGCATCATTTGCATTTGAGCTCATCTTGATGCCCGAAATGCTGTTGGAAGAAGGCTATGTGAGGAATATTGCAGATCTGTTTCAGCAAATAGCCTTTTGTCATTTTTGCCATGATTAATGTGTGCATGCTATGATCCTGAGCTCTACATGTGTTTTGTATAATGCCATGCCATCTTTACAGGGGTGTATGCCATGTATTTTTGTGATATTTGTGGTGACTAGCACAAGCATGCAAAGTAGCGTAATCGTTGATGCTGATTTCAGGGACTTAGAATTTCACTTCCTTGTCCTGATATTGTTTTTATGCCATATGTTCATGTTGTTTACTAGTGATCCGTGCCTCTTTTGAGGATGATCAGTAAGGATGTTTTGTTAATATTGTTGTGCTCTATCCATCCATGCCTTTGTTTGAAATTATGGAGCAACCTGGATTGAATCAATCGAGCTCAACTTTTGCTATAAAATGTTCCTGGCAGATTGTTAACATGTTTAGCGATTTTGCCGAGGTTGTTGCTATCGATCCGTGCATGCTATGTTGTTGTTCTTGCCATGTCTAGCTTTTATGCCATGTCTTCTTTCTGGGTGTATGCTTAGATTATCATGCAATGCTTTGTAGTGAGTGCATCGAGCTCGTAAACATGCCTACTTGCTAATTGTTTTGCATGCTCCAATTTTTCACTAAGTCTGAATCTGTTTATGTTTTTGCTATGTTCACATGCTTGCAATTGTATTTTTTGATCCCTTTTGGTTCATGGTCACTAAGGGACTTTTGTTATATGCTTAGAGTAGCTTCATGCCATGCCATCCTTTTCCATGATATGTTCCTGTAGCATGTAGTTATCATGCTCTAAACATTGCTTCCTGATGATAAATTCCTGACATGCTGTTAATTTCACTAAGTCTGAAACCTGTTATCTTTTGCACTTTTGCCATGCTTGTTTGAACCTGTTAGTGAGTGAATTAGCCGTAGCTCAGTGTTTATATTTTGTTAAGCATCATGCGTGGATCCCTGCCATGTATTTTGTTGCCATGTTTGAGTGCAGTAGCATGTTGTTCTTGATGCATTTAGATGGCTACTTGCTGTTAATCGCAGATCAGTGCCATATTTGTTTTGCTTGCCATTTCCAAACCGTGCATCCGTTTCCGGCGATCTTTATATCGATTTCAACCGAAATCACCTCACCTTTCCAGTGGCACTCTTGGATTTCTAGGTTGAGGCCAGGTTCAATCATTCCTTTGCAAATCATGCATATGCATCACATACCGCATCCCGCATATCATACCATGTTCGTGTGTGGTTTGTTTACTATGTTGTGTGCTTCTTTCCGGTGTTGCTTCTTTAGGTTGGTTCCGATTACCTCGCGTTTGTGAGGACCCGTTCGACTACGTCCGTTTTTCTTCTTCATGGACTCGTTCTTCTTCCTTGCGGGATTTCAGGCAAGATGACCATAGCCTCGAAATCACTTCTATCTTTGCTTGGTGGTTGCTCGCTCTTTTGCTATGCCTATGCCACGATACCTACCACTTGCTATATCATGCCTCCCATATTGCTAAGCCAAGCCTCTAACCCACCTTGTCCTAGCAAACCGTTGGTTGGCTATGTTACCGCTTTGCTCAGCCCCTCTTATAGCGTTGTTAGTTGCAGGTGAAGATTGGAGCTTGTTCCATGTTTGGAACATGGTTATTTTGTTGGGATATCACAACATCTCTTATTTAATTAATGCATCTATACACTTGGTAAAGGGTGGAAGGCTCGGCCTTATGCCTGGTGTTTTGTTCCACTCTTGCCGCCCTAGTTTCTGTCATATCGGTGTTATGTTCCCGGATTTTGCGTTCCTTACACGGTTGGGTTATAATGGGAACCCCTTGACAGTTCGCTTTGAATAAAACTCCTCCATCAAGGCTCAACCTTGGTTTTACCATTCGCCACCTAGCCTTTTTCCCTTGGGTTAGGCCAGCCCAAGGGTCATCTTTATTTTAACCCCCCCGGGCCAGTGCTTGTCTAAGTGTTGGTCCGAAATAGAGCCACTTGCGGCGCCACCTCGGGGAAACTTGAGGGCTGGTTTTAGCTGTACGTAGTGTTCATCCGGTGTTGCCCTGAGAACGAGATATGTGCAGCTCCCATCAGGATGTCGGCACATCGGGCGGTCTTGCTGGACTTGTTTTACCATTGTCGAGGATGTCTTGTAACCGGGATGCCGAGTCTGATCGGATTGTCTTGGGAGAAGGAATATCCTTCGTTGACCATGAGAGCTTGTGATGGGCTAAGTTGGGACACCCCTGCAGGGATTTGAACTTTCGAAAGCCGTGCCCGCGGTTATGGGCAGATGGGAATTTGTTAATGTCCGGTTGTAAAAAACCTGAAGTTGACCTTAATTAAAATACATCAACCGCGTGTGTAACCGTGATGGTCTCTTTCCGGCGGAGTCCGGGAAGTGAACACGGTGTTGGAGTTATGCTTGACATAAGTAGTCTTGGATCACTTCTTGATCATAGTTTCTCGACCGTGCTTTGCCTTCTCTTCTCGCTCTCATTTGCGTATGTTAGCCACCATATATGCTAGTCGCTTGCTGCAGCTCCACCTCATACCTTTACGTTACCCATAAGCTTAAATAGTCTTGATCGCGAGGGTGTGAGATTGCTGAGTCCCCGTGACTCACAGATACTTCCAAAACCAGTTTGCAGGTGCCGATGATACCGTACAGGTGACGAACTGAGCTCAGGAGGAGCTCTATGAAGATCGTGTTCGTTATGTTGTTCCGTTTCCAGTTGATCAGTAGTGGAGCCCAGTCGGGACGATCGGGGATCTGTGTAGCTTTTGGGGTAGTCTTCTTTTATTTTGGTTCCGTAGTCGGACCTTGAGTGTATTTGGATGATGTAATGCTTTATTCATGTAATTGTGTGAAATGGCGATTGTATGCCAAGTATGTATCTCTTTCCCTTATGTATTACATGGGTCGTGTGAAGATTACCTCAGTTGCGACATTGCTTTCAATGCGGTTATGCCTCTAAGTCGTGCTTTGGCACGTGGGAGATATAGCCGCATGGAGGGCGTTACACCAAGGCATCCAAAGTTAATATTTCAAGAAGTCTCAAACATCTAAGCTTGGGGATGCCCTAGTAGGCAGCCCACTTTTCGTCATCAACAATTATCGGTTAGCCTCGGTCGAGCCTAAGTTTTTGCTTCTTCACATGATGTGTGCCATTCTTAGAATTTCATTATTTTGCTTGCTATTTTAATGAAATACTTAGATCTAAATTTTTTTAAATAAGAGAGAGTCCTCAAATAGCTACCTATTTACTTAACTACTCATTTGATCTTCACTTATATCTTTTTGGAGTAGTTTGTCGAACATTCTCATGCTTCACTTATATTATTGTGAGAGCTGATAATAGTGATGAAAATTTGCACAAGCTTTGAAATTGGTCCTAATATAATTAATATCCAAGAATAATATAATAAAAACTCTCATGTAGATCATTGGATATGATAAGTTTGATTCCTTGCAATAGTTTTTCGGTATGGAGATAATAATATGTGAGTCATGTTGGTGAGTAATTATGCTTTAGTAAGAATATTGGTGTTAAGGTTTATGATTCCCTATGCAAGCACAAAATTCTATAGTTATGCAATGAAATTACATCCTACTTGTGGTGCATTATTCGGTGTTAGTTATGCTCAATGCTCGTTTATGTAAATTTTCGTTCCTTGGTTGGTTGCTTCTCAATCTATTTGCTAGCCTCAATTTGTACTAAGTGGCAATACTATTTGTGCATCCAAAATCCCCAAACTCAGTTTTGCCACATGAGTCCACCATACCTACCTATATGCGTTATTCCCGTGCCGTTCTAAGCAAATTTGATGTGTCATCTCTAATTTTCAAAATAAATTTCCTTTTTGTGTGCTCGTACCGCTCATGAAGCGTCATGGGGTGGCCAATATTTTCCATGCTAGATGTGTTATTCTCAAGATGAGTGTTTATTCACTTGTAATTGCATGAGAGTACGACAAAGGTATTAGGGATGCCCGGTCCCAAAATGATTTTTTTACTTTATGTTGTAAAATAATAAATTCCTTGGAAAGTGTTGGTATGGAGGGCACCCGTGGATATGAGTAGCCATGGGTTGTGAAAGAATGGTGGAAAAAGGAATAAACTTTATTTTCTGTTAGGTAACCGCCTATGATATATCTAGCATATGGAAAGTGTTGCTGTTATAATGATAGGAAAAGTGATTGAAATTATCATTGATCAAACTTGTGCAATTTGCCAGCATTCACACTTCATAAATTATTTCTTCTATCATTTACCTACTCGAGGACGAGTAGGAATTAAGCTTGGGGATGCTGATACGTCTCCAATGTATCTATAATTTATGAAGTATTCATGCCATGTGTACAATAATTTTATATGGTTTTGGTATGATTTGCATGGAACTAACCCAGACTGATGATGTTTTCACCAGAACTACCGTGGTGTTGTTTTTTGTGCAAAAATGAAAGTTCTCCAAATGAGCTGAAACGTTTGACAAATTTTTGGAACAAAAGAGACCCCCGAAGCTTCGTGGAAGGACCAGAAGGTGAAGGACACAAGACACCAGGGCGCGCCTAGTGGGCCCGACTTTCCCCAGTGGGTTGTGCTCACCTCGAGGCACATCTTCGCGTGAAACCGACGCCCAAAATCCTATAAATGGAGAAACCATCAGAAATAACCCTAGATTAGAAGTTCCGCTGCCGTATGCCTTTGTAGCCATGAAAAACCAATCTAGACCCCATTCTGGCACTCCACCGGAGGGGGAAATCATCACCAGTGGCCATCTTCATCATCCCGGCGGCCACCATGATGAGGAGGGAGTAGTCCACCCTCGGGGCTGAGGGTTTGTACCAGTAGCTATGTGTTTAATCTCTCTCTCTCTATCTCTCTGTCTATCTCATGTTCTTGAGATGTCACGATCTTGATGTATCACGGGCTTTGTTAATATAATCGGATCATGTGGTATTTTCCCTTCTCTATCTTGTTGTGAATTGAGCTTTCCCTTTGTGATTTCATTTTATCGGATTGAATACTTTTATGGATTTGAGAGCACTTGATGTATGTCTTGCTATGAATACCCGTGGTGATAATGGGGTATCATATTGATTCACTTGATATGTGTTTTGGCACTCAACTCGCGGATTCCTGAGGTGACATTGGGGTAATATATGCATAGGGGTTGATAGACGTTCTCGTCTTTTGATTCTCCGGTAGAAATATTGGGGCACTCTTTGAGGTTCTTTGTGTTGGATTGAGTATTATGAATCTGAATTTGCTATGGTGTTATTTTAGTACGAACTCTTGATAGATCGATCGAAAAGAATAACTTAGTGTTATTTTAGTACGAACTCTTGATAGATTGATCGAAAAGAATAACTTGGTGTTATTTTAGTATGAACTCTTGGATAGATCGATCGGAAAGAATAGCTTCGAGGTGGTTTCGTACTGAAAGCACAAGTGCTCCCCAAGTGATTTTGGTAATTAATGTCAACATATCTCTTGTTGGACTAATACTTTTATCTAGTATATTTCAGAAAGTTCAACAAAGGCATGGCATGGACAAGAGGATGTGGAACCCCTTCAAGAAGCTAAGGACAAGGATTGGCAAAAGCTCAAGACTCTTCATTTTTCATTTTAGTGAACCAAGATTACATTGAGTCCATAGGAAAACCAATACTACTAAAAGGGGATTGAGGTGTTTCTTAATGGCTTGCTTGCTCAAAGTGCTTAGTGATATGCTCCAAAGCCCTCAACCACTTTCTCATTTCCACATATGTCCTAAACCTAAAGTCAAACTTGGCCCCATCGATTTGATCTATCCGGCGCCACCGAGTTCATTTGACATAGCCAATGCCAGAAACCCTAATCAGTTCGGTCTCACTGATGGGATCTCGGTCTCACTGAGATGGGATTGCAAACTCTCTGTTGCCTATTGCATCTATTTCGGTCTCACCAAGATATGTAGTCGGTCCCACCGAGTTTGCTTGACCAACTCTCTGTTTTGCTTGTTACCAAAATCGGCCTCGAGGAGTTTGTCTAATCGGTCAAACCGAGTTGAGGTTTTACCCTAACCCTAGCACATCGGTCCCACCGAGTTGATCATATCGGTCCCACCGAAAACTCTAACGTTCACATTTTGAACCATATCGGTTTGACCGAGTTTCTCGATTCGGTCCCACCAAGTTTGGTGAATTGTATGTAACGACAAGATTTTGTGTGGAGGCTATATATACCCCTCCACCCATCCTCCATTTGTGGGGAGATCCATCAAAACGTGCCTACACTTCCAGCATTCATTTTCTGAGAGAGAACCACCTACTCATGTGTTGAGACCAAGATATTCCAATCCAACCAAAGAATCTTGATCTCTAGCCTTCCCCAAGTTGCTTTCCACTTAAATCATCTTTCCACCATATCCAAATCTGTGTGAGAGAGTTGAGTGTTGGGTAGACTATCATTTGAAGCACAAGAGCAAGGAGTTCATCATCAACACACCATCTATTACCTTTTGGAGAGTGGTGTCTCCTAGATGGTTAGGTGTCACTTGGGAGCCTCCGTCAAGATTGTGGAGTTAAACCAAGGAGTTTGTACGGGCAAGGAGATCGCCTACTTCGTGAAGATCTACCCAAGTGAGGCAAGTCCTTCATGGGCGATGGCCATGGTGGGATAGACAAGGTTGCTTCTTCGTGGACCCTTTGTGGGTGGAGCCCTCCGTGGACTCGCGCAACCGTTACCCTTTGCGGGTTGAAGTCTCCATCAACGTGGATGTATGATAGCACCACCTATCAGAACCACACCAAAAATCTTCGTGTCTCCAATTGTGTTTGCACACTCCAATCCCATCCCTTTACTTTCTTGCAAGTTGCATGCTTTACTTTCCGCTGCTCATATACTCTTGCCATGCTCACTTGAAATGTATTGTGAATGTTTAAACTTGTGCTAAAACTCCACCTTAACTTAAAGAAATTAAAAACTGCTACTTTTCTTTGTTGAGGGTCTAATCACCCCCCTCTAGACACCTCTTCTCGATCCTACAATTGGGATCAGAGCATTGGTTTCCATTGCTTTGGTTTAATCACCATTGGAGGAACATGGATGAGTCTACATTGGGGAGTCTTAGACATAGAGCGCCTATGCTTGATGGAGAGTTCTTTCATGAATGGAAAAAATGAGATGCTTGAGATTTTCAATGAATATCACTTGAACAAGTACATTACTAGCCCTTGTGCACCCCTTGTTGATCCTTTGCATCCTACCCCGATGAGTCTATTGCCATGATCCGCAATCTTAGAACTGTCAACCTTATTACTAGAGGTCTGCCTAGAAATCTGTTTGGTTGCTTGCCCACTCTTGATTGTGCTTACACCATATGGAGATTTCTTGAGGAACGATTCCCAAACTATTCTTTGCAAAACTTAGATGAGATTCTTCACAAGTCTATAACTTTGAGTAAGATGAATTCCAATGATCCTAAGTTTGGTGATTGTTTATTTGAGCTTCGTGACCTTATGCGTGCCAAAGGAGATGTTGGAATCATTAGCAATATCATCTCCGAAGCCATTAGAATTCATAAAGATGAACATTGTGATGATCACTCATCTAATGAATCACTCTCTCTAGGAATTTATCAATCACAAGACGATGTTGAACATGGATACTGTGATGAGGATGATGATAGTGACTTTGATCTCGATGAGTCTATGAGGCACTTTGGTCTTATGGCTAATCTTCACGGCTACATGGCTGGAGGAAAGGAATGGGTTCTTGATAGATGTACCGATCACATGACCGGAGACAAGGATATGTTTCATGAGCTAGCTGAAAATGACGGCCCTCGAAAGTATGTCACTTTTGGTGATAACTCAATGGGTAAGGTGGTTGGCCTTGGTAAGGTGGCCATCTCACATGATAGCTCCATACAAAATGTTATTCTTGTTGAATCTCTTGGCTATGATTTACTTTCCGTATCTAGACTTGCTGACTTTGGTTTCAATGTCCTATTTACTGAAGTAGATTGCCAAATGTTTCATAGAGATAATCATAAAATGGTCTTTATCGGTATACGTAGAGGTGATCTATACATTGTTGATTTCACTCAAAAGGCTCAACCTAGAACTTGCTTAATTGCTAAATCTTCCAAAGCTTGGTTGTGGCATAGAAGGTTAGGTCATGTGGGCATGAATAATCTTGATAAGATTATTAAAGGTGATCATATATTTGGAGTAAAAGATGTTATATTTGACAAGGATAGATTGTGCAGTGCTTGTCAAGCAGGAAAATGGCTTGGAGGAAGCCACCCCGTGAAGAACATCATGACCACGAGAAGACCGCTCGAGCTACTTCATATGGATCTCTTTGGTCCCAACCGAGGGAGTCCTGGACTAAGGGGTCCTCGGGTGTCCGATCTATTGGATATGGGCCGGACTGATGGGCCGCAAGGATACAAAGACCGAAGACTCTACCCGTGTCCGGATAGGACTCTCCTTGGCGTGGAAGGCAAGCTTGGTGTCAATTATGAAGATTCCTTTCTCTGTAACCGACCTTGTGTAACCCTAGATCCCTCCTGTGTCTATATAAATCTGAGGGCTAGGTTCGTAGATAGTCCCGAATAATCATAGCCAGGTTAGACTTTTAGGGTTTAGCCATTACGATCTCGTGGTAGATCAACTCTTGTAATACTCATATTCATCAAGATCAATCAAGCAGGAAGTAGGGTATTACCTCCATAGAGAGGGCCTGAACATGGGTAAACATTGTGTCCCCTATCTCCTGTTACCATCGATCCTAGACGCACAGTTCGGGACCCCTACTCGAGATCCGCCGGTTTTGACACAGAAATTGGTGCTTTCATTGAGAGTTCCACTTTGCCATCCTCAAAAGGTTTGATGGCTCCTTCAATCATCTACAATGATGCTTTCCATGGGGAAGTCTTCCTCCCCGGACAGATCTTCGTGTTCAGCGGTTTCGCACTGCGGGCCAACTCGCTTGGCCATGTGGAGCAGATCGAAAGCTACGCCCCTGGCCACCAGGTCAGATTTGGAAACTTGAACTACATCGTAGATATCCGTGGAGACTTGATCTTCGACGGATTCAAGACCACGACAGCCGCTCCCTGCCACCACGATGAACATGACCTGAATCTGTCATCGGTCCACACGCAGGAGATAGTACCCGTAACTGCTCGAGCCATAAATCCGGAGCAGAACGTGCCATCCGAAGAAGGAAGGCTCAACCCCGCCGCGGAAGCCGCGGTCTCAGCGGTGTCGAAGCCGCACACAGACTCAACTTCAAGTGACATCTATGTCGCCGGAGCTACGGACTCGTTTCCGGTTATAAGTTTCGAACTATGTGCGTCCGCGCATGTCGAACAGGATCGGTCATCGATCGCCGAATTCAGCGCCGCGGACATCTTCCGGCACTCGCCTCTGGGTGACATGCTAAACTCGTTAAGAGCACTATATTTAGCGGGAGGCTCACGACTGAATTATGTCCAGCTCAAACCAGAGGCTGATGATGGAGAATTTACTTCCCACCCACCGCCCACTTCATAGCCACTGTCAAAGACTTAACTGACATGCTTGGTTACGGCTCCGACGACATCGACGGTATGGACGACGATGCCGGAGAAGAAGAGGCCCAGAACCCGTCATTCACCGGACACTGGACGGTCACTTCCTCATATGATGTATACATGGTGGATGCACCAAAGGAGAATAGCGGCGACAACAAGGAAGATCCAGCTGAGGATAAACCTTCTGAGATACAATGATAGCGCCGTCATCAGCGGTGCCGCTCTAATTCACGCTGCAATAAAGATAACAACACCGGCACAGGAGAAGATAACACCCCGGAAGGTGCCGAAGACAACGAAGACCCCGTTGACGCTGCTACTAAATAGGATGAACGGGAGGATGTGATGAAGCCATGTACCTAGGGTAGGGGCACGGGCCTGTCCAAAGAGCCCTACCCTGGGACATCCCTAGGAGAAGTCACCTTTCAATTGACTTGAAGGTATCCCACTCGACGGGTTCAAGACACTCGACCAAGAAGCCATCACTCGACCATGAAGCCAACCACTCGACTACCAGGAGGCCTATAGTCACTCCGCAGGCAAACGGTCAGCTGTTAAGTAGTCTTTATGGTCATTATAGCACTTTATTAGGGGCGTTACCAGTAACGCTCGACCTTAAATGTACCTTAAAACCCTGCATTACTGAGGGCAGGAGGGGGCCGGCGAACTCTATATAAGCCACCCCCCTCCTCAGTATGAAGGGTTCGCACCTCTGTTATTCACACGCCAGTAATCCAATCGACCGCCTCCGGGCACCGAGACGTAGGGCTGTTACTTCCTCCGCGAAGGGCCTGAACTCGTACATCTTGGTGTGTTTACAACTTCCCAATAGCTGAGATCTAGCCTCTCCATACATACCCCCCTACATCACTGTCAGAGTTAGAACCACGGCAGTTGGCGCCCACCATGGGGCTGGAATCTTAGCACCTGATTGGAGAAGTTGCGATTTTTCCGATCCCTTTGATCATGGTTTCGTGCGGAGTTTTGGTGGAGGGCCGCGAGATCCGCCTCGGTGCGCTCATGTTCATCGCCGACGACTCCGCCTGGCTTCAGGAGGCGCCACTCGACATCGACGCGCTCCCCGTCCGTGGTGCGACGCATTTCCGCGCATGTGTTCGTGGCGTCCTCCTGCGGCAGCCATCGACCCAGTATCGGTCGGCCCCCGTATCGCCTCCCCGCTTTGTCTCCCACCGGCGCAAGCGCTCCGGTCGGTCGAGACTTCAGAGGTGGGTGAGGCATGCCGTGGCTCGCCAGTCGGTCGCCCCGCAAGTCGCGGCAATCGAGCCCGACGAATCCCTCTGCGGCCTGTTCGACTGGCTCCGCGGAGACCGCATCCGAGTGCGACAGCAGCGACCCAACGGCTGAGATTCTGGCGGTCGATGGAACGCACAGTCCTCCCGGTTTCCCTCGCGCTGATGGAGGCGCGGGTGGGGGCGACCCGTCGCATCCCCACGATGAGTATCTCCCTGAACCTCTCACGTCATTACAGCGAGAGGAGCTTCGCCGCCAGAACATGGACGCACTCCGCACTCCTATCGTCGGAGAGACCCCCGAGGCCCGGGCCTTGGAGGACGCGCGCTTGGCTAACTTGGCCGAGCGCACTCGACTGGAGAATCTCCAGCGAGCACTCGACGAGCAAGCGCGTCAGTGGGCTCCCGAGTCTAGTCGACGCCAGCTCTTCCCGCCGACGCAGGTATACCGAACCCCAGTTCAGAATTTGGCCGCCGCGGCCCGTATAGCAGAATCGATTCAGCCCTCCCAGTCGGAGGCTGGCAGGGGCTTGTTGCAGATCAGAGCGTTGCTCCGGGCGGCGGGAAACCAGAATTCCGCTGTTTCTCAGTCGCGGAATAGGATCCACAGTCGATCCATTGCAACAGATACAGTCTAGTCGGCTCACAGCCCGAGGTCGCCCCCGAGGCGTGAGGGACGTGGTGACCGGCATGATCAGTATAGAAGGAATGAGCAGTATGATCACCGATCCAATTGTGATGATCGACGTCGAGTGCCAACCCCTCCCCCGAGGAGTGGGTCATATGCGCCTCGACATCGAGATGACAGGCGCCCTCATAGCGTTGGGCAGAGGATTCCAGTCGACCCCAGGGACCCAGGCTTTGACGCGAGATCTGTCCTCGTTCAAGGTTTGGTTGACAAGAACAGGGCTCATCGGTAAGGCCAGAACAGAGATGCGCCCGCCAGCAGCAGAGTACGTGTTTCAGGGCCAGTGTTTCAGTCGAGCCATCAGGGCCGCAGTGATTCCTCCCAACTTTCGGTTGGCGACTGGAGTCAGCAAGTTCACCGGTGAGTCTAAGCCTGACACTTGGCTCGAAGATTACCGAGTGGCTGTACAAATTGGCGGTGGCAATGATGAGGTGGCCGTGAAGCATTTGCCTCTCCTGTTAGAGGGCTCGGCCAGAGCGTGGCTGAATCAGTTAGCACCCAGCAGCATCTACACTTGGGAGGATCTCTCTCGAGTGTTTGTCACAACCTTTGAGGGAACATGCAAGCGACCCACATGCCTTACAGAATTGCGGTCTTGCGTGCAAAAGCCGAGTGAAACTCTGAGGGATTACATCCAGAGGTGGATCACTTTGCATCACACAGTTGAGAACGTACCGGATCACCAAGCAGTTTGTGCCTTTAAAGAAGGCGTCAAGAACAGAGAGTTGAACCTGAAGTTCGGTCGGACCGGAGAAATGTCCCTGAATTGGATGATGGAAATTGCCACCAAATACGCTAACGGAGAAGATGAAGATCGACTCCGGAGTGGCAAGCAGAAAGCAGTCGCCCAGGAAACCGGAGGCAATTCCAGTCGGAAGCAGAAGCGGAAGGCCGAGCCAGCCGCCCCTGGGGAGGCCCTGGCCGTAACCCAGGGAAATTTCAAGGGAAATCCCAAAGGCCCCTGGAAGCCCAAGAAAGTCAAGGATCAAGATGGAAATGATGTTTTGGATCTGCCATGTCACATCCACACCAAGAAAGATGAAGAGGGTAATTTTATTTACCCAAAGCATACCACTCGACAGTGCCGGCTCCTGATCCAGCAGTTTCAGGGCAAACAACCCAAAGATAAGGAAAAAGAGTCGGACAGAGTTGAGGACAAGGAAGATAGCGACGATGGATACCCCCAAATCAATTCCACCCTGATGATTTTTGCTGATGTCGAAAGCAAAAGTCGACTGAAAGTCATTAACCGTGAGGTGAATATGGTTGCTCCGGCGACACCCAGTTATCTGAAGTGGTCTCAGACTGCCATCACATTCAACCAGTCCGATCACCCTACGCACATTGCCACCCCTAGGAGGCAAGCTTTGGTGGTCGACCCAGTTGTCGAAGGCACTCGACTGACCAAAGTACTGATGGATGGTGGCAGTGGCCTGAACATATTGTATGCTGAAACATTGAAAGGGATGGGCATTCCGATGTCCAGGCTCAGCGCCAGCAACATGAGCTTCCATGGAGTCATTCCTGGAAAGAAAGCCGAGTCACTCGGCCAGATTGCTCTCGACGTGGTTTTCGGTGATTCAAAGAATTACCGCAAGGAAAAGTTGACATTTGAGGTTGTGGACTTCCAAAGTGCTTATCATGCTATTCTGGGCCGGCCAGCTTATGCACGCTTCATGGCTCGACCGTGCTACGTGTATCTCAAGTTGAAGATGCTCGGCCCCAGAGGTGTGATCACCGTTACCGGCAATCGGAAGAAAGCAGAGGAGTGTTTCAGAAAGGATCAAAGATTGCTGACACTCAGATGGCAGTTGTTGAGCTACAAGAGTACCAGAAGATTGCTGATCCGAGTGAATTGCTACGAGCCAAGAAGCTTGCTTCAGAATCTGCTTTTCAGTCGTCCGGTGAAACTAAGCCAGCTCACATTCACCCGACCGATCCCGACGCTGCTCTGACTCACATCTCAACGACGCTCGACTCCAAATAGGAAGAAGCGCTCATCCAGTTCCTCTGTGAGAACTGGGACGTCTTCGCATGGAAGCCTTCTGACATGCCTGGAGTTCCCAGGGGGCTGGCTGAGCACCGTCTATGAGTCGACCCGAAGTTCAAGCCTATGAAAGAACATCTTCGACGGTCCGCCGTCCAGAAGAGGAAAGCTATTGGCGAGGAGGTGGCTCGGCTCTTAGCAGCGGAGTTCATCCGAGAGATTTACCACTCCGAGTGGCTCGCCAATGTTGTCATGGTCCCCAAGAAGGACAAGTCATTTCGCATGTGCATTGACTTTAAACACATCAATCGGTCCTGCCCGAAAGATCATTTCCCTCTCCCCCGCATCGACCAGGTAGTGGACTCGACCGCGGGGTGTGAGCGTTTGTCTTTTCTAGATGCTTATTCAGGGTACCATCAGATCCGTCTGTATGGACCCGACGAGATCAAAACGGCTTTCATCACCCCATTTGGGTGCTTCTGTTATGTCACCATGCCCTTCGGCCTCAAGAATGCTGGAGCCACGTTCATGAGGATGATTCAGAAGTGTTTGCTCACTCAGATCAGTCGGAACGTAGAAGCATACATGGATGATATTGTGGTTAAGTCATGGAAAGGTTCCGACCTACTGACTGACCTTGCCGAAACCTTTGCTAAACTCAGGGGATACGATATCAAGCTCAATCCATCAAAGTGCACATTCGGAGTTCCAGGTGGAAAGTTACTCGGTTTTCTCGTTTCCGAACGAGGAATCGACGCCAATCCCGAGAAAGTTGGCACCATACTCCGGATGAAGCGCCCTGTGCGTGTACACGATGTCCAGAAGCTTACAGGTTGCTTGGCCGCTCTAAGTCGATTCATTTCTCGTCTCGGTGAAAAGGCTTTGCCTCTTTACCGACTGATGAAGAAGTTTGACAAGTTCGATTGGACTCCAGAAGCTGACGCAGCGTTTGCAGAGCTCAAAGCTCTGCTCTCCACCCAGCCGGTGCTTGCTGCCCCAATCAGTAAAGAGCCTCTGCTGCTGTACATTGCGGCCACGGGACAAGTTGTCAGTACAGTACTCACGGTCGAGCGGGAAGAAGAAGGAAAGGCCTTCAGAGTTCGGCGCCTAGTATATTATGTGTCTGAAGTTTTGACCCCTTCGAAGCAAAGATATCCCCATTACCAGAAGCTTGTATATGGGATCTACATGACCACGAAGAAGGTTGCACACTACTTCTCTGACCATTCCATTACAGTCATCAGCGACGCTCCACTATCAGAGATTTTGCACAACAGAGATGCAACTGGTCGAGTGGCTAAGTGGGCGATTGAACTCCTTCCCCTAGATATCAAGTTTGAAGCAAAGAAGGCCATCAAGTCCCAAGCAATTGCAGATTTCATCGCCGAGTGGATTGAACAGCAACTTCTGACTCAAGTTCACTCGGAGCACTGGACCATGTTCTTTGATGGATCTAAGATGCTGAATGGTTCTGGTGCTGGGGTAGTATTGGTCTCCCCCCGAGGAGATAAGCTCAGATACGTTCTCCAGATTCACTTCGATTCCTCCAACAATGAAGCAGAATATGAAGCACTCTTGTACGGGTTGCGCATGGCCATTTCACTCGGCGTCCGGCGCCTCATGGTCTACGGCGACTCAGATTTGGTGGTTAATCAGGTGATGAAGGAGTGGGACGTCAGAAGCCCAGCTATGACTGGCTATTGCAACGCAGTAAGAAAGCTAGAAAAGAAATTCGAGGGGTTAGAGCTTCATCACATCCCCCGACTGAAAAATCAAGCAGCAGATGATCTAGCAAAGATAGGCTCCAAGAGAGAAGCCATTCCCAGCAATGTGTTTTTGGAGCACATCCGCTCGCCGTCAGTCCAGGAGGATCCTTTCACAGAAGAAGCCCCGCAACCGAAAAGTGCCACAGATCCGACTGAAGTCGAAATTCTTGCTGTGGTCGACCTAGTCATGGAGGTCTTGGCTATCACTCCCAACTGGACGGTACCATACATCACGTATATCTTGAGGAAAGAACTCCCGGAGGACGAGGAAGAGGCTCGACAGATCGTCCGCCGATCCAAGGCCTTCACAGTCATAAAGGGACAGTTGTATAGGGAAAGCGCGACTGGAATCGGTCAGAAGTGCATAACACCAGAAGAGGGTCAGATGATCCTTGATGATATCCACTCAGGGACCTGTGGTCACCATGCGTCCTCTCGGACCATTGTGGCTAAAGCATACCGAGCAGGATTTTACTGGCCAAGAGCAAATGAGATGGCAAAAGAGATAGTCGACAAGTGTGGAGGTTACCAGTTCTACTCCAACATGTCACACAAGCCTGCATCAGCCCTGAAGACCATTCCACTCGTCTGGCCCTTTGCTGTCTGGGGACTGGACATGGTCGGCCCACTGAGAACGGGCAGGAGCAGATTCACGCATGTGCTTGTGGCAGTCGACAAGTTCACCAAATGGATTGAAGCCAAGCCTATCAAAAATCTTGATGCCAGCACTGCTATCGGTTTCATCAGAGAGTTGATATTCAGATATGGGGTCCTGCATAGCATCATCACTGACAATGGGTCAAACTTCGATTCAGACAAGTTCAGAGCTTTTTGCGCCTGTCAAGGCACACGAGTCGACTACGCGTCGGTCGCACATCCTCAGTCGAATGGACAAGCTGAAAGAGCAAATGGTCTGATTCTCAAAGGATTGAAGCCTCGATTGATGCGCGATCTCAAGCACGCAGCAGGCGCTTGGGTCGACGAACTTCCGTCGGTTTTGTGGGGGCTGAGGACCACCCCGAACCGGTCGACCGGAAGAACGCCATTTTTTCTGGTTTACGGAGCCGAAGCCATCCTGCCGAGTGATCTACTTCACAATGCCCCCAGAGTCGAGCTTTATAACGAAGACGAAGCAGAGCAAGCCCGGCGAGACGCAGTCGACCTCCTAGAGGAGGAGAGGGAAATGGCTATGATCAGATCGACCATCTATCAGCAAGACTTGCGTCGATTCCATGCCAGAAATGTGAAGAGCCGAGCCTTCCAGGAAGGAGATTTGGTCCTCCGAGTGGATCAACAGAAACCACACAAACTTGCTCCTACTTGGGAAGGCCCCTTCATCGTCACCAGAGTCCTCCACAATGGAGCATATCACCTCTACAATGTTGATCACCAGATCGATGAGCCACGAGCTTGGAATGCGAAACTGCTCCGCCCCTTTTACACTTGAGTTCTCCCTTGGACGAGATGTAATAAGAAAAAATTTCTGCAGTTCATTTTTACCAAAGACAAGAGTGTCCCAATAATTGCTGTCACTCTTGTTTGCATACAAAATCCCCTAGTGGGTGACTTAGCTGCGAATCCGTTTCGCCTAAGTTTGAAAAATCCTATCGAGTGGAGAGCAATCCTCCCACTCGGGGGCTTAGCTGCAGTACGGTACTCGCCTAAGTTCTCCCACTTAGAGGCTTAGCTGCAGTCAGGCACTCGCCTAAGTTTGAAAAAATCCTACCGAGTGGAGAGCAATCCTCCCACTCGGGGGCTTAGCTGCAGTCCAGTACTCGCCTAAGTTCTCCCACTTAGAGGCTTAGCTGCAGTCAGGCACTCGCCTAAGTTTGAAAAAATCCTACCGAGTGGAGAGCAATCCTCCCACTCGGGGGCTTAGCTGCAGTCCAGTACTCGCCTAAGTTCTCCCACTTAGAGACTTAGCTGCAGTCAGGCACTCGCCTAAGTTTGAAAAAATCCTACCGAGTGGAGAGCAATCCTCCCACTCGGGGGCTTAGCTGCAGTCCAGTACTCGCCTAAGTTCTCCCACTTAGAGACTTAGCTGCAGTCAGGCACTCGCCTAAGTTTGAAAAAATCCTACCGAGTGGAGAGCAATCCTCCCACTCGGGGGCTTAGCTGCAGTCCAACCACTCGCCTAAGTATTTGAAAATCCTACCGAGTGGAGAGCAAACCTCCCACTCGGAGGCTTAGCTGCAGCCCAACGCTCGCCTAAGTGTTTAAAAATCCTACCGAGTGGAGAGCAAACCTCCCACTCGGAGGCTTAGCTGCAGCCCAGCGCTCGCCTAAGTATATAAAAATCCTACCGAGTGGAGAGCAAACCTCCCACTCGGGGGCTTAGCTGCAGTCCAAGCACTCGCCTAAGTGATTAGAAATCCTACCGAGTGGCGAGCCAGACTCCCACTCGGGGGCTTAGTTGCAGCCCAATGCTCGCCTAAGTGTTTAAATATCCTACCGAGTGGAGAGCAAACCTCCCACTCGGGGGCTTAGCTGCAGCCCAGCGCTCGCCTAAGTGTTTAAAAAACCTACCGAGTGGAGAGCAAACCTCTCACTCGGAGGCTTAGCTGTAGCCCAGTGCTCGCCTAAGTACAGGACACAACCCAATCCGCAAGTCGGCTGCTACCTTCTCCTTCGGAGCTGCGCCGCAAATACAAGGTTATTCCGAGTGAAGATCAAGTTCCACTCGACGAATCAAACCATGAAGATATTCAACGAGAAATCAAGATCAGATAAAGCCTAAAAGGTCCTAGACCTCAGATCAAAGTACTCGAGCCCTCGGCTCGGCAGAGTTTAACGGTTACAAATCCACTCGGCATTCCGAGGCAAATTTAAAGTGAAGCATAAAAGTTTTTCATTCCTCAGGAGGAGGACTGGAAGGGGCGATGAACTCGTCCAAGTCGATCCCGTCTGCAATACGAGTGGCAGCAGCAATAAAAGTCTCCATGAAGTCTTGAAAGTTGTGCTTCCTGGTATTGGCAACTTGGATGGCGGCCAGCTTTTCTTCTCGCGCCTCCTTGCAATGGACGCGGACCAGAGACAGAGCGACATCAGCACCACATCTAGCAGAAGATTTCTTCCATTCCGCCACTCGACCCGGGACTTCATCCAGTCGGACCATCAGGGACTCAAGGTCGTTCTGAAGCGTCGTTCCAGGCCAGAGTGATGTGTCGATCCGCGACATCGCAACCTTCAGCCGAGCAAGATAATCAACAACGCTGGTAACACGAGACTCCAGTCGGAGCACGTTCATAGCAGCCTCGTCCTTCACGAGAGAATTGGCGGGATCCAAGCCTGGCTCCACTCGACTGGTTTCCTCTTCGAAGCTCTGGCAGAATTCTGCAAACACGATTCAAGAATAAGATAGTGGCCGTATGCGGGCTCGGTAACTACAAGACAGCCGGGTTGGAATAATTACCTTCGAGCATGACGAACAGCTTCTTGGCGAGTCCACCGAGATAAGCCTCCAGATCTTTTACCTTCCCCGCCAGCTCACCCGCCTTGTCGTGCATAGCCATCTTTTCTTTCTTCAGTCGACTGGACTCTCGATTAGCTGTCTCGAGAGCAGTTTTCAGTCTGGAGTTCTCCTGTTCAAGAGTTCCGACCGAAGCCAGTTTCTCTTCTGCGAGCTTCGTTTTGCTCGAGGCCTCCTTCTGTGCCTCTGCAAGATCTTGATCCTTCTTCTTCAGAGCTTCCTCCAGTTTATCTACGGCGCGTCGAGTGGAACCAACATCAAGAATGGACAAGAAAGAAAAGCCACCCGTTAAGAATGGAGAACCTCACCAGCCATACCTTTTGCTTCTTCTTGCGCCTTCTTCAAATTCTCCTGAGCAAGCTTCAAGTTAAGGTTGAGCTGGATCTGCTGATTCTCCAACTCAGTATAGCGGGCTACAAGTTCACAAGATTTCTGTAAAAAGAAAAATCAGTCGACAGACGTCTAAGACAAGTTGCTTCCGAGCAACCAAGAGACAATGATGACGTTTCTAAGACTACAGCCGAATCAAGAACATTCGACAGTAGTCTCGGGGACTACACCCAGTGGGTGCACTCAGCGTGCCCCCACTGTAAAAAAAAAGAGTCGACTACCCGCAGTCGACCGGATACAGTCCCACTCGACATGGCCTGACCAGACCGAGTGAAGAAATACAGCTATAGCAACACAATATAAAGACTACAGTCGACTGCCAGTAGTCCACCGTAGTCTCGGGGACTACACCCAGTGGGTGCACTTAGCGTGCCCCCACTCGTCCAAGAATTTACAGACACACCCAGTGGGTGTACAGATACAAAGATCTTCGGAAAAGAGATCCTTCAAACAGCATATCATAACAGACCAAGTGTTGAGTCGACTGACCTAGACATTGCTCTGAAGAGCCGAGCTCGCGTCATAAGCTGTTTGGCTGGCCTCCCGAGCCACCTTCACTTGCTCCATCATGATCCCCGCCTGGCGTATAGCCTCTTTTGCAGCAGCCGCTTGGTCCTCAGGGACGGGGTATGCGGCAAAAAGCGAAGACGGATCCGCAGTCGACGTCAAGGGCCGCACACTCGCCAGAGGAATGGTGAAGGTCACAGAAGCCCGAGTGGTGTCACCACCATCCCAAGCTACGGCCTCAGACGCCGGAGCGGATTAGGGGGTCTTGTCAGCCGACGCCCTCTTGTGCCTCCTCACTCTCAACGGATCGTTGTCGTCGTCATCCGGGAGGTCGATAACATGAGGAGGGGCTACAAGGGAAACATTCAATCGACCAGGGTTGCAATAAATGTTTAGTCGACTCAAAGCGGAACATCAGTAATCGTACCAGGGTTGGAGGTAACAGCATCCTCCATCTCTTGGTTGTCGTTCTTGGTGGAGATCTCAGAAGTAGCAGCACTGTAAGCCTCGAAAGTCAGTCGGTTGGCTCAATGGATCGACCAAGGATCCGTCCACGGTCGACAAAGGAAAACAAGTTTTATTATTACCCAGAAATGGTGGGGATGGCCATCTTCATCTTGGGCAGAGCCTTGGGCGGCTTGGACGGCGCTGCGCGTGGGTGCTTGGGAGCCTTTCCAGTCGGCGTAGGAGAAGAGGTCCGAGGGCGTTTCGACGACTGCCCAACAGGAGCAGTCGCCCTACCACGCTCCCGCGCTGGATCGTGTGTGAGCTTGTATCGCCCCTCCGGGCGGGGGGGGGGGGGGCCAACCCCCCCCCCCCCCCTTCCCCGGGGGGGGGGGGGGGGGGTCAACCTCCTCCTCCTCCTCTTCGCTGGAGTCGACGTCATCGCCTCCCTCTCCTTCACCGTCGGACTCCCACTCGCCTTGATCGTCTCCGCTCTCACCTCCGCTCGCCTCCCCTTCCTCAGTTGGCCCCTGTGCCCCGTTGGGCGTCGAGTACATCTCAGTAGTCTCCTGAAAAACAATAGACAAGACAAAGGTTAATCGACCAACTCAAAGAAGACCAATGAAGAAAAAAAAGATCTCAGTCAGGAGCATAAAGACATACCTGGTCCACGTCATACGAGTTGTCGAGTGGAATTACCCTCCTGGCTCCTCGGGGGCTGTCCTTGTTTCCTGTGATGCTCGACAGCCACCCCTCCAGCATCTCATCAGTGACCTCCTCCGGGTGGATCCGAGTGGTGTCGTCGAGACCCGAGTACAGCCACATCGAGTGGTCACGAGCCTGGAGCGGTTGGATGCGCCTCCGGAGGAAGACCTCCAGCAAATCCATACCCGTCACGCCCTCACAGACAAGCTCAACCACTCGACCGGCCAGCACTTTGACTTGGGCCCTTTCCTCCGGTGCCACTTTTAGAGAAGCATGTTTTTTAGCTCGGTCGAGTGAGAAAGGGGGGAGACCAGTCGACTGTCCTGGGGTCGCCTGGTCTTGACAGTAGAACCAGGTCGCCTGCCAGCCACGGACCGACTCCGGAAAAGTGATAGATGGAAAACAACTCTTTCCCCTCGTCTGGATCGCCAGGCCCCCGCACAGCTGGATCACCTGCGTCCTTTCATCACTTGACTTGGCCTTCTTGACCGATTGAGAACGGCAGGTAAAGATGTGCTTGAAGAGACCCCAATGGGGGCGGCAACCCAAGAAACCCTCACACATGGAAATGAAAGCAGCGAGGTATACGATGGAGTTGGGAGTGAAGTGGTGAAGCTGCGCTCCGAAGAAGTTCAGGAAGCTCCGGAAAAAGGATGGGGTGGCAGAGAAAACCCGCGGTCGACATGGGTGGCTAGGAGCACGCACTCACCGTCGCGGGGCTGAGGTTCGATCTCTCTCCCCGGGAGACGCGCGGCTTCGTGGGGAATGACCCCCCCCTCGACCATGTCGTCGAGATCTTCTTGCCGGATCACCGACGGCATCCAATCGCCTTGGATCCAGCCTCGGGGCAGAGCAGACCTTGAGGAGGATCCGCCCCGAGCGGACCTCTTCCCTTTCCCCTGCGCCGCCGCCTTCTTCGCGCGCTCCAGGGTGGATGTCTTGTCCTTCTCCATCGTCGCCGGCAAATCTTTCACGGACCCGCGGCGCTAGGATGAGAACGGAGGTGGCGGAGGAACTCGCGAAGGGAGAGAGGAAGAAGGAAGCGCACTATTTGGAAACCCCGAGCCGGCAACTTATAAGGGGCCGCTTCCGAGTGGCTGACTGGTAGGCCCAGGCTATCCAGTCAAATCCCGCAGCAGACGCGTGCGCAGTACGTGGCGAAAAAGGCGACACGAGGATCGAGGAGCTTCCACTTTATCGCTTCCGATTACTACGGCCGCTCCCGTCCCGCGCGCTTCCCGAAATCCGAATCCCGCGACACCCGCGGGCCGCAGAACAACTTGTTAAAACAGAAGACCCCGCTCGCGCCGACACTCGGTATGTCACACATAAAGAAATTCATTCGACGAAAGGCCTGGAATGGATCAAGGTGACTGAAAGAGGTTGATGACGTCATCCGTGACGGTTGGCCCAAAACGAGGCGCTCACGTAGCCCAAAGAACCAGTCGGAAAGATCTCCAACTCTTTCCCCACTCTAACCTCGATCCATTCGGGGGCTAATGATGAAGCCATGTACCTAGGGTAGGGGCACGGGCCTGTCCAAAGAGCCCTACCCTGGGACATCCCTAGGAGAAGTCACCTTTCAATCGATTTGAAGGTATCCCACTCGACGGGTTCAAGACACTCGACCAAGAAGCTATCACTCGACCATGAAGCCAACCACTCGACTACCAGGAGGCCTATAGTCACTCCGCAGGCAAACGGTCAGCTGTTAAGTAGTCTTTATGGTCATTATAACACTTTATTAGGGGCGTTACCAGTAATGCTCGACCTTAAATGTACCTTAAAACCCTGCATTACTGAGGGCAGGAGGGGGCCGGCGAACTCTATATAAGCCACCCCCTCCTCAGTATGAAGGGTTCGCACCTCTGTTATTCACACGCCAGTAATCCAATCGACCGCCTCCGGGCACCGAGACGTAGGGCTGTTACTTCCTCCGCGAAGGGCCTGAACTCGTACATCTTGGTGTGTTTACAACTTCCCAATAGATGAGATCTAGCCTCTCCATACATACCCCCCTACATCACTGTCAGAGTTAGAACCACGATAGGATGGGCAGGTTAGCCCTGGTAAACATGCCACACACGAAGACTCGAAGGATGGCAGTTATCTTCCGCTATCCGAGGATGAGGCGAGCCTCGACACTGAGGATTTCATCGTGCCTGAGGAACCTCTTGAGCAGGAGCGCTTCAAGCGCCAGCTAATAGCCACCGCAAGGAGCCTGAAGAAGAAGAAGCAGCAGCTTCAAGCTAACCAAGATCTACTCAATGATAAATGGACCGATGTCCTAGCATCCGAAGAATACGGCTTCAACTGCCCAGCCAAAAGCTACCCGAAGCGCAGATTGCTACCTCAGTTTGACGGCGAGGTGCTGGAACACATACCACCATAGCGCAATGCGGCTGACCGACCACCATGTGGTCGGGATAAAGCAGCAACTCAAGCCGAATACCAGCCTGCCCCGCCTCATCGCAAAGGCAGAGGTAAATCAGCTCACGGTCATACATATGACCTTCGATAATACCTGAACAATAAAGCAAGACGTACCATATCGATCTACGGATCACGAGGACGTGCCCTGACACACGATGACAGCCATCTATTCGGACGTGACAAACCTAGTCATGCGCGGGCTGAAAGCCGCAGACGGACCCCATCAGAGCTACGTCGCGATACGACCCGATATAGACGCGTCGCACACCCTCATTGCTTCACAGACGAAGTCGTGGAACATGAATTCCCAGAAGGGTTCAAACCCATGAATATAGAATCCTACGATGGAACCACAGAACCCGCAGTATGGATCGAAGACTTCATTCTCCATATCCATATGGTCCGCGGCGATGACCTCCATGCCATTAAATATCTCCCCCTCAAACTCAAAGGACCAGCCCGGCACTGGTTGAACAGCCTGCCCAAAAATTCCATCGGCAGCTGGGAGGACTTGGAAGAAGCCTTCCTTAATAACTTCCAAGGTACATATGTTCGACCTCCAGACGCTAATGACTTAAGCCATATAGTTCAACAGCTCGGAGAGTCCGCAAGGAAATTCTGGACTAGGTTCCTAACTAAAAAGAACCAGATCATCGACTGTCTGGATGCCAAAGCCCTAGCGGCCTTTAAACACCGCATCCGTGACGAATGGCTCGCTCGTCACCTCGGCCAAGAGAAACCAAAGTCCATGGCGGCCCTCACGGCACTCATGACCCGCTTTTGTGCGGGCGAGGATAGTTGGCTGGCCCGTAGCAAAAACAATGCAAGCAACGCCAGCACCCCTGAACCTAAAAATAGCAACGACAAGTCTCGACGCAACAGATACAAGCGTCGAAACAACAATGACAACACCGAGGATACAGCGGTTAATGCCGGATTCAGTGGCTCTAAGTCCGTTCAGCGGAAGAAGCCGTTAAAAAAGAATAACTCGGGCCCATCTAGCTTGGACCACATACTTGATCGTCCGTGCCAGATTCATGGCACCCCAGACAAACCACCAAATCATATCAATAGAGATTGTTGGGTTTTTAAATAGGCCGGCAAGTTAAATGGCGAAAACAAGGATAAGGGATCGCAAAGCGAAGACGACGACGAGGAGCCCCGGACGCCGAACACAGGGGGACAGAAGAAGTTTCCCCCTCAGGTCAAAACGGTGAACATGATATACGCTACCCACATCCCCAAGAGGGAGTTCAACTGTGCGCTCAGGGACGTCTACGCGATAGAGCCAGTCGGCCCAAAATTTAATCCATGGTCGTCATGCCCGATCACTTTTGATCGCCGGGATCATCCGACCAATATTCGTCATGGCGGTTCAGCCACACTGGTCCTGGACCCAATAATTGATGGGTTCCACCTGACGCGAGTCCTGATGGACGGTGGCAGCAGCCTCAACTTGCTCTATTAGGATACAATGCACAAAATGGGCATTAACCCATCACGGATCAAGCCCACAAATACTACCTTTAAGGGAGTCATACCGGGTGAGAGGCCTGCTGCACGGGCTCAATCACACTAGAGGTTGTCTTCGGATCTCCGGACAACTTCCGAAGTGAGGAGTTAATCTTCGATATCGTCCCCCTTCGCAGCAGCTACCACGCACTGCTCGGATGAACCGCATTTGCTCGATTCAATGCGGTGTCACACTACGCTTATATCAAGCTGAAGATGCCCGAACCATGCGGCGTCATAACAGTCAATGGAAACACGGAATGCTCCCTCCGCACCGAGGAGCACACCGCTGCCTTAGCGGCAGAAGTACATGGCGGCCTTTTCAAGCGGAACTTCAATTCGGCGGCTGATCCCCCGGACACTGTCAAGAGAGTCCGAACCATTCCATAGAAGGACAGCTCGGCTCGTTAGGAGCTCGACTATCAAATTGGCCTCCGTCCCAGCCCTGACCAAGTGGCGGCAACTGTACCGCATGTACATAATTACGCACTAAAAGTACCATGGACACAGATGGAGGCATAATCAGCCTGTGATCCGCAATACGGCTCGACCGCCCCAGACACACATAATTTCACTATTTCTTTCTTCTCCTTTTCTTCCTTTTTTACAGGACCTTTCTGGCGACTTGACCGTTGATTCTTTTCGAAGGATAAAAACACCAAGGCGACAAGAATCATGGACGTACTAGGGAATCTTTAGGTGGTTTCTTTAATGATCCCTTTCACCTGTTTTTAGGACCCACACGCAGATCTCCCTTGGTTAAGGCATAGTAAATAGCCTTCTGCTTATTGCATTATTTGTATAAATGCGCTTTAACGCACCAATGAAATTATCATAGAAACAGTTTGCGCCCCAAATTCTACGGCCCTAGCTTACCACTTGTTCTTCTTCTGTTTCCTTTTTGTCTTTTCTTTTCTGGTAACTTTATCAGATAACACCCGTACACTTTGGTGCGTTTCAATTTGCCAGGGGCTTCATAGCGCCCCATAGCATGACAACAAAAGTCCAAACACTTTTATAGTATAGTTCGGCACCCCAAATTTAGCACTATTTGCATTGGCTCCGAATCATGTCTTTGGTCAATAGTTGGGTTGCCCGGCTCCTGTGCTTACTACCTTTCGTTCTGCTATATCGGCTAGGGTAGTAAAGGGAGCACTACTGTGATTGTGCCCTGGTTTACCCAAGTGTGCACCTCAGTAGAGAAAGCTGAAAACTGACTGCCATGATGTGGCGAGAGCCGGTCAGCTCTTCGGAGGTCTCAAATCCTTAAGCTTTTTACGAGCAACCTGCTCCTTGACCGCTTTTCCCTCGGCTTCGGTCAGGGCCTTTTTCATTGCCTCGACCTCGGTCGTCGCCCCTACATACGGTTAGTATATATCATTTATTCTTTCCGAATACATAGCGAGTCACTACATACCTTGCTGGTCCTCCAGCTGCTTCCTCGCCTGTCCGAGCTCCTCTTCGACCCGCTCCAGTTTCTGTTTTAGTCCTGAGACTTCGGCAGTGTGAGAGGTCGCGGGCAGCAGCGATGGCTGCTTATTCAAATCAGACACGGTTTGGTTAGCTTCCTGCGAAATTTAATTGATCCTCTGTCCGGCTTTTCTTTCCAAACACCGGGCAGTGTCTCAGGGGCTACTGTATATATTGGGATTTTCTCAGTTAAACACCGCTTACCTCAAAACCGGTCAGCAGGCCGCTGCAGGCTTCGGTCAGTCTGCTCTTGACGGACTGAACCTTCTCAATCACCGTACCCATAAGGATACGGTGTTCTTCCACAGTGGAAGCTCCTCGTAGAGCTTCCAATAGACTATCCGTCGCCTCTGGTTGGACAGAGGTCCCCGGCAGGACGGGCACGCCTCCTTCCCTTGAAGGAGCTGCTTGTTGGGCTCCGAGGCCGTATGCTCAGAGGAGGACCGAATTGAGCAGGGCCCCCATTGTCAGTCTCCATGGGGGCATGTTCCCCTATGTGTCCATCGGCCGAGGTGTCGCCCTCCAGCGCCGCCTTGACGGCCTCCCGAACCTCTCCCTGGCCTGGGAAGGTCCTTTGGGACAACACCTCGTCGTCTCCCTTGGCCTTGGGAGAGTAAGCAGCTGACGGTGTCTCACTGGCCATCTCCTTTGAGTCCAACGAGCCTCTTGATGAGGATCGCTGGGAGCTGTCGTGGGCAAGACTACAATGACATGATTAAACTATATAAAATACCATAAGGTGGAAAGGCCGGATAAATGGACGTGTATGGGTTCTTAGCGCTCACGATGCGGCCAGGGGCTTGTTCCGGGGGCGTCGCTCCATACTGCTGTCGACGCCCCACGCGGAGCTGCCCACGGGAGGGCCTTTCCCCTTCTTGGGCGCCTCCGCCTCCAGAATTGTGGAGGCCGCCCTCTTCTTCCTCCCCCCATCAAGGGGAGAATCGCTCTCCTCCTCCTCCTCCTCCTCCTCCTCATCGTCGTCGTCTTCGACGGCGGAGGAGCGGGTCTTGTCTTCGGACGTCGCATCCGAAGCACCCTTGCGGCTCGGGCCACTCTGGACCCCCTTGGCCTTCCCCTTGGCCTTCTTCTCCGGCGCCTTATAAGGCGCCGACACCAGCATCTTCGCTAGACGTAGGATGACTGGTTCTTCCGACAGCGGAGCCGGACACTGGATCCGCTTCGCCCTCTCCATCCATTCTCGAAGAAGTAACGATAATAAAAGCTCAGATATCATCCTTGAAATAAGCAAGTAGAGGATGCGTTAAAAAACATACCTCGTTGGCAAGGTGGTTGATGTCGTGCCCGCGGTTCGAGTCTGTGGCTGGTGGTGTCTCGTTGCCCTTGAAAAGAAACTTCCAGGCATCTTCGTGAGTGGTTTTGAAGAGCCTCTTCAGGGTATGGTGCTTCTTCGGATTGAACTCCCATAAAGGGCGGCTTTGGCTTTGGCACGGGAGAATCAGGCAAACTAGCATCACCTGGATTACATCGACGAGCTTGATATCTTTCTCCACCATGCTTTGAATGCGCGTCTGCAGCGCTATCAGCTCGTCTGGCGAAGACCAATTCGGGCTCTTCTCAACACAGGAGGTGAGTCGCATGGGAGCGCCGGAGTTGAATTCAGCAGCTACGGCCCAGGTGGCGCCGCGGGGTTCTGTGATGTAGAACCACTGCTTCTGCCATTCGTTATCAGTCTCCACGAAAGTGCCTTTTGGCCAGGAGACATTGGTCAGTGTGCTCACCATGGCACCTCCGCACTCCGCATGCTGGCCATCCACCACCTTCGGCTTCATGTTGAAGACCTTGATCCACAACCCTAAGTGGGGTTGGATGCGGAGGAAGGCCTGACACACGACGATGAACGCCGAGATGTTGAGGAAAGAGTTCGGGGATAGATCATGGAAGTCTATCCCATAATAGTACATCATCCCGCGGACGAAAGGGTGGAGTGGAAACCCTTGCCCACGGAGGAAATGGGGGATGAATACCACCCTCTCATTGGGCTTCGGTGTGGGGACAACTTGCCCCTGGGCTGGAAGACGGTGGGCGACTTCCTTCGCCAGATACCCAGCCACCCGAAGCTCGATAATGTCCTTCTCCTTGATGGTGGAGGCCATCCACTTGCCTTGACCTCCGGATCCGGACATGTTTGAGTACTTGCTCGAGTCGGAAAAAAGATGAGAACTTGGGCGCTAAAGCTCAAGAGTGGAAGGGCAGAGGAAGAGAAAGGCGTGGGAGAAGAAGGAGGAATCCTTATCCCCTTATAAAGGCAGTGAATATCAAACGCCTCCCCACTCGCCCCAAAACTCGCCTATTCCCAAGGGATTTGTAAACGACACGGTTGGGTTACTCACGCTCGTATTGATGAGAATACCGCAATAAGGGGACACGATCTCTGCTTTGAAAAGACGTGCCAATGGAAACCGCATCTCGAAGCGCGGAACGGCGGACAAAAACGGTTCGATATTGTGACCGAACAGACGTGATGTCATCTTGCAAAAAGTTGTCAACAGATGAGACTCGTGAGATATTATATTCCTTGCGGTTGTGTGTGGTACTTGTGTTGCAGATCTAGACACCTTCATTTTATCCGAAGACTATCTTGGAGTATTCGGGAAGTGGAACCTGCCTTGCAATGCCGAAGAAAATCTACGCGCTGGACACATCGTCATTGAAGCCTGGTTCAGGGGCTATTGAGGGAGTCCTAGACTAAGGGGTCCTCGGGTGTCCGATCTATTGGATATGGGCCGGACTGATGGGCCGCAAGGATAGAAAGACCAAAGACTCTACCCGTGTCCGGATAGGACTCTCCTTGGCGTGGAAGGCAAGCTTGGCGTCAATTATGACGATTCCTTTCTCTGTAACCGACCTTGTGTAACCCTAGATCCCTCATGGTTCTATATAAATCATTGTTGAGGAAATTGTTAACTAGTAGCTGCTCGGTTGGCTAGCGAGTAGGGGATTAATCGGCTAATCAGCAAGTTAATCGGCCATTTAATCAATTAATCAGACGATTTTTCGATTTATCGGCTACTCGGTGACCCTATGCGTAGGGATTAACCGGCAAGTTAACTGGTTAATCGGATGAATTATTGAACAGGTCGGAGGGCTAGGTCCGTAGATAGCCCCGAATAATCATAGCCAGGTTAGACTTTTAGGGTTTAGCCATTACGATCTCGTGGTAGATCAACTCTTGTAATACTCATATTCATCAAGATCAATCAAGCAGGAAGTAGGGTATTACCTCCATAGAGAGGGCCCGAACCTGGGTAAACATTGTGTCCCCTGTCTCCTATTACCATCGATCCTAGACGCACAGTTCGGGACCCCCTACCCGAGATCCGCCGGTTTTGACACCGACACCAACGCCTATAAAAGTCTCGGTGGAAACTCATTTGGTCTAGTCATAGTCGATGATTTTTCAAGATTTACGTGGGTGTTCTTTCTTGATGATAAATCACATGTCCAAAAGATCTTCAAGAACTTCGCTAGGAAGGCCCAAAATCAATTTGAAGTGAAGATCAAGAAGGTTCGGAGCGACAACGGAACAGAGTTCAAGAATGCAAATGTGGATACCTTTCTTGACGAAGAAGGGATTTCACATGAGTTCTCGGCTACGTACATGCCTAAACAAAATGGAGTTGTTGAGAGGAAGAACCGGACTCTTATTGAGATGGCGAGAATGATGCTTGATGAGTACAAGACGCCAAAACACTTTTGGGCGGAAGCGGTTGAGACAGCTTGTCATGCAACAAATCCCTTATATCTTCACAAGCTACTCGGCAAGATGACACACAAGCTTCTCACTGGTAACAAACCCCAAGTTGTATACTTTTGAGTATTCACCTCAAAGTGTTACATTCTTGATAAGCATCGTCGTTCTAAATTTGCTCCTAAATCTCATGAGGGTATCCTACTCGGTTATGGCTCAAACTCTCACACCTACCGTGTCTACAACAATTTCACCTGAAAGGTTGAAGAGACGGTAGATGTGAAGTTTGATGAATCTAACGGCTCGCAAGTAGAGCAATTGCCAATTGATGTAGGAGACAAAGAACCTTCGGAAGCAATCCAAGACTTGTCTATTGGCAAGATTCGTCCAACGGAGGTGAAGGAGAGTACCTCATCCATCCAAGTGGAAGCTTCTACCTCACGACAAGGTGAACCAAGAGTGGACATGGAGGCATCCACGAGTGAGACATGCCAAGATGAAGAAAACGAGGAAGTACACCAAGATGAACCTCATGAACCTCCTTCTCCACCTCGTCAAGAAAATGACAATGTCAACACCGAAGAAGGCCAAGAGGAAGAACAAGATGATGAAGAAGATGTTCCACCCCGACCCAAACAAATGCTCTCACGAGTTCGAGCAAGAGTGTCACAAGACCATCCCGTCGAACAAATCTTCAACGACATTCAAACTGGGAGAATCACTCGCTCTAAAACTCGTTTGGCTAATTTTTGTGAACATTATTCATTCATCTCTAGCATTCAACCTATGAAGGTTGAATAAGCATTGGAAGATCCGGATTGGATAAATGACATGCATGAAGAGCTACACAACTTCTAGAGGAACCAAGTGTGGACATTGGTCGAGAAGCCCGACAACAATGACAACATCATCGGTATGAAATGGGTGTTTCACAACAAGCAAGATGAAGATGGACAAGTCGTTCGCAACAAAGCACGTCTCGTCGCCCAAGGCTACACTCAAGTCGAAGGTATGGACTATGGTGAGACATATGCCCCTGTTGCTAGACTTGAGTCCATCCGCATCTTACTTGCCTATTCAAATCACCATGATATTACCTTGTACCAAATGGACATTAAAAGTGCTTTTCTAAATGGTAAAATTGAGGAGTAAGTCTATGTTAAACAACCTCCCGGCTTTGTTAACCCTAAGAAACCTGACCATGTTTACAAACTCCACAAAGCTCTTTATGGTCTTAAACAAGCTCCTAGAGCGTGGTATAAATGCTTGACCAAGTTCCTTATTGAAAAAGGCTTTGAGATTGAAAAAATTGACTCTACTCTTTTTAATAAAAGGGTTAATGGTGAATTATTTGTGTGTCAAATTTATCTTGATGACATTATATTTGGTTCGACTAACCCTCATTTTAGTGAAAAGTTTGGAAAGCTAATGTCGAAGAAGTTTGAAATGTCTATGATGAGTGAACTCAAGTTCTTTCTTGGTTTGCAAATCAAGCAAACTAAGGAGGGTACCTTTGTCTCCCAAACAAAGTATACCAAGGACTTGTTCAAGAAGTTCAACATGCAAGAATGCAAAGGTATGAATACACCCATGCCTACTAGTGGACATCTTGACTTGACTTGTAACACCCATGATGCGGCTATATCTCCAACATGTCGGAGCACGACTTAGAGGCATAACCGCATTGTAGGCAATGTCGCAAGAGGGGTAATCTTTACACATCCCATGTACTGAATAGGAAAGAGGAACATAGCTGGCTTACAATTGCCACTTCACACAATACATGACTATAGCATTACATCATCCAGATACAAACAAGGTCCAACTACGGAACCAAAATAAAAGAAGACTACACCTAATGCAAAAGATCCCCGATCGCCCCGACTAGGGTCCACTACAGATCAACTGGAAACGAAACAACTCAACGAACACGATCTTCATCGAGCTCCTCCTTGAGCTCGGTTGCATCACCGGCACGGTATCATCGGCACCTGCAACTGGTTTAGGAAGTAAACTGTGAGTCACGGGGACTCAGCAATCTCACACCCTCGCGATCAAGACTATTTAAGCTTATGGGTAGGGAAAAGGTAGTGAGGTGGAGCTGCAGCAAGCGCTAGCATACATGGTGGCTAACTTACGCAAATGAGAGCGAGAAGATAAGCAAAGCACGGTCGCGAACTAGAAGTGATCAAGAAGTGATCCTGAAACTACTTACGTTCAAGCATAACTCCAACACCGTGTTCACTTCCCGGATTCCACCGGAAAGAGACCATCACGGCTACACACGCGGTTGATGCATTTTAATTAGATTAAGCGTCAAGTTTTCTACAACCGTACATTAACAAATTCCCATCTGCCCATAACCGTTCAAACCCTGCAGGGGTGTCCCAACTTAGCCCATCACAAGCTCTCACGGTCAATGAAGGTTATTCCTTCTCCCAGGACGACCCGACCAGACTCGGAATCCCGGTTACAAGACATTTTGACAATGGTAAAACAAGACCAGCAAAGCCGCCCGAATGTGCCGACAAATCCCGATAGGAGCTGCACATATCTCGTTCTCAGGGCACACCGGATTGTCCAAGGTTCCGGTAGACCAGCCCAGAGTTGCCCCTGGTGGCCACCGGCAGCTGACAGGTTGGACCAACACTCAGAGGAGCACTGGCCTGGGGGGGTCAAAATAAAGATGACCCTCGGGCTCCGGAAACCCAAGGGAAAAAAGGCTAGGTGGCAAATGGTAAAACCAAGGTTGGGCCTTGCTGGAGGAGTTTTATTCAAGGCGATCTGTCAATGGGTTCCCATTATAACCCAACCGCGTAAGGAACGCAAAATCAAGGAACATAACACCGGTATGACGGAAACTAGGGCGGCAAGAGTGGAACAAAACACTAGGCATAAGGCCGAGCCTTCCACCCTTTACCAAGTATATAGATGCATTAATTAAATAAGATATATTGTGATATCCCAACAATAATCATGTTCCAACATGGAACAAACTCCAATCTTCACCTGCAACTAACAACGCTATAAGAGGGGCTGAGCAAAGCGGTAACATAGCCAAACAACGGTTTACTAGGACAAGGTGGGTTAGAGGCTTGACATGGCAATATGGGAGGCATGATAAAGCATGTGGTAGGTATCGCGGCATAGAAATAGAGCGAACAACTAAGCAAGCAAAGATAGAAGTGATTTCGAGGGTATGGTCATCTTGCCTGAGATCCCGCAAGGAAGAAGAACGAGTCCATGAGGAAGACAAACAGACGCAGTCGAACGAATCCTCACAAACGCAACGTTATCGGAACCAACCCGAAGAAGCAACACCGGAAAGAAGCAAACAACATAGTAAACAACCACGGCATAAGCATGGCATGATGCACAACCAAGTATGATGCATGTCTGGTTTAATGAAGCATGGCATGGCAAAGTGCACAAGCAATCCTACAAATTAAGTGGAGCTCAATTTGCAATGGTGCATATTGATGAAACACCACGACAAGTTATTTAGTTCGATCTCGTTTATGTACCCAACAATATTAAATGTTGATTAACATGGCAAGGGGTGAAGCACAACAAAACTACCTATCTAGGCAAGTTTAAATGAGGTTGGAAACAACGAACAACAATTCCGGTAAAACCCCATATGCATATTTTAAGGTTTGGTACTGTTCTGCCCTAAGCACAATTTTAGAGTTGTTAAACATGCAAAGTAAAGCCACTATGTTAAACTAGGCATTTTTCTACCCCATTTACATAGAAAGTTTATTAAATTTGGAGCTACGGTTATTTAGTTATGAATTAAAGCATTTTAGCATGGCATATGGGCAAAAATTACACAAACAACATTTTAAACATGGATGAAAATGACATATTATGAAACTAGATGAAAAACTAAGCATATTTCATATATAAATTGTTTTAATCCGATGCATGATTAATTAGTTAGGATATGCATGAAGTGCAAGGGTGTTTCTGCAAAACTGGCAGTTCTCAGGAAATTAGCTAAAACGTTCTGTGGAAAAAAACACATCTCGGGACGAATCTAGTCGGCCCAACCATGGAAAAAAGGAGGGCGCGCAGCTGGCCTCACCATGGGCCGAGGCCCAGTTGCTGGGGAGGCTGCAGGAGGGCGCGCTGGGCCGGAGGTGCGCTGGGCCATGGCAGGCTGAGGTCAACGCTCGCGGTCGAGGGGACTTGTCACTGGTCATCGTTGTTTCCACACGCAGAAGCAGAGGCCGGCGACGAGGTCTTGGGGAGGACCGACCACGGAGATGAGCTGGAGGGCGCGGCCTGCGGGGTCCAGCTGGAGGCTCGCTGACGAGGCGGCTGGCCGCGCAAGAAGATGAGGACGGCGGGGTTCAGAGGAGGACGATGCCACCAAGTCTGCTCCAAGGTGCGGCGGCGCTGGAGACAGGGGACTTGCAGCGGTGCGATCCAGGCGACGGGACAGAGGGGGCGCGATCGGGGCTCTCGCCGAGGTCGTCTGGGAAGCAGAGCAACAGAGGGGCTTGCGGCGGGGCTCGGTGCCTCGTCTCGCTGGAAGACGAATGGGACGGCGACGGCCTTGACGCGATCCCGGCGACGCGGACGGGGTGAGGAGGAGCAGAGGCTGCCTGCTCCGGGCGGTGGCATGCGAGGACTTGGCCGGCGGGGAGGGATCGAGGAGCTCGGGCTCCAATCTCCTGGACGAGGGAATGCTCGGGCGCGGTGCCTCCCGCTCAACTGCTGTGGGCACAGGAACGAGGAGGCGAGGTGGTAGGACGGCGGATGGATCGATCTGGCTGGATTTTTGGATCGGGCATCTGGCTGTTGGTAGGTGGGGAATGGATCCCGAGGGGAACTGGCTGGCGGCGGCTCGATGGGACAAGGCTCCTAAATTTTAGGGTTTTGTCCGGTTATATAGGTAGGGGATTAGATGTTAGACTATTTGGTCCCTCCGATAAAAATCGGACGGTCCGAGATGAATAGGTTAGGTAGCCCAATAAACAAAATGGAGATGTTTTGTAGACGTTTGGGGATGATTCGGATCCAACGGTGACGACTGCCCGGTTCGGTTCCGGGACAACTCTCGGACGCGCGCGCGAGGAGGGCCGCGGGCTAACGAGAGAGCTTAGGCTAGGCCTGGCGGTAGGTAGTGGACTGTGCAGAAGGCCTCAGGCTGAGAGAAGATAAGAGAGAGAGAGAGGCCCGGCGACTGTTTCAGGAGACCGAAAACGTCCGACGTGTGCCCGGCTATAATGCCGCTGTAGTTTAACGGTTGTGCTCTCAAACGAACTCCGAATGCGATGAAACTTGACAGGCGGTCTATCTACACTATAATAAGACCACACGCCAACTTTCAACCCATTCCGAGAACATTTTCTGGCCACTTATAAAATAATATTTCGGACGTGCCGCGGGCGCGTGCAAGGGTGTCTGGACTCAGAACGGATAACGGAAGGAACGTGGAGGCCGGGACAGATGCAAGTTTGAAAACATGATGATGCAATGCACATGATGACATGGTGAAAAGCAACACACAAGAAAATGACATGACAACGTCGGCGAATAACTGGAAGACACCTGGCACAACGGTCTCAGGGCGTCACAACACTCCACCACTACGAGAGGATCTCGTCCCGAGATCTAGGATGGCACCGAAGAGAAACGGAAAAGGAAGAGAAGAGGTAAAACTAAGTTGCTTCTTTGACGAATGAGTGAAACCAAAGAACCTTGCGAGGTTGAACAAATTCGAGAAAAGAAAACAATAACGGTGAACAAAGTCGAAAACACTACGTTAGAAAAGAGGAACAAAGAACATTGCGAAAAAAAACCTTGAGGTTGAAGGGCATGATATATATTGAAATCACTCCGGTTAAAAGAAGATAGAGAAGGATTAAGAATGATATAATTTGGATAGCACTCCGACTGAAAAGAAAAGGAATTGAATAAGAACTTGATAAGATGAGAAGATACTTGATGAAATCAACAACACACTGCCTCCGGAACTATCGAAAGAATGGCACAAGGGTAAGAAAGATTTCAGACAGCACTGCGGTTAAGAAGGGAGGCAAAACGTGATAAGATGAGAGAACTTAACTGAAGGACACGACACTCCGGTTGAATGGAAAAGCAAAAGAAATAACATGATCTTTGATAAAACGAGATGATGGTTGAAGAAAGTAATATCATAATGCCTCCGGAATGAAAGAATAGAAGTTGGATCGTCGAAACAAAAGAACGGAGAAGAAAACAACATCTTCTACCTCCTATGAGCTTGAAAAGCATCTTTAGGAGAAGGGTTGAACGGAATTGTCGGGAAAACCAACAATGAAAAGAGTAAGCTTGTTGTGGGCTTATAGAAAACATCTCGAAATTTTGAGGTGAAATTCTGCCACTAACGAAAACAGTAGATTGGATTGGTATGAACAAGGAGACGAGAAACTTATTTCATCAGGAGGATAAATGAAGAATTTGGATCATTTATAAGCACCATAAATAGCAACAATCCTTAGGGAAAGCTTTAGGTGAAATATAAACCAAGATAACTTGAATGAAGAGATTGGTGGATTTAAAATATCTCATTCCTGACAACTTTTGAATCATGAAACGTGAAGGGAAATTGTCAAGAAATACATAACACCATCTCAAAAGATAAGTTAGAAAGAATTGCACTCCGGATTGCAAGATGAAGAATGCTTGAGCTCCCTTGAAAAGAATCTCAATGAACACTTCGAGAAGGAATTAAATCCTTGATGAACCATCATGTAGAGCCTCCATGAAGAACTCCGGTAATAAAAGAAATGGTAGGAAGGAGGAGAAATTGAAAACACAAGGTGGAGCCTTGCAATGATTTAGATGGATCTTCGTGATGATATACTGCGGAAAACATGGGACTCAGGAAAAAAGAAAAGATGAAACAATTTAAACTGAGATTTTGATGAGCCTCAGGAATAAGGAATTAGATCACTTGGATGAAACAATAATAAGAATTACGTTATGCGTATCCTTCACCAATTAAATTGATGACAAGCCATGGATTGCATACCACTTATTCTCGTGGAAAAAGATTAAGATAGATATAGCGCCAACTTGAGAAGGTCTTCGACGATCCACCAGTAGGTTTTGGAAACAACGAATAAATTGATAGAAAAAACAACGAAATAGAATTCTTTAATGGACCACCATAAGAATTGAAAACGAACTAAGTAAAGGGGTGAATCAAGATGCAAGATAACGAAGAGATCCTGAACTGATTAAGAAAACTTGAATGATGCTCCGGTAAGATTTGGAGAGCGAGAGCCGAAAGCTGGAATGAATAAATCTGAGATGATGGGCTTCGGATGATCAAACTGAAAAGACTCCTGAATTGCTCCGGAAGGATGAAAAGAATTCTCATAATCGAAAATAATTATGAGAGGATGGCAAAAGTCTAGAACCATGAATCTTCAAGAGAACGGACCACGATTTAGAGGAAACACTTCTTCGGTCTTCAAAATCTGAGAATGACGACGAGAAACACCACCATGAATTGTTGAGATACTCCGGGATGACGAATTTAAAGGTTGAGCCAACAGTAAAAAGAGTTTGAAAGATCTTGGTGAAAGACATTTGACTGATGATGATTCATTCTTACGTCAAACTTTGAAATGAATTTGAGAATAGCTCCAGGGAGATTAGAAGAGTCAGGTAAGATCCTGGGAAAAGACCTGTGGGTTAGGGCCCACTCAAAAGAAACACCGTAGAACAATTTAAAAGAGAGAATGCACCGGTTGAATTAAAGGCTTGAATGAGATAACATCCTCGAAAGATCTTGAACGAAAGTAGAGTGGAAACACGAATCTTTGAGGTATCTTTAGTACTCCGGAACAAATGAATAGCGAGAAGAGGATAGTTGAGAGGTGCATCGGCATTAGAAAGCATTGGGCAAAAGAAAGGACTATGCTCAAAACCAAAGCTTGAATTTAATCCACCAGAGAAGAAAAGAGTAGGAAGAATAATAAACTTGTGGAGCATCTTCATGAGAACCACCGGGTAAGAATATTAATGAAAAAGAATGGAGAGGATGCCCGTCAATAAAATTGATAGTTGAATAAGGAATCTTAGTCCTTGAAGAAAAAAGGGTGGGAGGGCAGGAAGACAAAGGCAACTTGGGACGGATGAAACAAACAACATTGAGACGACTTGAGTTGATCTTGTGGATGTTGAAAAAGATCGGATCCACTTGAAGAGAGAACACGCCGGTTGAAAAAGAATTAACATGACAAACTCGATGATCAAGAAGGATTAGTACTCCCGTAGGAATATGAGAACACCACTTAGAAAAGGTATGGAATCAACATTTGACTTCGAAGCAACTCGAATACCACAACTCAAAACAAAAACAAAGGATTGGCTTGCAGAATAAGCTGGAACAAACATATGATAGAGATTTCGTCCGAAGTTTTCGTGGCGGGGCCCACACGGGCTCGATTGTACAACACCATCATGTACAAGGCAGTGCACATGACATACGAAGCGTCCCCGAGTCAGCATAGCCAAGGACTCTTTAAGACACAACGAGACCACTTTAAAACCAACCGTGGATGGGCGGACCACTAGACGTCGAACCCCAATCTTATATCATGCATCTGTCGGAAAGATATCCTAGGAGCTACTTCAATTCCCACTCATAAACTCCCGAAACTTTCTGGTTATGCAATCAGGTGTTGGGGATATAGGGGAAGCATAATATCTCACCCAAACTAACAATACCTACATCCAGCTGTATCCATCCTTCAACACATAACCAAGAAACCTTCGGAAATCATTTACCTCAACCTTCGAAAAGCATCCGTTATGCGAGTTATGGCAATACTCCCGAACTCCCGCCCCAGTACTGGGTGGCGTCGAGGCTATCTCACCAACAACTGCATAAAAGAGATTTTCGATGTCGACGAAACTCAGGTATTCCAGAACTGCAACGATAAAATTGTGACGACAACACCTCGAAGCTCAACTCCCCGGGACACTGCCACAACCCCTAAATGCCAGGAGGCACCAAGAACAATGTTCTCGTCACAAAACCATCAGGACGATTCCAAATACCCGCGTGATCCTAAAAAAAATTTAGTGAAATTTTTAGAAGAGAAGAGTCAAAACTCTACGTCAGGATGTCTCACCAGAGCGACGAAGGGACTGAGGAGTAAAAAGAATCCTACTCTCCGATATATATAACCCTAAAAGACTCAAAACTTTTTTTCTAGACTCAACAATGCCTGTGATTCGATCAAGCAGGGGGCTCCTAAGTCGGGGAAGGCTCTGATTACCAACTTGTAACACCCACGATGCGGCTATATCTCCCACGTGTCGGAGCACGACTTAGAGGCATAACCGCATTATAGGCAATGTCGCAAGAGGGGTAATCTTTACACATCCCATGTACTGAATAAGAAAGAGGTGCATAATTGGCTTACAATCGCCACTTCACACAATACATGAATATAGCATTACATCATCCAGATACAAACAAGGTTCGACTACGGAACCAAAATAAAAGAAGACTACCCCTAATGCAAAAGATCCCCGATCGCCCCCCACCACTGATCAACTAGAAACGAAACAACACAACAAACACGATCTTCATTGAGCTCCTCCTTGAGCTCGGTTGCGTCACCGGCATGGTATCATCGGCACCTGCAACTGGTTTAGGAAGTAAACTATGAGTCACGGGGACTCAGCAATCTCACACCCTCGCGATCAAGACTATTTAAGCTTATTGGTAGGGAAAAGGTAGTGAGGTGGAGCTGCAGCAAGCACTTGCATATATGGTGGCTAACTTACGCAAATGAGAGCGAGAAGAGAAGTAAAGCACGGTAGCGAACTAGAAGTGATCAAGAAGTGATCCTGAAACTACTTACGTTCAAGCATAACTCCAACATCGTGTTCACTTCCCGGACTCCACCGGAAAGAGACCATCACGGCTACACACGCGGCTGATGCATTTTAATTAGATTAAGTGTCAAGTTTTCTACAACCGGACATTAACAAATTCCCATCTACCCATAACCGCGGGCACGGCTTTCGAAAGTTCAAACCCTGCAGGGGTGTCCCAACTTAGCCCATCACAAGCTCTCACGGTCAACGAAGGATATTCCTTCTCCCAGGACGACCCGATCAGACTCGGAATCCCGGTTACAAGACATTTCGACAATGGTAAAACAAGACCAGCAAAGCCGCCCGAATGTGCCGACAGATCCCGATAGGAGCTGCAGATATCTCGTTCTCAGGGCACACCGGATTGTGCAAGGTTCCGGTAGGCCAGCCCAGAGTTGCCCTTGGTGGCCACTGGCAGCTGACAGGTTGGACCAACACTCAGAGGAGCACTGGCCTGGGGGGGTCAAAATAAAGATGACCCTCGGGCTCCGGAAACCCAAGGGAAAAAAGGCTAGGTGGCAAATGGTAAAACCAAGGTTGGGCCTTGCTGGAGGAGTTTTATTCAAGGCGATCTGTCAAGGGGTTCCCATTATAGCCCAACCGCGTAAGGAACACAAAATCAAGGAACATAACACCGGTATGACGGAAACTAGGGCGGCAAGAGTGGAACAAAACACCAGGCATAAGGCCGAGCCTTCCACCCTTTACCAAGTATATAGATGCATTAATTGAATAAGATATATTGTGATATCCCAACAATAATCATGTTCCAACATGGAACAAACTCCAATCTTCACCTGCAACTAACAACGCTATAAGAGGGGCTGAGCAAAGCGGTAACATAGCCAAACAACGGTTTACTAGGACAAGGTGGGTTAGAGGCTTGACATGGCAATATGGGAGGCATGATAAAGCATGTGGTAGGTATCACGACATATCAATAGAGCGAACAACTAAGCAAGCAAAGATAGAAGTGATTTCGAGGGTATGGTCATCTTGCCTGAGATCCCGCAAGGAAGAAGAACGAGTCCATGAGGAAGACAAACGGACGTAGTCAAACGAATCCTCACAAACGCAACGTTATCGGAACCAACCCGAAGAAGCAACACTGGAAATATGCAAACAACATAGTAAACAACCACGACATAAGAATGGCATGATGCACAACCAAGTATGATGCATGTCCGGTTTAATGAAGCATGGCATGTCAAAGTGCACAAGCAATCCTACAAATTAAGTGGAGCTCAATATGCAATGGTGCATATTGATGAAACACCACGACAAGTTATTTAGTTCGATCTCGTTTATGTACCCAACAATATTAAATGTTGATTAACATGGCAAGGGGTGAAGCACAACAAAACTACCTATCTAGGCAAGTTTAAATGAGGCCGGAAACAACGAACAACAATTCCGGTAAAACCCCATATTCATATTTTAAGGTTTGGTACTGTTCTGCCCTAAACACAATTTTAGAGTTGTTAAACATGCAAAGTAAAGCCACCATGTTAAACTAGGCATTTTTCTACCCCATTTACATATAAAGTTTATTAAATTTGGAGCTATGGTTATTTAGTTATGAATTAAAGCATTTTAGCATGGCATATGGGCAAAAATTACACAAACAGAATTTTAAGCATTTTAAACATGGATGAAAATGACATATTGTTAAACTAGATGAAAAACTAAGCATATTTCATATATAAATTGTTTTAATCCGATGCACGGTTAATTAGTTAGGATATGCATGAAGTGCAAGGGTGTTTCTACAAAACTGGCAGTTCTCAGGAAATTAGCTAAAATGTTCTGCGAAAAAAAACACATCTTGGGCCGAATCTAGTTGGCCCAACCATGAAAAAAAAGGAGGGCGCGCAGCTGGCCTCACCATGGGCCGAGGCCCAGTTGTTGGGGAGGCTGCAGGAGGGCGCGCTGGGCCGGAGGTGCGCTGAGGTCAACGCTCGCGGTTGAGGGGACTTCTCGCTGGTCGTCGTCGTTTCCACACGCGGAAGCAGAGGCCAGCGACAAGGTCTTGGGAATGACCGACCACAGAGATGAGCTGGAGGGCGCGGCCTGCGGGGTCCAGCTGGAGGCTCGCTGACGAGGCGGCTGGCCGCACAAGAAGACGAGGACGGCGGGGTTCAGAGGAGGACAATGCCACCAAGTCTGCTCCAAGGTGCGGCGGCGCCGGAGACAAGGGACTTGCGGCGGCGCGATCCAGGCGACGGGATAGAGGGGGCGCGAGCGGGGCTCTCGCCGAGGTCGTTCGGGAAGCAGAGCAGCAGAGGGGCTTGCGGCGGAGCTCGGTGCCTCGTCTCGCTGGAAGACGAACAGGATGGCGGCAGCCTTGACGCGATCCTGGCGACGCGGACGGGGTGAGGAGGAGCAGAGGTTGCCTGCTCCGGGCGGTGGCTTACGAGGACTTGGCCGGCAGGGAGGGATCGAGGAGCTCGGGTTCCTATCTCCTGGACGAGGGAAGGCTCGGGCGCGGTGCCTCCTGCTCGACTGCTGCGGGCACAGGAACGAGGAGGCGAGGTGGTAGGACGACGGATGGATTGATCTGGCTGGATTTTTTGATCGGGTATCTGGCTGTTGGTAGGTGGGGAATGGATCCAGAGGGGAACTGGCTGGCGGCGGCTCGATGGTACAAGGCTCCTAAATTTTAGGGTTTTGTCCAGTTATATAGGTAGGGGATTAGATGTTAGACTATTTGGTCCCTCCGATAAAAATCGGACGGTCCAAGATGAATAGGTTAGGTAGCCTAATAAACAAAACGGAGATGTTTTGTAGACATTTGGGTATGATCCGGATCCAACGGTGATGACTGCCCGGTTCGGGTCTGAGACAGCTCTCGGACGCGCGCGCGAGGAGGGCCGCGGGCTGACGAGAGAGCTTAGGCTAGTCCTGGCGGCAGGTAGTGGACTGTGCAGAAGGCCTCAGGCTGAGAGAAGAGAAGAGAGAGAGGCCCGGTGACTGTTTCCGGAGACCGAAAACATCCAACGTGTGCCCGACTATAATGCCGCTATAGTTTAACGGTTGGGCTATCAAACGAACTCCGAATGCGATGAAACTTGACAGGTGGTCTATCTACACTATAATAAGACTGCACGCCAACTTTCAACCCAATCCGAGAACATTTTCCGGCCACTTATAAAATAATATTTTGGACGTGCCGCGGGCGCGTGCAAGGGTGTCTGGACTCAGAACGGACAACGGAAGGAACGAGGAGGCCGGGACGGATGCAAGTTTGAAAACATGATGATGCAATGCACATGATGACATGGTGAAAAGCAACACGCAAGCAAATGACATGACAACATCGGCGAATAACTGGAAGACACCTGGCACAACGGTCTCGGGGGGGTCACATGACTAAGGGTGGCAAACCAGTTGACCAAAAGGTTTACCGCTCTATGATTGCTTCATTGTTATATCTATGTGCCTCCTGTCCTGATATTATGCTCAGTGTGTGCATGTGTGCACGATATTAAGCGGCCCCCAAAGAATGTCATCTTAAGGCTGTGAAAATGATAGTGAGATACTTAATTCGTACACCAAATTTTGGCATTTGGTATCCTAAGAGGTCTTCTTTTGATCTTGTTGGCTACTCCGACTCGGACTATGCTGGTGACAAGTTTGAAAGAAAGTCCACTTCGCGTACTTGTCAATTTCTTGGTAGATCTCTTGTGTCTTGGTCCTCTAAGAAACAAAACTCAGTATCCTTATCCACCGCCGAAGCGGAATACATTGCTGCCAGTTCATGTTGTGCTCAATTACTTTGGATGACCCAAACTCTTAAAGATTATGGGATCTATGTGAAACATGTTCCATTGCTTTGTGACAATGAAAGTGCTATTAAGATTTCTCACAATCCCGTGCAACATTCTCAAACTAAGCATATTGAAGTTCGTCATCATTTCATTGAGATCATGTTGCTAAAGGGGACATTGATCTTAAGCATGTCCGTACCGATGAGCAATTGGCGGATATTTTTCACCAAACCGCTTGATGAGAAAGTATTTTGCCGTTTGAGAGGTGAATTGAACATCATTGATGCCTCAAACTTGGAGTAGTCACTCCATTTGGATACATGCAAGGCATGAGCCTTTGACTAATCCTTGATATTTCTCCTATGATGATGATCATATGTCTTGGATATACTTGCACCCTTGCATGCTATCTAACCCTTGTAGGTACTTGGATGAATCTAATTCTATGAGGTTGCCACTCACTCACATCTTGAGCAATCTCTACATCACCAAGTCACTAAAATATGGTGGTTGAAGACAAGGAAGCATGAATCCTTACAAACATATCCTTTGACAATTTATATATATATATATAAAATTTCATTTGGTATCAAACTTCATGATTGTCACTTTGGATACACAAGTGCTCCTCCTTGCAAGACTAACCCATGTAGGTAGATGAACTCAAAACTACAAGCGGTGCTCCCAACTCTTGATGAGCAACATCAACCTTGAGCATCCTACACAAGTTCAACTACATGATCAAGATCAACACCACCACCCAAGGTATGTTATTCCATCTTAGAGAAGCTTTACCCCAAGTAATGGGTCAAAGCAGCTCAACAAGATGTGAATACATCAAAATGCTTAAATGAAAAATGGCAACCCCATTTTGAGCTTAAACGATGAGTATGACCTACGATCAAGTGTTCTCACTTGACTCCTCAGTCAATATACTCTAACATAGGTGACTTTGTCGCCGACCAACTCTAGATGAAGTTCTCTACTATTTTTCCTGTGCTCTTGCATTTGTCACTTGCATGTTTGTTTCCCTTTTTCCCTTTAATCAGAAAAAAACTTCATCTAGATTTCTTTATTTTCTCTGTTATGTTCTGCATTCCCTGCATCCAATTCATTACAAATCCTTCAGTTAATTCCTTGCAAATCCTTGTGAGATCTTATTTGCCTAATGAGCTGAGATGACAATTGTTTTCTCTCTGTGTTAAACTCGGACTCACTGGTTGGTTTCTTTCGGTTAAATCGAACCACCTCGGTGTCACCGAAGAAAATGGCTCGGTGTGACCAATTTAAATGTTGAGAAAACACTTTGCCATTTGCATCCCGCATACTTATTCTAGCTCCACTCAATGATTGTTGTCCTCTACCAGCATCTTACATTACATGTTGCTTTGTCATGTGACTCAAGGACCAAACCTATTCGACTCACACTCCAGAAGATCCCTTCTTGGAAATTGATGTCAAAGGGGGAGAGAGATCACATCAAAGCTTAATCACATCAAAGGGCGAGAGAGACCCTATGGGAAGAAAAGATTTCTTAGTCTTCCCAAATGCTTGGTATTCAAAGAGAGAGAAGTCATATGTCTTTAAGAGGGGAAAATACATGTATATGTTATGATTGATTTTTCTTTTGCCCTATCTTCTCCGATTATCAAATATAAGATTCAGGGGGAGAAAGACATCTAAGGAAGGAAATCTTCGAATTCATTGCATATCTTTACTTTTTGGGGACATGTCTATATCCAAATAGAGTACTAAGTACTCACTCTCTACATGTCATCCCAATCTTGGTACGCTTGCTTGTTCTTGCATTGCTTAGTAGGTGTTCTTGTGTTATCTAACCCTGTTTTCTCAAGTTCACCTCCTCCAAAGCCAGCTCAAGACCACAATGTAAGTATATGCATCACATCCATGTGCATGATGATTTCTTACTACTGTACATACTGATTGCAAGAAGAAATCATGAACACGGAGGTACATTTCCTTATATTCACATCATTTTCTCTGATGCATATAGCCAAGATACATGTAACTCATTGCTTGCTCTGTCATGCTTATGCATTAACATGATCTTACATTCCATATTTACATGATTGCATACATGTAGGGGGAGTCTATGCATGTTACATGTTCTTCCAAAGCTTTACTTGTTATTCTTCATATCTTTATCTAAAGCTTTGATGTATATTGTCATCAATTACCAAAAAGGGGGAGATTGTAAGCACAAGTGCTCCCTGGGTGATTTTGGTAATTAATGTCAACAAATCTCTTGTTGGACTAATACATTTATCTAGTATATTTCAGAAGGTTCAACAAAGGCGTGGCATGGACAAGAGGATGTGGAACCCCTTCAAGAAGCTAAGGACAAGGATTGGCAAAAGCTCAAGACTCTTCATTTTTCATTTTAGTGATCCAAGGTCACATTGAGTCCATAGGAAAGCCAATACTATTAAAAGGGGATGAGGTGTTGCTTAATGGCTTGCTTGCTCAAAGTGCTTAGTGATATGCTCCAAAGCCCTCAACCACTTTCTCATTTCCATATATGTCCTGAACCTAAAGTCAAACTCGGCCCCACCGATTTTATCTATTCGGCGCCACCGAGTTCATTTGACATAGCCACTGCCAGAAACCCTAATCAGTTCGGTTTCATTGATGGGATCTCGGTCTCACCGAGACGGCCTTGCAAACTCTCTGTTGCCTGTTGCATCTATTTCGGTCTCACCGAGATATGCAGTTGGTCCCACCGAGTTTGCTTGACCAACTCTCTGTTTTGCTTATTACCAAAATCGGTCTCACCGAGTTTGTGTAATCGGTCAAACCGAGTTGAGGTTTTACCCTAACCCTAGCACATCGGTCCCACCGAGTTGATCATATCGGTCCCACCGAAAACTCTAACGTTCACATTTTTGAACCATATCGGTCTGATCGAGTTTCTCGATTCGGTCCCACTGAGTTTTGTGAATTGTGTGTAACGGCTAGATTTTGTGTGGAGGCTATATATACCCCTCCACCCATCCTCCATTTTTGGAGAGAGCCATCAGAACGTGCCTACACTTCCAGCATTCATTTTCTGAGAGAGAACCACCTACTCATGTGTTGAGACCAAGATATTCCAATCCAACCACAAGAATCTTGATCTCTAGCCTTCCCCAAGTTGCTTTCCACTTAAATAATCTTTCCACCATATCCAAATCTACGAGAGAGAGTTGAGTGTTGGGGAGACTATCATTTGAAGCACAAGAGCATGAGTTCATCATCAACACACCATCTATTACCTTTTGGAGAGTGGTGTCTCCTAGATTAGTTAGGTGTCACTTGGGAGCCTCCGTCAAGGTTGTGGAGTTGAACCAAGGAGTTTGTACGGGCAAGGAGATCGCCTACTTTGTGAAGATCTACCCAAGTGAGACAAGTCCTTCGTGGGCGATGGCCATGGTGGGATAGACAAGGTTGCTTCTTCGTGGACCCTTTGTGGGTGGAGCCCTCTATGGACTCGCGCAACCATTACCCTTCATGGGTTGAAGTCTCCATCAACGTGGATGTATGATAGCACCACCTATCAGAACCATGTCAAAAATCTCCGTGTCTCCAATTGCGTTTGCACACTCCAATCCCATCCCTTTACTTTTTTGCAAGTTGCATGCTTTACTTTCCGCTGCTCATATACTCTTGCCATGCTCTCTTGAAATGTATTGTGAATGTTTAAACTTGTGCTAAAACTCCACCTTAACTTAAAGAAATTAAAAAATGCTACTTTTCTTTGTTGAGGGTCTAATCACCCCCTATAGACACATCTTCTCGATCCTACACGTACCCTACCAACAATTTCTTCTTATGTTCCCCGCTAGATAGGAACTTTAGAGTGATTCTGCATCATACTTTGAGGGATGGTTATATGATCCAATTAGATTAACATTGTTGAGAGACTGCACTAGTGAAAGTACAGACCCTAGGCCTCATTTTCAAGCATTGCAATACCGTTTGCTCCGTTTCATCAATTGCTACCTTGCTATTTTTTATTGTTCCTGTCGTGGGTTTGTCATGGCAGATGTCCTTGTGAAAGGACTTAGTCGTGGAGCCATCGCAATGGGTTAGCTTAAAGGGGTTAAACCGGACAAGGGGACACGGGGGGTTTATACTAGTTCGGGCCCTTCGGTGAAGGTAAAAGCCTACGTCTAGTTGTGATTGGTATTGCTAGGTTTTCGAAGGCCAGGGAGCGAATCCGCTTTTACTGGCTCTCGAGTTGTTGTCTGTCCCTCTAAACCGCTCCCGGGTCGTCCCTTTATATACATAGGTCGACGCCTGCCGGTTTACAGAGTCCCGAAGCCGGATCATAAACGTGTCTGGTTCGGTCTCTATTCTTCCTATCTTACAATGCAAGTTACATAATAAGGTCGGTTTACATCTACAGGCCTTAATTGCCTCTGGGCCTTGGGCCTTCATAAAGCGCCATCATTCTTACGTCTTCATGGGCTTCCAATCTTCATAAAGTTAATCCGGCTACTCCTGGCCGGTTTATGTCCAATAGTAATATCCCCAACATTAGGCCCCAGATTGGTTTGAACTTGTTCATGTCAATCTTCAACACTTAGAAAAATTCCTCCCTTTGCACCTTCACATAGATCTTGTAAACCGTCGTGACGTCATCCTCCAGATTTGTAGTAAACCGCCGTGACGTCACCTGTTCATTAAAGTCGAAGATACCCTTTATTAATGAGCATCGAACAATCGTGGCAACAACCTTGTCATATATCCATTTTTGGGCTCCTTGATTCCCGCGCTTGTCGCTTATCTCTTTGCCTTATAAATAGGGTTGAGGATCCCTTTCCTTTTCCTCCCGTTGCCTCTTCGTCTCTTCTTCCTCCTCACGCCTCTGCACCCGAGCACCGCCGCCGTCGTCGAGCTTCACCTCTGCCTCATCATCGGCCGCTGCATCAACCTGACTGAACCAGAAAAACCGCGGCGTGCCTTCGTTGCTTGAACAGTCGCTATAAGTTCTTTCCCCTCCCCCTTTGTAGATCCGTCTAGGGTTTCTTTGTTCTTTGCAGTTCACCAAAGTTCATCAATGCTCTGGTGCAGCTCTTCCCTGTACCTCCTTAGTCCATGAATAAAGAACCTCTTAGCTTGATATACTCCGCGTAATGGCTTATCTTCCGCTATCACAACAAACCCTTACGTGCATAAGAACTGATCTGAACTTTTTACGAACTGCTTCGGGACCAACCCTTTTAGGTCAAAATATTTTTGCTTTCCTGTCTTTCGGTAGATCCAAAATATCCATGTCCCCTTGTGGAACCTGTTTTACCTTACTTAGTCATTCTTGTTTTAGATCTATACCCTCTTTATCACTTTGGCGATTTACCTTTGTATAAGCAATCTATCACATACCATTAGCCCTCTGGTAAACTGGAGGAGCCTTTTACCTCCGTTGTTATACTCCGGTTTAACAGCATGTGCATACCCTTGTTCCGATATTGCCTTGTCATTCATTATTGCATTAGTCTCCGGTTTATGCAATTTCACATATCTGTATATCTTTGTTCCATTGCATATGTGTACCACCATGAATGATTTGTAAACCGGCATTTCTTTTTCAGCTTTTCACTTCACAATGGCCAAACAGTTTGCCGCTTGCAACTGGGCTCCTTCCCGGATCACTGAAGAACAGTTTAAAGGAATGGTCAGTATCGGCACCTTGCCCAAGAAAATGGAAATTCGGTGGCGAGTTCCTGGAACAGAGAATCCTCCTACCTCGAGGCAGGATGAGGTAGTAGTCTTTGTTGACCACATAGGCCGTGGTTTCAAACCGACCGGGTCGAAGTTTTTCCGAGATGTTCTTGGCAGTTTCCAACTCCATCCTCAGGATATCGGACCCAACTCGGTGTCCAATATATGCAACTTCCAAGTCTTCTGTGAAGCATACTTACAAGAAGAACCAACTGCTGAGCTATGCCGGGACTTTTTTCATCTGAACCGGCGTACAGAATTTGTAAATGGTCCCAACACTAAACTTGGTGGTGTCTCTATTCAAAAGCGGAATGAAGTCGAATTCCCTCATGCCAAACTGCACAGTCACCCTAAGGAATGGAACCAGACTTGGTTCTATTGCATAGATACCTCCCCTGAAGATGAGAACCCTCTTCCAGGCTACCGTGAGCACCGGCTTTCCAACACTCATCCAATGCTGCAACGTTTAAGTTCTGCAGAACGGGCCAAATATGCCCCTCAACTCGCCAAGCTCCGGGCCTTCATGGCCAATGGTTTAACATGCGTTGATTTTGTGCGTGGCTGGATATCTTGGAGCCTCTTGCCACTAAGCCGCCACCCCGGTTTAATGTGTGAGTATACTGGTGAAATAGAAGATCCCCAACGCCACATCAACATTCAGATAACCGATGAGGAGGTCACTGAAGTGTTAAGAAAATTTTGAATGAACCGGAATCAGTCTGTCGTCAAACCGGCTTGAACCCCTTCTATACTCAAAATAAACCGCCTGCTGTAAGCACTATGCTTCCTTTTATCTTTGGTATCTTTAAATTGTTCAACTTGTAAACTATCTTCTGTTTGTGTATGAACAGGGTGATGATCCCTTCTGGAAGCGGAAATCCGCAGATAAAGCGACAAAGCCAACCGTAGATAAAGCGGCAAAGCCATCCGCAGATAAAGCGGCAAAGCCATCCCGTCCGAAAACCAAATCCGTCAAGCGTACCTCAAAGCGGAAAACGGCTGACCGGATCAACATGGAACTTGACGAAGATGGAGATGATCCAGAAGTTGAGGTAGAACTTGACTCACTTGGCTCCCTTTTCATGCACCTCATTTACAATGATCTTTATCAGGAGGACGTAGAAGGAAGCCAGGCTAATGATGCAGAGGTAATTACCCTTTCCTCCGGTTCAGACTCCATGCCAACACAAAAAACCCATCAAGCAGTCCGGAAAGTAAGCTTTTCTCATCCTCTTGCTTATTTGGATCCAACATTTATTTTGAAGACGCAGCAGCATGAAGCTCGCCGGACAACCCGGCACAGTGGCCAACAGGTCACTTCGGCCGGTTTACCTGATACCCCGGTTCGAAAGCGCCGATCTGAGGCCTCTCCCACTTCTGACAATTCTTATCCCAGGGCAGGTTATTTCAGACAACCTCTTAATCCGCCCGATTCAAATTATCAGGTGACACCTCCCTCATCCTCTGGCGAATCAACAGCAGCCCAACTCCCTCCTCTTAAAACTGTAGCTGGGTAAGCATTCAAACCCTTTCTTCAAATGCGTTGCAAATATTGAATAAGATGCTAAACCTCTTTTAATTTTGTTTGCAGAGCCAAAGCCAGACCCAGCAAGAAAGCTTGGGTCAACAATCCGTCAGAAGACCAGACGGCTTTTGAAGAAGAGCAAATAGGTGAACCGGACCAAATTCGTGAACCGGATGGTCCTCATCTTGAAGCCACCTTTGATGAACCGCCCCTTCAAGACCAAAATATTGGTGAACAACCAGAAGCTGATCCTGCTGTGCCTGACACTGAACCGGCAGCTCCAAACCGGGCTAGTCTGGTGAGAGGCACTGATACTATTGAAGGCCAAGGAGATGATGTTATCATTACTGGCATGGGCCACAGCTCTCCTGGCCATCCTGTAATCTTAGCCCAACACAGTGCCAAAGAGGAGCGTGCTTCCAGGGAAAAGGGTAAATGGAGCACTGAATTATCAAGTTATGCTCATCTTAGTGCTGAAGAACTTCACTCCATTTTTTTAAACCGTCTGCACTCAAACCGTGACTATGAAGCCGGTTTGGTAAACCTGATGACGGAACACTATGAGGTATTTTCATCTCCCTTTATTTCTTGATTCCAAAGTTGTAACACTAGCCCAAGTAGCCCCCAAGGGCCGTTTTATGATGTTAATCTTAAACCGGGACTTAGTAATACTTTAATCCTCTCCTGCTGACCCTCAAAATGTCAGGTCCTTAGTGAAAACCAAAAGCGACACTTTACCAATGTAATTATATAGTTTTCCTCAGTGTAGCCCCCAAAGGCCAGTTTAGCTTTGAGAGGTAATCCGGCTCTTTAATCCATGCATCCGTTTTGAACAGATGTACATTAGCCCCCAAGTGTCAAGGACAATGCTTGCATTGTTCTGGGACTTATAAAAGATGTAGTGAATCAGAGCAAATATGCATTATCCCCCAAGTACGAAGTGCATAACTTGTTATATGCTTTGTACTTAGAAAATACATTTCCTGTTGGTGACATATCTTTGCTGTTACAGGCCGAGCTAAGCAATAGAGATGCCCAAACCGCTGATTTGCAAGAGAACGTGAAGTCCCAACAAGCAGAGGTTGTGAAAGCCAAGGAGGAGCTAACCAAAGCCCTGACAGCTATGGAAAAGCTAAAGGAGTCTTTTAACAAAGAACATGCTGACTGGGAAACCGAGAAGGCCGGTTTAACCAAAAGAGCTGAGGATGACGAAGCAGCCCTGAAGCCAGTTGTAGATGAACTAACTGGTTTGAAGCGGCAAATCAACGCTATGACGTCCGTTGTTTTTGGTAAGTATCTCCTTATGCAGTTTGTTTAATCCATGAGATCTTATCATTTACCAGTTTGCTGATTTTAAACCGTGACAGGCACTCGTATTGCTCATCTGGGCACGTATATGCGGATGAAGCTTAAAACGGCTTATACCTTGATTGAACAGCTGTACTCTGGATCCCAGCGTGCTATTTGCACTGCGGCTTACAACAAACCGGCGCCATCACTGTCGGGTTTCGGGTTCCAGCAGACCCTTGAGGTTCGAACACTGGGGTGCGCGCGGAGATCTCTCCCCTACCGATCTACGTCCGATCCTCTCGTGCGAACTAAGATGAAAATGATGAACAACACAAGGGACACGATGTTTATACTGGTTCGGGCCACCGTTGTGGTGTAATACCCTACTCTAGTGTGTGGTGTGGTGGATTGCCTCTGGGGCTGATGATGGATAGTACAAGGGAAGAACAGCCTCGCGAGAGGTGTTCTTGAGCTGGTGCGATGAACTGCTAGGGTGAGTCCAGTCTCCTCTTCCTCTCTCTTTGCTATGGTTCTACCAGATTTCCAGCCGTCTTCCCCTCCTTATGTGGTGCCTAGCTCTATTTATAGAGGCCCTGGGCCTCTCCCCAAATAATGAGCGGGAAGGGCGCCAACAATTGGCCATTTCGAAGGGGAACATCTAGTACAAGTTATCCTGACCAAAGGTGGTCTTCGGCTGCCAAAAGCACTGGCGATGATGCCGTCTTGGGCTCCACGGTGACCTCCGTCCTGCCGTCCGGCTGGTCTTGGTCTCGTTGCACCGGAATGGTAACCTTTGCCTGATGCCTTGGCCTGTGCTTGCCCCCTTTGCGCCAAAGGGGAAACAAGGACACTGCGCAGGCCGGCGCCTGCCTGGCACCCGCCTGGTCTCGATCGTCATGGCTTGCGTCACGGGTTCCTCGCGAGGTACCCCTACCTTGATCTCTCCGCCTCCTCGCGAGCCTGCCTGATGGGGCTGCCTCTGAGGAAGCGTCCTGTCATCCGTCCCACGAGGCTTGGCCCCTCTCGAGGGTCTTGAGCTTGAGCTGATGAAGATGGGCCGCGCTGGGCCCCCGCATGAGCCATGCCGCAAGCCGCTGGCAGGCAAGTCTGGGGACCCCCGTTCCTAGAATGCCGACAGTAGCCCCCGGGCCCAAGGCGCGCACGGGCTTGGCTTAGCAGAGAAGCGAAGGGGCAAGCGCGAAGCGCCGCAGGCCCTAACAGCCTGCGGCCTTGGGCGCCGCGTGGCAGTTGATTGGGCGTGGGCGTGGGCGGCTGCAGTTCCCACAATGCCTCGGCAAATGCACGACTTGACAGGTCCCTGCATGCAAAGATATGGGTCACGATTACCTGAGGTCATGATGCCCGGCGGTTGGCCTTCCCCGGCTATAAGTACGGGGCCGCGTGAGCTTCGCCGGTTCACCCCTTTCTGTCACTCCTCCTCTTCTTCTTCCTCATCGTTGCTTCGTCTTGTGCCAATGGCACCGATCCGCCGGTTTTCAGCTGAGGAGAAGGGAAAGGCCCCCAGAGAGGGTCCTGACCCCCTCCCGCCGAAGAAGCAGCCAATCCTTTGTCACCGGGACGAAGGCGCCTGGCAGGTGGTGTCGAGGCCATGGTACGAGCGGCCGCCGCCTGGGTTTCCGCTGCCCTTGCATGCCCGCATTGTAGGCCCTAGGGGGGAGGGCGCCGAGCAACACCGATAGCGTCGCCGCCGACGCCGGCGAGTCACAGTGGTGCGCGTCGTCCCCCCTGGAGTCCACGCGGAGCGCTCCTCTCCCGAGCTTGTGCTTCACGCCGCCATGCCTCCAACTTCATGGATCCGCCTTCCTCCCTCCTTCGCCTTCGAGATGCCGCCGAGCGGGGACCTGGAGCTCTGGCTGCAGCACGCCGACTGTGGCACCCCTGCAACCGGAGCAGAGGTCGCGGTCATCCCTCCGGGCAAGGTCTTCATGACCCGGGGCTGGGGTGAGATTGCCCGGGTCTGTCACGCGGACAGCGCCTTGGTGACCCATCTTGAATACGACGGCGCCTCCTTGATGTTCTTCAAGGTCTTTGATGCAGAAGGACACCGGCTGGAATGCTGCCCTAAGGGAAGCGGCAGTGGTGACGAACTGGCGAGGACCAGCCCCGCCTGTTGGTCCTCCTGCAGCTCCTCAGGCAGCAGCGGAGGGACTGCGGGCTTCAGCGGCTCCCCCAAACTCCTCGCGACCCCGGAGATGAGCGACGACAGCTACGAGCCTCCGAGCTCGCGCCGCACTTGGAGTGAGGCAGCTGCCTCAGGCCGCCGACGCCACTGATCTGGATGGGGTTGGCGCCGGCACTGGGTAGCCCACTGTTGATGATGGCGTCGCCTGGGGAGGTGCTAGCAAGTAGCGTTCCTTAGGGTTAGCACCTTTTGTTCCCTGCAAGGAATTAAAGCAACACCCCACGGGGGTATGTAAGGCGTCTGTCGTGCTTTTGTAATTACTATATCCTTAATATGAATTAGCGTGAGGTGTCCATTCTGTTCCGGCTAAGCTCCCCCTTTCTATCCTCACGAGGACTTGGCGCTCTATGCTGACAGGTCCCAGTCCCCAGGCAAGCTTCAGCCGTCGCTGGTATGCCAAGTCACGATGCCGTGGTCAAGGCCAGGAGGTGAGCGGCCCGAGGTCCGGTAAGAGCCCCCGAGTCGCGATGCTCGGGAGGTCCCCTTTAGCGCTCAAGCAATCCTTGCTGGGCGAGAAAGGAAGGTAGCGTCGCCGTGACAGAGTTGCACTGGGCGGGGTTTTAGCGCTGTGTTGGTCTAGCTTTTGCGACGGCGCGACTTATCTTGTGTGTCTGACATAGTTCCTCAGAGAGGTGCCTGGCCCGAGAGGCGGTGGTAGAGGTACTGCTGGGTTAGGCCCTCACTAGCTTCTTCCCACGCCCCCACACTTTCCTTAACGCTCTACGTCCTCAGGTCCCGGACCTCGAGTGAGCTCAGCCGCCGTTGGTATGATAGGTCGTGATGCCGTGGGTCAAGGCCAGGGGGTGAGGGCTGGAGAGCGAGTAGGAGCCCATGAGTCGCGATGGTCAGGTACCCCCTTTTAACGTGCAAGCGGTCCATGCCGAAGAGAGGGAGAGAGAGCTCACGATGCCCCCAACGTTGCTCCTGGAGTAGGTCCTGCACACCAATCATGAGGAGAAACAAGGCCTGTCGTTACGGTCGCCGGCCAACCTATGGTCACTCCGAGGGAGCGGTGAGGGCACTGAGGGCCTGGTGAGGTGGCGCCATGCGGGGCTGCCGCGGCCAGAGCTCGACCACTCAGGTTTATCAACACTGCAGGGACGGACCCGTGCGCACGCGCCGTGCCACAGCGAGCGGCTCTTCAAATAGGCGTCGATCGAGCAGGTGATTAGGTCAGGTATGTTAAGCACATAGGAGGAAATCCAATTTCAAGCAAGCGCAGGTAAAAGCAACCGCCGCTGGGTCGGGCCCGAGCGGCGTGGGGATGATGCAGCCCGAGGGGCGCCCCCAACAGGGTAAGTAAAGAGCATAACCAAAATGGATACATGCCGCGAGGATGGACCCACGCGGCCTGGGAATGGTGCAGCCCTGTTCGCGCTCCCAGCTGAAAGTAGAACTCTGAAAGATGTCACCTGGTGCTGTTGAAGACGAAGTGATGCTGAGGAAGTGAGCGATGCGCGGTGAAGACATCGGCCCTCATGAGCCCCCAGGCCCAGGGGCCTCGGGAGGCTCTGGTGGCACATGCAGGTCTTCGGGGACCATCGCCACCTCCGCCAGGACCGTGCGATGCCTGACCTCCTGAGCCTCCAGAATGCTCCTCAACAGGCGTCGATGTGTGGCGACCGCGCTCAGCAGGCCGAAGGGCATGCGAACGTAGCTGTGGGGTGGTCCCACGCAGCGCCCTATGGCCGAAGGCCATAGGCGCTCCTGGGACGCAGCTCGGTTGAGCCCTGGTACATCGACGCAGACGCGCAGTCCTCCATCCTCGCCTGGATGTGGGGCCATGGTAGGTAAGCGGCGGCTGCCGCGCATGACTCTGGACTCTTGTAGCTCTTGGGTGTTCCTTGCGATGAACTCCTGAGGGCTTTGTCTCCTTTGACTTGTACCTTTCTAAGGGAAGCGTGCCTGAAAGCACCCCTCCATGTGGTGCCCGAGCGCCTGCCCCGTGACCTTGGCAAGGTTGGTGGCTCTCCAAGAGAGAGCCCCCGAGCCCTGCCTAAGGAGGGCGTCGGGCGCGCCTTCCTATGCGCGAGAGGGCGGCGCTCCTTGATCGGGCGCGAATCCTGACGCAATACCTCCGGAGGTGCCTGCTTCCTTGTGGCTCTGGCCAGGTGAGGTCTTCTTCTTCTTGAGGGTCGCCTCGGGAGGCCTCCCTCTCCTGCGATCTGGGTCTTCGATTGCTGCGGCTTGGAACGCATGCTCGAGCGAGCACACTGTGTCCCTTTATTCATAGGGTACGGTGATGACTCCACCGCTTCCTGGCATCTTGAGGACATTGTAACCATGGTGAGTCACTGCCATAAACTTGGCTAGGGCTGGGTACCCGAGGATGGCGTTGTACGGCAGGCGGATGTGAGCGACGTCGAAGTCAATGAGCTCGGTGCGGTAGTTGTTGCGTTGCCCGAAGGTGACCGGAAGGCGAACCTGCCAATTGGAACAGTGGAACCATCGGTGACTCCTGAGAAAGGCTTGGTCGGTTGAAGCTGGTCGTATGGCACTTGGAGATTGTCGAAAGTCTCGATGGATAGGACGTTGAGTCCTGCCCCGCCATCGATGAGGGTCCTGGTGACCTGCACGTTGCTGATGACTGGGAGCAAATCATCGGGAGGACTCCGGCCATTGCTGCACACTTGAGCTGGTCTACGGAACTGAATGTGATCGCGCATGAAGACCACCTGAGAGGGTGCGTGGCCTCAAGCTTGGGAAGGACTGCATTCAGCTCACGAGCAAACTGCTTGAAGATGCGCTGTGAGGCTGGGGCCTGGGCGCCGCCCAAGATGCAAGCAATTTCACGCGGCTCTTGGAAGCCCCCAGCCCCATCGTCTTGGTGTTGGTCTTCGTTCCTCCTTGGTGGAGGCGGCAGAGGAGGGTGGCCTGCGTTGCCGTGGGGACGGTCCTCATGAGGCTGGTCCCTCCAGCCTCCCTCTCGAGGCTAGTCCTGCCAGCGGTCCTCGCGAGGGCGGTCACGCCATCCCTGGCGAAGGCCACGGTCTTCCCATCGTCCACCGCCTCTTCCTCTTCCTCGGCCATAGCCCCTGTCGTTGCGCTCTGGGCGTCGGCCGATTCGCCCATCTCGCACGACTCTGAGCTCTTGACATTCGTTGGTGTTGTGGGTGTGGAGGTCATGGTACACACAGTACCGTCCGCCCTTGGATGACTCAGGCTGATCCCTCCTTCGCTTGGTGTCCGGTTCTGCTGCTAGCATGGCAGCCCCCTTGCGCTTCACGTCCTTGGCCTTGAGCTTCTTTTCTTCCCGGTCGGCTACCGGGAGCTCGAGGAGGGAGAGACGCCCTTCATCAGCCCTGGCGCACTTGGTCGCCAAGTTGAACAGCTCCAGGGATGTGCACAGGTCTTCATGGATTGCTAGCTCTTCCTTCATGTTGACGTCGCGCACGCCGTCGGAGAAGGCTGAGATGATGGCTTCTTCAGTCACCTTGGGGATCTTGAGGCGAGCGTAGTTGAAGCGCTGGATGTACTTCTGCAGGGTTTCTCCTGGCTGTTGCTTGATGCGGCGCAGGTCACTCACGGCCGGGGGCCGGTCGCGAGTGCCCTGGAAGTTGGCAATGAAGCGGGTGTGCATCTCGCTCCAGGAGGAGATCGTGCCGGGAGCCAGGTTCAGGAGCTAGGTGCGGGCGCCGTCCTTGAGCGCCATGGGGAACCAATTCGCCATGACCTTCTCGTCTCCGTTGGTGGCTTTGATGCCCAGCTCGTAGAGCTGCAGGAACTCCGCGGGGTCCGCTGTGCCATTGTAGCGGGGAGGGAGGTCAGGCTTGAACTTGCCTGGCCATGTGACGCCGCGCAGCTCGGGGGTGAAGGTGAGGCAGCCCGCCGTGGCCACCGGCGCCCTTTGCTGGTGCTGGACTCGTTCTTGCGGGTCACCACGCGCCGCCACTGGGAGCAGCGCGGGGTTTTGTCGTGGAGGCGCTGGGGCGCGATCTTGGCGCGCCGGCGCTGGGAGCGCGTGAGCACCTTCCCGGGGACGTGGGATCTCTTGGCAGATCCCTTCTTGCTGCGCAGGCACCAAACGTGGAGGGTCTCGCCCTGGGGATGCATGCCTTGGAGCCAAGGCTCCTTCTTGGGGAGGAGGCGGCGGAGGCGCCTCCTGATACTTGCCCCCTGCACGGGACGGAGGGTGAGGCAGCGAGAGGGACCGCAAGGGGGAGCCCCCTGCGGCACTGACGAGCTCGGTGATGCGGGCGAGCCAGTCCTCGTAGAGGTCATCGACGGGGCGATAGTGCAGGAGCTCCCGCGCCAAGAGCAGTGAGGCGTGCGCATCCATGGGTGCGTGACAGGCGTGGGACGACGAGCCAGCTGTAGTCAGCGATGTGGTGGCGATGCGGCCATCCCGCCGCACCGAGGGGTGCTGGGACGAGGCCTGCTGCTCGTTCCCCGCCGGGCCGATGGCGGCGTTGGCGGCGGGTGACGGGGAATGACGAGGGGGGCCACCGACGGGCCCGACGCTCGGCGCTCGGCGCTCGGCGCGAGCCCGACGAGCGTCAGCCTTGGACACGACGGAAGATCACACGCGAACAGCGGAAGGAAGATTCCGGCACACCCCTACCTAGCGCGGCAAATGTCGGGTTTCGAGTTTCGGCAGACCCTTGAGGTTCGAACACTGGGGTGTGCGTGGAGATCTCATCCCTACTGATCTACATCCGATCCTCTCATGCGAACTAAGATGAAAATGATGAACAACACAAGGGACATGATGTTTATACTGGTTCGGGCCACCGTTGTGGTGTAATACCCTACTCCAGTGTGTGGTGTGGTGGATTGCCTCTGGGGTTGATGATGGACAGTACAAGGGAAGAACAGCCTCGCGAGAGGTGTTCTTGAGCTGGTGAGATGAACTGCTAGGGTGAGTTCAGTCGCCTCTTCCTCTCTCTTTGCTATGGTTCTACTAGATTTCCAGCCGTCTTCCCCTCCTTCTGTGGTGGCTAGCCCTATTTATAGAGGCCCTGGGCCTCTCCCCAAATAATGAGCGGGAAGGGCGCCAACAATTGGCCATTTCGAAGGGGAACATCTAGTACAAGTTATCCTGACCAAAGGTGGTCTTCGGCTGCCAAAAGCACTGGCGATGATGCCGTCTTGGGCTCCACGGTGACCTCCGTCCTGCCGTCCGGCTGGTCTTGGTCTCGTTGCACCGGAATGGTAACCTTTGCCTGATGCCTTGGCCTGTGCTTGCCCCCTTTGCACCAAAGGGGAAACAAGGACACTGCGCAGGCCGGCGCCCGCCTGGCGCCCGCCTGGTCTCGATCGTCATGGCTTGCATCACGGGTTCCTCACGAGGTACCCCTGCCTTGATCTCTCCGCCTCCTCGCGAGCCTGCCTGATGGGGCTGCCTCTGAGGAAGCTTCCTGTTGTCCGCCCCGCAAGGCTTGGCCCCTCGCGAGGGTCTTGAGCTTGAGCTGATGAAGATGGGCCGGCTGGGCCCCCGCATGAGCCACACTACAGGCCGTAGGCAGGCAAGTCTGGGGACCCCTATTCCCAGAATGCCAACAATCACTGATGAAAGAGACTCTTGAGAAGCTGGCCATGTTACCAGCCCGGATTACCGAAGTGAAGAAGGTAGCCGCAAGAGCAGGAGCATTAACCGCGTTAATCCGGGCCAAAGCATGGATTCCAGATCTTGAAGCGGATGACATCATTAAAGGATATCCAGGTGTGAAGGAGGACGGTTCAAACTTCAACAATGATGATCTCCGAAGGCTGACCAAAGAAATGCGGCCAATAGCCAGCAAACTGGCAGAGGACACAGACTTATCTCATTTCCAACCGGCTTATGACGCTGAAGGGAAGAGACAGCCTGCCGAAATTCATGAAGTCGAAGAACTTGTGCCTCCAATCCGTAAGCATACTTTCGCCCCTGACATTAACCCCTCCAGCCTCATCCATGAAGAAGCCGTGTTTCAATCTTTAACCGGAATTGATTGGTCAACGGTTGATTTCCAGCATCTGGGGAGGGATGAAGAAGAAGTAATTGCACCAAATGACCCTCAACCGTCAAACCATCCAGATGAAACATCTTAAACCGGCAGCCGGTTTACCAGCTATTGTGTGCCAATGCTTAAAAACAATTACTCAATTGGAGCCGTTTTGAAGCTTCTTGTAATAGGATAGCAAAAACTCCTTTATCTGTCATGCCATCGAGCATGTGTTGTGGTGCTTTGATATTGTGAAAAGTGGCTACACTTTTTTGGGATCTATTTATGCATAGCCCATGATGATTTGTGTTCCTGGATACAAGAACTTAAAAGTGTCCTAGTGGTTTACCACTGGACGGGTCATGATGCCCAAACATAGACAATACTTGGATGGATAATCAAAGTATATATATAATAACATCTGCAACATACCTCGTTGGCTGTCCAACTGCTTGTATGATAAAGGTGTAAACACCAATCTGGAGCATTGATAACTCCCTCCTTAATTTGCCAGATTATGATAATAAACCGTACCGGGATATAATAAACACTGGGTTTTCCTTATAACACTAGCGACTTGTTAGTCGAAACCAGACCGGGTTAATGAACGCCGAATTATACCTGATCATGTACTGACAACTTGTAGTTGAAAGCCAAGCCGGGTCAAGGATGCCGGTTTATCAGAAGATATTATGAACCTCAACAAAGGCGAAAAGCTTGACAAACAAAACTAAAAAAGAACATGCGAGGCTTTTTATGAGCTGCCAGGCTCCAAATCAAGGCTTTTCATGGGCTGCCAGGCCGCTGAGTTAAACCATTTTGCGAAGCTTTTTAAGATGGACCTCAATCTTTAACCAATCATCAATTTAACTTTGACAAGTTCAGGGTCCATGGGATTGACTTGTCAAACGTTCGATGGGTCATACCAGGTTTACCTGGACGGAGTGACTTACTTAAAGAGGCAGGATAACCCGGGGGTTTTAGGTGAATACACCTGGCTTCCAAGCCTGGCTTGATAGCCTATTACAAGGGATCAAAACTCGTTGTTCTTTGAGAAGCAAAGAGCCCCCAGGTAATATGTGAGCTGTGCTCGGTGGTTACCTATGTTTGAGCTGTGCTTAATGCAATAGACTCTCTTTGGTTCCACATAATTTCCTTTTTGGCTTGACGCCTATTAAGAGGTGTAGCTATGGTGTGATAACAACCAAGCCCCTAGTGATATCCCTTTGAGGTGTTAAACCGATCAAGAGGTGTAGCTATGGTTCAGATATGACCAAGCCCCCTAGTGATTTTCTTTATATCTGTGCGGCTGCAGAGCCCGGTTTAACAAAACTCCGCTTTATCCGTAGAAACTCTTGTAAGCACACACATGATGTAAAAAGAACAGAGACCCCGCTTTATTCGAGGCTCCGGTTTATTATATAATATATACATTGTCATAAATATGTACATATGAAGAGCCTGTGGCTCAAGTATAGTAAGGCCGAAGAAGAGCTATATTCCATGGCCGCTTGGTCTCCTCCTCCGATTTATGTGAGTCTTTGTGCTCTCGAACATCAATGAGGTAGTATGATCCGTTGTGCAGATTCTTGCTGACCACAAAGGGTCCTTCCCAAGGTGGGGATAACTTGTGCATATCAGTATGATCCTGGATGAGCCGGAGCACCAAATCGCCCTCCTGAAAGGTTCTGGTCTTAACCCGGCGGCTGTGATAACGTCCGAGATCTTGTTGTTAAATCACCGAACGTGCTGCTGCAAGATCACGCTCCTCATCTAACAAGTCTAAGGAATCCTGATGTGCTGTCTCATTATCAGCTTCAACATAAGCTGCCACACGGGGCGAGTCGTGACAGATGCCACTAGGGAGAACCGCCTCCGCTCCATAAACCATGAAGAAAGGTGTGTAACCCGTTGATCTGTAGGTGTGATGTTGATGCTCCATAACACAGAAGGTAATTCCTCCACCCAACAACCCGGGTCCACTTCAAAGGAACCATAAGCCGGGGTTTAATACCTCTCAAAATTTCTTGATTTGCCCTCTCCGCTTGACCATTAGATTGGGGGTGAGCCACTGATGCTATATCAAGCAGGATGTGCTCACGTTGGCAAAATTCCTCCATCTCTCCCTTTGACAGATTACTACCATTATCAGTTATAATACTGTGTGGAAAGCCAAACTAGAATATCACCTTTTTGATGAATTGAACCGCCGTGGCCGCATCACACTTACTGACTGGCTCTGCTTCCACCCATTTGGTGAATTTGTCAACTGCCACTAATAAGTGGGTCTTTTTGTCCTTGGAGCGCTTAAAGGGTTGAACCATATCAAGCCCCCAAGTCGCAAACGGCCACGTTATTGGAATCATCCTCAACTCCTGATTCGGAATATGAGCACGATGTGCGAATTTTTGACAACCGTCACATCTTTTGACTAAGTCCTCCGCATCAGCGTGAGCTGTTAACCAATAAAAACCATGGCGAAAAGCTTTAGCTACCAAAGAATTTGTACCGGCGTGGTGACCACAATCCCCTTCATGGATTTCTCGCAAAATTTCACAACCCTCTTGAGGGGAAACACAACGTTGAATTGCCCCTGAGACGCTGTAACAATGTAACTCTCCGTTGAGTATGGTCATCGACTTAGAACGCCGGATTATCTGTCGGGCCGAGGTTTCATCCTCCGGTAACTCGCCACGGTTCATGTAAGCCAGGTATGGGATTGTCCAATCCAATATGACATGCAAAGCTGCCACCAATTGAGCCTCCAGATCAGGAATAGCCAACTCCTCCTCTGTTGGTACCTTGACTGATGGATTATGCAGCACGTCAAGAAAGACATTTGGTGGGACCGGTTTACGCTGAGAACCAAGGCAGCTTAAAGCGTCCGCCACTTCATTCTTTCGCTGGTCTATATGATCCACCTGATAACCCTTGAAGTGACCAGCCACTGTGTCCACCTCTCGTCGATATGCAGCCATGAGTGGGTCTTTAGAATCCCAAGTGCTAGACACCTGTTGAGCCACCAGATCTGAATCCCCAAAGCACTTAACCTGGCTTAAGTTCATCTCCTTAGCCATCCGAAGACCGTGGAGTAAGGCCTCGTACTCAGCTGCATTGTTAGTATAAGGGAACATTAAACGGAGGACATAACAAAACTTGTCACCTCACGGTGAAGTTAATATGACTCCAGCCCCCGATCCCTCCAATTGTCTGGATCCATCAAAGTGAATAGTCCAATACGTGTTATCTGGCTTTTCCTCTGGTGCCTGCAATTCTATCCAATCATTGATGAAGTCCACGAGTGCTTGGGATTTAATTGCTGTGCGAGGTATGTATTTGAGCCCATGAGGTCCAAGCTCAATAGCCCACTTGGCAATCCGGCCAGTTGCTTCTTTGTTTTGAATGATATCTCCCAGAGGGTCTGAACTGATCACTGTGATAGGATGACCCTGAAAATAATGTTTGAGCTTTTGGCTTGCCATAAACACTCCATACACCAGCTTCAGCCAATGTGGATACCTCTGCTTTGATTCAATGAGCACCTCACTGATATAATAAACCGGTCGTTGAACCGGATACTCCTTTCCAGCTTCCTTGCGCTCCACCACAATAGCCAAGCTAACAACTCGGGCATTAGTAGCCACATACAGTAGTAACGACTCTTTATCGATCGGGGCTGCAAGCACAGGCGGTTCAACTAACTGCCTTTTCAGATCCTCAAACGCTTTATCAGCCGCCTCGCTCCAGACAAAATTATCTGTTTTCTTTAACATCTAACATAAAGGAATAGCCTTCTCCCCAAGGTGACTGATAAACCGGCTCAAAGCCGTAATCCGGCCGGCCAAACGTTGAACGTCATTGATACACACCGGTTTAGCCAAAGATGTAATTGCTGAGATTTTTTCCGGATTAGCCTCAATGCCTCTGTTTGATACCAAAAAACCCAAGAGTTTGCCTGCCGGGACACCAATGACACACTTTTCTGGATTGAGCATCATCTTGTAAACCCGGAGGTTGTCAAAGGTTTCTCTCAAATCATCTATCAATGTTTCCTCCTTCCTGGACTTTATCACAATATCATCCACATATGCATGAACATTGCGCCCAATCTGCTTATGAAGACAATTCTGAACACATCGTTGATAAGTCGCCTGGGCACTCTTGAGCCCAAAGGGCATGGAGACATAGCAGAAGGCTCCAAAGGGAGTTACGAAAGCTGTCTTCTCCTGGTCCTTAACTGCCATTTTGATCTGATGATAACCAGAATAAGCGTCCAGAAAACACAAACAGTCACAACCCACAGTAGCATCAATGATCTGATCAATACGAGGGAGGGCAAAGGGGTCTGCAGGGCAAGCCTTGTTCAAGTCTGTGTAATCCACACACATACGCCAAGTGCTGTTTTTCTTAAGAACCAGCACCGGATTAGCCAACCACTCCGGGTGAAATACCTCCACGATAAACCCTGTGGCCAACAACCGAGCTACCTCTTCACCAATAGCCTTGCGCCTTTCTTCATTAAAGCGGCGGAGAAACTGCCAGACCGGTTTAAACTTAGGATCAATGTTAAGTGTGTGCTCAGTGAGTTCCCTCGGTACACCTGGCATGTCGGAAGGTTTCCATGCAAATATGTCCCGGTTCTCACGGATGAACTCGATGAGCGCACTTTCCTATTTGGGATCCAGGTTAGCGCTGATGCTGAACTGCTTGGATGAATCGCCAGGAGCAAAATCAACCATCTTAGTATCTGTGGCCGATTTAATTTCAACGCCGGATTGTGTTCCGTAGTTGGCTTTTTCAAAGAGGTCATATCTGCCGGATCAACTTGGTCTTTATAAAACTTCAGCTCCTCCGTGGCACAAACCGACTCAGCATAAGCCGCATCACCTTCCTCACATTCCAAAGCAATCTTCCTGCTTTCGTGTACTATGATGGTCCCCTTATAACCTGGCATTTTAAGCTGTAGATAAACATAACACGGCCTTGCCATGAACTTAGCATAAGCCAGTCGCCCAAACAAAGCGTGATATGGACTTTTGATTTTCACCACCTCAAAAGTCAATGTTTATGATCTTGAATCATGGTCATCTCCAAAAGCCACCTCTAAGGCTATCTTGCCCACTGGATATGCAGACTTGCCAGGCACCACACCATGGAAAACGGTGTTTGACGGTTTAAGATTCTTATCTGTCAACCCCATACGACGGAAGGTATCATAATATAGAATGTTGATGCTACTTCCCCCATCCATGAGTACCTTAGTGAACTTATATCCCCCAACTTTAGGGGCCACCACTAAAGCTAGATGACCCGGATTGTCAACCCGGGGGGGGGGGGTGATCCTCTCTACTCCACAAAATGGGTTGCTCAGACCAGCGCCAATACTGAGGCACCGCCGGTTCAACAGAGTTGATTGCCCTCTTGTGAAGCTTCTGATCACGCTTACACAAGCTAGTAGTGAAGACAGGATATTGCCCACTATTTAGCTGCTTAGGATTGCTCTGATAACCTGACTGCTGCTACTGCTACTGGTTCCTCTGATGGTTGTAACCTCCCTGGTTGCCATGGTTCCCTTGATTGCTATGTCCGGTTTGATTGCCCTGAAATCCTGAACCGGAGCTGCCGCCTCCGTAACCGGGCCCGTGGAAACCACCTCCTGAACCGCCGGGCGGGCCATTATCATACTGAAACATATTGGAGTTTTTGAAATCTCGCATGATATGACAATCCTTCCAAAGATGCGATGCTGGCTTCTCCTTGGATCCATGCTTTGGACATGGCTGATTTAACAGGCGCTTCAAATTGGGGCCTGAACCTCCGCCCCTCTAGGGCTTCTTACCCTTACGACGCTGACCATTCTCCTGAGCATTGGTGTTAGCCACAAAGTCCAAACTGTTGTCGGCTTTGTGTTTACCATTGTTCCCATGGCATGCCGGATTATGCTGCCGACCCTTGGTGTTGCCGTTCTTTTTCCCTTTTCCCGGTTTATCCTCCTCTGAGTTAGGGTCTTTGGTATTATCTGAATCGGCGTACTTAACCAAAGCGGCCATAAGCGTTGACATATCATTGCAGTGGCGTTTGAGCCTTCCTAACTTTTGTTTGAGCGGTAGAAAACGACAATTGCCCTCCAATGTTAGCACTGCGGTATCTGCATTGATACGATCTGATGAATGCAAAATAGCTGAGACCCGCTTTACCCAATGGGTCGTGGACTCCCGATCCTCTTGGACACAAGCGGCCAGATCCACAACGTATCTTTGAAGTTCTGGATAAACCGGTGCTTCAATTCGGCCCATGATACGACAGAGTTAGTTGGTAAGCTCTTCAACCAAGTACGAACCGTTCCTTCCAACATCATGATGAAATATTTAGCACATACTACTTCATCCACATCTAACATCTCCATTGCCATCTCGTAGCTTTCTACCCATGCCTCTAGTTGTAGATCGGCGGTGTAATTGGGTACCTTACGAGGTCCTTTGAAGTCCTTGGGCAGTCTCACATTACGCAAAGCGGGGGTGAGACACAGCACCCCTAAGGAACTGAACACCACACTTGGATCTACTGAAGCGGTAGGGTGAACCGGAGTAGGTTGACGGGCTCCATGCAGAGCTGCTAACTCGGCCTCTCGACGTGCGCGACCATGATCCACCACATCCTGTGCATTAGCACCTCCCCCTGCCGGGATGTGCCCTGATGGCGAGTTACGGCGACGTGCACTGCTTGACACAGCTGGTTCATCCTCAACGTGCCTGCTGTAGCTCCGGCTTGGACGGGGGGGTGGAATGAATCCTCTCACGACTATGTGAATATGCCTATTGCTGGTTTAGAGCGGTCTGAAGGAGATCTCTGGCCCGTCGTGCCTCCATTGCAACTGGTGATTCACCGTCGGTTGGGAGGGAGGCTAACCGTGAAGCGGCAGCCACAATGTTGTCCAACGGGTTGGAGTAATGTCCAGGGGGTGTTGGAACATACTGTGGCACAATGTTATTTTGACGAGGCGGGTCCATCGTGCGCGGCTGAACCGACGCTCCTGTTCCTGGAGCCTCCGTCCGGTTTACTATTGGCTGGTTACTCGTTCCTGCCCGTGGCGTATTGAAGAGATTTCTTGGCTCATAACTCGGCAGTAGATGCGATCGGTATCTTCATCTCATGACTTCTTCTGAAGCATTCTGATCCAGCCTAAGCCGGTAGGCCTGTGCTTCCAACTCGGCCCGTTCTGTAGCCATCCTAGCGTTCTCTGCTGCTAGGTCCGCTTTAGCCTGAGTTATATGATCCTTTACCTTTGCGATCTCTGCGTTGTGCTGATCCCGGGCTGCTGCATCCACCTCTGCAGCCATCAATGTTGCCAAAGCATCGAACAAGTCAGACAAAACTTGAGCCGGAGGTGACGCAGAGCCCCCTGCCCCCGCCGCCGTGGCTTTTGCTGAACCGGAGAGCATTGCTGCGGCGGTCGATGAGTGGGGCGCTGATTGTGTACCGGCCATGAAGATAGCGGCCCGGTTTGGCAGATCAGGAGAGTCCGGAATACTGTTGACCTCGGAGCCTCCGCTAATCCGGCCATCCTGCAACTGATAGAGCGATTCGGTCTCTCCAGAAGACTCGTCGTCGGAGCAGACAACGGTTTCTCCATCGTATGCCGGTCCGTCCTCATATTCTGCTCCATGGATGACACCTACGAAAACACGCTTTGCCATGGGATGAACCGGGGAAGGGCTTGCACACTGAGCCGTCTCAATGATGTCGGTGAAGTTGTCCGGTTCAGGGCCCGGTTCGTCGATCTTGCCGATGAAGACGTGAACCCACCAAAGGGGACCCGGTACCCGTATTCGATTGAATCGGCCTCGGGGCCCCATCCTGCGTTGTCGACGTAGAGCTTGCCGCGACGACTCTTCGTCATCCGGCCCACAACATATCCCTTGAGTCCATCAAAGCCGCCCTTTAAGAACTCGAAACCATCATGCGATAGCCCCATGGTGGGCGCCAACTATCGTGGGTTTGTCACGGCAGATGTCCTTGTGAAAGGACTTAGTCATGGAGCCATCGCAACGGGTTAGCTTAAAGGGGTTAAACCAAACAAGGGGACACGGGGGGTTTATACTAGTTCGGCCCCTTCGGTGAAGGTAAAAGCCTATGTCTAGTTGTGATTGGTATTGCTAGGGTTTCGAAGGCCAGGGAGCGAATCCGCTTTTACTGGCTCTCGAGTTGTTGTCTGTCCCTCTAAACCGCTGCCGGGTCGTCCCTTTATATACATAGGTCGACGCCTGCCGGTTTACAGAGTCCCGAAGCCGGATCATAAACGTGTCCGGCTCGGTCTCTATTCTTCCTATCTTACAATGCAAGTTACATAATAAGGTCGGTTTACATCTACATGCCTTAATTCGCCTCTGGGCCTTGGGCCTTCATAAAGCGCCATCATTCTTACGTCTTCATGGGCTTCCAATCTTCATAAAGTTAATCCGGCTACTCCTGGCCAGTTTATGTCTAGTAGTAATATCCCCAACAGTTCCTATTACAAAAATCAATATCTACTATCATTACTACGCTTGTATCACCATCTCTTCGCCGAACTAGTGCACCTATACAAATTACCATTGTATTTGGTGTGTTGGGGACACAAGAGACTTTTTATTATTTGGTTGCAGGGTTGTTTGAGAGAGGCCATCTTCATCCTACGCCTGCCATGGATTGATAGACCTTAGGTCATCCACTTGAGGGAATTTTGCTACTGTCCTACAAAACTACACTTGGAGGCCCAACACGAGTCTACAAGAACAAGTTTTGTAGTAGACATCACTTGTCGATCATTGGGCAAGTCCACCAAAGTCCGTATTTTGTTCTCATACATGGATCCTATCTCAGATTTCATGGCCTCAAGCCATTTGTTGGAATCTAGGCTCATCATAGCTTCTTCATAGTTTGTAGGTTCGCCATGGTCTAATAACATGACTTTCAGGACATGATTACCATACCACTCTGGTGTGGAACGTGCTTTGTTCGACCTACGAGGTCCAGTTGTAACTTGATCCGAAGTTTCATGATCATCATCATTAGCTTCCTCTCCAGTTGGTGTAGGCATCACGGGAATGGTTTTCTCTGATGTGCTACTTTACGATTTGAGAGAAGGTACAGTTAACTCATCAAGTTCTACTTTCCTCCCACTCACTTCTTTCGAGAGAAACTCCTTCTCTAGAAAGGACCCATTCTTGGCAACAAAGATCTTGCCTTCGGATCTATGGTAGAAGGTGTACCCAATAGTTTCTTTAGGGTATCCTATGAAGGCGCACTTCTCCAATTTGGGATTGAGCTTATTAGGCTGAAGCCTTTTGACATAAGTGTCGCATCCCCAAACTCTAAGAAACAATGGCTTAGGTTTCTTACCAAACCATAGTTCATATGGTGTCGTCTCAACGGATTTAGACGGTTCCCTATTTAACGTGAATGCGTCTGTCTCTAATGCATAACCCCAAAACGATAGTGGTTAATCGGTAAGAGACATCATAGATCGCACCATATCTAATAAAGTATGGTTACGATGTTCGGACACACCATTACTGTCGTGGAATTGTCACGGTAGATGTCCTAGCAAAAGGACTTAGTTGTAGGGCCACGAGAGGTTTTATACTAGTTCGGCCCCTTACGATGAAGGTAAAAGCCTACGTCTAGTTGTGTTTGTAATTTCTGGGGTTTCCATCACCAAGAGGCTAATCCGCCGACTTGGTTATCGATCTCTTGTTTCTTGCCCTAAGCCGCCACCGGGTCGTCCCCTTATATACATGGGTTGATGCCTGGCGGCCTACGGAGTCCCGGCCGGCTCATAAAGCGTGTCCGGCTCGGTAACTTCTTTTATATGCCTTTCCTTACAAGTCTTCCCTTACATACGGCGGTTTACAATATTGGGCCTTAAGCTGCCTCTGGGCTTAGGCCTTCTATAAACCTTAATAAACTATCGCCTTGAATCTTTACTGGGCTTCCTTTGTGACCCGTCATTAGGGCTGACCTGGCCCCTCCTGGGCGGGTCATACCTGGTAGCTATATCCCCAACATTAGGCCCCAGGTTGACTCTGAACTTTGTTCTTTGTCAATCTTCAATACTTAGACAAAATCCATTTTCCTTTCTTCACAGAAATTTTTGTAACCCGCCATGACGTCATTTCTTGAAAACACGAAAAACTATTATGACGTCATCTCTCAACGGATCTTTATTCTTTAATGCCTTCCGAGAATCGAGGCATCCTTTTAGTTGGATAATCATTATTCGGGTCTTCCTCGATTTTCGTGCCCGCCTGTTCGCTTATCCCCTTATAAATAATCATGCCCCGGTCTTTCTCATTCTTCTCTCTTCTTCATCTTCTTCCTCTCGCAACCCCTGCTGCTGCTCGAGCTCCGCCGCCGTCAGAGAGCACCTCACCTCCGTCGACTTTGGCCGCTGCATCGACCGGAATTAGTCCAGAGAACGGCGGAGACTCTCCGCGGAAGATCTGTGGCCGTAAGCATTTCCCTTCTTGCTCCTCAGATGTGCATTAGGGCTTTCTAGGTTTCTGCATGTTCTTCATAGTTCATCGCAGTTTCTTCGTAGTTCTTCCACTGCAGCCTCTTCTTGATCCAAAAAGAGATATATGCTTGTGTGGTAGTTGTTTTGTGCCTACTGTTGATACTAGTAGATCCCTTTTCCAAGTATAAAGGCCTCATTAGGACTCACAAACTCATATGTGCTAAAATTTTAGGTCTAGAATTTTTTCCATTTTGAATAGCCATTTGATCTATAATAATATCAAGAAATTTAGAAACTTGTTTGTCTCAACACTTAGCCGAATCTGCTTTCTCAAATATCTGTAGTCACGGCGGCTTATTGCACCGGTTTAATTTTCCTTATATGACATTAGCCCTTACTTAAGCCGCCATTACTCCCCTGTACCATCATCACTTAATTTCACCATTATCATTGAATTGAACCGGCATGTTGCTTTCTTTTCAGTTCGTCTTTTGAACATCATGCCGTCCAAAGCACCGACTGTCTGCAACTGGGTTCCCTCAACAGTTACTGAGGACAATCTGAAGGAATTCTTTGCCATAGGTTTTTTGCCAGGGAAGAATGTTATGTCTTACCGCGCACCTGACCCAGACAAGGAACGGCCCAATCGAAAGGATGGTGAAGTTATTGTCTATTCTGACCACATGAACCGTGGATTTTCCCCACCTGGCTCGAAGTTCTTCAGAGATGTCCTCCATTTTTTCAAACTCCACCCTCAAGATATCAGGCCCAATTCCATATCCAATATCTGCAACTTCCAAGTTCTCCGTGAGGTGTACCTTCAAGAAGAACCGGCTGTGGAACTCTTTAGAGAGTATTTTTATCTGAACCGCCAGAACGAGTGCACTAATGGCCCTAGCTTGGAACTTGGAGGTATCGCAATTCAGCGTCGACAGGGTGTCGTATTCCCCCTAATAGTCTTGCTGAGTCATCCCAAGGACTGGAATCAGACTTGGTTCTATTGTCAAGACACTTCACCAGCAAATGAGAAGCCACTGCCGGGTTATCGCGCAGAGCGTCTCGATTCCAAGTTTGCACTCCCTGACAAACTGACTGCCACAGAACGCAAGAAGCTGATTCCATCCATTAAAAGGATTAACGCTTTGTTGGGGAACGGCTTAACCGGAGTTGACTTGACTCGTTGCTGGGTTGCGTGGCGGGTCATCCCTCTAAGCCGCCGATCCAAATTGATGTATGAATATGGTGGAGGCCCAGACGACTCTCTTTGTCACAGCTCCATTCAATTAACTGAAGAAGATATTGTTTCAATGTCAACCCTTCTGGTGAACGGCAAATATGAAGACTGCAGTAAAGTCGGGTTAAACCCCTTCTGCAAACTTAACCCGGTGCTAGAGGTAAAGAACCTCTGATCTCTTTCTCTTTGTATTTTTCTCAGCCGTTTTAAATACCTGCATGACCTTTCATCTTGTTTATTTGTTTATAGGCCAAATCTAATTTCTGGAAAGCCAAGTATGACCACGAAGCCACCAAGAAAGCTAGAGCCGCCGCCATAACTGCCAAGAAGACGACCCAGAGGTCTAAGAAGAAGAAGAAGATCACCGCTGAGGACCTGTTGGAGCATGACGATGATACTTCTGAGTCAGAGGTAGCCCTTGACTCCCTTGGCCAGCTTTTTAATAACCTTATTAACACTGATCATTGCCAGGACGACATGGGGGCCAGTTAGGCCGTGGAAGAAGAGGTAACTATTTCCTCCGACTCAGCCCATTTGCCAAGACAGAAACTTCGAGTCGTAACCCGGAAAGTAAGGTTTTCACACCCTTTGGCATATTTGGACCCTCATTTTCTTTTGAAAAAGCAGCAACATGAAAGCCTCCGTCAGGCCCGGAATGACAATGAACCACCTTCCGTTCTTCAACAAACTCCTCAAAAACGCCAGAATGAGGTTTATTTCTTCGTCTTTTACTTTCCATTAATGGATCTTCTCCCTTGCATTACTAACTTTATTTTATCTTTGCAGGAGGTGTCTCGCTCTTCTGGTGACTCGTCTCAGACTTAATTCCCGGCCTTTAAGACTACCCCTGGGTAAGGAAAAAAAATCATCTTTCCTCCATGTCTTTCAAACTGCATCTTTATACTAACTGTTTCATAACATCTTCTTTAGTGGCCAAGCCAAGTCCAAGAAGGCCAAGGTGACTAGGCCGGCGGAAGACCCATCAGTCCTTGCACCTGAACCGGCCATGCCACCTTCTCCCCCTCAAACTAAAGCACCAGAAGACCCGGCTGCCAATGCTCAATTAGATCCTCCTGAGCCGCCAGTTGATGATACCATCGTTAACCCTTCTACTACCGGACCATCCAGCTCGGCCAACCCGCCATCATCGTCTGTCCAGGACGTTCTGATCACTGGAAGCCGCTTTGTTGAGCCAGGGAATCCCACCGTGTTGGCTCGTCACACCGCTAAACAAGAGGCCCTCGAGAGACAAAAAGTGCGTTTTGATATTTCTCATTACAGCCATCTGAACGCCAATGACATATTGTCCGGCTATCTCAGCCATGTGCACTCCAGCCATGACTCAGAAATCGAAATGTTCAAGCAGTTGCAGCTGAAGTATGAGGTATGCTCTTCCGTCTTACTTATATTCTGCCAGCCCCAAGTCTTCAGATTATGATAAAACCTGAATGATCTATAGACTTATGATATAGAATAAAGCTTTACCTTTAGATTTTTCTGAAGTCCAATAAAGTAAAATAAACTTCACTTGTAGTCCCCAAGGGCCGATTCACTTGATCATAAATGAGCCAGTACTTTAATTTCATAACTGTCTTGTGCCGAACCCAACAAATATTGTAATCCGGCTTAATCTTGAGAGACTTTCTGAATATCATGCATTAGCCCCCAAGTGCCAAGTGCTGTTACTTTGTAAGGTACTTTGGACTTGAAATATATTAGAGTTATAAGAAATTGTTTTGGCATACATTAGCCCCCAAGTGTCAAGTGGGTTTGCAGTGCAAAGTACTTGAGACTTGAATCTTGAACCTTTTAGTTTAAACCTTGACACACCTATGTATATTTTGTAGAACGCCTTAGATGAATTGGGTTCCCAATTGACTGACACCAAGACCAGGCTGACAGATCAAGAGGCAGAAATCAAGTCTGCTGACTCTAAACTTCAATTAAGTCTTGCTGAGACGGAAAAACTAAAGACCAGCTTGACTGCCAAAAAGAAATCCTGGGCGAAAGAAAAGGTACTGCTGACCCGACGTGCCGAAAAGGCTGAAGCGGTTCTTGAGGAGGTTACCACTGAACTGACCGGTTTAAAGAACCGGGTGTCTCAAATGGTTTCTGCCATCTTTGGTAAGCCATCTATACTAATCTTTTATACCTTCTTTTGACCCAGAAGATAAACCGCCAGCTGACCCCTTGATTAAAAAATATACACAGGCCCGCGAAGCAAGAATCTGAGCCAAGATAATGTGACTAAATTGAAGGCAGTCTATACCTTAGTGGAGCAGTTGTACACTGGTACTCAGCGAGCACTGGATGCTATCTCTCCTGCTAATCAAGGACCCAACCGGCTCAGTGATGTCTAGAAAAAAATGTCAATCTTACTCGCCAGGTTCCAAGAAGTCAAACGATCTTGTGCCAGAGCCGGAGCCTTCACTGGACTGAGCCGCTCTAAAGCCTGGGTGCCAGATCTAGATCCGGTGGATGTAGCTAGGGGGTACCCGACTGTAAAGGAAGACGGGTCTCTACTCGAGCAAGATGACTTCATTGCTTTCATGAGGGGAGTTCGACCTCAGGCTACCATTCTTGGAGATGAAACCAATATTGACAAATATCAGCCGGGTTTTGATTTGGAGAATAAGAAGATGGCGACTCCTTCTTACAAGGTGACATACCTTATCCCGCCGGTTCATCAACACACGTTTGCTCCAGAAGTTGATCCGGCTGGCTTGATTGATGATGAATCAGAGTTCATTGCCGTGAATGGCTTTGACTGGTCCAATCCTAGCTTTCAATTGACAGAAGGAGGTGAACCGACGAGGGAAGAGTGGGAACCATCTTTGTAGGCTTTTAAAAGCCTTGTAATAGAATTAGCTTTGAAACACTACATATTTTGCCTATGCCATCGTGCATAAGACGCCGTGTGTGACTCTTTGCTTCCTGATGTCAATATATGCGTCATATTTATGGTTATCTCTGTAATATTTCGGCTCTGTTCCTGTAGAAAAGAGGAAAAAACTGGCTTGGCGGTTTAGTACCGAACGGGTCAGAACACCCGGTTTATAACCAATAGTTTATCATAGTAGAAGAAACAGAAAACAGATGCAAAAATAAACAAGGTTGAAACAACCTTTGATTAATACAGAAAACAACTGTTCCTAAATAACAGTCATACCTGTATTTTTTACCTCTGGACCACCAGTTTATATGACCCGGGGTGATGAGGTTGATGATCCAGTCCTTTTGAGAAGTCAATGCTTCTGTATGCCTGATGACTATCATGCCTTGGCGGCTTATTGTCAGATAGTCAAGCCGGTGAAAAGACCGTGCTGATTGTTTAAAATTGAGACAATAAAAGACCAATAAGACAAATAACAGTTGGTAAACAATATAAATTAACCTTGTAATTAAAGGTTGGGGGTTTCTGATTCGAATACGATCAGTAAACCGGACCAAAGGGGTTAAGCTAAGATTCGAATACGATCATATAGCCCCCAGTGGCTTTGGCGTTGCGCCGATCAAGAGGGTACCAACAACTATGTTCTCTTTGGTTCGAATACGACCTATGTTTGAACAGGAAGCCCCCAAATGACCTTGAGAGGTTTTTAACGACCCTGATTCGAATACGATCCAAGTCGGACCCAAAAAGGGGTTAAGCTATGGTTCGAATACGATCAAGAAGCCCCCTGGTGAGTTTGGCATTTGAGCTGATCAAGAGGGTTACGATAGCTATGTTCTCTTTGGTTCGAATACGACCTATGTTTGAATAGGAAGCCCCCAAGTGATCATGAGGTTTACAGCTAGATTCGAATACGATCATAAGCCAGACCAAAAAGGTTAGACTTGATTCAGATATGATCAACTCCTTAATAGTCATTTTAAATAATGAAAAAAGAGTAAAGATATATAATCTTTGAAAAGGAAAAGGACAGAGGTCCTTCTTTATTACTTATCATAGTATATACAATGTCAAAGTATGTACATGATGAGAGCCGGTGGCTTAGGTGTGGTAGGGCCGAAGTTGAGCAATGTTCCACGACCGGCGGGTCTCCTCCTCCGACTTACATGAGTCTTTGTGCTCTCGAACATCAATGAGGTAATATGACCCATTTTTTAAGTTCTTGCTGACCACAAAGGGTCCTTCCCAAGGCGGGGATAACTTGTGTGCATCTGACAGATCCTGGATGAGCCGGAGCACCAGGTCACCTTCTTCAAAAGTCCTGGACTTAACCCGGCGGCTGTGATAGCGGCGTAGGTCCTATTGATAAATTGCTGATCGAGCCGCTGCTAAGTATCTTTCCTCATCTAACAAGTCAAGCGCACCCTGTCTGGCTTGTTCGTTATTAGCTTCAACATAAGCCGCCACACGAGGCGAGTCATGATGGATGTCACTAGGCAGCACTGCTTCCACTCCATACACCATGAAGAAGGGTGTATAACCCGTAGATCTGTTAGGGGTGGTGTTAATACTACAAATACCGAGGGTAACTCCTCTACCCAGCAACCCGGCGTCCGTTGTAAGGGAACCATGAGCCGGGGCTTGAGACCTTTTAAGATTTCCTGATTTGCTCTCTCAGCCTACCCATTAGATTGAGGGTGAGCTACAGAAGAAACATCAAGACGGATATGCTCACGTTGATAGAATTCCTCCATAGCCCCTTGGGATAAATTAGTGCCATTGTCAGTGATAATGCTGTGTGGAAAACCAAAGCAAAAGACCACCTTTTTCATGAACTGAACCGCTGTGGCTGCATCACACTTACTCACTGGCACCGCCTCAACCCACTTTGTGAATTTGTCAACTGCTACTAAAAGATGTGTATTTTTATCCTTAGACCTTTTGAAAGGTCCAACCATGTCAAGCCTCCAGACCGCAAATAGCCAGGTGATTGGAATCATCCGCAACTCTTGAGCCAGCACATGTGCTCGCCGTGTAAATTTTTGACATCCATCACACCTACTGACCAGATCCTCTGGATCAGTGTGAGCCGTCAACCAGTAAAAACCATGACGAAAAGCTTTGGCCACGAGAGACTTTGACCCGGCATGATGACCACAATCCCCTTCATGGATCTCACGAAGTATTTCTTGGCCTTCTTCAGGAGAAACACACCGCTGAAATGCTCCAGAGACGCTGCGATGGTATAACTCTCTGTCAGAAATCGTCATTGATTTGGACCGTCGGGTTATCTATCGGGCCAGGGTCTCATCCTCTGGCAACTCGCCCCGGGTCATGTAAGCCAAGAACGGTACTATCCAATCTGGGATGACGTGAAGAGCCGCCACCAACTGTGCCTCCGGGTCAGGAACGACCAAATCTTCCTCTGTAGGTAACTTAACAGACGGGTTATGCAAAACATCCAAAAAGGTATTAGGTGGCACCGGCTTACGCTGAGACCCCAACCGGCTTAGAGCATCTGCCGCTTCGTTCTTCCTACGGTCAATGTGTTCCACCTGATAACCTTTAAAATGTCCTGCGACAGCATCGACTTCACGGCGATAAGCCGCCATGAGAGGGTCTTTGGAATCCCACTTGCCTGACACCTGTTGAGCCACCAAATCTGAATCGCCAAGACACCGGACCTGGCTCAGGCTCATCTCTTTGGCCATTCGAAGACCATGGAGCAAGGCTTCATACTCTGCTGCGTTGTTAGTACAAGGAAACATCATTCGCAACACATAACAAAAATTGTCACCTTGAGGGGAAGTTAAAACAACTCCAGCCCCCGAGCCTTCCAATTGTCTGGACCCATCAAAGTGAATCGTCCAATACGTGTTGTCTGGTTTCTCTTTTGGCATCTGCATCTCTGTCCAGTCATTAATAAAGTCAACCAACACTTGAGATTTGATCGCAGTACGTGGCACATACTTCAACCCATGAGACCCAAGTTCAATGGCCCACTTGGCGACTCGTCCAGTAGCTTCTCTATTTTGGATGATGTCTCCCAAATGAGAAGAGCTAACCACAGTGACTAGGTGACCCTGAAAGTAATGTTTGAGCTTCCGGCTTGCCATGAACACCCCATACACGAGCTTCTGCCAATGTGGATATCTCTGTTTAGATTCAATCAGCACCTCACTGACATAGTAAACCGGCCGTTGAACCGGATGTTCCTTGCCAGCCTCCTTGCGTTCCACCACAATTGCCACACTAACAACTCGTGATGAGTTAGCGTCTACGTATAACAATAGCGGCTCTTTCTCAACTGGAGCAGCAAGAACCGGTGGTTCAGCAAGCTGTTTCTTCAGATCCTCAAAAGCAGAGTTTACAGCATCGCTCCAAACGAAATCATCCGTCTTTTTCATCATCTGATACAAATGCATCGCCTTCTCCCCTAACCGGCTTATGAACCGGCTCAAAGCAGCGACGTGACCCACCAGCCGTTGAATGTCATTGATGCACACCGGTTTGGCCAGGGAGGTGATTGCCTTAATTTTCTCCGGGTTAGCTTCAATACCTCTGTTAGATACCAAAAAACCCAAGAGTTTGCCAGCGGGGACTCCAAAAACACAATTAGCCGGGTTAAGCATCATCTTGTAGACCCGGAGGTTATCAAAGGTCTCCTTTAGATCTGTTACTAAGGTTTCCTCTTTTCTGGACTTCACCACTATATCATCCACATAAGCATTGATAACCCACAAGTATAGGGGATCGCAACAGTTTTCGAGGGTAGAGTATTCAACCCAAATTTATTGATTCGACACAAGGGGAGCCAAAGAATATTCTCAAGTATTAGCAGCTGAGTTGTCAATTCAACCACACCTGGAAACTTAATATCTACAGCAAAGTGTTTAGTAGCAAAGTAATATGATAGTAGTGGTAACGGTAGCAAAAGGTAACGATAGCAAAAGTAATGTTTTTGGTATTTTGTAGTGATGATAGCAATAGCAACGAAAAAGTAAATAAGCGAAGAACAATATGTGGAAAGCTCGTAGGCAATGGATCGGTGATGGAGAATTATGCCGGATGTGGTTCATCATGTAACCCCTTTAAGCTTGTGTGTCTAGAGGTTCCCCCTTCCCCCTCTCCTAGTTGGACAAGGAAAAAGGAGGGAGTCCTACTCCCGGTAGGAGTAGGACTCCTCCCTGGCGCGCCTCCTCCTGGCCGGCCGCCCCTCCCCCTTGCTCCTTTATATACTGGGGCAGGGGGAACCTCTAGACACACAAGTTGATCTTGGAGATCGTTCTCTTAGCCGTGTGCGGTGCCCCCTCCACCATAATCCTCGATAATATTGTAGCGGTGCTTAGGCGAAGCCCTGCGACGGTAGAACATCAAGATCGTCACCACGCCGTCCTGCTGACGGAACTCTTCCCCGGCACTTTGCTGGATCGGAGTCCGGGGATCGTCATCGAGCTGAACGTGTGCTAGAACTCGAAGGTGCCGTAGTTTCGTTTCTTGATCGGTCGGGCCGTGAAGACGTACGACTACATCAACCGCGTTGTCATAACGCTTCCGCTGTCGGTCTATGAGGGTACGTAGACAACACTCTCCCCTCTCGTTGCTATGCATCACCATGATCTTGCGTGTGCGTAGGAATTTTTTTGAAATTACTACGTTCCCCAACACCTCTCGGTAATGCACATCACTATAAGCCTTGCAAGCAATGCAACTACCGAGTTAGTTGTGGGATGATGCATTAAGGAAACGAGTAAAGAGACTTGCCGGTGACGAGATTGAACTAGGTATTGAGATACCGACGATCAAATCTCGGGCAAGTAACATACCGATGATAAAGGGAACAACGTATGTTGTTATGCGGTTTGAGTGATAAAGATCTTCATAGAATATGTAGGAGCCAATATGAACATCCAGGTTCCAGTATTGGTTATTGACTGGAGACGTGTCTCGGTCATGTCTACATAGTTCTCGAACCCGTAGGGTCCGCACGCTTAACGTTTGGTGACGATCGGTATTATGAGTTTATGTGATTTGATGTACCGAAGGTAGTTAGGAGTCCCGGATGAGATCGGGGACATGACGAGGAGTCTCGAAATGGTCGAGACGTAAAGATCGATATATTGGACGACTATATTCGGACATCGAAAAGGTTCTGAGTGATTCGGGTATTTTTCAGAGTACCGGGGAGTTATGGGAATATGGAGAAGAAGTATTGGGCCTCATGTGCCAAGTGGTGGAAGAGAGGAGGCAGGGCACGCGACCCCCTAGCCCAAACGGAATTGGACTAGGGGGCCGCTGATAACCCACAAGTATAGGGGATCAATTGTAGCCTCTTTGGATAAGTAAGAGTGTCGAACCCAACGAGGAGCTAAAGGTAGAACAAATATTCCCTCAAGTTCTATTGACCACCGATACAACTCTACGCACGCTTAACGTTCGCTTTACCTAGAACAAGTATGAAACTAGAAGTACTTTGTAGGTGTTTTTGGATAGGTTTGCAGGATAATAAAGAGTACGTAAATAAAAGCTAGGGGCTGTTTAGATAAAGAAGCAATAAAGTTAGTATAGCGAGTGTGGAAAAGTGGTGGTAGGGGTTACGAAATTGTCCCTAAGCAATTTACTACTTTACTAGACCGATAGCAAGTTTTATGTGGGAGAGGCCACTGCTAGCATGTCAACCCTGACTTGGAATTCTATGCACTTATGATTGGAACTATTAGCAAGCATCCGCAACTAATAACATTCATTAAGGTAAAACCCAACCATAACATTAAGAAATTGGTCCCCCTTCAATCCCGTATGCATCAATTTCTATGCTAGGTTGAAGCTTCTGTCGCTCTTGCCCTCCAATACATAGTCCTATCAACATACAACTAACCCTATGGTGTGATCCACGCGTGCGCTCATATGATGGGCACCAAAGGACAACAACATAACCACAAGTAAATTAAATCAATCATAGAAATTCATCAACCACCGATAGGACAACGAAAATCTACTCAAACATCATAGGATGGCAACACATCATTGGATAATAATATGAAGCATAAAGAACCATGGTCAAGTAGAGGGTACATCGAGTTGCGGGAGAGTGGACCGCTGTAGATAGATGGGGGAAGGTGATGAAGATGTTGGTGAATATGACGGAGGTATTGGTGTAGATCGCCGTCACACGATGATGGCCCCAGCGGCGTTCCGGCGCCACCGGGAGAGAGGGGGAGAGAGCCCCCCTTCTTCTTCTTCTTCCTTGACCTTCTCCCTGGATGGGAGAAGGGTTTCCCCTCTGGTCCATGGCCCATGGCGTGGGAGGGGCGAAGCCCCTCCGAGATTGGATCTGTCTCTCTGTCTCTCTCTGTTTCTGCATTCTCCGATTCTGCCCTTTCACCGTTTCTTAAATTCCTGGAGATCCGTAACTCCGATTGGGCTAAATTTTAACACGATCTCTATATGGATATTAGCTTTCTTGTGGCGTAAGAAGGGCATTAAACACTTTATGGGGTGGCCACGAGGGCCCAGGGCGCGCCTGACCCCCTGGGGCACGCCCCCTGCCTCGTGGCCCCCTCGGGCACCGTCTCGCGTTGACCCTTCTTCCCGAAAATCACATATATTCCAAAAGAATCTCTGTCAGTTTTTATCCCGTTTGGACTCTGTTTGCTATGGATTTAGTGCGAAACAAAAAAACATGCAACAAACAGGAACTGGCACTGGGCACTGGATAAATATGTTAGTCCCAAAAAATAGTATAAAAAGTAGCCAAAAGTATATGAAAGTTGTATAATATTGGCATGGAACAATCAAAAATTATAGATACGACAGAGATGTATCAGCATCCCCAAGCTTAATTCCTACTCGTCCTCGAGTAGGTAAATGATAAAAAAGATAATTTTTGATGTGGAATGCTACCTAGCATAATCTTGATCATGTAATCTAATCATGGCATGAATATTAAGACACGAGTGATTGAAGGCAATAGTCTATCATTTGACATTAAGACAATAATACTTCAGGCATACTAATAAAGCAATCATGTCTTTTCAAAATAACAAGGCCAAAGAAAGTTATCCCTACAAAATCATATGGTCTGGCTATGCTCCATCTTCACCACACAAAATATTCAAATCATGCACAACCCCGATGACAAGCCAAGCAATTGTTTCATACTTTTGGCGTTCTCAAACCTTTTCAACTTTCATGCAATACATGAGCGTGAGCCATGGACATAGCACTATAGGTGGAATAGAATATGATGGTGGAGGTTGTGTGGAGAAGACAAAAAAGGAGAAAGTCTCACATCGACACGGCTAATCAACGGGCTATGGAGATGCCCATCAATTGATGTCAATGCGAGGAGTAGGGATTGCCATGCAATGGATGCACTAAGAGCTATAAGTGTATGAAAGCTCAAACTGAAAGTAAGTGGGTGTGCATCCAACTTACTTGCTCATGAAGACCTTGGGCATTTGAGGAAGCGCATCATCGGAATATTCAAGCCAAGTTCTATAATGAAAATTCCCACTGCTATATGAAAGTGATAACTCAAGAGACTCTCTATATGAAGAACATGGTGCTACTCTGAATCACAAGTGTGGTAAAAAGATAGTAGCATTGCCCCCTCTCTCTTTTTCTCTCAATTTTTGTGTTTTTGTATTTTTTTTCGTTTTGGTGGTCTTCTTTGGCCTCTTTTTTTATAAAGTCCGGAGACTCATCCCAACTTTTGAGGGAATCATAGCTTCCATCATCCTTTCCTCACATGGGACAATTCTCTAATAATGATGATCATCACACTTTTATTTACTTACAACTCAATATTACAACTCGATATCTAGAACAATATGACTCTATATGAATGCCTCTGGCAGTGTACCAGGATGTGCAATGATCTAGCATAGCAATGACATCAAAAAACGGACAAGCCATGAAAACATCATGCTAGCTATCTTACGATCATGCAAAGCAATATGACAATGAATGCTCAAGTCATGTATATGATGATGATGGAAGTTGCATGGCAATATATCTCAGAATGGCTATGGAAATGCCATGATAGGTAGGTATGGTGGCTCTTTTGAGGAAGATATAAGGAGGCTTATGTGTGATAGAGCGTATCATATCACGTTGTTTGGATGCACCGGCGAAGTTTGCACCAACTCTCGAGGCGAGAAAGGGCAATGCACGATACCGAAGAGGCTAGCAATGATGGAAGGGTGAGAGTGCGTATAATCCATGGACTCAACATTAGTCATAAAGAACTCACGTACTTATTGCAAAAATATATTAGTAATCGAAACAAAGTACTACGTGCATGCTCCTAGGGGGATATATTGGTAGGAAGAGACCATCGCTCGTCCCCGACCACCACTCATAAGGAAGACAATCAATAAATAAATCATGCTCCGACTTCATCACATAACGGTTCACCATACGTGCATGCTACGGGAATCACAAACTTAATCACAAGTATTTCTACAATCCACAACTACCCACTAGCATGACTCTAATATCACCATATTTATATCGGAAAACTATTGCAAGGAATCAAACATATCATATTTAGTGATCTACAAGTTTTATGTAGGATTTTATGACTAACCATGTGAATGACCAATTACTGTCATCTCTCTAAATAGATATAAGTGAAGCAAGAGAGTTTAATTCTTTCTACAAAAGATATGCTCACGCTCTAACAAATATAAGTGAAGCAAAAGAGCATTCTATAAATGGCGGTTTTCTTTGTGAAGAGAAACAGGCAATCCAAACTTCAAATGATATAAGTGAAGCACATGAAGAATTCTATAAAGCCATACTCAAAAGATATAAGTGAAGTGCAATGAGCATTCTATAAATCAAGCAAGGACTATCTCATACCAGCATGGTGCATCAAAGAAAAGTGAAAGCTAAATGCAAAAGATGCTCCAAGATTTACACATATCATGTGATGAATAAAAATATAGCTCCAAGTGAAATTTCCGATGATCGTTAGAAGAAAGAGGGGATGCCTTCCGGGGCATCCCCAAGCTTGGTTGCTTGGTAGTCCTTGAATATTTCCTTGGGGTGCCTCGGCCATTCCCAATATTAGGCTCTTGCCACTCCTTATTCCTTCATCCATCGTGATCTCTCCCAAAACTTGAAAACTTCAATCACGCAAAACTCAACAGAAAACTTGGTAAGATCCGTTAGTATAATAAAGCAAATCACTACTCTCAGTACTGTTTAAAACCAATTCATATTTTGTTTTTGCATTGTAGCTACTGTAATATAACTTTTCCATGGCTTAATCCACTGATATAAATCGATAGTTTCATCAAAACAAGCAAACTATGCATCAAAAACAGAATCTGTCTAAAACAGAACAGTCTGTAATAATCTGAACATTCACCATACCTATGCTACTCCAAATATTCTACAAAAATTAGGAAAAATAAATTTTTTGAATATAAAGACATTTCAAAAAGTTTCAGAACCGTTTGATGTTCCAGGAAAAAATGTAAAATCGCGCACTACAGCCAAAGTTTCTGTCCTGCACCGTACAAACCAACAAGTAATCTAAAACATCCTAAAGGCAAACCTTGGCACATTATTTTTATAATACAATGGAATTGTACAAGGGGATAATTATTTTTGTTGAAGATTTTCTGCAATCAAGATTCACAAAGTTTCCGTGAGCATGAACAAAGTTCAAGGAGCTCCCCCACTTCAACAATGCTTGTCTCTCTCACTTTCACTTTCCTTTTTGAAAAGTTTTGGGTTCCCCTCTTTATTTTATTTTTTTGAACTATATAAAAACACTCAACAGAAATAAATGACTCTCTAAAACTTCCGGGTTGTCTCCCTGGCAGCACCATTAAGCTAGGCATATAGTGATCAAGTAATGAATCCACCCGGATCCCAAGGTATATCAAAGCCAATTTTAATTAACAATGATTTGTAATTTAGTAGTGAGCACAAAGTAACATATATCATGTAATGACGAAGTCTAACTCTATTCCTATGCATCAGCATGTCATAAAAGAACAATTCATGCACACAAAGTAAAGGCCAATGCATAGTATACATAGTTTCTTGCAATTTTTTCGTGTTGGAAACATAAAGAGGCGGAGATGTAGTTCCTCTATCATAATAATTGCAAGTAGGAGCAGCAAGCACATGCATATTATATCTATCAAAATCATCATGTGTAATAGTAAAAGGCAACCCATCAATATAATCCTTAATAAGTGCAAACTTCTCCGATATAGTGTAGTCGGTAGAATTCAACAAGATAATAGGACTATCATGCGTGGGTGCAATAGCAACAATTTCATGTTTAACATAAGGAAATATAGCAAGTTCATCTCCATAAGCATAATTCATATTGGCACCTTGGCCACAAGCATAGCAAGCATCATCAAAAAGGGATATTTCAAGAGAATCAACGGGATCATAACAGTCATCATAGCAATCGTCCTTTGGTAAGCACAAGGGAAATTAAACAATGTATGAGTTGAAGAGTTACTCTCATTAGAAGGTGGGCACGGGCGATCAATCCGCTCTTCCTCCTTTTGTTCTTCGCTCTCCTCCTCATCTTTTTCATCTAATGAGCTCACAATGTCATTAATTTCTTCTTCCATAGACTCCTGCAAAATATTAGTCTCTTCTTGGACAGTTGAGGAGTCCTCAATATATGGTTTAACATAGGCATTAGAAGCATAATTATCATAACAATATTTAAGTACGGCAACATTTTCAGATTTGTAAAGAGTAGTGATATGTCCATTTTGCATCATGCTTTTATATCAATATTTATTGCATAATGGACAGTTATTACACATTATGTCACAATACTTATGCCTATTCTCTCTTATTTTACAAGGTTTACATAAAGAGGGAGAATGCCGGCAGTTGGGATTCTGGGCTGGAAAAGGAGCAAATATTAGAGACCTATTCTGCACAGCTCCAAAAGTCCTGAAACTCCACGGAAGATGTTTTCCAAATATATAAAAAATACTGAGAGCTAGAACTTCACTAGGGGGGCCACACCCTGCCCACGAGGGTGGGGGGCGCGCCCCCTACCTCGTGGGCCCCCTGGTGGCCCTCCGGTGACCATCTTCTGATATATGAAGTCTTTCGATGGCAAAAAATGATAAGCCATCTTCTCGGACGAAACTCCGACGCCACGAGGCGGAACCTTGGCGGAACCAATCTAGGGCTCTAACGGAGCGATTCTGCCGGGGAAACTTCCCTCCCGGAGGGGGAAATCATCGCCATCGTCATCACCAACGCCCCTCTCATTGGGAGAGGGAAATCTCCATCAACATCTTCATCAGCACCATCTCCTCTCAAAACCCTAGTTCATCTCTTGTATCCAATTCTTGTCTCCAAGTCCGGGATTGGTGCTAGTAGGTTGCTAGTAGTGTTAATTACTCCTTGTAGTTGATGCTAGTTGGTTTAATTGGTGGAAGATCATATGTTCAGATCCTATATGCATATTAATACCCCTCTGATTATGAACATGTTTATGCTTTGTGAGTAGGTACGTTTGTTCCTGAGGACATGGGAGAAGTCTTGCTATTAGTAGTCATGCGAATTTGGTATTTTTTCGATATTTTGATGAGATGTATGTTGTCTCTCCTCTAGTGGTGTTATGTGAACGTCGAGTACATGACACTTCACCATTATTTGGGCCTAGAGGAAGGCATTGGGGAGTAATAAGTAGATGATGGGTTGCTAGAGTGACAGAAGCTTAAACCCTAGTTTATGCGTTGCTTCATAAGGGGCTGATTTGGATCCATATGTTTCATGCTATGGTTAGGTTTACCTTAATACTTTTGTTGTAGTTGCGGATTCTTGCAATAGAGGTTAATCATAAGTGGGATGCTTGTCCAAGTAAGGGCAGTACCCAAGCACCGGTCCACCCACATACCAAATTATCAAAGTACCGAACGTGAATCATATGATCGTGATGAAAATTAGCTTGACGATATTCCCATGTGTCCTCGGGAGCGCTTTTCTCTATATAAGAGTTTGTCCAGGCTTGTCCTTTGCTACAAAAAGGATTGGGCCACCTTGCTGCACTTTATTTACTTTTGTTACTTGTTGCTCGTTACAAATTCACAAAACTATCTGTTACCACTTATTTCAGTACTTGCAGAGAATACCTTGCTGGAAACCTCTTATAATTTCCTTCTGCTCCTCGTTGGGTTCGACACTCTTACTTATCGAAAGGACTACAATAGATCCCCTATACTTGTGGGTCATCAAGAATCTTTTCTGGCGCCGTTGCCGGGGAGTGAAGGGCCTTTGGTAGGTGGAATTTGGTAAGGAAAAATTTATATAGTGTGCTGAAATTTACTGTCACTTGTTATTATGGAAAGTAATCCTCTAAGGGGCTTTTTCGGGGTATCTTCACCCTGACCAGTAGAGCAAAGAGTTGCTCCTCAACCTACTGAACCCACTGAAAATGAAAATGACATCTTTGAAATTCCTTCGGGTATGATAGAAAAACTGCTAGATAATCCCTTTTTAGGAGATGGAACAAAACATCCTGATGAGCATCTAATATATGTGGATGAAGTCTGTGGACTATTTAAGCTTGCAGGTGTACCCGGAGATGTTGTTAAGAAGAAGGTCTTCCCTTTATCTTTGAAGGGAGACGCATCGACATGGTATAGGCTATGTGATGATATGGGGTCTTGGGATTACAAACGATTGAAATTGGAATTTCATCAGAAGTTTTATCCTATGCATCTTGTTCATCGTGATCGCAATTACATATTTAATTTTTGGCCTCGCGAAGGAGAAAGCATCACTCAAGCTTGGGGGAGGCTTAAATCAATGTTATATTCATGCCTCAATCATGAGCTCTCGAGAAAAATGATTATTCAAAATTTCTATGCTCGGCTTTCTGATAACAATCGCACCATGCTTGATAATTCTTGTGCTGGCTCTTTTATGATGAAGACTATTGAATTCAAATGGGATTTATTGGAAAGAATTAAACGCAACTCTGAAGATTGTGACCTCGACAAAGGTAAGGAGTCAGGTATAACACCTAGTTTTGATTGTGTTAAATCTTTTATGTATACCGATATTTTTCATAAATTTAGCACTAAATATGGACTTGACTCTGAGATAGTAGCTTCTTTCTGTGAATCTTTTGCTACTCATGTTGATCTCCCCAAGGAGAAGTGGTTTAAATATCATCCTCCCGTAGAAGTAAAAGTAGCTTCACCTATTAAAGTTGAAGATAATATTTTCACTTATAATGATCCTATTGTTCCTACTTCTTATGTTGAGAAACCACCTTTCCCTGTTAGGATAAAGGGTCATGCTAAAGCTTCAACTGTGGTTCGTAAAAGCAATATTAAAACATATACACCTCCTGAGCAAGTTAAAGTTGAACCTAATATTGCTATTGTTAAATATCTCTTGTCTGATAATATTGATGGGCATGTTATTTATTTCTGTGATGAAACTGCTAGAATTTCTAAACCTTGTGCTAAAGATAAACCTAGACCTGTGGTAGGCATGCCTGTTATTTCTGTTAAAATAGGAGATCATTGTTATCATGGCTTATGTGATATGGGTGCTAGTGCTAGTGCAATACCTTATTCCTTATACAAAGAAGTTATGCACGATATTGCACCTACTGAGATGGAAGATATTGATGTCACAATTAAACTTGCCAATAGAGATACTATTTCACCAATGGGAATTGTTAGAGATGTTGATGTCTTGTGTGGGAAAACTAAATATCCTGCTGATTTTCTTGTTCTTGGTTCCCCACAAGATAGCTTTTGTCCCATTATATTTGGTAGACCCTTCTTAAACACTGTTAATGCTACCATAGATTGTAAAAGATATGTTGTTACTGTCGGTTTGGATTATATGACTCATGAATTTAATTTCTCTAAATTTAGTAGTCAACACCGTGAAGAAGAATTACCTAGTAAGGATGAAATTATTGGTCTTGCTTCTATTTTCGTACCTCCTAGTGATCCTTTAGGACAATATTTGCTAGACCATGAAAATGATATATTTATGAATGAAAGAAGGGAAATAGATGAAGTATTCTTTAAACAGGAACCTATTCTGAAAAAAATCTACCTGTTGAAATATTAGGGGATCCTCCTCCACCCAAGGGTGATCCCGTGTATCTTGATGAGAAAAAGATATATCCTGTTATTATTAGTTCTAACCTTTCAGAGCATGAGGAAGAGGGATTATTGAAAACTCTGAAGAAGCACCGTGCTGCTATTGGGTATACTCTTGATGATCTTAAGGGCATTAGTCCCACTCTATGTCAACATAAAATTAATTTGGAAGAAGATGCTAAACCAGTTCGTGATCATCAACGTTGGCTAAATCCTAAAATGAAAGAAGTGGTAAGAAAGGAAATACTAAAGCTCCTTGAGGCAGGTATAATCTATCCCGTTGCTGCTAGTCAGTGGGTAAGCCCTGTCCATTGTGTCCCTAAGAAGGGAGGTATTACTGTTGCTCCTAATGATAAAGATGAATTGATCCCTCAAAGAATTATTACAGGTTATAGGATGGTAATTGATTTCCACAAATTAAATAAGGCAACTAAAAAGGATAATTACCCCTTACCTTTTATTGATCAAATGCTAGAAAGATTATCCAAACATACACATTTTTTCTTTCTAGATGGTTATTCTGGTTTCTCTCAAATACCTGTGTCAGCCAAAGATCAATCAAAGACTACTTTTACATGCCCTTTTGGTACTTTTGCTTATAGACATATGCCTTTTGGTTTATGTAATGCACCTGCTACCTTTCAAAGATGCATGATGGCTATATTCTCTGACTTTTGTGAAAAGATTTGTGAGGTTTTCATGGATGACTTTTCCATCTATGGATCTTTTTTGATGATTGCTTGAGCAACCTTGATCGAGTTTTGCAGAGATGTGAAGAAACTAATCTTGTCTTGAATTGGGAAAAGTGCCACTTTATTGTTAATGAAGGTATTGTCCTGGGGCATGAAGTTTCTGAAAGGGGTATTGAAGTTGATAAAGCCAAGGTTGATGCTATTGAAAAGATGCTATGTCCCAAGGACATCAAAGGTATAAGAAGTTTCCTTGGTCATGCCGGATTTTATAGGAGGTTCATTAAGGACTTCTCAAAAATTTCTCGGCCTCTAACTAATTTATTACAAAAATATATACCATTTGTTTTTGATGATGATTGTATAGAAGCATTTGAAATGCTTAAGAAAGCATTGATTTCTGCACCTATTGTTCAGCCACCCGATTGGAATTTATCCTTTGAAATTATGTGTGATGCTAGTGATTATGCTGTAGGTGCTGTTCGAGGACAAAGCGTTGATAAGAATAAACGTTATTCAATATGCTAGTAAAACCCTAGACAATGCTCAAAGAAATTATGCTACTACTGAAAAAGAATTCTTAGCAGTTGTATTTTCTTGTGATAAGTTCAGACCTTATATTGTTGATTCTAAAATAACTATTCACACTGATCATGCTGCTATTAAATATCTCATGGAAAAGAAAGATGCTAAACCTAGACTTATTAGATGGGTTCTCTTGCTACAAGAATTTGACTTACATATTGTTGATAGAAAGGGAGCTGAGAACCCCATTGCGGACAACTTGTCTAGGTTAGAAAATGTGCTTGATGACCCACTTCCTATTGATGATAGCTTTCCTGATGAGCAATTAAATGTCATAAATGCTTCTCATACTGCTCCATGGTATGCTGATTATGCTAATTACATTGTTGTTAAGTTTATACCACCTAGTTTCACATACTAGCAAAAGAAAAAGTTCTTCTATGATTTGAGGCATTACTTTTGGGATGACCCACATCTTTATAAAGAAGGAGTAGATGGTGTTATTAGACGTTGTGTACCTGAGCATGAACATGAACCGATCCTACGCAAGTGTCACTCCGAAGCTTATGGAGGACACCATGCTGGAGATAGAACTGCACATAAGGTATTGCAATCTGGTTTTTATTGGCCTACTCTATTCAAGGATGTCCATAAGTTTGTCTTATCTTGTGATGAATGTCAAAGAATTGGTAATATTAGTAGACGTCAAGAAATGCCCATGAATTATTCACTTGTTATTGAACCATTTGATGTTTGGGGCTTTGACTATATGGGACCCTTTCCTTCCTCTAATGGATATACACATATTTTAGTTGCCGTTGATTACGTTACTAAGTGGGTAGAAGCTATTCCAACTAGTAGTGCTGATCATAACACTTCTATTAAAATGCTTAAAGAAGTTATTTTTCCAAGATTTGGAGTCCCTAGATATTTAATGACTGATGGTGGTTCACATTTCATTCATGGTGCTTTCCGTAAATTGCTTGCTAAATATGATGTTAATCATAGGATTGCATCTCCTTATCATCCTCAGTCTAGTGGTCAAGTAGAATTGAGTATTAGAGAGCTCAAATTAATTTTGCAAAAGACTGTTAATAGATCTAGAAAAAATTGGTCCAAGAAACTTGATGATGCATTATGGGCCTATAGAACTGCATATAAAAATCCTATGGGTATGTCTCCGTATAAAATGGTTTATGGAAAAGCATGTCACTTACCTCTCGAACTAGAACATAAGGCATATTGGGCTATTAAAGAACTCAATTATGATTTCAAACTTGCCGGTGAGAAGAGGTTATTTGATATTAGCTCACTTGATGAATGGAGAACCCAAGCCTATGAAAATGCCAAGTTGTTTAAAGAAAAAGTTAAAAGATGGCATGATAAAAGGATACAAAAGCGTGAGTTTAATGTAGGTGATTATGTATTGCTATACAACTCTCATTTAAGATTTTTTGCAGGAAAACTTCTCTCTAAATGGGAAGGTCCTTACGTTATCGAGGAGTTCTATCGTTCCGGTGCCATAAAAATCAACAACTTTGAAGGCGCAAATCCGACGGTGGTGAACGGTCAAAGAATCAAACATTATATCTCAGGTAATACCATAAATGTTGAAACTAATATTATTGAAACCGTAACCCCGGAGGAATACATAAGGGACACTTTCCGGAACGTTTCAGACTCCGAAAAGGAATAGGTATGTGGTATGGTAAGTAAACCAACTCCAAAACAGTTTTTAAGGCAATATTTCTCTGTTTTGGAATATTTAGAAAGAAAAGAAAAATAAGTAGCAGTCCGGGAAGGACACGAGGGTGGAGGGCGCGCCCTACCCTACTGGGCGCCCCCTACCTCGTGGGCACCTCGTGTGCTCTACGGACTCCGTTTTCGTACACGACACGTATTTTGGTCGGTAAAAATTCATTATATAATCCCCCGGAGGTTTTGACTCCCGTATCACGCAAAAATCTCCTTTTTTTGTTTCGAGCTGTTTTCTGTCAGGGTTGTCAAGGCCAGGCATTATGTCGTCTCCCTCCTCCTCCAACCATGAGGGCAACGATTCTTGGCTAATGAAGATAGAGCTGAAGAGAGAAGAACCCATGGAGGTCAACAAGGATGAAGGGATCAAGAAGGCCATGGAGGACCAAGTTCTGGCAACAGAAGACACCCTTCAACTTGATCACAATCTTCTCACCCCAACAGAGATCGAAGCTTTCAAGATGATTGAGTTAGCTCATATACAAAATAAGTATCTCACACGTGAAAATATTTTTTAAAGGAGCATATCATCGCACTCAAGGGTATTATCCGCAAGTTAGAAGACCTCCTACGCTCGATGTGCGACTATCCATCATTGACAACCCCACCTTCTTCACCAACAAAGGAGACATAATCACATGGGTATGGGCACTCCCCTTGGCAATTGCCAAGCTTGGGGGAGTGCCCCGGTATCGTATCACCATCACTTTTATCTTTACCATTTTTGTTAGTTCGATCCTTTTGGTAATATCTTGGTCTAGTAGAATAAAAGTTCTTAGTATGATCTAGTTGTGAGTTTTGCTTTATAATTCTTCTATGTAATCGAGTCCGTGAGCTATATAATAAAGATTAGTGTTGAGTCAAGGGCTTGATTATTTTGCCATGATCTTAAGTGAATAAAAGAAAAAAGAAAGAAATAAAAAGAAACAAAGAGATCATATGGATCTTATGGAGAGTAATGAGCTCACATAGAAAAAGTATGATGAATAAAAGTTGTTGAGGGTTGAAAAACATAGTTTTGGTCATTGTTGCAATTAATAGGAAGTAATAAAGAAAGAGAGGTCTTCACATATAGATATACTATCTTGGACATCTTTTATGATTGTGGGCACTCATTAAAATATGACATGCTAAAGAGTTGACGTTGGACAAGGAAGACAACATAATGGGTTATGTTTTCTTACATCTGAGATAAATTATATTGTCTTGGATCATCCAACATGTTGAGCTTGCCTTTCTCCCTCATGCTAGCCAAATTCATTGCACCAAGTAGACATACTACTTGTGCTTCCAAATATCCTTAAACTAGTTTTGCCATAAGAGTCCACCATACCTACCTATGGATTGAGTAAGATCCTCTAAGTAAGTTGTCATCGGTGCAAGCAATAAAAATTGCTCTCTAAATATGTATGACTTATCAGTGTGGGAGAAAATAAGCTTTATACGATCGTGTGATATGGAAGAAATAAAGGCGGCAGACTGCATAATAAAGGTCCATATCACAAGTGGCAATATAAAGTGACGTTCTTTCGCATTAAGATTTTGTGCATCCAAGCATAAAAGCGCATGACAACCTCTGCTTCTCTCTGCGAAGGGCCTATCTTTTACTTTTATTTCCTACCTTGCATAAGAGTCATGGTGATCTTCAGCCTTCCTTTTTATATTTTATCCTTTGGCAAGCACGGTATGTTGGAAAGATCCTGGTATATATGGCTAATTGGATGTGAGTTTTCATGAACTATTACTGTTGACAATACCCTTGAGGTAAAACGTTGGGAGGCAAAACTATAAGCCCCTATCTTTCTCTGTGTCTGATTAAAATTCCATACCCATAAGTATTGCGTGAGTGTCAGCAGTTGTGAAAGACTATATGGTAGTTGAGTATGTGGACTTGCTGAAAACCTCTTATATATTGACTCTTTCCTATGTTATGATAAATTGCAATTGCCTCAATGACTGAGATTATAGTTTGTTAGTTTTCAATGAAGTTTATGATTCATACTTGAAATTGTGATTGAATTGTTACTCTAGCATAAGAAATCATATGACAAGAATTATATAAGTTGCTGTTCTAAGAATGATCATGATGCCCTCATGTCCGTATTTTATTTTTATCGACACCTCTATCTCTAAACATGTGGACATATTTTCCGATTTCAGCTTTCGCTTGAGGACAAGCGAGGTCTAAGCTTGGGGGAGTTGATACATCCATTTTGCATCATGCTTTTATATTGATATTTATTGCATTATGGGCTGTTATTACACATTATGTCACAATACTTATGCCTATTCTCTCTTATTTTACAAGGTTTACATAAAGAGGGAGAATGCCGACAGCTGGGATTCTGGGCTGGAAAAGGAGCAAATATTAGAGACCTATTCTGCACAGCTCCAAAAGTCCTGAAACTCCATGGAAGATGTTTTACAAATATATAAAAAATACTGAGAGCAAAAACTTCACCAGGGGGGCCACACCCTGCCCACCAGGGTGGGGGGCGCGCCCTACCCCCCTGGGCGCGCCCCCTACCTCATGGGCCCCCTGGTGGCCCTCCGGTGACCATCTTCTGCTATATGAAGTCTTTCGATGGGAAAAAATGATAAGCCATATTCTCGGACGAAACTCCGCCTCCACGAGGCGGAACCTTGGTGGAACCAATCTAGGGCTCTGGCAGAGCTATTCTGCCGGGGAAACTTCCCTCCCGGAGGGGGAAATCATCGCCATTGTCATCACCAACGCTCCTCTCATCGGGAGAGGGCAATCTCCATCAACATCTTCATCAACACCATCTCCTCTCAAAACCCTAGTTCATCTCTTGTATCCAATTCTTGTCTCCAAGTCTGGGATTGGTGCTAGTAGGTTGCTAGTAGTGTTAATTACTCCTTGTAGTTAATGCTAGTTGGTTTAATTGGTGGAAGATCATATGTTCAGATCCTATATGCATATTAATACCCCTCTGATTATGAACATGTTTATGCTTTGTGAGTAGTTACGTTTGTTCCTGAGGACATGGGATAAGTCTTGCTATTAGTAGTCATGTGAATTTGGTATTCTTTCGATATTTTGATGAGATGTATGTTGTCTCTCCTCTAGTGGTGTTATGTGAACGTCGACTACATGACACTTCACCATTATTTGGGCCTAGAGGAAGGCATTGGGGAGTAATATGTAGATGATGGGTTGCTAGAGTGACAGAAGCTTAAACCCTAGTTTATGTGTTTCTTCGTAAGGGGCTGATTTGAATCCATATGTTTCATGCTATGGTTAGTGTCGGTGTCAAAACCGGCGGATCTCGGGTAGGGGGTCCCGAACTATGCGTCTAGGAGGATGGTAACATGAGGCAGGGGGCACGATTTTTACCCAGGTTCGGGCCCTCTTGATGGAGGTAATACCCTACATCCTGCTTGATTGTTCTTGATAATATGAGTATTACAAGTGTTGATCTACCACGAGATCAAAGAGGCTAAACCCTAGAAGCTAGCCTATGGTATGATTGTTGTTGTTGGTCCTACGGACTAAATCCTCCGGTTTATATAGACACTAGAGGGGGCTAGGGTTACGCAGAGTCGGTTACAAGGAAGGAGATCTACATATCCGTATTGCCAAGCTTGCCTTCCACGCCAAGGAGAGTCCCATCCGGACACGGGACGAAGTCTTCAATCTTGTATCTTCATAGTCCAGCAGTCCAGCCAAAGGATATAGTACGGCTATCCGGATACCCCTAATCCAGGACTCCCTAAGTAGCCCCTGAACCAGGCTCAATGACGATGAGTCCGACGCGCAGATTGTCTTCGGCATTGCAAGGCGGGTTCCTCCTCCGAATACTTCATAGAAGATTTTGAACATGAGGATCGTGTCCGGCTCTGCAAAACGAGTTCCACATACCACCATAGAGAGAATAATATTTCCACAAATCTAATCTGCTGACGTACCCCGTAGTGTGACATCGCACCACAGCTAGGTCTTTATTCGAATCGTTTTTCATAACCCATCTCAGCGTGTTTCGCGAGGCAGTTTCCTTGGCACGTCTTGTCGAAGCAGAGATCGTGTCCCCTTTATCATGGGATTCTCATCAATACGGACGTGGGTAACCCAACCGTGCCTATGGGTAGGACTCCTAGATCTTAGGCAAGTCCCAAACGGCCACGAGGAGGACGCTTGATATTCACCCTCTTTATAAAGGGGGCAAGGCTTTTCCTCTCGATCTTAATCGAATCCGCCTCCCGCCTTGAGTTCCAACACCCAAAGCTCAGGTTTAGGCACTTCGGACCTTCAACTATGTCCAGATCCAACCTTCAAGGTCGGTGGATGCCTTCCTCCGTCATGGAGGAGGACATCAAGAAGTTGAGAGAGGCCTGATATCTGACCGCCAAAATTTCGCATCGGCTGCCTGCCGGAGGGCAAGTCGTCCCTACTCCCGAACCCAACGAGAGTGTCATGTTCGTCTACCACTTCCTCCGAGGACTAGGCCTCGCTCTGGATCCCTTTGTTAGTTGTCTTATGTTCTATTATGGGCTAGATTTTCACGATCTGGCCCTGGATTCCCTTCTTCACATTTCGTCATTTATTGTCATATGTGAGGCCTTCCTCCGCATTACCCCTCACTTCGGCATGTGGCTCAAGACCTTCGATGTGAAGCCGAAGATGATCGAGGGGCAGCACGCAGCATGCGGAGGCGCTTCAATAAGCAAAATCGCTGACGCTCCATGGCCTGAGGGTAGCTTCCCAAAGGTGTCTGGATTGTGGCAGCGGGAGTGGTTCTACATCACAGCTCCCCAAAGTGCCAAGTGGGTAGCTGCCCCCACCTTTCGCTCAGGCCCCCCACCACAACTGATGTCATGGATCAGCAGGGGCCTGAGCTGGGGTCCAGCTAAGGACGTGCCAATACTGCAAAGCCATATCCGAGATCTCTTTGAGAGAGATTTCAGTCTGGTTATGGTAGTGCAAGTTATGCTAGTTCGTCGAGTCCAGCCTTGCCAACGCCGTCCCCTCCGCATGTGGGAGTTCAACTCGAACGGACCATGAGCTATCCAACACTTCCTCAACATGACGCCCGAGGAGATGTACAAATTGTTCTTCGGACCACAAATAATGTGTCCGGACATCACTGATGATGCAGGTCTGAGCTGCAATCACCCGGATACCCAAGTAAGTAGCCCCGCATCCGAACGCACTGTCCGCTTATTTATCGCAATGTCGCCCTAAAAAAGCCACTCTTTGACCAGGATTGGATAGCGAAGGCAAAGTTGATCAGGTTTCCGGCCCCCCTCCCTGAAACCTCACGAAATCCCATGCTAACCAGGATGCTGGAGATTGCTCCTTATCAAGCACCCTTAGGAATAGATAAAGGGGGGAACAAGGAGGCTAGCGCCTCCGCGAAGGAGGTTAGCCGGGGAGGAGGGACTGAAACTTCCTCTCCCCAGGGAAGGAAGAGGACCACCTCTGAGGACCCGGAGACAATGGTCTCCAAACGGGGGAAGAAATCTTTGCCGGAGGGTCCTGCCCCGTGGGCTACCCCGGCCGCACTATGCCCTCAAGGGGATCAGCCCTCCATGGAGCTGTAAGTTAAAGGGTACTTAATAATGAAAATACCTCGCTTTACTTCTGAGGAAAATAACCGAAGCATTTATCTTGCAGTTCGGATCTTAGCCCTTCTCAGCAGAGCTCGTCTTCAGGGGATCTTCTTCCAGAGATGATGGAGAGCGAAACACCTCCCCCTGCCATACCGCCTCATGAGGTGGGCGACCCCGAGGTGTCGTCGCGGATGGTTTCTCCTAATCCGGCAAGGCCAGAAGGTAATCCTATGGCCACCCAAAGTCCTCAGTATCCGGCTCTTCAAGAGGGCAATCGAAAGAGTCCGGCACCGTCTGGTGTACGGTCGGACGTACTGAGGGATCTGCTAGAGCAAGCGGCTATCTCAGAAGAGCACCGCACGTTGATGGGTACGGTGATTGAAAGGATTTCGTCCGCCGAAAGCGGGTTGCATGAAGCCTTTATGAGTCTACTGACGGGTTTTGAGGTACGCGAAATGATGTACATTTTTGACAGTACCGCACATTTTTAGATGTGCCCTGTGTAGATAGTAACCCCTGACACTCTGGGTGCTGTCGAAGACGACAACGCACAGAGGATCATAGTCCCAGGAATAATCGTGCCGCCTTAATATGCAGGTGGCGGAGGGTCCGGTGGCCAGCCGGACTAATGAGTTTGCCGAGCTAAAGCGGCATCTTGACGTGGCAGACGCCGACATCGTACTTGTCAACAAGCGGCTTGACGAGGCACAGGGTATGTGATTCCTCCGGTGACACATGGGAAGAGGAGCATGATGCCAGTATCTATAACATGTGTGTGAATGCAGATGAAGCTGCGGCCGTGGAGAACCTTCGGGCGGAACTTGCCAGAGCCAAAGAACAAGCCAGGAAAAGTGATGTGGCTGCCCTAAAGGCAATCGAGGAGCTGAAAGCCGAACAGGCTGCTCACTGCCAAAGCAAGGAGGAAATAACCAGGATGGCTGTGGAATTGAAGAACGCCACTGACCATTATGAGCTTCTTGAAAAGGAAGATCGAGCGAAGAGGACAGACCTGGAGAAGGCCATGATGGCGACCAAAGACACCCGCTCTGCAATGAGAGCGATGAAGGAGGAGCTGCGTCAAGCCGGGGATATCGCGGCTGGGAAGCCCTTTATGCTGCGGATGAAGTTTGGAGATCCTCGGTACGCCCCTTTGGACCGGCTGTGGAGTTCTGCGGACGCATATCTGGACTTAGTGGCGAGTGCTGCCGATGCGGCCGAATACTTCCGAGATCAAAAAGATTGCGAAGTGGAAAGGCTGTTCTGGTCACAATTTAACGTTCCAGAGCGTCTGCTTCCATTGACTGATCAGTTGGCCGAATGGGCCGAGCTGAATAGATTGTCCGGACTCGCCATGAGGTCTGTTGTGGATCATCTGTGGCCGGAAAGGCCAAAGCCGAATAGTTATTTTAATTTGGTGCGGTGCCGCACATTAACGCGATGAAGAGGTCGGCATGCATAGATGGTGCGCGGATGGCCCTTGCCCGCGTGAAGACATACTGGGCGGAGATGGAGGCCACCGCCATTGCCGAGTACCTGCCGAGCACTACTTTCGAGAAGTTCTTGAGGGCGCTCGTTCAATAGAAGCGCAATGCTCGAAGAATATTATGTTTTAATGACATGTATTCCCATTGAAAAACAATGTTTTACTGAATTGTAAAGGCTATTTTATACTTGTGCCTGCAAGAATTATAATACCTCCTGTGCGGCCGTTTATGTATATATGTATATAACCTAAAAGATGGCAGTCGTCGGCTTCAGCCCCCACGCATATAATGCGGTGGTGCTCGTAGAAGATGCATGTTCACAATTGATCCAACGTCTTGGTCCATTAAGGAGGTGATAGCACAGCGAACTAGGCAATCAGACTATAATGCTTTAACACTTTCACTTAGCCAGAGGAGTTTGACAGTGGGGCTACTATATAGCCCCTGGTGGCTCCGCCTCATCCGAATTCGGGGCGCGTACATGACTGGCCGGGAAACGGCCCTTCGTTAAGATGGAGGAATCCCGAAGATTCCGCTAGGTTATCGAGTGGTTGACCAGTCTCACGTATATCATGACAGTCAGTTTTCGGCTTTCTCTACTGAGGTGCTCGTCCGAATGAGCCAGGGCACAATCGCAGTAGTTCTCCTGGTGCCACCTTAGCCAATAGAGCGGAATGTAAGGCAGCAAAACACAGGAGCCGGGCAAACCCAACATTTGACCAAAGACATGATTCGGAGCTGATGCATATAAGGCCAAACTCGTGATGGCGAACACACCCTAAGGTATTCGGTCTTTATGATGTAAACCGGGCTAAACAGTGCCCTTTGTAATAAGCCCCTGGTGTCCAAGTACGTGCAATATTCTGACGTGGCCACATGCCAATACGTCAACATCCTTCTCAGTTGTACTGAGAATTCGGGGGATGTGTATCAACAAGAGACAGTAAAAAAGGTTTACGCAGGGTCTTAATCTAAAAAGAATCCTTGGAACGGGTCCCTTCTGCACGTCTGCGCCTGTGTCTCCGTTGTGCCGTATCATAGATGGGTGTAGCACGATGGTCATCTGAAAAAGAGAGGAACTTAGTTGAAAAGTTGTCGTGCAAAAAGGTAGGTTATACTAAATAAACCATGTACAGTTCAAGATGAGTAAAGTTGAGCCTAATTGTCACTTGTTTACACGCGTTGAGCCCCATGTATTGTTATAGGGGTATAGCCATCAAACCTGTATCAATTATATATAGCTACACCGGACTCGTCTAGCCGTGTTCGTGGTCTTAATGACCTGTCAGATGCTCTAGTTGGTGAGGCCGTCTAGTGTGCGGCTGCCAAGGCAGCCGCACGGTCTTCCGCATGCAAGGAGCGCTCAATATTTCCATTTACTGTAATGATGCCACGTGGACCGGGCATCTTAAGCATGAGAGAAGTGTAATGCGGTATTGCATTAAAGCGAGCGAAAGCTTTGCGCCCGAGTAGTGCTTGATAGCCACTTTGGAACGGAGCAATGTGGAAGGTTAAGTTTTCGCTGCGGAAGTTATCAGGAAAGCCGAATATAACCTCTAGTAGCAGGGAGCCCATGCAATGGGCTTCTGGGCCTGGCGTTACTCCTTTAAAGGTAGTATTGCTATGGCTGATTTTTGTTGGGTCTATCCCCATTTTGCGGACTATGTCCTGATATATCTGGTTTAAACTACTGCCGTCGTCCATCAGGACTCGTGTGAAGTGGTATCCGTCAATTATTGGGTCTAACACCAAGGCAGCCCATCCTGCATGCCGGATACTTGCCGAGTAATCCCGATGGTCAAAGGTGATCGGTTTGGACGACCAGTGGCAGAACTCCGCGGTGATAGGCCCTGGGGCATGTGTCTCTAGGAGTGCCGCTTTGTTTCTCCCCTTCATCACGTGTAACACGTTTACTGTTTTGACTTCTGGTGGGAATTTCTTTTGTTCCCCAGTGCTTTGCTTGCGAGGCTCATCCTCGTCTTCGCTTGGTGTATCCTGCCCCTTATGTTTGGCGTTGAGTTTGCCGGACTGCTTGAAGACCCAACATTCTCTATGGGTATGATTTGCAGGTTTATCGGGGGTGCTGTGGATCTGACATAGTTTGTCCAGAATCTTGTTCAGGCTGGACAATTCATCTCTGTTGCCTCTGGAGGGCAGCTTTTGTTGACTTGGCCGAGAGCTTTTGAATCCGGTGTTTACCGCCGTGCTCTTCAGGCTGTCTCCTTTATTCCGGCGCTTGTTTTTGCTGCGTCGTGGCTTCCCGTTTCTGTCCCTGACTTCGGATGTACTTGGGTCGCTAGTGCTACATCGGGCTAACCAGCTGTCCTCGCCCGCGCAAAAGCGGGTCATGAGGCTTGTTAATGCTGCCATTGTTCTCGGCTTTTCTTGGCCGAGGTGTCTGGCAAGCCATTCGTCTCGAATGCTGTGCTTGAAAGCTGCTAAGGCTTCGGCGTCCAGATAGTCGACTATTTGGTTCTTTTTAGTGAGAAACCTGTTCTAAAGCTTTCGGGCTGACTCTCCGGGCTGTTGAGTTATATGACTTAAATCGTCTGCATCCGGTGGTCGGACATAGGTCCCTTGAAAATTTGCCCGAAAAGCGTCCTCGAGCTCTTCCCAGCTTCCCATGGAGTTTTCGGGGAGGCTTTTAAGCCAGTGCCGACTTGGCCCTTTGAGCTTGAGGGGTAAGTACTTGATGGCATGGAGATCGTCTCCTCGAGCCATGTGGATATGGAGGATGTAGTCCTTAATCCAGACCCCAGGGTCTGTCGTTCCGTCATATGCCTCTATGTTTACGGGTGTGAATCCCTCTGGAAATTCATGGTCTAGCACCTCATCGGTGAAACATAGGGCGGGTGCGGCACCCCTGTATTTCATGGTGTTGTGCTTGGTAAGTCGACATACCCAATTGGTAAGATTGAACTGGAAGTAGCCTTTGGGGATGAACATGATTCCAGGGCTGAGAAGTTAACTTTTGAGGTGGTTAAGATCAAAATCCCATATCATGCTCTATTTGGACGGCCGGCTTATGCCAAGTTCATGGCTCGGCCGTGTTATGTATATCTGTAGCTCAAGATGCCGGGTTATAAAGGCACCATCACAGTACATGGAAGCCGGAAAATAGCCCTGGAATGTGAAGAAGGTGATGCCGCTTATGCTGAGTCTGCTTGTGCGACAAAGGAGTTAAAGTTTTATAAAGATAATGTTGACCCGACAGACATGACATCTTTGAAGAAGCCAACTACGGAGCATGAACCGGTGTTAAAATTCAAGTCAGCTGATGACACCAAGATGGTTGATTTTGTGCCTGGAGACTCATCCAAACAGTTCATCATTAGTGCCAACTTGGATCCAAAATAGGAAAGCGCGCTCATCGAGTTCATCCGTGAGAGCCGGGACATCTTTGCATGGAAACCTTCTGACATGACGGGTGTCCCAAGATAACTCGTTGAGCACACTCTTAATATTGATCCGAAGTTTAAGCCGGTCAGGCAGTTTCTTCGATGGTTTAACGACGAAAGGCATAAGGCAATTGGAGAAGAGGTGGCCCGACTCTTGGCGGCCGGGTTCATTGTTGAAGTTTTTCACCCAGAGTGGTTGGCTAACCCGGTGCTTGTACTCAAGAAGAATGGCACCTGGCATATGTGTGTGGATTACACCGATTTGAACAAGGCTTGTATGGCCAATCCTTTTGCTCTCCCTCATATTGATCAGATCATTGATGCTATGGCGGGTTGCGAGCGTTTGAGTTTTTTGGATGCATATTCAGGTTATCATCAGATCAAGATGGCAGTTAAAGATCAGGAGAAGACGGCTTTCATCACTCTGTTTGGAGCCTTCTGCTATGTGTCTATGCCTTTTGGACTGAAAAGTGCCCAAGCGACTTATCAACGATGTGTATAGAATTGTCTTCACAGTGAAATTGGGCATAACATTCATGCTTATGTGGATGACATAGTGGTGAAATCCAGAGAGAAGGAAACCTTGGTAACTGATCTGAAGGAGACCTTTGAGAACCTCCGGGTCTACAAGATGATGCTTAACCCGGCCAAATGTGTTTTTGGAGTCCCAGCTGGCAAACTTTTGGGTTTTTTGGTGTCTAACAGAGGTATTGAGGCTAATCTGGAGAAAATTAAGGCAATTACATCTCTGGCCAAACCGGTGTGCATCAATGAAGTTCATCGTTTAGCGGGTCACGTCGCTGCCTTGAGCCGGTTCATAAGCCGGTTAGGGGAGAAAGCGATGCCTTTGTATCAAATGATGAAAAAGGCGGATGATTTTGTCTGGAGTGACGCTGCTAACTCTGCTTTTGAGGATCTAAAGAAATAGCTCGCTGAGCCGCCGGTTCTTGCTGCTCTGCTTGAGAAAGAGCCGTTGTTGTTATATGTAGCTTCTAACTCACGTGCTGTCAGTGTGGCCGTTGTTGTGGAGCGCAAGGAGGCTGGCAAGGAACATCCGGTCCAACGGCCGGTTTACTATGTCAGTGAGGTGCTCATTGAATCTAAACAAAGATATCCACATTGGCAAAAGCTCGTTTACGGGGTGTTCATGGCAAGCCGGAAGCTCAAACATTACTTTCAGGGTCACCCAATCACTGTGGTTAGCTCTGCTCCCCTAGGAGACATCATTCAAAATAGAGAAGGCACAGGACGAGTTGCCAAGTGGGCTATTGAACTTGGGTCTCATGGTTTGAAGTATATGCCACGTACTGCGATCAAGTCTCAAGCGCTGGTTGACTTCATTAACGACTGGACAGAGTTGCAGATGCCAGAGGAGAAACCAGACAACACGTATTGGACGATTCATTTTGATGGGTCCAGACAGTTGGAAGGCTCGGGGGCTGGAGTTGTTTTAACTTCTGCTCGAGGGGACAAGTTTTGTTATGTGTTGCGATTGATGTTTCCTTGTACTAACAACGCAGCAGAATATGAAGCCTTGCTCCATGTTCTTCGAATGGCTAAAGAGATGAGTCTGAGCCGGGTCCGGTGCCTTGGCGATTCAGATTTGGTGGCTCAACAGGTGTCAGGCAAGTGGGATTCCAAGGATCTTCTCATGGAGGCTTATCGCCGCGAGGTCGACGCTATTGCAGGGCATTTTAAAGGTTATCAAGTGGAACACATTGACCGCAGAAAGAACGAAGCGGCCGATGCCTTAAGCCGGTTGGGATCTCAGCATAAGCCGATACCACCTAACACCTTTTTGGATGTTTTACATAACCCGTCCGTTAAGTTGCCTACAGAGGAAGATTTGGCCGTTCCTGACCCGACGGCACAGTTAGTAGCGGCTATTCATGTTATTCCAGATTGGACAGTACCGTTCCTGGCTTACATGACCCGGGGTGAGTTGCCAGAGGACGAGACCCTGGCCCGACAGATGACCCGACGGTCCAAGTCAATGACGATTTCTGACGGAGAGTTGTACCATCGTAGCGTCATTGGAGCATTTCAGCGTTGTGTTTCTCCTGAACAAGGCCAAGAAATACTTTGTGAGATCCATGAAGGGGATTGTGGTCATCACGCCGGGTCAAAGTCTCTTGTGGCCAAAGCTTTTCGTCATGGTTTTTACTGGTTAACGGCTCACGCTGATGCAGAGGATCTAGTCAGTAGGTGTGATGGATGTAAAAAATTTGCACGACGAGCGCATGTGCCGGCTCAAGAGTTGCGGATGATTCCAATCACTCGGCCGTTTGCAGCTTGGGGTCTTGACATGGTCGGACCTTTCAAAAGGTCCAAGGATAAAAAGACACATCTTTTAGTGGCAGTTGACAAATTCACAAAATGGTTTGAGGCAGAGCCAGTGAGTAAGTGTGATGCAACCATGGCGGTTCAGTTCATGAAAAAGGTGATTTTTCGCTTTGGTTTTCCACACAGCATTATCACTGCAATGGCACTAATTTGTCCCAAGGTGCTATGGAGGAGTTTTGTCAACGTGAGCATATCCGGCTTGATGTTTCTTCCGTAGCTCACCCTCAATCTAATGGTCACGCTGAGAGAGCAAATCAGGAAATCTTAAAAGGTCTCAAGCCCCAGCTTATGGTTCCCTTACAAAGGACGCCAGGTTGTTGGGTAGTGGAATTACCCTCGATGCTCTGGAGTATCAACACCACTCCTAACAGGTCTACAGGTTATACCCCTTTCTTCATGGTTTATGGAGCGCAAGCGGTGCTGCCTAGTGACATCCATCATGACTCGCCTCGCGTGGCGTCTTACGTTCAAGCTAATAATGAACAAGCCCGACAGGATGCACTTGACTTGTTAGATGAGGAGAGATACTTGGCGGCGGCTCGATCAACAATTTATCAACAGGACCTGCGTCATTATCACAGCCGCCGGGTTAAGTCCAGGACCTTTCAAGAAGGTGACCTGGTGCTCCGGCTCATTCAGGATCTGTCGGATCCACACAAAATATCCCCGCCTTGGGAAGGAACCTTTGTGGTCAGCAAGAATTTAAACAACGGGTCATATTACCTCATTGACGTTGGAGAGCACAAAGACTCACGTAAGTCGGAGGAGGAGACCCGCCGTCCGTGGAATATTGCTCAACTTTGGCCATACTACACCTGAGCTACCGGCTCTCGTCATGTACATACTTTGACATTGTATATATTATGATAAGTAATAAAGCAGGACCTCTGTCTTTTTCCTCTTCAAAGATCATATATATTTACTATTTTCATTATTTAAATGACTATTAAGGAGCTGATCATATCTGAATCTAGCTTAACCTTTCTGGTCCGGCTTATGATGGTATTCGAATCTAGCTGTAAATCTCATGATCATTTGGGGGCTTCCTGTTCAAACATAGGTCATATTCGAACCAAAGAGAACATAGCTGTCGCAACCCTCTTGATCGGCTCAAAGCCAAACTCACTAGGGGGCTTCTTGATCGTATCCGAATCATAGCTTAACCCATTTTGGGTCCGACTTGGATCGTATTCAAATCAGGGTCGTTAAAAACCTCTCCAGGTCATTTGGGGGCTTCTTGTTCAAACATAGGTCATATTCGAACCAAAGAGAACATAGCTGTCGGTACCCTCTTGATCGGCGCAACGCCAAAGCCACTGGGGGCTATATGATCTTATTCGAATCTTAGCTTAACCCCTTTGGTCCGGTTTACTAATTGTATTCGAATCAGAAACCCCCACATTTATGTTGTTTGAAATCTATTATTTTGTGTTACTGGTTTTTATTGTCTCAAGTTTAAACTATCCGTATGGTTTTTATTTAACCCGGCTTGACTATTTGACAATAAGCTGCCAAAGCATGATAGTCATCAGGTATATGGAAGAATTGATTTCTCAAAAAAGATTGTATCATGAAAACCGGCAGTCGAAACATAGGTATGACAGTGTTGTTCACGAATAGGTTTTTCAGCCTTGTTTATCTTTTCCAATATGACAATTTCATAAAGACATATACCGGGTGTTTTTGACCTGCCCGGTGTTAAACTGCCAGGCCAGCTTTTTCACTTTTTGCAGGAGCAAAGTTAAAACATTGCAGATGTAATCAAAGATGTGCTGGCAAAGAGTAGTATGCAACATTTTGTGTGTGATGGCATAAGCAACACATACAGTTTCAAGCTAAATCTATTACAAGGCTTTAAGAGCCCACAAGATGGTTATGACTCTCCCCTCACCGATTCACCTCCTTCTACTGATTGGAAGCTGGGATTGGACCAGTCAAAGCCATTCAGGGCAATGAACTTTGCTTCATCATCAATCAGGCCGGCCGGATCTGCTTCCGGAGCAAAAGTATGTTGACGAACCGGCGGGATAAGATCTGTCACCTTATAAGAGGGAGTCGCCATCTTCTTATTCTCCATATCAAAACCCGGCTGATATTTATCGATGTTGGTCTCATCTCCAAGAATGGTAGCTTGAGGTCGAACTCCCCTCACGCAGGCAATGAAGTCATCTTGCTCAAATAGAGTCCCGTCTTCCTTCACGGTAGGGTACCCCTTAGCTACATCCGTCGGGTCTAGATCTGGCACCCAGGCTTTGGAGCGGCTCAGGGCAGTCAAGGCTCCGACTTTGGCACAGGATCGTTTGACCTCTTGAAACCTGGCGAGTAAGATTGACAACTTCTTCAAGACATCGCTCAACCGATTGGGTCCTTGGTTGGCAGGGGAGATGGTGGCAACTGCTCGTTGAGCGCCAGTATACAATTGCTCAACCAAGGTATAAACCGCCTTCAATTTGGTCACACTGTCTTGGCTCAGATTTTTGCTTCGTGGACCTGCGAGTGTTTTTAAACAAAGGCTCAGCAGGCGGCTTATATTCCGGGTCAAAAGAAGGTATAAGTGATTAATACAGATGACTTACCAAAGATGGCGGAGACCATTTGAGACACTCGGTTCTTTAAGCCGGTGAGCTCAGTGGTAACCTCCTCAAGAGCCATTTCAGCTGTTTCAGCACGTTGTATTAGCAGCGTCTTTTCTTTGGCCCAGGATTTCTTCTTTGCAATCAAGTTGGTCTTCAATTTTTCTGTCTCAGAAAGACTCAATTGGAGTTTAGAGTCAGCAATCTTGATTTCTGCCTCTTGATCTGTCAGCCGGGTCTTTGCATCAGTTAATTGGGAGCTCAATTCAGATAGGGCGTTCTACAAAACATACACAGGTGTGTCAAGGATTAAACTAAAAGTTATAAGGGTTCAAGTCTCAAGTACTATGCACCATAATACCACTTGACACTTGGGGGCTAATGTCTGCCAAAGCAATTTTTTATGACTCTTATATGTTTCAAGGCCCAAGTGCTTTACAAAGTAACAACATTTGGCACTCAGGGGCTAATGCATGATATTCAGAAAGTTTCTCAAGAATAAGCTGGATTGCAATACTTATTGGGACTAGTAAAAGACAGTTATGAAGTTAAGTACCGATTCATTTATGATAAATTGAGCCAGCCCTTGGGGACTACAGGTGAAGTTTACAATACTTTGTTGGACTTTCGAAAAGCTTAGAGAGAAAGTATCAACCTATATCATAAAGTCTACAGATCATTCAGGTTCATCATCTGAAGACTTGGGGGCTGGCAGAGTATAAGTGAACCGGAGAACATACCTCATATTTTAGCTGCAATTGCTTGACCATCTCAATTTCCGACTCACGGCTGGAATGAACATGACTGAGATAGCCGGACAGTATGTCACTAGCATTCAGATGAGTGTAGTGAGAGATATCAAAACACACTTTCTGCTTCTCCAAGGCTTCTTGTTTAGCAGTGTGCCGGGCTAACACAGTGGGGGTCCCCGGTTCAACAAATCGGCTACCAGTAATCAACACATCAGTATCAGAAGTTGTTGGCGGGTTAGCTGAACTAGATGGTTCAGTGATAGCCGGATTAAGGGTGATCTCATCGGCTGACAACTCAGGAGGATCCAATTGAGTATGAACAGTCGGGTCTTCATGTGCTTCAGTTTCAGAGGGAGGAGTTGGCATGGCCGGCTCAGGTGCAGGAACCTTTGGGTCTTCTGACGGCTTAATCACCTTGGCCTTCTTGGATTTGGCTTGGCCGCTAAGAATAGTTTTATGAGATAGTTAGTGTAAGAATGCAGTTTTTAAAGTTACAGAGGAAAACTGATTTTTCCTTACCCAGGAGCAGTTTTGAAAGCCGGAAACTAAGCCTGCGATGAGTCGCCAGAAGAGCGAGAAACCTCCCGTAAAAGGTAAAATAAAGTCAGTGAGGCAAGGGAATAGATTCATTAATGAAAGCAACAGATGAAGATGAAAGAAACCTCATTCTGGCGCTTTCGAGGAGTTTGTTGTAAAATGGAAGGCGGTTCATCATCATCATTATTCCGGGCCTGATGGCGGCTCTCATGTTGCTGCTTTTTCAAAAGAAAATGAGGGTCCAAATAAGCCAAAGGATGCGAAAAAACTTACTTTCCGGGTTACCAGTCGAAGTTTCTGTCTTGGCAAATGGGCTGAGTCAGAGGAAATAGTTACCTCTTCTTCTACGGCCTGGCTGGCCCCCGTGTCGTCCTGGCAATAGTCAGTGTCAATAAGGTTATTTTAAAACTGGCCAAGGGAGTCAAGGGCTACCTCCGACTCAATATCATCTTCAAGCTTTACCAGGTCCGAAGCAGTGCTCCTTTTCTTCTTGGACCTCTGGGTCGTCTTCCTAGCGGCTATGGCGGCGACTCTAACCTTCTTGGCAGCTTCATGGTCATACTTGGCTTTCCAGAAGTTGGATTTGTCCTGTAAACAATAAACATGATAAAAGGTCATGCAAGTATTTAAAACTACCGAGGAAAACACAGAAAGAGAAAGAGGTCAGGGGTTTCTCACCTCTGGTGCCGGGTTAAGTTTACAGAAGGGGTTTAACCCAACCTTACTGCAGTCCTCATACTTGCCGTTCACAAGGATGGTTGACATTAAAACAATGTCTTCTTCAATCAGCTGTACAAAGTTGTGACGCAGAGAGTCATCTGGGCCTCCGCCATATTCATACATCAATTTGGATCAGCGGCTTAGAGGAATGACCCGCCAGGAGATCCAGCAACAGATCAAGTCAACTCCGGTTAAGCCATTCCCCAGTAAGGCATTGATCCTTTTAATAGATGGAATAAGCTTCTTGCATTCAGCAGCAGTAAGCTTATCAGGGAGCACAAACTTGGAATCCAGACGCTCCGCGCGATAACCCGACAATGGTTTTTCGTTGGCTAGAGATGTATCTTGGCAATAGAACCAGGTCTGATCCCAATCTTTGGGATGACTCGGTAAGACTATTAAGGGAAAGACGATGCCCTGTCGGTGCTGAATTGAGATTCCACCAAGTTCCAAGCTAGGGCCATTGGTACACTCATTCTGGCGGTTCAGATAAAAGTACTCTCTGAAGAGTTCCACGGTCGGCTCTTCTTGAAGATACACCTCACAGAGAACTTGAAAATTGCAGATGTTGGATATGGAATTGGGTCCAAGATCTTGAGGGTGAAGTTTGAAAAAAATGAAGAACGTCTCTGAAGAACTTTGAGCCGGGTGGTGAAAAACCCCGATTCATGTGGTCAGTGAAGACAATAACTTCAACGTCTTTGGGATTAGGCCGTTCCTCGTCCGGGTCAGGTGCATGATAAGACATAACATTTTTCCCTCGCAAAAATCCTATGGTGAAAAATTCCTTCAAGGTATCTTCAGTGACTGTGGAAGGGACCCAGTTGCATACAGTCAGTGCTTTTGACGGCATGATGATCAAAGGACAAACTGAAAAGATAGTAACGTGCTGGTTCAATTCAATGGTGAAATTAAAAGTTAAATGATGATGGTGCAAATAAGTAATGGCGGCTTAAGTAAAGGCTAATGTCATATAAGGGAAAAGTAAGCCGGTGAAATAAGCCGCCATGACGCAGAGACAACTGAAGGAAACCAGAAATAGAATTGGCTAAGTGTTGAGACAAACAGATTTCCCAAAGCTATCACTAGCATTCTGGATCAAAATGGGTCCGAAAAGAAAAATAAATCTAGACCTAAAGAATGAGGGCGGAGAAGTTCATCAGCTCTAAGAAGGTATTTGTGCAAAGGAAAAGGATCTACTAACATCTAAAATGGGCGTAAAACCACTACCGCATAAGTTCTACTTTCCTTCTAGATCAAAAGAGGGTACGGAGAAGAAACTGCAAGGAGGTATGTGATGAACGGCGAAGAACATCGATGAACTCGTAACCCTAAACAGATCTAAAGGCGCGGAAAGGTAGGAACTTACGAATGCAGAGCTTCTACGAAGGGTTGCCGCGGTTCTCGGGACGAGCTCAGGGTGATGCAGTGGCCGACGTTGAGAGGCAGCGACGAGCACTATGGTGACGGCGGAGCTCGAGAGGCAGAGAGGTAGCGAGAAGATGAGGAAGAAGAAGAAAGGGGAAAGACTAGCCAAGCCTATTTCTAAATGGATAGGTGAACAGGCAGACGTGAAAATTGAGGAAGACCAAAACAATGATTATCCAGCTAAACAGACGCCTCGATTCTCGGAAGACATTAAAAAGATAAAGATCCATTGAAGATGACGTCATAGCAGATTTTTGTGTTTTCAGAAGATGACGTCATGGCGGGTTACATAATTTTTACAGAGAGAGGAAGATGGATTTCGTCTAAGTATTGAAGATTGACAAAGAACAAAGTTCAAGTCAACCTGGGGCCTAATGTTGGGGATATAGCTACCAGGTATGACCCGCCCAGGAGGGGCCGTGTCAACCCCAATGGTGGGTTACAAAAGAAGCCTAGTAATATTCAAGGTGATAGTTTATTAAGACTTGTAGAAGGCCTAAGCCCAGAGGCGGCTTAAGGCCCAATATTGTAAACTGCCGTATGTAAAGAAAGACTTGTAAAGAAAGGCATATAAAAGAAGTCACCGAGCCGGACACATTTTATGAGCCGACCGGGACTCTGTAGGCCGCCAGGCATCAACCCATGTATATAAGGGGACGGCCCGACGGCGGCTTAGGACAAGAAAACAAGAGATCGATCCAAGCTAGCAGATTGGCTCCTTGGTCATCGAAACCTAGCAATACAACATCAACTGGACTAGGCCTTACCTTCATCGTAAGGGGCCGAACCAGTATAAACCTCTCATGTCCTTTGTCCCGATTAACCCCTTTAAGCTTCCTAGTTGCGATGGCCCTACGACTAAGTCCTTTCGCTAGGACATCTGCCATGACAATTCCACAATAGGATGGATAAGACAATTCCTGAGCTCTTCGCAATGCTAAAAGTTGTGGAGGTAGAAATCAAGAAGGAGCATCAAGTGTTGATGGTCAACAAGACCACCAGTTTCAAGAGAAAGGGTAAAGGGAAGAAGAAAGGGAACTTCAAGAAGAACGGCAAACAAGTTTCTGCTCAAGAGAAGAAAACCCAAGTCTGGACCTAAGCCTGAGACTGAGTGCTTCTACTGCAAAGGGATTGGTCACTAGAAGCGGAACTGCCCCAAGTATTTGGTGGATAAGAAGGATGGCAAGGTGAACAAAGGTATATGTGATATACATGTTATTGATGTGTACCTTACTAAAGCCCATAGTAGTACCTGGGTATTTGATACTGGTTCTGTTGCTAATATTTGCAACTCTAAACAGGGACTATGGATTAAGCAAAGATTTGCTAAGGACGAGGTGACGATGCGCGTGGGAAATGGTCCCAAAGTCGATGTGATCGCCGTCGGCACGCTACCTCTACATCTACCCTCGGGATTAGTTTTAGACCTAAATAATTGTTATTTGGTTCCAGCGTTGAGCATGAACATTATATCTGGATCTTGTTTGATGCGAGACGGTTATTCATTTAAATCAGAGAATAATGGTTGTTCTATTTATATGAGTAATATCTTTTATGGTCATGCACCCTTGAAGAGTGGTCTATTTTTAATGAATCTCTATAGTAGTGATACACATATTCATAATGTTGAAGCCAAACGATGTAGAGTTGATAATGATAGTGCAACTTATTTGTGGCACTGCCGTTTAGGTCATATTGGTGTAAAGCGCATGAAGAAACTCCATTCTGATGGACTTTTGGAATCACTTGATTATGAATCACTTGGTACTTGTGAACCATGCCTCATGGGAAAGATGACTAAAACGCCGTTCTCTGGAACTATGGAGCGAGCAACAGATTTGTTGGAAATCATACATACTAAAGTATGTGCTCCGATGAATATTGAGGCTCGCAGTGGGTATCGTTATTTTCTCACCTTCACAGATGATTTGAGCAGATATGGGTATATCTACTTGACGAAACATAAGTCTGAAACATTTGAAAAGTTCAAAGAATTTCAGAGTGAAGTGGACAATCATCGTAACAAGAAAATCAAATTTCTACGATCTGATCGTGGAGAATAATATTTGAGCTACGACTTTGGTCTTCATTTGAAACAATGCGGAATAGTTTCGCAACTCATGCCACCCAGAACACCACAACGTAATGGTGTGTCCGAACGTCGTAATCGTACTTTACTATTTACGGTGCGATCTATGATGTCTCTTACTGATTTGCCGCTATCGTTTTGGGGTTACGCTTTAGAGACATCTGCATTCACGTTAAATAGGGAACCATCTAAATCTGTTGAAACGATGCCTTATTTCTATAGTTTGGCAAGAAACCAAAGTTGTCGTTTCTTAAAGTTTGGGGCTGCGATGCTTATGTAAAAAAGCTTCAACCTGATAAGCTCGAACCCAAATCGGAGAAATGTGTTTTGATAGGATACCCAAAGGATATTGTTGGGTACACCTTCTATCACAGATCCGAAGTCAGACATTTGTTGCTAAGAATGGATCCTTTCTGGAGAGGGAGTTTTTCTCGAAAGAAGTGAGTGGGAGGAAAGTAGAACTTGATGAGGTAATTGTACTTGCTCCCTTATTGGAAAATAGTCCATCACAGAAACCGGTTCCTGTGACACCTACACCAATTAGTGACGAAGCCAATGATGATGATCATGAAACTTCAGATCAAGTTACTACCGAACCTCGTAGGTCAACCAGAGTAAGATCCGCACCAGAGTGGTACGGTAATCCTGTTCTGGAGGTCATGTTACTTGACCATGACGAACCTATGAACTATGAGGAAGAGATGATGAGCCCAGATTCTGCAAAATGGCTTGAGGCCATGAAATCTGAGATGGGATCCATGTGTGAGAACAAAGTGTGGACTTTGGTTGACTTGCCCGATGATCGGCAAGCCATCGAGAATAAATGGATCTTCAAGAAGAAGACTGACGCTGACGGTAACGTTACTGTCTACAAAGCTTGACTTGTTGCAAAAGGTTTTCGACAAGTTCAAGGAGTTGACTACGATGAGACCTTGTCACCCGTAGCGATGCTTAAGTCCATCCGAATCATGTTAGCCATTGCCGCATTTTATGATTATGAAATTTGGCAAATGGACGTAAAGACTGCATTCCTGAATGGATTTCTAGAAGAAGAGTTGTATATGATGCAACCTGAAGGTTTTATCGATCCAAAGGGTGCTAACTAAGTGTGCAAGCTCTAGCGATCCATTTATGGACTGGTGCAAGCCTCTCGGAGTTGGAATAAATGTTTTGATAGTGTGATCAAAGCATATGGTTTTATACAGACTTTTGGAGAAGCCTGCATTTACAAGAAAGTGAGTGGGAGCTCTGTAGCATTTCTAATATTATATGTGGATGACATATTGTTGATTGGAAATGATATAGAATTTCTGGATAGCATAAAAGGATACTTGAATAAGAGTTTTTCAATGAAAGACCTCGGTGAAGCTGCTTATATACTAGGCATCAAAATCTATAGAGATAGATCAACACTCTTAATTGGACTTTCACAAAGCACATACCTTGATAAAGTTTTGTAGAAGTTCAAAATGGATCAAGCTAAGAAAGGGTTCTTGCCTGTGTTACAAGGTGTGAAGTTGAGTAAGACTCAATGCCCGACCACTGCAGAAGATAGAGAGAAAATGAGAAGTGTTCCCTATGTTTCAGCCATAGGCTCTATCATATATGCAATGCTGTGTACCAGACCTGGTGTGTGCCTTGCTATTAGTTTAGCAGGGAGGTACCAAAGTAATCCAGGAGTGGATCACTGGGCAGCGGTCAAGAACATCCTGAAATACCTGAAAAGGACTAAGGATATGTTTCTTGTTTATGGAGGTGACAAAGAGCTCGTCATAAATGGTTACGTCGATGCAAGCTTTGACACTGATCCGGACGATTCTAAATCACAAACCGGATACATGTTTATATTAAACGGTGGAGCTGTCAGTTGGAGCAGTTCTAAACAAAGCGTCGTGGCGGGATCTACGTGTGAAGCGGAGTACATAGCTGCTTCAGAAGCAGCAAATGAAGGAGTCTGGATGAAGGAGTTCATATCCAATCTAGGTGTCATACCTAGTGCATCGGGTCCAATGAAAATCTTTTGTGACAATACTGGTGCAATTGCCTTGGCAAAGGAATCCAGATTTCACAAGAGAACCAAACACATCAAGAGACGCTTCAATTCCATCCGCGATCAAGTCCAGGTGGGAGACATAGAGATTTGCAAGATACATACGGATCTGAATGTTGCAGACCCGTTGACTAAGCCTCTCTCACGAGCAAAACATGATCAGCACTAAGGCTCCATGGGTGTTAGAATCATTACTGTGTAATCTAGATTATTGACTCTAGTGTAAGTGGGAGACTGAAGGAAATATGCTTTAGAGGCAATAATAAAGTTATTATTTATTTCCTTATTTCTTGATAAATGTTTATTATCCATGCTAGAATTGTATTAACCAGAAACATAATACATGTGTGAATACATAGACAAACAGAGTGTCACTAGGATGCCTCTACTTGACTAGCTCATTGATCAAAGATGGTTATGTTTCCTAACCATAGACATGAGTTTTCATTTGATAAACGGGATCACATCATTAGGAGAATGATGTGATTGACTTGACTCATTCCGTTAGCTTAGCACTTGATCGTTTTAGTTTACTGCTATTGCTTTCTTCATGACTTATACATGTTCCTATGACTATGAAATTATGCAACTCCGGATTACCGGAGGAACACTATGTGTGCTACCAAATATCACAACGTAACTGGGTGATTATAAAGGTGCTCTACAGGTGTCTCGAATGGTACTTGTTGAGTTGGCATAGATCGAGATTAGGATTTGTCACTCCGATTGTCGAAGAGGTATCTCTGGGCCCTCTCGGTAATGCATATCACTATAAGCCTTGCAAGCAATGCAACTAATGAGTTAGTTGTGGGATGATGCATTACAGAAACGAGTAAAGAGACTTTCCGGTAACGAGATTGAACTAGGTATTGAGATACCGACGATCAAATCTCAGGCAAGTAACATACCGATGACAAAGGGAACAACATATATTGTTATGCAGTTTGACCGATAAAGATCTTCGTAGAATATGTAGGAGACAATATGAACATCCAGGTTCCGCTATTGGTTATTGACCAGAGACGTGTCTCGGTCATGTCTACATAGTTCTCGAACCCGTAGGGTCCGCATGCTTAACGTTCGGTGACGATCAGTATTATGAGTTTATGTGATTTGATGAACCGAAGGTAGTTCGGAGTCCCAGATGAGATCGGGGACATGACGACGAGTCTCAAAATGGTCGAGATGTAATGATCGATATATCGGACGACTATATTCGGACATCGGAAAGGTTCCGAGTGATTCGAGTATTTTTCGGAGTACCGGGGATTTACGGGAATACAAGGAAGAAGTATTGGGCCTCATGGGCCAAGTGGTGGAAGAGAGGAGGCAGGGCACGGGCCTCCCCCTAGCCCAAACCGAATTGGACTAGGGGGGCGACCCCCCTTTCCTCCCTCTCCTTCCTTCTCCCTCTCCTCCTTCCTTTCCTCCTCCTAGTAGGAGTAGGAAAGGGGAGTCCTACTCCTGCTAGGAGGAGGACTCCTCCTCCTGGCGTGCCCTGCAAGGGCCGGCCGGCCTCCCCCTTGCTCCTTTATATACGGGGGCAGGGGGCACCCTAGAAGACACAAGTTGATTGTTCCAAGCCGTGTGCGGTGCCCCCCTCCACCATAATCCACCTCGATCATATCGCAGCGATGCTTAGGCGAAGCCCTGCGTCGGTAGCCACATCATCACCATCATCACGCCGTCGTGCTGATGGAACTCTCCTGTGAAGCTCTGCTGGATCGGAGTTTGTGGGACGTCATCAAGCTGAACATGTGCTGAATTCAGAGGTGTCGTGCGTTCGGTACTTGGATTGGTCGGATCGTGAAGATATTCGACTACATCAACCGCGTTGTCATAACGCTTCCGCTTATGGTCTATGAGGGTACGTGGATGATAATCTCCCCTCTCGTTGCTATGCATCACCATGATCTTGCGTGTGCGTAGTATTTTATTGAAATTACTACGTTCCTCAAAACAGGCTTGGGTCTAGCTTTGGGATTCTTCCCGGGAGCGGCAACTTGGTTGCCATTTTTCTTGAAGTTCCCTTTCTTTCTCTTGCCCTTTTTCTTGAAACTAGTGGTCTTGTTAACCATCAACACTTGACGATCTTTCTTGATTTCTACCTCCGCGGCCTTAAGCATTGTGAATAGCTCGGGAATCGTTTTCGTCACCCCTTGCATATTATAGTTCATCACAAAGCCTTTGTAGCTTGGTGGCAGTGATAAACTCCATCAATAACACTATCAATTGGAAGTTCAACTCCCAGCTGAGTCAAGTGGTTGGATACCCAGACATTTTGAGTATGTGTTCACTGACGTTCTCCTCCATCTTGCAGCTATTGAACTTGTTGGAGACTTCATATCTCTCAACTCGGGCATTCGCTTGAAATATTAACTTCAACTCTTGGAACATCTCATATGCTCCATGACGTTCAAAACGTCTTTGAAGTCCCGGTTCTAAGCCATAAAGCATGGCACACTGAACTACTGAGTAGTCATCAGATCGAGCCTGCCAAATGTTCATAACATCTATAGTAGCTCCTACGATAGGTCTGTCACCTAGTGGTGCATCAAGGACATAATTCTTTTGTGCAGCAATGAGGATAATCCTCAAGTTACAGACCCAACCTGTGTAGTTGCTACCATCATATTTCAACTTAGCTTTCTCTAGGAATGCATTAAAATTCAGGGAACAGTAGCACAGGCCATTGATCTACAACATAGATATGCAATACTATTAAGACTAAGTTCAGGATAAATTAAGTCCAATTAATCAAATTAATAATGAACTCCCACTTAAATAAACATCCTTCAAGTTATCTAAGTGATACATGATCCCAATCAACTAACCCATGCCCGATCAGCATGTGAGATGGGGTAGTCATAAATGGTGAACATCTCTATGTTGATCATATCTACTATATGACTCACGTTCGACCTTTCGGTCTCCAGTGCTCCGAGACCATGTCTGTACATGCTAGGATCGTCAAGTTTAACCCATGTATTCTTCATGTGCAAAACTAGCTTACACCCATTGTATGTGAATGTAGAGTCTATCACACCCGATCATCACGAGGTGCTTCGAAATGACGAACTTCGGCAACGGTGCATACTCGGGGAGAACACCTTTATCTTGAAATTTAGTGAAGGGATCATCTTATAATGCTACCACCGTTCTAAGCAAAATAAGATGCATAAAGGACAAACATCACATGCAATAAAAATATGTGACATGATATGTCCATCATCATCTTGTGCTTTTTATCTCCATCTCCAAAGCATCGTCATGATATCCACCGTCACCGGCTCGACACCTTGATCTCCATCATTGCGTCGGGGTTGTCTCGCCAACTATTGCTTCTACAACTATTGCTAACTCATAGCGATAGAGTAAAGCAATTACATGGCATTTGCGTTTCATACAATAATTAAGAGACAACCCTAAGGCTCCTGTCGGTTGTCGATATTACAAAACATGATCATCTCATACAACAACATATATCACATCACGTCTTGACCATATCACATCACGACATGCCCTGCAAAAACAAGTTAGACGTCCTCTACTTTGTTATTGCAAGTTTTACGTGGCCGAGGGAGTCCTGGACTAAAGGGTCCTCGGGTGTTCGGACAATTTGATATGGGCTGGACATATGGGCCGTGAAGATACAAGGCAGAAGACCTTTCCCCGTGTCCGTATGGGACTCACCTTTGCGTGGATGGCAAGCCTAGCGTTCGGATGTATTATTTCCTTTCTCTATAAACCAACTCTGTATAACCCTAGACCCCTCCAGTGTCTATATAAATCGGAGGGTGATGTCGCTTGAAGCTACGTCGGTATTTCCCCAAAGAGGAAGGGATGATGTAGCACAACGGCGGTAGGTATTTCCCTCAGATATGAAACCAAGGTTATTGAACCAGTAGGAGAACCTAGCAACAGAACGTAAAAAACACCTGCACACAAATAACAACTTCTCGCAACCCGACGTGTTAAAGGGGTTGTCAATCCCTTCTGGGGTACGGTGCATCAAGATAGGCAAACGAACATGAGGTTAATTTGTAGTAGATTGATAGATCGAATGCCAAAAAAATAAATAAGAATAAATTGCAGCAAAGTATTTTTGGGTTTCTGGATTAGTAGATCTGAAAATAAAAGCAAAGGAAAATAGCTCGCAAAGGAAAATAATATGAGAAAGAGACCCGGGGGCCATAGGTTTCACTAGCGGCTTCTCTAGAGAAAAATAGCCAAGCGGTGGGTGAACAAATTACTATTGGGAAATTGATAGAACTTCAAATACTCATGACGATATCCAGGCAATGATCATTACATAGGCATCACGTCCAAGATTAGTAGACCGACCCCTGCCTGCATCTACTACTATTACTCCACACATCGACTGCTATCCATCATGCATCTGGTGTATTAAGTTCATGGATAAACGAAGTAATGCAATAAGAACAATGACATGATGTAGACAAGATCTATCTATGTAGAGATAGACCCCATCGCTTTATCCTTAATTAGTAGCAACGATACATACGTGTCGGTTCCCTTTCTATAACTGGGATTAAGCACCGTAAGATCGAACCCACTACAAAGCACCTCTTCCCATTGCAAGATAAATAGATCAAGTTGGCCAAACAAAACCCAAATATCGGAGAAGAAATACGAGTCTATAAGCGATCATGCATAAAAGAGATCAAAGAAACTCAAGCACTTTCATGGATATAAAAAGATAGATCTGATCATAAACTCAAAGTTTATCGATCCCAACAAACACACCGCAAAAAGAGTTACATCATATGGATCTCCAAGAGACCATTGTATTGAGAATCAAGAGAGATAGAGAGAGAGAGAGGAAGCCATCTAGCTACTAACTACGAACCCGAAGGTCTACAAAGAACTACTCACACATCATTGGAGAGGCACCGATGGAGGTGGTGAACCCCATCCGAGATGGTGTCTAGATTGGATCTAGTTGTTCTGTACTCTGCGGCGGCTGGATGAATATTTCGTCGACTCTCCTAGGGCTTTGGAAATATTGGGGTATTCATAGAGCAAAGAGTCGGTCCGGGGGGCACCCGAGGTGGGCACAACCCACCAGGGCATGCCTGGGCCTCCTGGCGCGCCCTGGTGGGTTGTGCCTGCCTCGGGGCACCGCCCAGGCGCAGCCAGGGCCCGTTGTGTTCCTTTTGGCCCATAAAAATTCTCCGTAAAGTTTCATGGCATTTGGACTCCGTTCAATATTGATTTTCTGCGATGTAAAAAACATGGGAAAAACATCAACTGGCACTTGGCACTATGTCAATAGGTTAGTACCAAAAAATGATATAAAATAACTATAAAATGATTATAAAACATCCAAGATTGATAATATAACAGCACAGAACAATAAAAAATTATAGATACATTGGAGATGTATCAGAGGGTTTAGTCCATAGAGGCTAAGACAAATCACATAGGCTAGACATCTAGGGTTTAGCCATTACGATCTCGAGGTAGATAGACTCTTGTAACCCCTATACTCATCAAATACAATCAAGCAGGATGTAGGGTTTTACCTCCATCAAGCGGGCCTGAACCTGGGTAAACATCATGTCACCCTTGTCCCCTGTTTCCTTCGATCCTCAGACGCACAGTTCGGGACCCCCTACCCGAGATCGGCAAGTTTTGACACCGACATTGGTGCTTTCACTGAGAGTTCCACTCTGTCGTCAACAGAAGGATCAATGGCTCATTCGATCACCTGCAATGATGCCGTTCTCCGGGAAGTTTTCCTCCCTGGCCAGATTTTTGTGTTTGGTGGCTTCGTTCTGCGGGCCAACTCAATTGGCACCTCGAATAGATCGACAGCTATGCCCCTAGTCATCAGATCAGTTTCGGTAACCTAAACTATGTCGCTGATATCCGAGGAGATTTGATCTTCGAAGGGTTCGCGGCCCCGATCACCACTCTGGACTTAGATCCGGAGCAAATTGCCGGCTCCGAAGATGGGGTTGGAAGCCCGCCGGACTCTTGGCTATGAAACTCGCAATCGGGGATCCGGAGGTGACTTTGTCTTCGGCCAGCCCTGAGCCAGGCTAGCCCCCCGTTATGGAAAGGCCGGACTCACCCCCGGGCTCTAGCTCCGAACTGTCGAAGCCCACGCTCAGCAAGCATGGCCAAGAGGCCTTTGCCCTAACCAGCCCCGCAGACTCTCGTTTCCCCGTCCAACCCTCACTCTTAAACGAGGCTCTAGACTTGATGCGGTTCCTCGCCATCACAGAGGAATCACCTCCGAACTATGCCAGCCTGGACTAGGGGCTGAAAACAAGAAATTTTACGTCCCACCCACCACCCACTTCATATCCACCATCGAGGACTTAACCGATATGCTGGATTACACCTCCGAAGACATCAACGGTTTGGACGACGATGCCGGAGACGCACAAGGCAAAGAGCCGCCGTTTACCGGACATTGGACGACCACCTCCACATACGACGTGTACATGGTGGACACACCCAATGAGGATGACAGTGCAGACAAGAAAGATCCAGTGGAGGACAAACCTGATGAGGCACCGCCGAAGCGTCGACGCCAGCGACGCCGCTCAAAATCGCGTCGGGGAAAAGACAATAATACCGACACTAGAGACGATAACACTCCGGAGGATGCCGAAGACCCCGAAGCCCCCGTCGAGCCCACATCCGAACATGATGATGTGGAGGAGGGGCAAGTTAACCCCGACGATCCGGTCAGGAACGAGGGTTCGGAAGATAGTAACTATCTACCACTCTCCGAGGATGATGTCAGCCTCGGCAACGAAGATTTCATCATGCCAGAGGAACCCCTCGACCAGGAGCACTTTAAGAGCCAACTAATCGCCACTGCAGGAAGCCTAAAAAAGTAGCAGCAGCGGCTCCAAGCTGAACAGGTTACACTCAGTGACAGATGGACCTAGGTCCTAGCTGCCAAAGAATATGGACTTCAACGCCCAACAAAAAGCTATCCAAAGCGTCGGCTACTGCCACAATTCGATGATGAGGCCGTCAAGACAATCCTATCGAAACACGACCGCGCTGATGAACCAGATCAGCCACCATGCGGGCGAGACAAAGTGGCCACCCACGCCGAACACCAACCCGCACCACCTCACCATAAGGGCAGAGAGATAGCGGCTCCAGGATACACCTACGACCTATGACAGGACTTGTACAATAGAGCAGGCCAAGACAAATCAATCCATGGATCAAGGGGGCGTGCCCCAACACGAGAAGACGACCATCAGACCTAGCGCGACAGGCACAACCTCACCGGGGCCGAAAACCGCATACAGACTTCATCTGAATCGCGTCGTGACGTCGCCCGATACAGAGGCGCTGCACACCCCTTATGCTTCATCGATGAGGTCATGGAGCACCAGTTCCCAGAAGGGTTTAAACCCGTGAACATTGAATCATACGATGGAACGACAGATCCCGAAGTATGGATCAAAGATTTTCTTCTCCACATCTGTAACACCCCGGATGTAACTTTCCCAATTTGTACTCCAACTCTTGACGTTTCCGGCGTTAAGTTATTTTATTTTCTCGAGTTTGGGTCTTTGTCTCCGTGTGTTGTTATCGTTGTCATGCATCTCATATCATGTCTTCGTGTGCATTGCATTTGCATACGTGTTCGTCTCATGCATTCGAGCATTTTCCCCGTTGTCCGTTTTGCATTCCGACGCTTCGTTCTCCTCCGGTGGTCATTTCTAGCTTTCTTTTGTGTGTGGGGATTAAACATTTCCGGATTGGACCGAGACTTTCCAAGCGGCCTTGGTTTACTACCGGTAGACCGCCTGTCAAGTTTCGTATCATTTGGACTTCGTTTGATGCTCCAACGGTTAACCGAGGGACCGAAAAGGCCTCGTGTGTGTTGCAGCCCAACACCCTTCCAATTTGGCCCAAAACCCACCTAAACCTGCTCCATCATCTAGAGCGTTCGATCACCATTGCGTGGCCGAAAACCGCACCTCATTTGGACTCTCCTAGCTCCCTCTATGCCTATTTAAAGAACCCCCATTCCAAATCTCGGATCCCCTCCCCGAAACCCTAGTCTCCGTCGTCTCCACGCGCCGCCGAACAATTTCCCGCGGGCTGGACACGTCCGGACCGACCCCGCCGCCGCCACATGTCGCCTCCTCACTGGTCCGCGCCGCCGCCCCACTTCGTCGCTGCCGCCAGCCAGGGAGGCCCAGATCGGGCCCCCGAGGCCCATCCGCCGCCCCGCCCCTCCCTGCTCCCCGCCGCCGCATCGCCGCCTCCCTCGCCAACGCCGGCGACCGGAGCTCCCCTCCGCCCGCTCCGGCCACCGCGGTCGTCGCCGCCCCGCCGCGCAGTCGTCGCCGCCCCGCCGCTCCTCGAAGCCCGCCGCCGCCGCCGGCAGCACCGGCCGGGGAGAGCCCGGCCTCGCCTCCCTTTCTTCTCCCCGCCGACGAGCCGACCTCGCCGGAGCTACAGTCCTCGCCGGAGCCACCTCGGTTCGCGTGCCACCAAAACCCTAGATCTGGTGGTGTTTTTTTTCTAAGTCCCCGGAATTTTCTAGTCCAAGTGCTCTTGTTCATAGCCTCGTAAGTTTGCATCCGTAGCTCCGATTCATGCATATAGCATATCAAAATGTTCATCTCAGAGAGTACATCATTTCATTCCATTGCATCATTTTCATTTGAGTTAATCTTGATGCCCGAAATGTTGTTAGAAGAGGGCTACTTGAGATAATTGTCAGATCTGTTACTCCATTTAGACATTTGTCATTTTTGCCATGATTATTGTGTGCATGATATGCCCTGATGCTCTACATATATTTTGTTAAGGGTTTTGTAATCTTTCCAGAGGTGCAACCCATGTATTTTTGTGATGTGTGTGGTGACTAGTGCAAGCTCGCAAAGTGGTGCACTTGGTAATTCTGTTTTCAGGGACTTAGCATTTCCACTAAGTCCTTGAGCTGTTTAGTTCATGCTGTCATATGTTCATGTTGTTTCCTAGTGATCCGTGCCTTGTTTGAGGATCATCATTAAGGATGTTTTGTTAATCTTGTAGTGCTCTATCCATCCATGTCTTTGTTTGCAATTATGGAGCACCCTAGCTTGAGTCAATCGAGCTCTACTTTTGCTACTTTGTGAATCTGGGCAGATTGTCAACTTGTTTGCAATTTTGCCGATGATGTTGTAGTTGATCCGTGCATGCTATGCTATTGTTCTTGACATGTCTAGCTTGCATTTTGTGTATTCTTGATGGATTTATGCCTAGCTTTTCATGACTTGCACCATAGTGAGTGCATCGAGCTCGTTAACATGCCTACTTGAGTTATGTTTCAGCATGTGCCAGTTTTCACTAAGTCTGAAAACTGATTATGTTTTTGCCATGTTCACATGCTTGCAATTGTATTTTGTGATCCCTTTTGACTCAAGGTCACTAAGGGACTTTTGTTAAGCTCTTTGAGTAGCTCCATGCCATGCTTTACTTTGTCATGTTCAGGTCCTGTAGCATGTAGTTTTGTTGCTCTAAAGAGTGCTACCTGATCTGAAATTCCAGACAAGTGTTAATTTCACAAAGTCTGAGATCTGTTTACCATTTGCATTTTTGCCATGCTTGTTTGAACCTGTTAATGGATGAATTGGCCGTAGCTCAGTGCTAGACTTTTGTTAAGCATCTTGAATGCATCCCTGCCATGTATTTTGTTGTCATGTTTGGGTGCTGTACCATGTTCATCTCATTGCATTTAGATGGCTACTTGCTGTAAATCGTAGACCGGTGTCATTTTTGAATCGCTTGCCATTTCCCAAACCATAACTCCGATTCCGGCGTTCTTTATATCGTTTTCAAGCGATTTCATCTCATCTTTCCAGTGGCACACTTGGATTTCCATGTTGAGGCCAGGTTCATGCATCCCTCGTCAAATCTTGCATATGCATCCCGCATCGCATCCCGCATAGCATATCATCATTGCATCATATTGTTTGATCCTTGCACGTGGTTGATTGTGTCCTTGTTGCTTGTTTGTCTTGTTAGGGTAGAGTTGGGAGACGAGTTCGCTAACGAGGAGCCCGTTGAGTTTGCTTTCGAGGATCCAGTCAACTCTGACAGCTTTGCAGGCAAGATGATCATACCCTCGAAATCACTACTATCTTTGCTATGCTAGATTGCTCGCTCTTTTGCTATGCCAATGCTACGATGCCTACCACTTGCTTTCAAGCCTCCCAAATTGCCATGTCAAACCTATAACCCACCATGTCCTAGCAAACCGTTGATTGGCTATGTTACCGCTTTGCTCAGCCCCTCTTATAGCGTTGCTAGTTGCAGGTGAAGATTGGAGACCGTTCCTTGTTGAAACATTTATTTACTTGTTGGGATATCATTATATTGCCATGTTATCTTAATGCATCTATATACTTGGTGAAGGGTGGAAGGCTCGGCCTCTCGCCTAGTGTTTTTTTCCACTCTTGCCGCCCTAGTTTCCGTCATATCGGTGTTATGTTCCCGGATTTTGCGTTCCTTACGCGGTTGGGTTATAATGGGAACCCCTTGATAGTTCACCTTGATTAAAGCTTTTCCAGCAATGCCCAACCTTGGTTTTACCATTTTCCACCTAGCCTCTTTTCCCCTGGGTTTCCGGAGCCCGAGGGTCATCTTATTTAAACCCCCCCGGGCCAGTGCTCCTCTGAGTGTTGGTCCACCTGTCAGCTGCCGGTGGCCACCAGGGGCAACTCTGGGCTGGCCTACCCGTACCTAAGACAATCTGAGTGTGCCCTGAGAAAGAGATATGTGCAGCTCCTATCGGGATTTGTCGGCACATTCGGGCGGTGTTGCTGGTCTTGTTTTAACCTGTCGAAGTGTCTTGAAGAACCGAGGTACCGAGTCTGATCGGAACATCTCGGGAGGAGGTCTATTCCTTCGTTGACCGTGAGAGCTTGTCATGGGCTAAGTTGGGACTCCCCTGCAGGGATTTGAACTTTCGAAAGCCGTGCCCGTGGTTATGGGCATATGGGAATTTGTTAATGTCCGGTTGTAGATAACTTGAACCTTAATTTAATTAAAATGAATCAACCGTGTGAGTTACCGTGATGGCCTCTTCTCGGTGGAGTCCGGGAAGTGGACACAGTGTTGGAGTAATGCTTGCGCAGGTTGCTCTCTAGTTTCTCGCTCGCGCTTTGCCTCCTCTTCTCGCTCTCTTTTGCGAATAGGTTTGCCACCTTATATGCTAGTCGCTTGCTGCAGCTCCACATATTTTACCTTGCCTTACCTATAAGCTTAAATAGTCTTGATCGCGAGGGTGCGAGATTGCTGAGTCCCTGTGGCTCACAGATTACTATTACACCAGATGCAGGGCCTGATGATTCCGCTCCAGGTGACGTGCTCGAGCTCAAGTGGGAGTTCGACGAGGACTCTCAACGTTACTATGTTTCCTTTCCTGATGAATAGTAGTGGTGCCCTGTTGGGGGTGATCGGGACCGTGTCGCTTGTTGGGTTGTCTTTTATTTTGGCGCCGTAGTCGGGCCATGAGTGTTTGGATGATGTAATGTTATTTATGTACTTGATTGACATGGCGAGTGTAAGCCAACTATGTTATCTCCCCTTTTATTAATTATATTACATGGGATGTTTGTGAAGATTGCCTAACTTGCGACATATGCCTTCAATGCGATTATGCCTCTAAGTCGTGCCTCGACACGTGGGAGATATAGTCGCATCGAGGGTGTTACAACATCCACATGGCTCGCGGTGACGATCTCCATGCCATCAAGTACCTCCCCCTAAAACTCAAGGGACCAGCACGACACTTGTTAAACAGCCTCCCAAAAAACTCTACTGGTAGCTGGGAAGATTTGGAAGATGCCTTTAGAGAAAATTTCCAAGGTACCTATGTTCGGCCTCCAGACGCCGATGACCTTAGTCACATAGTCCAACAACCTGGAGAGTCAGCCCGGAAGCTTTGGACCAGGTTCTTAATTAAAAAGAACCAAATTGTCGATTGTCTGGACGTCGAAGCCCTCGCGGCCTTTAAGCACAACGTCCGCGACGAGTGGCTCGTCCGACACCTCGGCCACGAAAAACTGAAGTCCATGGAAGCTCTCAGCACACTTATGACCCGCTTTTGCAAGGGAGAAGATAGCTGGCTAGCTCGTAGAAGCAACAGCATTAGTGACCTCGGCACATCCGAAGCCCGAGATGGCAACGGCAGGCTGATACGTCTCCAACGTATCTATAACTTTTGATTTCGCCATGCTATTATATTATCTGTTTTGGATGTTAATGGGATTTATTTTACACTTTTATATCATTTTTGGGACTAACCTACTAACTGGAGGCCCAGCCCAAATTGCTGTTTTTTGCCTTTTCTAGTGTTTCGCAGAAAAGGAATATCAAACGGAGTCCAAACGGAATGAAACCTTCGGGAATGTGATTTTCTCAACAAACGTGATCTAGGAGACTTGGATTGAGCGTCAAGAAACAATCGAGGAGGCCACGAGGCAGGGGGCGCGCCTACCCCCCTAGGCGCGCCCTCCACCCTCATGGGCCCCTCGTTGCTCCACCGACGTTCTTCTTCCTCCTATATATATCCACGTACCCCCCAAACATCCAGGAGCACCACGGAAACCTAATTCCACCACCGCAACCTTCTGTACCCGAGAGATCCCATCTTGGGGCCTTTTTCGGAGCTCCGCCGGAGGGGGCATTGATCACGGAGGGCCTCTACATCAATTCCATGGCCTCTCCGGTGATCTATGAGTAGTTTACTTCAGACCTTCGGGTCCATAGTTATTAGCTAGATGGCTTCTTCTCTCTCTTTGGATCTCAATACAAAGTTCTCCTCGATTTTCTTGGAGATCTATTCGATATAATCTTCTTTTCGGTGTGTTTATCGAGATCCGATGAATTGTGGGTTTGCGATCAAGTTTATCTATGAACAATATTTGAATCTCCTCTGAATTCTTTTTTGTATGATTGGTTTATCTTTGCAAGTCTCTTTGAATTATCAGTTTGGTTTGGCCTACTAGATTGATCTTTCTTGCAATTGGAGAAGTGCTTAGCCTTGGGTTCAATCTTGCGGTGTCCTTTCCCTGTGACAGCAGGGGCAGCAAGGCACATATTGTATTGTTGCCATCGAGGATAAAAAGATGGGGTTTATATCATATTGGATGAGTTTATCCCTCTACATCATGTCATCTTACTTAAAGCATTACTCTGTTCTTATGAACTTAATACTCTAGATGCATGCTGGATAGCGGTTGATGTGTGGAGTAATAGTAGTAGATGCAGAATTGTTTCAGTCTACTTGTCGTGGATGTGATGCCTATATACATGGTCATACCTAGATATTCTCATAACTATGCTCAATTCTATCAATTGCTCGACAATAATTCGTTTACCCACCATAATACTTATGCTCTTGAGAGAAGCCACTAGTGAAACCTACGGCTCCTGGGTCTATCTTCCATCATATTAATCTTCCAATACTTAGTTATTTCTATTGCCGTTTATTTTTCTTTGCATCTTTATATCTCTTTATCATAAAAATAAAAAAATATTATCTTATCATATCTATCAGATCTCACTCTCATAAGTGACCGTGAAGGGATTGATGACCCCTTTATCGCGTTGGTTGCGAGGTTCTTATTTGTTTGTGTAGGTGCGTGGGACTCGAGCGTGATCTCCTACTGGATTGATACCTTGGTTCTCAAAAACTGAGGGAAATACTTACGCTACTTTACTACATCACCCTTTCCTCTTAAAGGGAAAACCAACGCAGTGCTCAAGAGGTAGCAAGAAGGATTTCTGGCGTCGTTACCGGGGAGATTCGCGCCAAGTCAAGTCAAGATTTGACTCCCGACAATGAGCCATTTCTGGCGCCGTTGTCGGAGAGTCTACGCACAAGTCAAGACATACCAAGTACCCATCACAAACTCTTATCCCCCGCATTACATTATTTGCCATTTGTCTCTCATTTTCCTCTCCCCCACTTCACCCTTGCCGTTTTATTTGCCCTCTCTTTTCCGTTTGCCGCTTTCTTGCTTGCCTTGTCGTTATGGCTAGTCCATTATCTGCCCCTTTGTCTACCGAGTTTGAAGTTCTTCACTTCAAACAAAGGCAAGGAGAAAATTTAAAAGATGCGTGGTTTAGGATGATGGAATCTTATCGTAATTGCACCCTAGAGGTGAATTTTAGAATTTTGCTTTGCAATTTTTAAGTTGTATTAAATATGTCCCATAGACAACTCTTGGATTGCGTTGCCAAAGGAAATTTTATTGAAAGTATTTCTCATGAAATTTTAGAGGGAATAGTGGGAACACTACCTCCACAAAAGGGGCCACATAATATCCAAGAAGACACAAGTTTTTGAGAATATTTGCAACGTAACGAAAATTTTACAAAAATCTCTTAAACCTCTCAAGAGTGTTAGCGGAAATCTCCACCGCATGAATATGTTAATTACCCTTTGCAATAAGCGGTTTGATTCTTTAGATCTAAAAATTTCCGAATATGAAGGGAAGCGTAAGGAACCTCCCGGATTCGAGCATGACTCCGCTATGAAAATTAAACTCAAAGATGGCAATACCTAGATCTATCCTTGCTTTTATGCCTAGCTAGGGGCGTTAAATGATAGCGCTTGTTGGGAGGCAACCCAATTTTATTTTTATTCCTTGCTTTTTGCTCCTGTTTAGTAATAGATAATTTATCTAGCCTCTGTTTTGGTTGTGTTTTTTGTGTTTAATTAGTGTTTGTGCCAAGTAGAACCGTTGGGAAGACTTGGGGAAAGTCTTTTTGATCTTGCTGTAAAAAACAGAAAATTTAGTGCTCACGAGAATTGCTGCCATTTTTATTTGGAAAGTGATATTTAGTTAATTATTTTTTAAGATGATTAATAGATCAATTACTCACGTCCAGAAATTTATTTTAGAATTTTTGGGGTTCGAGAAGTGGTCGAAACCTACAGATTACTACAGACTGTTCTGTTTTTGACAGATTCTGTTTTTCTTGTGTTGTTTGCTTATTTTGATGAATCTATGGCTAGTAAAAGAGTTTATAAACCATAGAGAAGTTGGAATACAGTAGGTTTAACACCAATACAAATAAAGAATGAGTTCATTACAGTACCTTGAAGTGGTGTTTTGTTTTCTTTTGCTAACGGAGCTCATGAGATTTTCTATTTAAGTTTTGTGTTGTGAACTTTTCAAGTTTTGGGTAAAGATTTGATGGATTTTGGAACAAGGAGTGGCAAGAGCCTAAGATTGGGAATGCCCATGGCACCACAAGGTAAAATTCAAGGACACCAAAAAGCCTAAGCTTGGGGATGCCCCGGAAGGCATCCCCTCTTTCGTCTTCATCCATCGGTAACTTTACTTGGAGCTATATTTTTATTCGCCACATGATATGTGTTTTTCTTGGAGCGTCTTGTATGATTTGAGTCTTTGATTTTTAGTTTACCGCAATCATCCTTGCTGTACACACCTTTTGAGAGAGACTCACATGATTTGAAATTTATTAGAATACTCTATGTGCTTCACCTATATCTTTTGAGCTATATAGTTTTTGCTCTATTGCTTCACTTATATCTTTTGGAGCACGGCAGTGGTTTTATTTTATAGAAATAATTGATCTCTCATGCTTCACTTATATTATTTTGAGAGTCCTTTAGAACAACATGGCAATTTGCTTTTAGGCATAATAAAAACTTTCATATAAGTGCATTGAATACTAAGAGAAGTTTGATACTTGATGATTGTTTTCAGATATGGAGATAGTGATATCAAAGTTGTGCTAGTTGAGTAGTTGTGAATTTGAGAAATACTTGTGTTGAAGTTTGCAAGTCCCGTAGCATGCGCGTATGGTAAACATTGTGTAACAAATTTGAAACATGAGGTGTTATTTGATTGTCTTCCTTATGAGTGGCGGTCGGGGATGAGCGATGGTCTTTTCCTACCAATCTATCCCCTAGGAGCATGCGTGTAATACTTGGTTTTTGATTACTTGTAGATTTTTGCAAGAAGTATGTGAGTTCTTTATGACTAATATTGAGTCCATGGATTATATGCACTCTCACCCTTCTATTATTGCTAGCCTCTTCGGTACCGTGCATTGCCCTTTCTCACCTTGAGAGTTGGTGCAAACTTCGCCGGTGCATCCAAATCCCGTGATACGATACGCTCCGTCACACATAAACCTCCTTATATCTTCCTCAAAACAGCCACCATACCTACCTATTATGGCATTTCCATAGCCATTCCGAGATATATTTCCATGCAACTTTCCACCGTTCCGTTTATTATGACACACATCATCATTGTCATATTGCCTTGCATGACCATGTAGTTGACATTGTATTTGTGGCAAAGCCACCGTTCATAATTTTTCATACATGTCACTCATGAGTCATTGCACATCCCGGTACACCACCGGAGGCATTCATATAGAGTCATATGTTGTTCTAGTATCGAGTTGTAATCATTGAGTTGTAAATAAATAGAAGTGTGATGATCATCATTAATAGAGCATTGTCCCAAATAAAAAAAGGAGAAAGTCCAAAAGAAAAAAAAGAAGGCCCTCCCCCCCAAAAAGAGAATAAAAAGGGGCAATGCTACTATCCTTTTTCCACACTTGTGCTTCAACATAGCACCATGATCTTTATGATAGAGAGTCTCTTGTTTTGTCATTTTCATATACTAGTGGGAACTTTTCATTATAGAACTTGGCTTGTATATTCCAACAATGGGCCTCCTCAAGTGCCCTAGGTATTCGTGAGCAAGCAAGTTGGATGCACACCCACTTAGTTTCTTTTGTTGAGCTTTCATACATTTATAGCTCTAGTGCATCCGTTGCATGGCAATCCCTACTCCTTGCACTGACATCAATTGATGGGCATCTCCCTAGCCCATTGAATAGCCACGTCGATGTGAGACTTTCTCCTTTTTTGTCTTATCCACATAACTCCCTTCATTATATTCTATTCCACCCATAGTGCTATATCCATGGCTCACGCTCATGTATTGCGTGAAAGTTGAAAAAAGTTTGAGATTACTAAAGTGTGAAACAATTGCTTGGCTTGTCATCGGGGTTGTGCATGATGAGAGCATTCTTGTGTGACAAAAATGGAGCATGACCAAAATATACGATTTTGTAGGGATGAACTTTCTTTGGCCATGTTATTTTGAGAAGACTTGATTGCTTAGTTAGTATGCTTGAAGTATTATTATTTTATGTCAATATTAAACTTTTATCTTGAATCTTTCAGATCTGAACATTCATGCCAAAATAAAGAAAAATTACATTGAGAAATATGTTAGGAAGCATTCCACATCAAAGATTCTTCTTTTATCATTTACCTACTCGAGGACGAGTAGGAATTAAGCTTGGGGATGCTTGATACGTCTCCAACGTATCTATAATTTTTGATTGCTCCATGTTATTATATTATATGTTTTGGATGTTAATGGGCTTTATTTTACACTTTTATATCATTTTTGGGACTAACCTACTAACCGGAGGCCCAGTCCAAATTGCTGTTTTTTTGCCTATTTCATTGTTTCGCAGAAAAGGAATATCAAACGGAGTCCAAACGGAATGAAACCTTCGGGAACGTTATTTTCTCAACAAACGTGATCCAGGAGACTTGGAGTGAGCGTCAAGAAACAATCAAGGAGGCCACAAGGCAGGGGGGGCGCGCCTACCCCCTTGGGCGCGCCCTCCACCCTCGTGGGCCCCTCGTTGCTCCACCGACGTACTTCTTCCTCCTATATATATCCACGTACCCCCAAACAACCAGGAGCACCAAGAAAACCTAATTCCACTGCCGCAACCTTCTGTACCCGAGATATCCCATCTTGGGGGCTTTTCCAGAGCTCAGCCCAAGGGGGCATTGATGACGGAGGGCCTCTACATCAAGTCCATGGCCTCTCCGGTGATGTGTGAGTAGTTTACTTCAGACCTTCAGGTCCATAGTTATTAGCTAGATGGCTTCTTCTCTCTCTTTGGATCTCAATACAAAGATCCCCTCAATTTTCTTGGAGATCTATTTGATGTAATCTTCTTTTGCGGTGTGTTTGTCGAGATCTGATGAATTGTTGGTTTATGATCAAGTTTATATATGAACAATATTTGAATCTCCTCTGAATTATTTTATGTATGATTGGTTTATCTTTGCAAGTCTCTTCGAATTATCAGTTTGGTTTGGCCTACTAGATTGATCTTTCTTACAATGGGAGAAGTGCTTAGCTTTGGGTTCAATCTTGCGGTGTCCTTTCCCAGTGATAGCAGGGGCAGCAAGGCACGTATTGTATTGTTGCCATCGAGGATAAAAAGATGGGGTTTATATAATATTGCACGAGTTTATCCCTCTACATCATGTCATCTTACTTAAAGCATTACTCTGTTCTTATGAACTTAATACTCTAGATGCATGCTGGATAGCGGTCGATGTGTGGAGTAATAGTAGTAGATGCAGAATCGTTTCGGTCTACTTTTCGCGGACATGATGCCTATATACATTATCATACCTAGATATTCTCATAACCATGCTCAATTCTATCGCTCAACAGTAATTCGTTTACCCACCGTAATACTTATGCTCTTGAGAGAAGGCACTAGTGAAACCTATGGCCCCCAGGTCTATCTTCCATCATATTAATCTTCCAACACTTAGTTATTTTTATTGCCGTTTATTTTACTTTGCATCTTTATTTCTCTTTATCATAAAAATACCAAAAATATTGTCTTATCATATCTATCATATCTCACTCTCGTAAGTGACCATGAAGGGATTGACAACCCCTTTATCGCGTTGGTTGTGAGGTTCTTATTTGTTTGTGTAGGTGCGTGGGACTCGAGCGTGATCTCCTACTGGATTGATACCTTGGTTCTCAAAAACTGAGGGAAATACTTACGCTACTTTACTGCATCACCCTTTCCTCTTCAAGGGAAAACCAACGCAGTGCTCGAGAAGTAGCATAGGCCATGACGCAACAAACACAAGCGCCAAAGCAACAACGAAGATACCGAATACACGACGGCAACGCCGGATTCAGTGGCTCTAAACCCGGTCAGCGGAAGAAGCCATTCAAAGGGAACAAAGACGGTCCATCTAGCCTGGACTGAATACTAGATCGGCCTTGCCAGATCCATGGCACCTCGGACAAGCCTGCCAATCATACCAACATAAATTTTTGGGTCATTAAACAGGCTGATAAAATAAACACCGAACATAAGGGGAAAGGGCCACCTAGCGAGGATGATGATGAGCCTCGCCCATCAAACACAGGGGGGCAAAAGAAATTTCCCCCCGAGGTAAAAACAGTGAATATGATCTATGTCACTCATATCCCCAACCGGGAGCGCAAGCAGGCACTAAGGGACGTTTACACCATAGAGCCAGTCGCCCCAAAATTCAACCCATGGTCAGCCTGTCCGATCACTTTTGATCGCAGAGACCATATGACCAGTATCCGTCATGGAGGTTTGACAACATTGGTCCTCGATCCAATTATCGATGGATTCCATCTCATGCGAGTCCTTATGGACGATAGTAGCAGTCTTAACCTGCTTTATCATGACACTGTCCGCAAAATGGGCATTGATCCATCAATAATCAAGCCCACTAAAACCACCTTCAAAGGAGTGATACCCGGCGTAGAGGCCTGCTGCACAGGATCGATAATGCTGGAAGTACTCTTCGGCTCATCGGATAACTTCCAAAGCGAAGACTTGATCTTCGACGTCGCCCCTTTCCGCGGTGGTTACCATGCATTGCTCGAATGAACTGCTTTCGCCCGTTTCAATGCAGTCCCGCACTACGCATATCTAAAGCTCAAGATGCCCGGACCACGCGGCATTATAACAGTCAATGGAAACATGGAGCGCTCCCTCCGCACTGAGGAGCATACTGCGGCCCTCGTAGCTGAAGTAGAGGGTGGCCTTATCAAGACGAATACTACATCGGTAGTCAAGCCCCCGGACACTGTCAAACGAGTCTGGTCTACCCTGCATAATGATAGTCCGGCTCGTCCAGAGCTAGATTAGCAATTCGGCCTTCGTCAAAATCCCAACCTGATCACGGCATACGTACCGCGCGTACATAACTACGCACTAAAGATACCATGGACGAGGAAAGAGGCACACTAAAAACAAAGTCCACAATACGGATCGACCCTATTCGGACCCTCATATTCTTCCTTTTTCTTCTTATTTCTATTTTTCAGGTTCTTTACAACCCACATTACTTTGCGATGGTACCGAGGGCCCTTTTCCATGCCCCTTATGTATACTCGATCATTGATCCTCTCAAAGGATCATACACCAAGGCCAAAAGCGGCGCAGGCATGCGGCAGAGTGTCCAAAGGATCGTCAAGATCACCTTTTCCTTTTTAAGACCTGTATATAGCTTTCCATTGTTCTCAAATTCTTGGCATGTAAAATAGCCTTGATAATTATGTATTTCTCTGTAAAGAGCACGTTCGACGTATCAATCAGAATATAAAGGAAACAGTTTTGTCCTACCTTATGCGGTACTTGCCTATTCCATAATCTTGTCAGGACCCCGATTGTCAGGACCCCGATTCCAAGTCACATCGATCTAGCCGGTAACACCTCATATCACTTTGCGGCCTCACGCACGGTATTCCCACGGGTGTCGCCTTACCATGGCCCGGGACCATTTGCGCCTTTTGGCTCACGTATATGATAGTGTCGCTAGCATCCATATGACAGAGAACCCGGGCCGACATGGCTAGTCGTGAACCCAAAGCGGCACTAACCCATGGGGACACGCATACATGAATCAACTTCAAGCATGTCGGTCAGCAGCGTGCGAATCTGGGCTGTAGCACTGGGCTAACAGGACTCCGATAACCCGGGCTGTAGTAGGCTAGGCAGGACTCCGGATGTCACCGCGTGACATTTCCCCGAAGGGACAGACACAGGAACGAAGTGAAACACATGTCGGCCAGTCAAGTGTCCTGAGCAGTAGTGCTGGGCTAGCAGGACTCCGGTGAACCGGGCTGTAGCGGACTACTATGGCTCATGGAAGCACTAGACTACATTTCCCCATAAGAGAGGCTGCCAAGAATAAACAACTAGATTGTCGGATCCCACACATACCAAGCATTTCAATCATACACGCAATATGCTCGATATGTGTAAATACAACATGGCATCACAACATAACTCTACGACTCAAAGTATTTATTCATTAGGCTCCGAGGAGCCAAGATATTACAAACATGGGTCTCATGACCCAACATTCAGAGCATACAAGTCAAAGCACATACGGAAGCTTAACATGTCTGAGTACAGACATCTACAAATGAAAAAGGCTGAGAAGCCTAACTATCTACCAGATCCTGCCGAGGGCACAAGATCGTAGCTAAGGTAGCAATCAAAATATCGAAGTCCACACGGAACTACTAGCGAGACTGACGTCTCTCTGCAAAAACATAAAATAGGCAAACGTGAGTACAAATGTACCCAGCAAGACTTACATCAGAACTAGCTACATATGCATCAGTATCAACAAAGGGGGTGGTGGAGTTTAACTGCAGCAAGCCAGCTTTGACCCAGTGGCTAACCTAAACTATGTATGCAAGTAACTCTTTTGAGGTGGCGCACACGAGTCCACATATTCACCATATCAATACACAACTATGGATCCGCTCCCGTCTCCCTACGAGAAGGCCATCCATAGCACTCACACTTATGTTGTGAGTTTTAGAGTATCCACTTTCACTATTCTATGAACTATGCAAGGGGTCCAAGTTCCATATCCGAGGAATCCGGCTATTCGAATAGATAATGATAACCCTGCAGGGGTATACCTCTTCACACACGCTCCCACCACATACCGTCATTTACACGACATGTACTCGGCAACCTTCAAGCGGAAGCCCAACGAGGGTGTCGGCCACGGCCTACCTAAACACTCAAGTATCTAGTCCAGGTTTATCGCCTATCCAGGTTCCATCCGCAGGGGGTCCGGCCGAGGTTTCCACATACGGCCCCGAACGATGTGAACAGGGTTCCCGAGACACCAAACAGGCGCCCGGTACACCGTGCCACGGTGTATCTACCGCATCATAGCCCACCCCTAGGGTCAGCGCTACGCACGGCCGCCAACACATAACCTACAAACACCAGAAACTAGTTGCAACTCCTGGACAGAGTACTAGGGTGATTAAGAAGCCGAGAAGGTCAATTAAGGATCCCAATGAGTGGTAGTAGCTGTTCATGCATCATAGACACAGAACTCAGTTCCTAAGAACAGTTTCAATGAGACAACCCACCATGTACTCCTACATGGCCTCTCACCGCTACCTTTACCAAATCGTGTTCACACACTTAGCTCACACACAGTAGGACATGATCACAACTTTCCAATTCATCCCTGATGAATCAGACCTGACACAACTCTAAGCAATAGCAGGCATGACAAACAAGCATGAATGAGTAGGCACATCAGGGCTCAAACAACTTCTACTCATGCTAGTGGGTTTCATCTATTTACTGTGGCAATGACAGGTCATGCAGAGGATAAGGGGTTCAACTACCGCAGCAAGTAACAGATGAATCGTTGTTGTCCTAATGCAGTAAAAGAGAGCAGGAGCGAGAGAGTGGGATTGTATCGGGATGAACAAGGGAATTTTGCTTGCCTGGCACTTCTGAAGATAGTATAACTCTTCATCGGTGTCATTGATCACATCGTCGAAACATACGTCTACCGAGGGGGGAACAATCACTGGCAAACATAGAATGAATACAATCAATGCAATGCACATTATGATGCATGATCCTGACATGTCAATATGTTGTGATTTGAGCTAATGCAACTAAACCAGATTAAATGAAGTTGGTTTGAACCAAAGACTCAAATTCAACTCCATATGTGATTATTTAAATGCCACTTATTTGATTTGACCTGATCAGCACGCATAAGTTGTTCAAACATGCATGATAATGCCATAATCAGATTCTTTGGATTTTTCTGATCATTTTTCATATATAACTTATCTCATTTGGAGTTACGGTTTAATTTCTATGAATTTTAGAAGTTTTGGGCATTTTCTGGAATTTCCTGAATTGTTTTAATCCAGAAAATGGTTAACCGCGTCAGCATGACGACGATGTGACGTCAGTAGGTCAAAGGCGCCAGCCCAGGTCAAACCTGACGGCTGGGACCCCCCATGTCAGTGTCTAACTAATTAACCTAAGTTAATTAGCTCTAAACTAATACTAAACTGGACTGGTTAAGGCCCTGGTCCCGCATGTCAGTATTAGCAGGGCTAATTAAGTTTAGTTAACACTTAACCTAAATTAGCAGGGGCCTGGGCCCACCTGTCAGCAACCCTGGGGAAGTCAATCAGGGTCAAACCCCGGGTCAATGGGGTCAAACCTGCCGGACCTGGTCCACGGCTCGTCGCCAGCGACGACAGAGACAGCGGAGGCTTCGGGACCGCTCCTCCGGCGACCAAAAGTGCGGCGAAGGGCATCTACGCTTTGGTGGTGAGCTCGCGCATCGAGCGGAACAAGCAGTGTGTGCAGGGGTGGCCGGAGATGATGCCGGCGTTGAGGTTTGCGGCGGCCGTGGTTCGAGCGTGCTCGAGAACGGCGATGTGGTGCACCATACAGCGAGTTGGCGGCAGCGTTGGCTTGCTGCGAGGCCGCTGAGCACCTAGCCGTGCTCACGCGCGAGCTTTGCTAGCTCTAGCTATGGCAGCGACAGAAACAGCGGCGACCGGCTCTCGGCTCCGGTGGAAAACGTAGTTAGAGGACGAGTTAGACGCGGGGAGGAGGGGTAAACGACGACGGAGCTCACAGAGGTCTCGCAGAGAAGCCCAGCGTGGTCGGGGAAGCGTTGGAGGTGGCGAATCGACGGGCGGTGATCGTTGGGGCAGAGGACGATGATGAGCTCGATGGCGACGTTCCTAGCCGTCCGGCGCCGTGTGACTTGGTGAAGAGGAAGAGGTCGTCGCGGCGGAGCTCTCGGGCACGTCAGAGGGGTGAGGGGGAGGCGGTGGTTGCGACAACAACGAGTGGCGGCGACGGCTGCGCTCGGCATGAGAGGGAGAGAGAGAAGTGGAGGGGGAAGAGCTCGAGAGAGAGTGAGAGGCGGTCGGGGAGGCTGCATGGCGTGCACGGAGGCATCCAGGGCGTCGGTGGGAAGCAGGAGCTGGTGAGGCGCGTGCCGGCGCGCGGCGACCACGTGCGCTGCGTCCTCCTGGCAAGAGGAGAACGATGACTCGCCACTGGGCCAGTCGGGCCGGTTGGGCTGTCACAGTGCCAGGCCGGTTGGGGTGCTAGGTGGGCTGCGGTAAGTGCCAGGTAGGTTTATGATTCCTTGTTTCCTTTTTTTGTTTTTATTTATTTATTTGCCACTGATTCCAAATTCAAAACAATTTCAAACCAGTGCCAAACTTTCTGTAAATATTTATGTGGCTTAGATAGGATTTTACAAAGGCACACAAATATTTCAGAGGCATTTGAGGATACATTCCATATACTAGGAATATAAATTCAAATTCAAATAAAATAGTGGTTTAAATTCAGTGCCCAAAATATTCCTCAAAAATGTTCACTATTTTTGGTTTGGTCTCAAAGCCATGCCAAAAATTATCAAACATTTATGAAGGCATTTTGGAAACAATGAATGGAATTTAAAGGGTTCTTGCCCTTCTTTTAAAATGATTTCTGAGGCTCTCACTTTCCTCATTTCAACTTTCAAAATTTAGACATGATGCACACATGAAGCTAGCTTAGTGCAAAACCAGAAGCTAGGGATGTGACAACTCACTCCCACTAAACAAGAATCTCGTCCCGAGATTCAAGACGTGAGGTAAGAAGACAAAGGGACACAAGCTAACACAATCTTCACGATCCAGATGTCTTTCTCGAGGGTGTTGATTCATTGCATCAGCTTGATCTCGATGTCTTGCTTTGAGAACTACATCCAACATGACAACGAGTAGAAAGGGAAATTTTAGAAGAATCAATCTTCCTGAGGTTCGAGCAACTTAGGATCATCTTAATGATCACAAGATCAACTCACGGAATGGGACATAGAAACATCTCTGGAGCTGAGAGGCAAACATGCATCAGGAGGGACGGAAGAAACAATTGACGAGGGTTTCAAAGTAGCGAGGAAAAATTGCCATGATTCCATAACGGGGCTCCTTGGGAGAGGTGACTCGTAAATTTTTTCCCTTAAGTGGCAAAAAGATTTACTATTGATGCATAGATCATTGAAACCCTCTATACCAGCCTAAGGAAAATCACAATCGATCATTTGAAGGAATTCGGAAGAATGGCATACTCAGCTTGGAGAGGAAACTAGAGTTATAAGACAACTCGGCAAACGGAAGGCACATTTCAATTGATACCGAGGATGTAACCTAGTGTCTGAGCGTGCTCTCAAGAACTTGAGCATTTCCATATTCATCAGGGTTTTACCAACATCTGTGGCAAGGATCCTGGCAACACGACATACTACCATGATGACTAGTGATGGATGATGCAGATACAAAGGAGGATAACACCTTCTCATACTTCCCCTTAGCGAGGCTAAGGAAATAGAATCTGGATGATCGACCGAGAGACATTTAGCACTCTGCTTCTAATGTTCTCCTTGATGTGCTAGCGTAATCCATTCATAGATATGGTTTGATATCTAGAACATCAAGTAAAAGTCGGACTTCGGGAACACAAAAATCCATAAGGAACAACTATTGGAATAAATTCTATGAGATCCTTATGGGGAGGTGGCCAACTTTCTCAATCAAGATACAACAATAATAAGTCTTCCGGTTGGGTGTGTTGGCCACAACATCCACTTTACCGGGTTACCGAGAGACCAATATTATCGTTCTTGAGAAACGTTCCAACCATCATATCTGCCTGAGATTCGGATCTGGCTAGTGTCAGGATAATCCAGACTCATCGGGTGAGGCGCGTGCCGGCGCGCGGCGACCACGCGCGCTGCGTCCTCCTGGCAAGAGGAGAACGATGACTGGCCACTGGGCCAGTCGGGCCGGTTGGGCTGTCACAGTGCCGGGCCGGTTGGGGCGCTAGGTGGGCTACGGTAAGTGCCAGGTAGGTTTATGATTCCCTGTTTCCTTTTTGTTTTGTTTGTTTTTATTTATTTATTTGCCACTGATTCCAAATTCAAAACAATTTCAAACCAGTGCCAAACTTTCTGTAAATATTTATGTGGCTGAGATAGGATTTTACAAAGGCACACAAATATTTCAGAGGCATTTGAGGATACATTCCATATACTAGGAATATAAATTCAAATTCAAATACAATAGTGGTTTAAATTCAGTGCCCAAAATATTCCTCAAAAATGTTCACTATTTTTGGTTTGCTCTCAAAGCCATGCCAAAAATTATCAAACATTTATGAAGGCATTTTGGAAACAACGAATGCAATTTAAAGGGTTATTGCCCTTCTTTTAAAATGATTTCTGAGGCTCTCACTTTCCTCATTTCAACTTTCAAAATTTAGACATGATGCACACATGAAGCTAGCTTAGTGCAAAACCAGAAGCTAGGGATGTGACAAATCTGTATTCCGTCTTCACGACTAATTGACATATACACATTGGCATTAATTGCCAGGGGCTTTATTCAGCCACAAATATTCAAAAACAAAAAGTACGAACACTTTCATAGTACACTTCGTTGCCCCAAATACCGCATTATATGCATCGGCTCTGAATCATGTCTTTGGTCAATAGTTGGGTTGCCCGGCTCCTGTGGTTACCACCTTATGTTCCGCTCGTTCGGCTAAGGTAGTAAAGGGAGAACTACTGCCATTGTGTTTCTGTCTCGTCCGGTCAAATACCTCAATAGAGAAAGTGAAAACTGACTGTCATGATACAACGAGAGCTGGTCAGCGGTTCAGTGACTTATTAAATCGCGGCGATTTTTGCCGTATTACGCGAATGACTGGCCTTCACCTAGCCAGGCATCTAAAGCGCCAAAGTTCGGATAGCCGAACAACACCAGGGGCTAAGCCTATAATCTCATTGTCAAACTCCTATGGCTAAGTGGGAGTGGTAAAGCCACATAGTCTGATTGCCTAGTTCGCTGCACGATCACCTCCTTTATGGACCAAGACGTTGGGACAAGAGTGGTTACGTGCTATTTCGACCACCCTCATAGTGTCTACGTGGGGGCTGAAGCCGACGACTGGCAAATTTTTAGATATAATACATGGCTGCACAAGAGGAAAATAATTTGCGATAAACAAGCAAGCATATTATACAGAGGCCTTGTTTCCTAATACAAAGTTTGGGCGGCTCGGATACATTCATTCGAACATAATGTATGTCGAGCATTGACCCTCTATCAAATGAGCACCCTCCAGGATGTCCTCGAAGTATCGCTTCGGCTTGCGATAGTCCTTGCCCTCGGGTGGACCCTCAACGGCTACGACGGCGGCCTTCATCTTCGCCTAGTGCATCTTGACGCGGGCAAAGTCCATCCGCGCACCCTCTATGCATGCCGAGCGCTTCACAGCCTCAACTCGGGGCAAGGCGTCACCGAGTCACTTGACCAGGCCAAAGTAGCTGCTCGGAACAGGTCCGACCAGCCACAACCGGACTATAATGTCCTTCATGGCCAAACCAGACATCCTATGCAGCTTGGCCAACTGCATCATTTGGTTGTTTAGCAGTGTTGGCCTTTCTGGCACTAGGTACTGGGACCAGAAGAGCTTCTCCGTGGTGTTTCCCTCCTGGGACCGGAAGAATTGCGCGGCGTTAGCCGCACTCCTTGGGAGATCAGCAAAGGTGTCTGGAGAACTCCATAGTCGATTAAGTAAGGCATATCTCCGACCGCCAAAAATACTCTGTAAAAGAAAGGGCTTACCAACTGCTATCTGTCCGGTTTGCTTGATATCCTCACGAGTCGCATGGGATCCGGTCTGCACCTCCTTGGCCTCTTGAAGAGCCTTGGTGAGATCATCCACCCGGGCCTTATTTTTCTCCTCCAAGGCCTCACTCTTGTTGGCTGCATCTTGGAGCTCCTGCTCCACTTCTTTCACCCGCTCCTCATGCTTGCGACGGGTGACCTGCTCGGCCTCTAAATCAACAGCCGTTTTGTCAGTGGCCGCTTGGCTCACTCGCGCCTGCTCCTTGGCTTGGGCAAGGGCGCTCTTCAGGTCCTAGACATCGGTCGCCCTATCTGAAAATATGATCAGCAACACAGGAGATTAGACTCCTATTGACATATTCCTTTAAGTGTGTCAATAATTTTTCCAACCATACCTTGCGATTCCTCAAATCGCTTGTTGGTACAGACACTCTGGTGGCCTGGGTGGTTGCCGCTAACAGTGCAGCCTATTTATCAACATAGACACGTATATTATCTCCTACGAATAACTATTCGACCCTCTGTTCGGCCCTTCTTTGCAAAAACTGAACAGTCTCAGGGGCTACTATCTATACACAGGCATATTTTTTGCATACACAAAGCAGCTAAGAATACTACATCGTATACCTCGAAGCCTGTTAATAGGCTGGTGAAGGCTTTGTTCAGTCCGCTTTTTGTGGACTAAACCTTCTCAACCACCGTACCCATCAGGGTACGGTGCTCCTCCACACTGGAAGCACGTCAAAGTGCTTCCATCAAAATGTCCGGTGCCTCCGGATTGATGGAGGTCGCCGGTGGAGTCTGCACTCCCCCTACTTCAAAGGGGGTTTCTCGCTCGACTCCGAAGCCGTATGGGTCTCCGAAGTGGTATTCAGCTGGGGACCAGACTGGTCCGCCACCCCGTCGTTAGTGTCCATGGGGGTTATACCCCCCATGTTCTCGGCGGCTGAGGCATTACCCTCTGGTGCCGTCTTGGTGGCCTTCTACACTTCTCCCTGGCCCGGAGAAGTCCTTTGGGATAACACCTCGAGTCATTCATGGCATGTGGCGGAGAAGCTCGCAGAGGCGTCTCGCTCTCCACCATCTCCGGCGCCAGAGAGTTCCCCGAAGACGATGATTGTTGGGGAGATCTCGAGCCGGACTACAACATGAAACTTAAAGGTGTTAAAATCACAATCATAAAACCGGATATGTCTGCGGTATCCTTGGACACTTAGGATGCGGCCAAGGGCTTCGGCCTAGGGCGCCACTTGGGGATGGCTTTGGCGTCCGAGTCCGAGTCGTCGGAAAGGGAAATCTTCCCCTTCTTGGATGCCTCCACCTCTAGGTCTATGTAGGCCGCCCTTTTCTTCTCCCCCCCTTAAGGGGAGAATTGCTCTCCTCCTCCTCTTCCCCGTCTTCATCTCCCTCATGGGAGGAGGGAGCTTTGGTATCTCCGGACGTAGCGTCCGAAGTACCTTTACAGCGGAGGCCACTTTTTGCCTCCTTGCCCTTCTTGGTCTTCTTCTCCGGCGCCTCGTACGGCGCCGGGACCAGCATCCTCATTAGCAGGGGAATGGCTGGGTCTTCGGGTAGCGGAGCCGGACACTTGATCCGATCTGCCTTCTTTTTCCAGCCCTGGGGAAAGAATGGAAGACTAAGCATACCCTTTGATTTACGAGTTGAAGTTATGTTCGGAAATCAGAAAACTTACTGGGGTGGCTGGATGAGCACAGTCGAGACCGATGTCTTCGATCGTCTCCGGCCACGACTTCTGGGCCTTGAAAAGAAGCTTCCAGATCTCTTCATGTGTCATGGCAAGGAATTGCTGCAGGGTCCGGCCACTCATGTTGCCATCCCTTGATGGTTTCCACAAAGGCCCCTTTCGGCCAGGTGACATTGGGGAGCTTGCTCACCATGGCTCCGCCACAGTCCGCATGTTGCCCATCGACCACCTTTGGCTTCATGTTGAAGACCTTAAGCCATAGGCCGAAGTGCGGGGGAATGCGGAGGAGCGCCTCGCATACGACGATAAATGCCGAAATGTTGAGAAAGAAATTTGCGGCAAGATCATGGAAATCTAGCCCGTAGTAGAACATGAGGCCGCGGACGAAGGGGTGAAGAGGAAACCCTAGTCCACGGAGGAAGTAGGGGATGAAAACCACCTTCTCATTGGGCTCCGGAGTGGGGATGATCTGTTTTTTGGTAGGGAGCCGGTGCGCGATGTTCGTGGCCAAGTACCCCGCTTCTCAGAGTTCCTTGACATTCCTCTCCGTGACGGAGGAAGCCATCCACTTGCCCTACGAGCCGGATCCGGCCATGGTTGGAGGGGTCGGGCGGTGGAAAGGGCTGAAAGCTTGGGCGCTGGAGATCAAGGATGGGAAGGCTGAGGAAGGAAGAAGGCGTGGGGTAAAGAATGGATCTTTATCCTCTTATATAGGCAGTGAATATCGAGCGCCCCCATTAGCTTTAAAACTCACCTATTCCCAAGGGTTCATGCGAACGACACGGTTGGATTACCCAAACCCGTATTGATGAAAATCCCGTAATAAGGGGGCACGATCTCTGCTTCGATAAGACGTGTCAATGAAGGTCACGCCTCAAAACATGAAGCGGGAGGCCAAAAATGGTTAGAAATAATAAAAAGGCTAGACGTAACATTTCACCAAAAAGTGTCGGTGTACAAAAATAGGGGTGCATCTTTGTACCCCTTTTTCTGTGCACGGGCAGTTAGCACCGCGCCCACGACCATACCAAGCAGAATGAGGGAGGTGAGCCAAGGTAAGATCGAAGACCAAGGAAGTCAAAGCAACGCCAAGGCCAAGACCACAAAGAGCAGAGGGACGAAGCAAGTTCCCCCGGTAAGGGGCAAGACTCTTGCCGGGACAGCTCGCCCCGCACCAACAGAGCGAGCCACCCTTGAGCCCACGGCCCCCAGTGCCATCATCAGCGTGGGGCCAGGACCCGGGAAGGCACCCCTGTGGTGGCATATAGAACTTTGTGAAGACATATTCAAGATCAGATCAGAAGACAACGATTCTCGGCAAGATCCTTGCCAAGGAAGGCCACCGGACCCCCAACAAGATCCTTACCAGGGACGACGACACGCCACGGCGAGACCCTTGTCGGGCCACCCGGCAAGGCCCTCGCCAAAGACGCCGGCAAGGCCACCGCCAAGCCCACGTCAACCAAGCTTCCACCGCCGCTCACATGCAGCTGCCAGCCCAACCAGCTGGGCGGGCACCTGCATGGCAACATGCAGCTCCCAGGCAAACTCATCAAGTGCCTGCGTGGCGGCATGCAGATCTTCGTGAAGGCTCCACCTCCGCGCCAACTCAGCTGCCTGCCTGCCTACATGGCACCACATGCATCCCGGGCCGAGGCGCGCGTCGAAGCGAGGAGGAGCGGCGACGGACGGGATGGGCCTCGCCCCCGTCCCCGATAAAGTAAGATGACACCTAAGCGATGCATTAAATGCACCTTGTCCTGTAATACGAGGGATAACCTCGTGCCACTGTAGACCTTTCCACCTCCTGTGTGCCACTGTGGCAACCCCTTTTTTCCTATAAAAGGAGGCCCGAGGCGACGAGGAGAGGGATTCGGCTCTTTGGGACCACACGCTGACGAGGAGAGGGATTCGGCTCAAGAATCTCATAAATACACACACCAAAGCAGGACTAGGGTTTTACGCATCCTCACGGCCCGAACCTGGGTAAACGATCCTTGTGTTGTCTACTAGCCCTGCTCTCCTCGCAACCCTGCGCCCCGGCAACCGTAGTAGGGATTCTTGTGATCCCATAGGTGTCGTTCCACACCGACATCCTTGGCGCGCCAGGTAGGGGGCGCAATTGTGAGAATCTGGTCTGGTAGTTAGCCTAGTGGTTCTTCATCGCTTTCAGTTTCTAGGAAGAAGGCGGCTGGAGGAATGACGCCGTCTTGGCGACAGAAAAGCTAAGTCATTCAGAACCTTGGATTATTTCCCCATACACTTAAGGTTATCGTCCTCGGAGATCCGGCCTATGTATGGGAAACCTGCACGCAAGCCCCCCCCCCCTGCGACGCGATTGGCAACGCCTTTGTTCTGTTTCGAGTCCGCTCAACAGCTCAAAGTTGCCGCGTCGAGAGTGCTGGGGTAGCCTTCCACACCTGGAAACACTTCTGACTCTGACTCGAGTCAAACTCGACAGTTCGGGCGGCCGCGCTAAGGGCGGTAAGGTGCTTTGCCCGACAGCAAGCACACCCGGCAGGCCAATGGGGATCCGTCCCCACGCCGCCGCCTTGGGTTTACGCGCCGGCAAGCCTACCTAGTTGCGTAGGGTGGACATACAAGGAAAATTCGAACAAGAAAATAACATGCATGATACTAAAAAGTGCTGCAGAGTTATGTTACATCAAATTGTTGCTGCGATTCTAACTAGAGATAGCAATTGTCTTGTTTGTGAACCTGAAGTGGCGATAAAAAACGGGATGCCTAATCCCGGCGCTGGCCCTCCACCCTCAGAATTCCGCCGACTCGGCTGATGATGGGCTCGATGCACTCCCTGAGCGGCGCAAGGTCGGTTCCCTCCGGCAAGCTCTCCAGCGCGGCGTTGAAGTCGAGGTCGGGGTACTAGTGCGCCACCTTGGTGAGAACCTTGGTCATGGCACCCTGGCAAAACCTCCGGGACTCGTCGGCCAGTGAGGTCGCCCGGTTGGCGTGGAGCCGCTCTAGAGCGCCGACGACCTTCCCGAAGAATATGGTCAGACTGCAATTGGCACTCACGCCCCGCTCTGGGACATACCTCACGTCCGGCATCCCCATGAGGGCCAACTGCGCGGCGGCCTGGTTGGCGACGGTGGCAAGGCGATCGAGCCAACGGTTCTCGCCCTCCACGTGGTCCGCGAAGTTGAGGCCCTCGTTCTTCCGCAACAGCTTCTCGGCCTCTAGCTCCTTGGCCAGGGTCCCCTCTCGGGTTGTGGCCTCCGACAGCACCTTCTCCAGACCCTCCAGCTTTAGCTTGAGGTCTTTGATGGAGTTGTTGGCCTCAGAGAGCTCCCCAGCCTTGCGGACAACCGCACCCTGCGCCTCTGTCAGGGCACTGTTGAGCGTGTCCTGCTCCCGGGACAGCTTCAGGGCCTGCTCCTTCAGCCCGTCGCGCTCTGCCTCCAGCTCCTCCACCTTGCCGACGTGAACCTGGGCCTGGGCATTGAGTGCCTCCTTGTGCCTCTGCTCCAGCTCGCTGGTCTGCTTCAAGACGAGCTTCTCTACCTCTACATCCTTGCCGCGAAGCATGGCGGCAAGATTCTCCTCGCGCGCAGCAAGGTCCTCCTCCTGGGAGTTCAGCGCGGCCTCACGTTGGGTCCGAGCGGCTTCGGCGGCCTCGGCCGAGTTCTTCGCCGCCTCCTGAGCTTTCTCGACGTCGGCGAGCTTCATGGTGAGCTCCACGTCGCGCCTGGCCTGCTCACCCTGGGCCGCCTTGAGCTCCTTGTGGGCCTCGGGGAACCAGTCCTGCGCCTTGGCAATGCGCTTCTGGAGGTCCCACTCCGCCTTCTCCACCACTGCCGCCCTGGACTTAGCTTTGTCTAGGCGGGCGCGATGGAGCGCCTGGAGCTTCCGGAAGCTGGCGCCCATGGCGTGGAGGAGCCCCTCTTCTTGCGAGCCGTTGCCGCCAACGATTGGCTCATCGACGACTTCAACTCCTATAGCAGCAAGCACTTCGTCGTCGAACACCTCTTCGTCAACGGGTGTCCTGGTGCTCGACGCGCCTGGAAGGTGGACGAACAAATCATCACCCACCCTCAGGTACTTGCCGGAGCCGGAAGCAGCAGAGGAGGAAGGCTGGTCACCAGCCTCCTCCTCCTCCTCGGCAGCGGTCCCGCCGGCTTCCTCGATAGGCCCCTTGCCGACCTCCTCAGCGGCAGCCTTGTCAGCCTCCCCGGTGGGCCCCTCGGCGGCGTCCTCGGCAGCATCTTTGGTAGCCTCCTCGGCGGCGATCCTCTCGGCGTCCGCCTCGGCGGCCTTGGCGACACCCTCAATGATGGCGTCCACGTCCTCTGGGTTCACCGACGAGGAATCTGGGCGCCAAAGAAGGGGGTGAAGCAAGGCCAGGACCAGGAGCCAAAAAAGAGAAGAGGGGAAGCAGGGACGAACGGCAAATAGCTTACCTATGCCAGTACCCGGCTGGGAAATGGAAGCCCCATTCCCGCCAACATTTGGCGTCGAGGCAAAGCCGCTGGTGCCCAAGTTCTCCTCCTCCTCCTCCATGTGCGTGGGCCCGATGCCTGGCGCCCTTGCCGGGGATGCCCCTCGGGGCGGCGTGGTCGATGGGGGCGGTGTGTTGGGAGTAGCCCTCAGTGGCTCCTCCGGCTGCTGCTCTCCTCCTACGTACCTGACAAGGTCAGCACCAAGGTGTCGTGCCCATGACACATGTCGAAGGGAGAAGAGTGATGAACTTACGCTGGGGGCTCTGCCGGGGGCTGCTGTCCGGGCTGCTCAACACCACCAATGGCGCCCCCGAAGTACCAACTGGGGGCTGGCTACCCGCCGAGATATTGGCCCTCTTCGCTCTCTGGGCCAGCGTCTCCCCGCCCCTGCAAAGATGAAAACAAGTCAAGACAAGCAACACAGGTTGAGGAGGCAATGATAACGAAAAGGAACCAAATACTTACTCATCGTCCGCCTCGTCCTCTGCTGTCTTCCTCTTCCTCCTCGGGCTGAGGGATCCAAAATCAAAGTGACCTCCATGTCAACATTCACCGGAGGAAGAGAAGGAGGTGGTGTTTAGGCACGCGCGGATGAAGAAGGGGCGGCTGTCTTCTTCTTCATCGCGGCCTTCGCCGGCTTCTTTGCCGCCGCGACCCTCGTATGGCGCCAGGGCTCCTCCAAGGTCAGCTGTGACCACGCAGCCCAGCCGGGCCGGACCGGCTCGCCGGAACTGGCCCGCCGCAAGACTCGCCCCCTCCTTGTAGGTGGCGTCGGCTCTGCGGTCTCGGCCTCCTCCTCCGACGACCGCCGGTCACATCTTCAACCAAAGGAGCCTTGGTGCCGGCGCTGCTGGCTCCCCCAGCGGCCGCCGCCCACCGGGCGAGCTCCTCCTCCTCCGGGCCGTTGTGGCCTTGTCCTCCACTTCGCCGGTGTTGCGGGCCTCCTTGGCGAGTTGCGCCTCCCTCGCCCTGGTGGCGATGTAGTTCAGCTCCGCCTGGGAGGTGTCCTGGACAAGTAGCCGCTCGGCGTCGGTGTTGACATACGCCTCGTGCAGGGTGTCGAAGAATTGCTGCACTTCAGCGTCCTCCGGCTCCTTCCAGCTTGGGATGGGGCCATGCGCGTTGCAGTCCGGCATCATGGTGATGATCTCGGACCGATGCGAGTTGTTGCACAATGGGACCACCCCCGTCGGCAGCTTGAATAGAGGCCCCTTGAGGACCTTGCCGGCCTTCGTGGCGGCCCTCGCAACCTTGTCGGTCCGCTCGACCTCGCCGTCGCGGCCCACATCGAGCTGGAAGATCTGCTGGCAGAAATGGGCGTGCGCCATCACTGTGAAGTTGTGGTCGAGGCCAGGGCAGAGTCGCATGATGTCAGCGGAGTTCGTGAAGAGCCAGGCCGGCCTCCCCTTGTTATGCAGAGGAGCGAGCCAGCGACGGATGAAGTCAGCCCCGATCATCTGAAGGGTGAGCCCGGCCTGGGTAAGCCAGAGAATCCTGGTGGTGGCGACCATGAGCTTTCCGTTGTCGGTGTCGACATTGCTCCAATCGCTTCCGCGAACCGGCGGCGCCCGACGAACTCTGTAGAACGCCGGTGGGTCCTTCTCCTTGATCCAGCACCACCGGCCCCGCCATTCTTCCCACCTCTCCTTCATGGCACCGTCCGGGTACGCTCCCTTGGATTTTGGGATCCAGGAGATGCACCCCAAGATGGCACCTCCCGTTTGGATCTGAGGGAAGAAGTAATGGCGGAAGAGCGCCGTGTTGGGGTGCACCCCGGCAAAGCCTTCGCAAAGGTGCGTGAAAAGGGCCATGCACGCCATCGCTTTCGGAGTAAAATCCAGGAGGTGGAAGCAGAAGGTGTGCATGATGTCGCTGAAGAAATCGGAGAAGGAAGGACAGAGCTCGCAAGAGAAGTAATCAACAAAGAAGGGGGACTGTTTTGGGGCAGCCTTGGCGCAGTTGGCGGGGATGACGCGCGTGGCCGGATGCCCCGAATTCTCTCCCCTGTCTTCACTCCCCATAGGGGCCTGAAGGACTCCCGAAGCTCAAACACGTCGACCGTCGAGGGGAAGAAGGCGGACTGCATCCGCTGCACCGCCAGCGCACTCTCCGGCGGCTCCGCGGCTCCGGCGTCCTTGGCCACTCCCTTGCCCTTGGTGAACTTTGGCGCCATGGCGACTGGGGGAGGAAGGCGGGATAGAGGGCGGCGGAAGCACAATGATGGCAAGCAGGGATGAAACTTGAGGAAGAAGAGGAAGGCAGGCGGAGATTTCCGAGATTGGGGCTGCGCGGAGGGTAAAAGGAATAGTGCACCCGCGGTTATCCCTTTTTATGGAGAAGCCGCGGGGCGCGCTGCCCATTTACTGCGACATGACGCATGCGTGCGGAAACCGTCCCACGCATGCCGCCCACATCACGCACACCCCTCCACGCCGCGCCTCTCGCACGGGTCGTGGGAGGCGGAGCGCGCGAAGAATCTTACCACGGTAAAAACCGCCCCACCTTGCCGCGCACCGTTTTGCGCCTGGCCCAACAACGCGTCGCACTTATGTGTGGCCCAGGCCCGGGGGCTCCTGTCGGTGTACAAAAATAGGGGTGCATCCTTGTACCCCTTTTTCTGTGCACGGGCAGTCAGAGCCGCGCCCACGACCACACCAAGCAGAACGAGGGAGGTGAGCCAAGGTAAGATCAAAGCCGAAGGCAGTCAAAAGCAACGCCAAGGCCAAGACCACAAAGAGCAGAGGGACGGAGCAAGTTCCCCCTGGAAGACCCTTGCCGGGTGGCCTCAGCGGCCCCCGCAAGACTCTTGCCGGGACAGCTCGCCCCACACCAACAGAGCGAGCCACCCTTGAGCCCACGGCCCCCAGTGCCATCATCAGCGTGGGGCCAGGACCCGGGAAGGCACCCCTGTGGTGGCATATAGATCTTTGTGAAGACATATTCAAGATCAGATCAGAAGACGACGATTCTCGGCAAGATCCTTGCCAAGGAAGGCCACCGGACCCCCGACAAGATCCTTACCAGGGAAAACGACACGCCACGGCGAGACCCTTGTCGGGCCACCCGGCAAGGCCCTCGCCAAAGACGCCGGCAAGGCCACCGCCAAGCCCACGTCAACCAAGCTTCCACCGCCGCTCACATGCAGCTGCCAGCCCAACCAGCTGGGCGGGCACCTGCATGGCAACATGCAGCTCCCAGGCAAACTCATCAAGTGCCTGCGTGGCGGCATGCAGATCTTCGTGAAGGCTCCACCTCCGCGCCAACTCAGCTGCCTGCCTGCCTACATGGCACCACACGCATCCCGGGCCGAGGCGCGCGTCGAAGCGAGGAGGAGCGGCGACGGACGGGACGGGCCTCGCCCCCGTCCCCGATAAAGTAAGAGGACACCTAAGCGATGCATTAAATGCACCTTGTCCTATAATACGAGGGATAACCTCGTGCCACTGTAGACCTTTCCACCTCCTGTGTGCCACTATGGCAACCCCTTTTTTCCTATAAAAGGAGACCCGACGCGACGAGGAGAGGGATTCGGCTCTTTGGAACCACACGCTGACCACAGCTAGTTCGAGAGCTCAAGAACTCTCAGAAATACACCCACCAAAGCAGGACTAGGGTTTTACGCATCCTCGCAGCCCGAACCTGGGTAAACGATCCTTGTGCTGTCTACTAGCCCTGCTTTCCTCACAACCCTGCGCCCAGGCAACCGTAGTAGGGATTCTTGTGATCCCATAGGTGTCGTTCCACACCAACAAAAAGCTATCAGAAGATATGCTTTATTAAACATTATGCCCTTGTGGTTTAGGGTTGTAGCTATAATGTGGAGCCAGATACAGATCTTTTGTTCAAGAGACTGTTTTATATATGGAGAAGGAACCCTCGTTGCAATGTCAAAGACGAACTGAGCGCCGAACACATCGTCATTGAAGACTGGTTCATGAGCTACTGAGGGAGTCCTGGACTAAGGGGTCCTCGGGTGTCCGGACAATTTGATATGGGCCAGACTTATGGGCCGTGAAGATACAAGGCAGAAGACCTTTCCCCGTGTCCGAATGGGACTCTCCTTTGTGTGGATGGCAAGCCTAGCGTTCGGATGTATTATTTCCTTTCTCTGTAAACCGACTCTGTACAACCCTAGACCCCTCTGGTGTCTATATAAATCGGAGGGTTTAGTCCATAGAGGCTAAGACAAATCACATAGGCAAGACATCTAGGGTTTAGCCATTACAATCTCAAGGTAGATCGACTCTTGTAACTCCTATACTCATCAAATACAATCAAGCAGGACGTAGGGTTTTACCTCCATCAAGAGGGCCCGAACATGGGTAAACATCGTGTCACCCTTGTCCCCTGTTTCCTTCGATCCTCAGACGCACAGTTCAGGACCCCCTACACGAGATCGGCCGGTTTTGACACCGACAGTGGCTGCTACGGGATTCTAGCAAGAACCGTTCTTAACTACGCAAAACCACAATGGTGATTTATCAAGTTTGCTGTTTTAACCTTCTTCAAGGACCGGCCGTAGTCAAATTTGATTCAACTAAAGTAGGACAAATAGACATCCGCCAGCCACCTTTTATGCAAAACAAGTTGCATGTCACTCAGTGGAACCAGTCTCATGTGCGTGGACATGTAAGTTTGGTTCAGGCCTCTTCATCCCACAATACCGCTGAATCAAAATAAGACGTTGGTGGTAACCAGTATGACTATCACCGCCCACAACTCTTTGTGTTCTACTCGTGCATATATATCATCTAGGCACAAACCTGGCTCATGATGCCACCGTTGGGGAACGTTGCATGGAAAACAAAAAAAATTATATGCACACGCAAGATCTTTCTTTGGAGATGCATAGCAATGAGAGGGGAGAGTATGTCTATGTACCCTCATAGATCGTAAGCGGAAGCGTTTATTAACGCGGTTGATGTAGTCAAACTTCTTTGAGATCCAACCAATCAAGTACCAAACGTATGGCACCTCCGCGTTCAGCACACGTTCAGCTCAATGACGTCCTCGCCTTTATGATCCAGCAAGATGGGCAAAGTAGTGGATGAGTTCTGGAAGCACGATGGCGTGGTGACGGTGGTGGTGATGCTATCTCCGCAGGGCTTCACCTAAGCACTTCGAAAATATGATCGTGGGACGAAACTTTGGCGCCGCACACGGCTAAGAGATTGTCGTGGTCTTTGTGTGGTGTTCCCTCCCTCATATATATAGGGGAAGGGGAGGCAGCCAGGAGGCACCCCAAGGGTGGCCGCCTACCCCCTGGGTTCTTGCCCTGTGGCATCCCCTTACCTTGTTTGCATAAGGGGGAAGGAAAGGGGAGGAGAGGGAAGGAAGGGGGATGTTGACTCCCCCCTTTCCTTCTCTCCCCAAGGGATGCGGCCTTAGGAGGGGTGCGCCAGCCCCTTGTGGGCTGGTATGTTCCTGCCTTTGGCCCATATGGCCCATTAACCTCCCAGGGGGTTCCCAGAACCCCTTCCGGTGATCGATGACTACCTGGTACCTCCCGAAACTCTTTGGTGTCCAAATAGCATCGTCCTATATATCAATCTTTACCTCCGGACCATTCCGTAGCTCCTTGTCATGTCTGTGATCTCATCCAGGACTCTGAACAACACTCGATCACCAAATCATATAACTCATATAACACTATATCGTCAACAAACATTAAGCGTGCGGACCCTACGGGTTCGAGAACTATGTAGACATGACCGAGCCACCTCTCTGGTCAATAACCAATAGCGGAATATGGATGCCCATATTGGTTCCTACAGATTCTACAAAGATCTTTATCGGTCGAACCTTATGACAGCATACGTAATTCCCTTTGTCCATCGGTATGTTACTTGCCCGAGATTCGATCGTCGGTATCTTCATACCTAGTTCAATCTCGTTACCGGCAAGTCTCTTTACTCATTCCATAATACATCATCTCGTAACTAACTCCTTAGTCACTTTGCTTGCAAGCTTCTTATGATGTGTATTACCGAGAGGGCCCAGAGACACCTCTTTCATAAACGGAGTGAGAAATCCTAATCTCGATCCATGCCAACTCAACAAACACCTTCGGAGATACCTGTAGAGCATCTTTATGATCACCCAGTTACGTTGTGATGTTTGATAGCACACAAGGTATTCTTCTACTATCCAGGAGTTGCATGATCTCATAGTCGAAGGAATATGTATTTGCCATTAAGAAATCAACAACAATAAACTGAACAAGCATATGCTAAGCTAACGGATGGATCTTGTCCATCACATCATTCTCCTAATGATGCGATCCCATTATCAAGTGATAACACATGTCTATGGTTAGGAAACCTTAACCATCCTTGATCAACAAGCTAGTCTAGTAGAGGCTTACTAGGGACACGATTTTTATTTATGTATCCACACATGTATTTAAGTTTCTTGTCAATACAATTCTAGCATGAATAATAAACCTTTATCATGAATAAGGAAATATAAATAACAACTTTATTATTGCTTCTAGGGCATATTTCCTTCAAATAGCATATGGTCGATAAGCAAATTACTATTGGGCAATTGATAGAAAAGCAAATAATTATGACGATATCCAAGGCAATGATCATGTATATAGGCATCACGTCCAAGGTTAGTAGATCAAAACGATTCTGCATCTACTACTATTACTCCCCACATCGACCACTATCCAGCATGCATCTAGTGTATTAAGTTCATGGAAAAATGGAGTAATGCATTAAGAAAGATGACATGATGTATACAAGATAAACCCACGTATGAATAAACCCCATCTTGTTACCCTTAATAGCAACGATACATGCATGTCATGTCTCTTTTTGTCACTGAGATTGAGCACCACAAGATCAAACCCATCACAAAGCACCTCTTCTCATGGCAAGATAAATCAATCTAGTTGACCAAGCCAAACCAATAAATCAGAGAAGAAATACGAGGCTATAACAATCATGCATAAAAGAGTTCAGAGAAGACTCAAATAATATTCATGGATAGATCTGATCTAAACTCACAATTCATTGGATCCCAACAAACACACCGCAAAAAAGAGTTACATCAAATAGATCTCCAAGAACATCGAGGAGAACATTGTATTGAAGATCGAAAAGAGAGAATAAGCCATTTAGCTACTAACTACATACCCGTAGGTCTGTGGTAAACTACTCATTCATCATTGGAGGGGCAACAAGGGTGATGAATAACCCCTCCGTGATCGTTGCCCCCTCCGATAGAGTGCCAAAAAAGGCCTCTAGATTGGATCTCGTGGTTCTGGAACTTGCGGTGGTGGAAAAAGTGTTTCGTGGACTCCCCTAGGGTTTTGGGTATTTTAGAGTATTTATAGAGGCGGAGGTAGGTCAAGGCGGTGCCCGAGGGACCCACTACCCACCAAGGCGCGCAAGGGGCCTCTGCCTCACCCTAGTGCCTAGTGGGCCCCTCGGGCCTTTTCTCGTGGCCTCTAGAAGCTTTCTGGGTCTCTTATTGCCAAAAAAATATCCAAAAAGTTTCGTGACATTTGGACTTCGTTTGGTATTGATATTCTACAAAGTAAAAAAACAAGCAAATGGCACTGGGCACTAAGTTAATAGGTTAGTCGCAAAAAATGATATAAAGTTGCTAGTAAATGTATATAAAACATCCAAGATTGATAATATAACAAGATGGAACAATAAAAAATTATGGATACGCTGGAGATGTATCAATTTCTTATGGACAAAAAGAGACCCTGGAAGCTTCATGGAAGGACCAGAAGACCTACGAGGAAGCGACAAGCTCAGTAGGCGCCCTATGAGCTTGTCATGTCCTTGTGGCCCCCTGACGTGAAACCGACGCCAAAAATTCCTATAAATACCAAAAACCCAGAAAGAAACCTAGAACTTCTGCTCCATCGCTGCAAGCCTCTGTTCCGAAGCTATCTCATCCGGAGCCCTGTTTTGGCACCCTACTGGAGGGAGAAATCATCACCAGAGGCCATCTTCATCATTCGGGCAGTCTCCATGACAAGGAGGGGTAGTTTACCCTTAGGGCTAAGGGTATGTGTCAGTAGCTATGTGTTTGATCTCTCTTGTGTTCTTGATTTGGCATGATCTTGGTGTACCACGAGCTTTTTTAATATAGTTGGATCATATGGTGTTCCTCCCTCTCTACCTTGTTGTGATGAATTGAGTATTGCTCTTTGAGGTTTCGTTATGTGGATTCATATTGGATTTGAGATCACTTGATGTATGTCTTGCATGTGATACCCGTGGGGACAATGGGGTATTCTATTCACTACTGTAGGATGGTCCAAATGCGATAGTCGAATCAGAGACCCTTCGACGAAACTGTGTGCGATGCATCAATCACAAACAGTGATGTAATAGAACCGTCTAAAAAGATGCAAAACATTTGTGATGTCGGCGACATCAAACACGATTCATATTAGAGTTGCGTGTGCGATGAGTGGCAAACAGTTAATCCAGAATAACTGTTTGCGATGATGCAGAACAACAGAAATGGGCAGCCAGATGAGGGTGTGTGCGATATATGATATACAGTTCACTAGGATGAACTGTGTGTGAATGGGCAACACAATGGAAACGGTTCAACTGAACAAGATGTGTGTGATACGCGGCAAACAGGTCCGTAATCAGAAATGTGTGTGAAGAGCAATAATAACACAGACTATTGCTGCTAATAAGCCGCGTGATTTGCTCTATCTACAGAAGAATAACATGTGTGTGTGTCTATATATATAAAACTAAAATAAACATCCAATTACATAAGTGACTATACAGATCATTCGCACACACCTCAATAAACAATTGCAGGCATTCTAAACTACAAGGAATGATCATCTAGTCATCTACTTCTTGTGACGCTCCCGCCACTGCTCTGTGGCTCGATCCCTCATCTGGGGCAGGAAGAAGACACTCACTCATGTCAACGATCCGCATGTACATCTTGTAGCTTGTGTATGCGTCCTTGGTCGCATACTTGACGTGTTGTTCATCTAGTCTCTCATGGCAGACACTGTGCCAGGAGTTCTTGTCCTTCTTGTTCTCATCCTTCATCTTCATGCAGTAGATGTCGGTGATGGATGAGGCAAGGTCAACTAGGGAGTTATGTTTGTTGTTTTCGCTGCCCCAGACCTTGTAGTGGTCCTGGATGTTGAAAAGATTTGGCATTTCAAGCCCGAAACCTTGAGCGCTTTTAGATCGTTGGTGGTGTCCACTGTAGTGAAACTGTAGTCGGAGCTGTTGATAAACCTGGAGAAACGCTTGATAAGTCTGTACATTAAGAGAGAAAAACACAAGTTCGTTCAAACCATATCTTTCATTCAGTCACACTACGAATTTATATTCATATGATCGAGATAGAATATTAAACCCCAAAAAAAACTATTTCCGGCAGCAGCGGAGGCGGCGTGCCGCGTTGGTGTTGTCGTTGTCGTCCTCCGGGACACTGTTGTTGAAGCCTTCAAGGTAGCACATAATGTTCTTCACATAGAAATAACATCATGTCGTCGCGCGATCGACGGGCGGGGCACGGGAGGATGACAACTAGGGGCGCTGCGAGGTAGCGGTCGACGGCGGCGTCCCATGCCGCTGAGGGGGGCGCGCGCATGGGCACGGGCATGGCGGGTGTAGGCAAACGCACGGGGACTGGCGCCGCGGTGGGTGGAGGGGAGCGCACGGGCACGAGCGCTCGCGCTAACATGTACATGAGCTCGCGCGGGTCCGTCGAGACCTCGCTGACGCCCGCGGCTTCCAGCTCTGCGATAGTGTCACGCCCAATATGCGATCGTATCCGAGAGGAATTCGAAGGTCCCACCAAGGATAGAGCCGCATATTGAAACGCTTTTGCAAGGTGGATATCATTACATCGTAGCATTACATAATAGTTGGGGATACATACAAAGGGCATACAAATGCCACAAAGAATACATCAAACAACATACATGAGAACAACATCCGACTACAGATGAAACACAAGTAGAAACTCAAACGACATCCACCGTGCTAGCCCAGGCTGCCGACCAAGAACCAATCCTCTGAACGAAGAAGAAGCAGAAGAACTCCATAACAAGCAAACATCGCTCTCACGTCATGATCATCCCTGTACCTGTACCTGCAACTGCTATTGTAGTAATCTGTGAGCCACGAGGACTCAGCAATCCCATTACCATGGTTATCAAGAATAGCAAAGCTTAATGGGTATGGAAAGGATAAGTGGTGGGGTTGCAGCAAGCAGCTAAGGATTATATGGTGGCTAACTTATGATTACAAGAGTATGATGAGAAACTACGCAAACTGGTAATGATCAATAAATGATCCTGAACTACTTACGTTCAAACATAACCCCATCGTGTTCTCTTCTCGAACTCACTTGAAAATAGATGGTCACGATTACACACGCGGTTGGTGAATTTTAAATTAAGTTTAGTTCAAGTCCACTACAATCGGATATTAAAAGTTCCCATCTGCCACATAACCGCGGGCATGGCTCTCAAAAGTTTAAACCCTGCAAGGGTGTCCCAACTTAGCCCATCCCGAGCTCACGATCCCCGGAGACAATCCTCCATCTTGGGACCCTCTGATCAGACTTAGAATCCCGGTGCACAAGACATTTTGACAATGGTAAAAAAATCCGAGCAAGACCTCACGGCATGCCGACACCCTGATAGTAGCCGCGTGTATCTTGTCTCAGGCCACGACGGATGAGCTATGGTTACAACGACCAAAAAAACCCCAAGTTGCCAAGGGGTGGCGCCGCAAGCTGCTCTAGTTTGGACCAACACTCACGAGGAGCACTGGCCCAGGGGTTGATTAAGTCCTCGAGGTCCAAAAATTCCCTATGCAAGTTTTAGTTGTTATTAGGCAAATGGTAAAACCAATGTTGGGCCTTGCTAGAAGAGTTTTATTCAAAGCAAACTGTCAAGAGGGGCCCATAAACCGTCATCGTGTTAGGGACGCAAAATCAATGAACATAAAACCGATATGATGGAAACTAAGGCGGCAAGAGTGGAACAGAACACCAGGCAAAAGGCCGAGCCTTTCACCCTTTACCAAGTATATAGATGCATTAATTAAATAAGAGATATTGTGATATCCCATGGTATCCATGTCCCAACATGGAACAACCTGCACCTGCACCTAGCAATGCTATAAGAGGGGCTGAGCAAAGCAGTAACATAGCCAAACAATGGTTTGCTAGGATGGTGAAAAAGGTTAGAGGCTATCATGGCAATTTGGGAGGCTTGATAAACAAGTGGTAGGTAGCGCGACATAGTGATAGCATCGAGACAACTAGCATAGCAAAGATGGTAGTGAGATCCAAGGTGACGGTCATCCTGCCTGATATCCCACTAGGAAGAAGAACGAGTCTATGAAGAAGATGAACGGGCGTAGTCGAACAAATCATCACGATCGCAACGAAACGGGAACAATCGAGAAGAAGCACAACCGGAAAGAAGCAAATAACATGGTAAACACATAAGCATAAACATGACATAATGCTCAACCAAGTATGATGCATGACAAGGCTACATGATGCTACTCATGGCAAGAGATGATGCATACAAGAACAACACATCAAAGCAAGTTCAAATGAGGCCGGAAACAACATATAACAATTCCGGAAACTCCCCGTATGCAAATTTCGAATTTGGTCCAGATCTGAATAACACATTATGTTCAAGTTGTTAAACAGCAAGGTAATGTACACCATGATGATCTACACGTCTTTCTAGTCAAGTTACATATAAAGTTCATTTAATTCGGAGCTACGGTCTGGAAGATATGAGCAAAACAAGTTAACATGGCATTGATGCAAATGCAAGCAAAACACAATCACAAATACTCCGAAACATGGATGCAACAAGGTATGATGAAACTACATGCAAAACCAAGCAAGTTTCATGTAGAGCATGCTCCAAACGGAGCCACAGTTCAACACATACACTCAATACAAGTTTTAAGCACAATCTGCCCAAAACAACAACTAAGAACTTTGCAATCAAGGAAACAACATGCAACAGGAAACATATAGACACGAACTTGATATGCGCTCAAATTACAGATTACATGCTCCAAATGACATCAAGGTTCAGGTTCATAGGCATCAGGATTAATCCAATGAGATCAATGCAAAAAACAACTTCATAACACAGATTAGGACTTAGTGAAAAACAGGGCACACATGTGAGCAGGAATAACATGTTGACATGCTGGAAGCATGAAACTATGATGCTACAGTGCAAGAACATAACAAGCAAAAGAATGACATTAAAGTATAGGTTAAACATGGCAAAACATGATTACTAAGTATCTCCATATAACCTATAGATCAATGGCATTCATCAAGACAAGTAAGCAATTCATAACAGATTCTCAGACTATGTGAAAAACAAAGGCTAAAAAAGAGTCATGTTGCATATATTGGGACAACAAAAGTATATGTTACAGGAACATTTCAAGGCATCAAAGGGCATGGCAAGCATGTACAGGTAGAGCACTACAAAACATGATCACTGAGCTACTGCTAGAAACCACTAGAACATGCTCAAAACATCATGGCAAGGATGAAAATGATAACAGATTCATAGACTTTAGAATTTAGTGAACATGGCAGAAACAGCGACAAGTAGACATGTTTGCAAGCTTGGTTAACTCAACATAAAGCATATCATGGCATGTGAATACAACCAACAACAAGAACACATATTTATGTAGCTACTCATTGCAATAACATGGTCATGGAATGCATAAAACACTAGCTATTCACATGGCAAAACTGAACTCACTGATAATAGGCTGACATAAACATTATTTAGCAATTTTAGAGCATGGTAATGACAAGCTACAGTAGGCCATAGTTTCAAACAAAGGCATGGACGAATAGAGCATAACAAGATCTACAAGACGTTCTTATTGAGCATCTCCATATTATGCATGGATTCACTTGTAGCATCAAGTTAACATGGCAACATAATATAGCAGGTTCAGCCTTAGCAGAAATCCAAGTCACTGAAATCAGCAACAACAAGTATCCTACTTTGCATGCTTGTGCTAGTCACCACAGGGCACATAAAAATGCGTGGATTGCACCACTGTAAAGATGGCATGAATATGCTCCTAGAACATCTTGACATGATGCTCAAAAGATAATCACACAAAATGCTATGAAGAAGACAAATCAGCCAGTTATGATAACCTCCAGCAAATATATTATTTAGCACTTTTGCAACGATGATTAGGGCACCAAGATGAGCAGTAACATGCATGCAAACTACACCAAAATGTAGAGCACTCCGAGATGAACAATTTGACATATTATACACACAAAACGGATACACATGCACAAAGTTATGGACAACACCATATGCACATATGACATGATTTTTCAGGGACTTAGTGAAAGAAAATAGACGAGCGAGGGCAAGATAACTATATGACGAATGGGCGGAGTTTAACGGGCGCTCACCACGGGCTTCGGCCCAGGTCGGTGAGGAGGCAGCAGGCCGGTGTGGAGGATGCAATGGGCCTCGGCCGTGAGGCGGCCCACGTGGCCGGCGACACTGGGTCCGGCATGGCCCACACGGCGCGAGCGGGCTAGGCTTGGCGTCCTCCTCCTTGATCCCGATTGGATCGGGGGAGGTAGGGGCGCGGCGCCCTCGAGGCTCCAGCGAGGTGCCCCAGGACGGCGGGAGGCCGAAATGGGCAGATTCGAGAGGCGGGGCATCGAATTTGGGCAGTGGCAGGAGTCGGCGCCGCCGACGGCTTGAACGGTGGCGGGAGCTTCGGGCAGCGGTTGTGCCCTGCGTGGGAGAGAGAAGGTGATAGGATGAGTAGGAAGAACGACGGGAAGGAGAGGGGCAGCGAGGCCTGGCCTGGTGGGTGGAGGTGGTCGCGGTGGATGGCGCAGCGTGCTCCGACGAGGCCGGCTGAAGGCGGCTGCGAGGAGGCAGCGGGGCGGAGCTGCGGGATCGGGAGGAGCTCGGGGGGCACTGGATCCGGGCGCGCGGGGCGGCTGTGGGCTATGGCGGCGGAGATCCGGGCCCGGGGCGGGTTCCGGATGGGCCCGGCGAGCCGGCATGGTGGAAGGGGCGCGGGGAGGCGACGTGGCACGCCTTGGGTGGCCAGGAGCGGTGGCTGCGGCGGCGCAGGCCTATGGCGGCTCGCCAAGTAGCGGGAGGCGGTTTGCCGGTGCCGGAATTTGAGGTGGAGGTGGCTAGCGGCTGCCGGGATCCTGAGGAGGACGCTAGAAGTAGGTGGAGGGGGTTAGGGTTCCAAAATTGGAAGGGGAAGGTGTTTAAATAGGCAGGGGGCAAGGTTTAGGGGATTTGAGGACGTTTCGGAGCCCTCCGACCGCGATCCGATGGCTCCGGTCAGAGCGGGAGGTTAGCTGGGCCTAGATGGGCTGCGTGGAGGGGTGTGGGCTAAGAAGAGAGGGAAGAAGTGAGGGTTGGTGACTGTTTTGGAGACCGAAATGTCCGAGGAATAAACCAGCAACGGTGCCGCTACGGATGATAGTTGGGCTATCAAACGGACTCCGAATGCGACGAAATTTGGCAGGCAGCCTACCTACAACATAACAACACCGCGCACCAACTTTCAACCCATTCTAAGAACATTTTTATGCCACTTATAAAATAATATTTTGGATGTGCCGCGGGCACGTGCGAGTGTGTCTGGGCTCAGAACGGACAACGGAGAGAACTAGGAGACCCGGATGGATGCAAGTTTTGGAAAACATGCAGATGAAATGCACATGATGACATGGCAAAGTGAAACATGTAAGAGAATGATGGCAACGACGGCGAATAACTGGAAGACACCTGGCACATCAGTCTCGGGGCGTCACAACTCTCCTCCACTAACAGAAGATCTCATCCCGAGATCTTAGGAACGAGATAGAAGAAAAGAGGACGAGGTGAAATAAGAGCGCAAGAGAGAATATGAACAAGATCGAGAGCACTCGGGTAGAAAAGAGGGACAATGATTATGATGAGAATCAAAGGCCACTCCGGTTAGAACAATATAGAAAAAGGAACAAGAACGAAAGAATTGTGATAACATCCCGGTTGGGCATGGAATGGAGTAGAACATGAACTTGACAACATGGAATGATACTTGACGAGAGGAACAACACAATGCCTCCGGAAGAATTCGAAGAGTGGAATGAAAAGAATAAAGAAGAAAATGACATCTTCTACCACAACTGAGTTTGAAAAGCATCCTTGCAAGGAAGGATTGAACAGAGTTGTTGAGAAAATCAACAACAAAAGAATTGATTTGCGTGGGCTTATGTAAACATCTCAAAACTTGAGGTGAATTTCTGCCACTACCAAATGATTTTATAGCTAAGAAGAGCGAAGAAATGCAAAACTCCACTTCAAAAGAATATGGAGAATTAATTGCACTTCTAGACGCAAAGAGGAAAGATACTTGAGGTCCCCCAACAAGAACCCGGATGAACACTTGAAGGATGAATTAAATCCTTCCGAACCACTGTGATGAACTCTGGTAACAAAAGGATGATGATATAGAATTGAAGGATGGAAAGAATAAGATTAAGCCTTGCGATGATTTAGATGGAGCTTCCCGAGGAGACAAGCTAGAAAACTTTGATCTCTGGAAAATAAAAATGAACAATTTAGAACCGAGATATTACTCATCATGAACAATCTCCGAAGGAAGGAATTACTCAACTTAATGAAAGAAGAATAAGAATTATGTTATGCTTATACTCCACCAATTAATTTGATGAGAAGTAATGGATTGCATACAACTTATTCGCGTTGGAAAAGATTAAGGGCAGATATAGCACCAAAATTTGGGAAGGTCTTCATGAACCACCGGTAGGACTGGAAAGAATGAATGAATTGATACGATAACAAAGGAATAGGAATGTTGAACGAACCACCGTAAGAATTTGAAAATGAAAGAAGAAGGAGAATTCCTCGCCGGGAAGAATTAGAAGAACAAATATGAGGGGATTTAGGTTCAAAAGAACGAAGAGATCACGAGCTGACTAAAGACTAGTTGATCGAAGCACCGGAAGAATATGGAGACGAACGAAGAGGCATCAATTCCAGATAATTGGAGAATGAAGCTGAAAACATAGAATGAAGAAATCTTCTAAAAATATGGCATTTGGTGAAACGAAATGGAGAACAACTCCTGACAAACTCCAGATGGGTAAGAAAAGAATTCTTGACAACCAGAGCCAAATAAGAGGATAGCAACAAGCTAGCACCACGAATCTCCGAGAGAACGTATAATATTTAGAGGAAAACTCTTCTTCGGTCTTCAAATGTTGAAAATGACGATGAGGAACACCACCAAAACTATTGAGATACTCCAGGATAATGAAAAAGGAAAGGTTGAGCGAAAGATGAAAGGAATTTGAAAGCAGTCTTAGAGGATACATTTGACTGATGAGAAATCATTCTTACGTCAACTTTGAAAAGAATTCGAGAATAACTCCAGGAAAATTAGAAGAGTCAGGTAAGATCCTAGGAAAAGACTTGTGGGTTAGGTTTCACAAAAAAGAAACACCGTTGGAGAGGATTGTTTGAATGAGAAATGATGCACCAGAACGATTGAAAGACTTGAGTGGGGTGACACCCTCGAATTAATTGAAACACACACACACGAATCATCTAAGATGTCTTTAGAACTCCGGAACGATTGAATGACGACAGGTGAATGAGCAAGGGGAAACATTTAAGCCAAGGAAAAGAATACGATCAACACCGAAAACTTGAATTGAATCCACCGGAAAAGAAAACGAGATGAACCATGATGAAGTTGACGAGAATTCCCCGGTTGAGACAATTGAGGAAAGACCGAAGAAGCTCCACACGAATGAAATTGATGCTCGAATAGAGGCTCAGACTCCAGGAAGAAAAGGGGTGGGAGGGCGGAGAAAAAACAAAGGCAACTTGGAACGGGGAACCGACGAATAACTTGAAGAGAAAAAACACCAGTCGAAATAATTGAGGAAAGACTGCAAAGGCTTCACACGAGTAGGATGGATACTCGATTAAGGACTCCGACTCCGAGAAAAAAAAGGGGGGGGGGGGGGGGAAAAAACAAAGTAGACTTGGGATGGAAGGAATGGACACTAATTGAGAAGAACTGAGGATTGAACTTGAAAAGGATCGAACTCTATCGGGGAAAAACTGAGAATCGATGTTGCAAAAGTTGAAGAGGATGGAATAACTCGAAGAGAAGTGCACCGGTTGAACAAAGGATGGACAACGAACGAAAACACTCGTGTGACCCTAAAGAAAAATTTGAAGGGGAAGAGGAGTAAGTCAAAACACCTATGTCACGATTCCTTACCAGAGCGATGAAGGGACTGAGGAGTAAAAAGAATACCTACTCTCTGATATAACTAGACTCCGAAAAAGCTTTCTTCTAGACTTGACAACGTCCAAACTATACGATCAAGCAAGGGTCTCCTATGGTCAGTCAAGGCTATGATACCAACTTGTCACGCCCAATATGCGATCCTATCCAAGAGGAAGTCAAAGGTCCCACCAAGGATATAGCCGCATATTGAAATACTTTTGCAAGGTGGATATCACTACATCATACCATTACATAGTAGTTGGGGATACATACAAAGAGCATACAAATGCCACAAAGAATACATCAAACAACATACATGAGAACAACATCCCACTACGGATGAAACAAAAACAGAAACTCAAACGACATCCACCCTGCTAGCTCAGGCTACCGACCAGGAACCTATCCCCTGAACGAAGAAGTAGAAGAAGAACTCCATAACAAGCAAACATCGCTCTCACATCATGATCATCCCTTTACCTGTACCTGCAACTGTTGTTGTAGTAACCTATGAGCCACGAGGAGTCAGCAATCCCATTACCATGGGTATAAAGACTAGCAAAGCTTAATGGGTATGGAAAGGATATGTGGTGGGGTTGGAGCAAGTGGCTAAGCATTGTATGATGGCTAACTTATGATTACAAGAGTAGGATGCGAAACTACGCAAATGGTCGCAAAATAGTAATGATCAATAAGTGATCCTGAACCACTTACGTTCAAACATAACCCCACCGTGTTCTCTTCTCGAACTCACTTGAAAAGAGACGGTCATGGTTACGCACGCGGTTGGTGTATTTTAATTTGAGTTTAGTGCAAGTCCACTACAATTGGATATTAAAAATTCGCATCTGCCACATAACTGTGGGCACGGCTCTCGAAAGTTTAAACCCCGCAGGGGTGTCCCAACTTAGCCAATGACAAGCTCACGATCCATCGAGACAATCCTCCATCTCGGGACCCTCCGACCAGACTTAGAATCCGGCGCACAAGACATTTCGACAATGGTAAAACAAATCCAGCAAGACCTCCCGGCGTGCCGACACCCTGATAGTAGCCGCGCGTATCTCGTCTCAGGCTATGAAGGATGAGCTATGGTTACGACGACCAAAAAAACCCAAGTTGCCAAGGGGTGGCGCCGCAAGCTAATCTAGTTTGGACCAACACTCATGAGGAGCACTGGCCCGGGGGTTGATTAAGTCCTCGGGGTACGAAAAGTCCCTATGCAAGTTTTTAGTTGTTATTAGGCAAATGGTAAAACCAATGTTGGGCCTTACTGGAAGAGTTTTATTCAAAGCGAACTGTCAAGAGGGGCCCATAAACCCTCATCGTGTTAGGGACGCAAAATCAAGGAACATAACACCGGTATGATGGAAACTAAGGTAGCAAGAGTGGAACAAAAGACCAGGCAAAAGGCCGAGCCTTCCACCCTTTACCAAATATATAGATGCATTAATTAAATAAGAGATATTGTGATATCCCCTGATATCCATGTCCCAACATGGAACAACCTACAACTAGCAATTCTATAAGAGGGGCTGAGCAAAGCAGTAACATAACCAAACAACAGTTTGCTGGGATGGTGAAAATGGTTAGAGGCTATCATGGCAATTTGGGAGGCTTGATAAACAAGTGGTAGGTAGCGCGACATTGTGATAGCATCGAGAAAACTAGCATAGCAAAGATAGTAGTGAGATCCATGGTGACGGTCATCTTGCATGATATCCCACTAGGAAGAAGAATGAGTCCATGAAGAAGACGAACGGGCGTAGTCGAACGAATACTCACGATCGCAACGAAACAGGAACTATCAAGAAGAAGCACAACCGGAAAGAAGCAAACAACATGGTAAACACACAAGCATAAACATGACATAATGCTCAACCAAGTATGATGCATGACAAGGCTACATGATACTACTCATGGCAAGAGATGATGCATACAAGAAAAACACATCAAAGCAAGTTTAAATGAGGCCGGAAATAACATATAACAATTCCGGAAACTCCCCATATGCAAATTTCAAATTTGGTCCAGATCAGAATAACACATTATGTTGAAGTTGTTAAAAAGCAAGTTAAAGTACACAATGATGGTCTACACGTCTTTCTAGTCAAGTTACATATAAAGTTCATTTAATTCAGAGCTACGGTCTAGAAGATATGAGCAAAATAAGTTAACATGGCATTGATGCAAATGCAAGCAAAACACAATCACAAACACTCCAAAACATGGATGCAACAAGGCATGATGAAACTACATGCAAAACCAAGCAAGTTTCATGTAGAGCATGCTCCAAACGGCCACGGTTCAACACATACACTCAATATAAGTTTCAAACACAATCTGCCCAATACAGCAACTAAGCACTTTGCAATCAAGGAAACAACATGCAACAGGAAACATACGGACACAAACTTAATATGCGCTCAAAGTACAGATTACATGCTCCAAATAACATCAAGGTTCAGGTTCATAGGCATCAGGATTAATCCAATGAGATCAATGCAAAAAGCAACTTCATAACACATACTATGACTTAGTGAAAACAGGGCACACATGTGAGCAGGAATAACATGTTGACATGTTGGAAGCATCAAACAATGATGCTATAGTGCAAGAACATGGCATTAAAGTATAGGTTAAACATGGAAAAACATGATTACTAAGCATCTCCATATAACCTCTAGATCAATGGCATTCATCAAGACAAGTAAGCAATTCATAACAGATTCTCAGACTTGGTGAAAAACAGAGTAAGGCTGGAAACAAAGTCATGATGCATACTTTGGGACAACAAAAGTGTATGCTACAGGAACATTTCATGGCATCAAAGGGCATGGCAAGCATGTACAGGTAGAGCACTACAAAACATGATCGTTGAGCTACTGCTAGAAACCACTAGAACATGCTCAAAACATCATGGCAAGGATGCAAATGATAACAGATTCACAGACTTGGTGGAATTTAGTGAACATGGCAAGCGACAAGTAGACATGTTTGCAAGCCTGGTTAACTCAACATGAAGCATATCATGGCATGTAAATACAACCAACAAAAAGAAGGCATATTTATGCAGCTACTCATTGCAATAACATGGTCATGGATGCATAGAACACTAGCTATTCACATGGCAAAACTGAACTCACTGATAACAGGCTGACAGAAACACTATCTAGCAATTTTAGAGCATGGTAATGACAAGCTACAGCAGGCCATAATTGCAAACAAGGGCATGGACGGATAAATCATAACAATATCTACAAAATATTCTTACTGAGCATCTCCAGATTATGCATGGATTCACTTGTAGCATCAAGTTAACATGGTAACATAATATAGCAGGTTCAGGCTTGGCAGAAATAATCAAGTCACTGAAATCAGCAATAGCAAGTGTCGTACTTTGCATGCATGTGCTAGTCACAACAAGGCACATAAAAATGCGTGAATTGCACCTCTGTAAAGATGGATGAATATGCTCCTAGAACATGTTGACATGATGCTCAAAAGATAATCACACAAAATGCTATGAAAAAGACAAATCAGCAAGTTATCATAACCTCCAGCAGATAACATTATTTAGCACTTCTGCAATGATGATTAGGTCACCAAGATGAGAAGTAACATGCACGCAAACTACTCCAACATATAGAGCACTCAGAGATGAACAATTTGACATATTATACACACAAAACGAATACACGTGGACAAAGTTATCGACATCACAATATGCACATATGACATGGTTTTTCAGGGACTTAGTGAAAGAAAACTGACGAGCGAGCACAAGATAACTATATGACGAACGAGCGGGGTTTAAAGGGCGCTCACCATGGGCTTTGGACCAGGTCGGTGAGGAGGCAGCAGGCCGGCGTGGAGGATGCAACGGGCCTCGGCCGTGAGGCAGCTCACGTGGCCGGCGGCACTGGGTCCGGCGTGGCCCACACGGTGCGAGCGGGTGAGGCTGGGCGTCCTCCTCCTCGATCCTGATTGGATCAGGGAGGCAGGGGCGACAGCGCCCTCGGGGCTCCAGCGAGGTGCCCCAGGACGGCGAGGAGGCCGAAATGGGGAGATCTGGGCGGCGTGGCGCCGGATCCGGGCGGTGGCAGGGATCGGCGGCGCCGACGGCTTGAACAGCAGCGGTGCCCTGCGAGGGAGAGAGAAGGTGAGAGGATGAGGAGGAAGAAGGATGAGAAGGAGAAGGGCAGCGAGGCCTGGCCTGGTGGGTGGAGGTGGTCGCCGGTGGACGACGCGGCGTGCTCCGGCGAGGCCGACTGAAGGTGGCTACGAGGAGGCAGCGGGGCAGAGCTGCGGGATCGGGAGGAGCTTGGGGCCCCTGGATCCGGGAGCACGGGGCGGAAGCGGGCTGTGGCGATGGAGATCCGGGCCCGGGCAGGCTCCGGATGGGCCCGGCGGGCCGACGCGGTGGAGGGGGCGCGGGGAGGCAACGTGGCATGCCCTGGGTGGCCAGGAGCGGTGGATGCGGCGGTGCAGGCCAATGGCGGCTGGCCTGCGCTGGAATTTGAGGTGGAGGTGGCTGGCGGCTGTGGGGATCCCGAGGAGGAGGCTAGAAGTAGGTGAAGTGGGGTTAGGGTTCCAAAATTGGAAGGGGAAGGTGTTTAAATAGGCAGGGGGCTAGGTTTAGGGGATTTGAGGCCGTTTCAGAGCCCTTCGATCGCGATCCGATGGGTCCAGTCGGAGGGGGAGGTTAGCTGGGCCTAGATGGGATGTTTGGAGGGGTGTGGGCTGAGAAGAGAGGGAAGAAGTGAGGCCCGGCGACTGTTTCGGAGACCGAAACGTCCGCCGAATAAACCGGCAATGGTGCCGCTACGGATGATGGTTGGGTTATCAAATGGATTCCGAATGCGATGAAATTTGGCAGGCAGCCGACCTATAACATAACAAAACTGACGCCAACCTTCATCCCATTCCGAGAACATTTTTACCCCACTTATAAAATAATATTTCGGACGTGCCGCGGGTGCATGCGAGTGTGTCTGGGCTCAGAACGGACAACGGACGGATGCAAGTTTTGAAAAATATGCAGATGAAATGCACATGTTGACATGGCAAAGTGCAACACGCAAGCGAATGACATGGCAATGATGGCGAATAACTGGAAGACACATGGCGCATTGGTCTCGGGGCATCACAGATAGTGCTCGGCGACCAGCCTGTCAATGCTACGGGGATGGTCGCTAGCGCGGGTGCGGGGATGGGACCTGGGAGAGGCGCTGGGCAGCAACCGCCGCGGCCAGCTCGTTCAGGGCCATATCCATGAGGCCCCATTCCTCCTTATTTTCTATCTCCTCTGGCTCAGAGTCGATTTCACCAAACTTGAAGACTAGTGGCAGATGATCCTTCTATGCCATGGCTTTGGTGGAGGTCTGCAGGAGGGACGAAAATGGGAGGCGAATAGTAAGGCTGCCCGTATTAAACAGCGGCTCGGGAGCCATTAATGGAGAGGATGCGAGAAAGGCGTGCGGCCATGGAAGTCAAAGGGCTCGCTTCCCAGTGAGCCTACACAACATACAACTCGCACGCTTCCTGGTGAGCCTGCATATTGGAGGACAGCTTGCATGCCTCTCGGTCAGCCGGCGCACCGGACTGCGCTCGCACGCCTCCCGTTCAGTCAAGCAGCGGTCCGCACGGCACCTCCTATAGCCATTAAAACCAAGACACGTGGCGTCACGTGAATGGTTAACAGAACACACATGATTTAAATTATACAAACATTTGAGTTATTAAAGTGGCAGCTTTTTTTCAAAATGCCTTTGTTGGCTGTTATTCGAGTGCGCCTTCTCTCAAAATGGACATGAAAAAATACCACAACATGTCGGGTGCCATTCCATGATAGCATGCCAAGTTTCATGAATTTCAGACGAGTTTTGGATTTATTAGAATTTAAAACAAAGTATCTTAACGTTTTGCCGGCAATCAACAGTGCCCCGGTGTTTGAAATTCATTCCCATTTCTTGCCTAGGACCTAAGCATGTAGCCAAGGACACATATTTCATATGTCAACCCATCTTTCTGCACTGGAGCATGTGCATGCAGTTCAAATTTGAATTATGCACATAAAATGCCTAGAAAACCCAGTTAATGTATAAAAATGTCCAAGCGAACCCTGAAAAATACCAAAAATTGACACAATACTCCTGCCGTTCTATGTTGACACTAGAAAAATTTTGAAAGCAAGAAGAGGCAATGGATATCGTTTCGTCCCCAAGGGTGGTATGTTCCCTACTGAAACCATCAGGCTTGTTGTGAGAAGCTATGGTTTGCGAGAACCTTATACCCAAACTTGCCCCAAATGGGTTAATTTTTTTACCAGAACATGTTGATGCCGCTCCATGGTAGCATGTCAAGTTTCATGAACTTCAGAAGAGTTTTGGATTTATTAGAATTTAAAAACCATGTTTCTCAATGTTTGCGGCCCAGCGACGGTGGCAAGGTGTTTGGCATTCATTCTCATTTCTTGCATGGGACCTAAGCATACAACCAAGGACACAGATTTGATTTTTCAAACAATTTACATGCACTGGAGCATGTGCCTGTAGTTCAAATTTTAATTCTGCATATAATTGCAAAGAAAACTTAGTTAATGTATAAAAATGTCCAAACGAACCCCAAAAAATTCCTAAAATTAAAAAAACATTCATGTTGTTCTATGTTGACACTAGAAAAAAATTGAAATCAAGAAGAGGCAACGGATATCGTTTCATCTAGAAAGGCGAAACGTTCCCTACGGTAACCATGAGGTTTGTTGTGAGAAGCTTTATACCCCAACCCGCCCCAAATGGGACAATATTTTTACCATGGCATTTTGATGCGGTTCCATGCTAGCATGTCAAGTTTCATAAATTTTAGACACGTTTTCGATTTACTAGAATTTAAAAACCATGTATCTCACTGTTAGCGCCCGAGAGACGGTGGAAAGGTGTTTGACATTCATTCTAATTTCTTGCGTGGGACTTAAGCATGCAACCAAGGACACACATTTCAATTTTGAACCCATTTATATGCAGTGGAGCATGTGCATGGAGTTCAAACTTGAATTATGCAAATAAATGCATAGAGAACTCAGTTAATGTATAAAAATGTCCTAGCGAACACTAAAAAAATCCGAAAAATTGACACAACACTCTTGTTATTCTATGTTGACATGAGAAATTTTTTGAAAGTAAGAAGAGGCAACAGATATCGTTTCGTTCCCCAAGGTGGCACGTTCCCTATGGAAACCATTAGGCTTGTTGTGAGAGAAGCTCTCGTTTGCGAGAAGCTTATACCCAAACCTGCCCCAAATGGGACAATATTTTTGTTGGGGAACGTAGCATGCAATTTCCAAAAAATTCATACGATCACGCAAGATCTATCTAGGAGATTGTGATAGCCTGGCTTATTAATAAGGAATTCCTTCTTTTCCAGGATCCCATTCTAAAAGAACTCCAAAGTTAAGCATGCTCATCTTGGAGTAATTTCTGGACGGGTGACCGACCCGGAAGTTGCTCCTAGGTGCGCACGAGTGAGGACAAAGTGTGCAGAAAAGACTAGTATTGATCTGTGGGGCCAGTCCAGATCCTGCGAGGAGTAACGACCACCGGCGGGTGTGTCCGGGGTGTTACAAGTTGGTATCAGAGCCGACCCTCGCAGTTACACATATGTTTGCGCACAGGTGCGCGGTCATGTTGTGCATGACGTTTGTGACCCGTCGTGGCACACGGCATGGCACATGTGCCGAACTGGATGCATAGACGTATGTGCCAAGAGGGAACGTTCCTCTGGCCCAACTAGGACATCGGTTCCTTTGAGTGGGGGTGTATGTGATAGCCTGGCTTATTAGGGATGATAGACTACCCATATTAATAAGGAATTCCTTCTTTTCCGGGATCCCATTCAGAAAGAACTCCAAAGTTAAGCGTGCTCAGCTTGGAGTAATTTCAGGACGGGTGACCGATCGGGAAGTTGCTCCCGGGTGCGCACGAGTGAGGACAAAGTGCGCAGAAAAGACTAGTATTGATCTGTGGGGCCAGTCTAGATCCTGCCAGGAGTAACGACCACCAGCGGGTGTGTCCGGGGCGTTACAGAGATGCATAGCAATGAGAGGGGAAGAGTGTGTCCATGTACCCTCATAGACCGAAAGCAGAAGCGTTAGGTTAACGTGGTTGATATAGTCGAACGTCTTCATGATCAAACCGATCTTAGTACCGAACGTACGACACCTCCGTGTTCAGCACACGTTCAGCTCGATGATGTCCCTCGAACTCTTGATCCAACAGAGGGTCGAGGGAGAGTTCCATCAGCACGACGGCATGGTGACGGTGATGGTGATGTGATCCGCGCAGGGCTTCGCCTAAGCACTACGACACTATGACCGGAGGAGTTAACTATGGAGGGGGCACCACACATGGCTAAGAGAACAATTGATGTGCCTTTGGGGTGCCCCCCGCCCCCGTATATAAAGGAGGGGAGGAGGGGGTCGCCGGCCAAGAGGGGCACGCCATGGGGGGAGTCCTACTAGGACTCTTCGCCCTCCCCCTTTTTTCCTTTCTTCACCGGAGGTAAAAGGAAGGAGAGGGAGTAGGAGAAGGAAAGGGGGCGGCGCCCCCTTCCCTAAACCAATTCGGCCTCCTCCCTTGTGGGAGGCGCAGCAGCCCCTTGTGGGCTGGTTAGCCTCCCTCCTATGGCCCATATCTTCCACCGGGGGGGGGGGGGTCCGGTAACCCCTCCGGTATGTACCTGATACACTCCGGAACCCTTCCGGTGTCCGAATACTATCATCCAATATATCAATCTTTACCTCTCGACCATTTCGAGACTCCTCGTCATGTCCGTGATCTCATCCGGGACTCCGAACAAACTTCAGTCACCAAAACACATAACTCATAATACAAATCGTCATCGAACGTTAAGCGTGTGGACCCTACGGGTTCGAGAACTATGTAGACATGACCGAGACACATCCACGGTCAATAATCGATAGCGGAACCAGGATGCTCATATTGGTTCCTACATATTCTACGAAGATCTTTATTGGTCAAACTGCATAACGACATACGTCATTCCCTTTGTCATCGGTATGTTACTTGCCTGAGATTCGGTCGTCGGTATCCTCATACGTAGTTCAATCTCGTTACCGGCAAGTCTCTTTACTTGTTTTGTAATGCATCATCCTGCAACTAACTCATTACTCACATTGCTTGCAAGGCTTATAGTGATGTGCATTACTGAGAGGAACCAGAGATACCTCTCCGATACTCGGAGTGACAAATCCTAATCTTGATCTATGCCAACCCAACAAACACCTTCGGAGACACTTGTAGAGCATCTTTATAATCACCCATTTACGTTGTGACGTTTGATAACACACAAGGTGTTCCCCCGGTATTCTGGAGTTGCATAATCTCATAGTGAGAGGAATATGTATAAGTCATGAAGCAATAAAACTTAACGATCATTATGCTAAGATAACAGATGGGTCTTGTCCATCACATCATTCTCCTAATGATGTCATCCCGTTCATCAAATGACAACACATGTCTATGGTTAGGAAACTTAACCATCTTTGATTTAACGAGCAAGTCAAGTAGAGGCATACTAGGGACACTTTGTTTTGTCTATGTATCTACACATGTATCAAGTTTCCGGTTAATACAATTATAGCATGAATAATAAACATTTATCATGATATAAGTAAATATAAATAACAACTTTATTATTGCCTCTAGGGCATATTTCCTTCAGTCTCCCACTTGCACTAGAGTCAATAATCTAGTTCACATCGCCATGTGATTTAACACCAATAGTTCACATCGTCATGTGATTCAACACTCTATAGTTCACATCGCCATGTGACCAATACCCAAAGGGTTTACTAGAGTCAATAATCTAGTTCACATCGCCATGTGATTAACACCCAAAGAGTACTAAGGTGTGATCATGTTTTGCTTGTGAGAGAAGTTTAGTCAATGGGTCTGTCATATTCAGAGTTGTATGTATTTTGCAAATTTTCTATGTCTACAATGCTCTACATGGAGCTACTCTAGCTAATTGCTCCCACTTTCAATATGTATCCAGATTGAGACTCAGAGTCATCTTGATCGGTGTAAAAGCTTGCATCAACGTAACTGTTTATGACGAACTCTTTATTACCTCCATATCTGAGAAATATTTCCTTAGTCCTCTTAGGTAACTAAGGATAACTTTGACCACTATCCAGTGATCCACTCTTGGATCACTATCGTACCCCCTTCCCAAACTCATGGCAAGGTACACAATAGGTTTGGTACACAACATAGCATACTTTATAGAACCTATGACTGAGGCTTAGGGAATGACTTTCATTCTCTTTCTATTTTCTTCCATGGTCGTGTTTTGAGTCTTACTCAACTTTACACCTTGCAATAAAGGCAAGAACTCCTTCTTTGACTGTTCCATTTTGAACTACCTTGAAATCTTGTCAAGCTATGTACTCATTGAAAAATCTTACCAAGTGTCTTGATCTATCTCCATAGATCTTGATGCCAAATATGTAAGCAGCTTCACCGAGGTCTTTCTTTGAAAAAATCATTTCAAACACTCCTTTATGCTTTCTAGAAAATTCTACATCATTCCGATCAACAATATGTCATTCACATATACTTATCAGAAAGGCTATAGTCCTCCCACTCACTTTCTTGTAAATATAGGCTTCACCGCAAGTCTGTATAAAATTATATGCTTTGATCAACTCATCAAAGTGTATATTCCAACTCCGAGAAGCTTGCACCAGTCCATAGATGGATCGCTGGAGCTTGCGCATTTTGTTAGCACTTTTAGAATTGACAAAACCTTCTTGTTGCATCATATACAACTCTTCTTTAAGAAATCCATTAAGGAATGCAGTTTTGACATCCATTTGCTAGATTTCATAAAATGTGGCAATTGCTAACATGATTTGGATAGACTTAAGCATCGCTACAAGTGAGAAAATCTCATGGTAGTCAACACCTTGAACTTGTCGAAAACCTTTTGTGATAAGTCAAGCTTTGTAGATAGTAACACTACCATCAGTGTCCGTCTTCTTCTTGAAGATCCATTTATTCTCTATGGCTTGCTGATCATCGAGAAAGTCAACCAAAGTCCATACTTTGTTTTCATACATGGATCCCATCTCAAATTTCATGGCCTCAAGCCATTTCATGGAATCTGGGCTCATCATCGCTTCCTCATAGTTTATAGGTTCGTCATGGTCTAGTAACATGAATTCCAGAACATGATTACCATACCACTCTGGTGCGGAACATACTCTGGTTGATCTACGAGGTTTGGTAGTAACTTGATCTGAAGTTTCATGATCATCATCATTAACTTCCTTGGTAATTGGTGTAGGCATCACTGGAACTGATTTCTGTGATGAACTACTCTCCAACTCGAGAGAAGGTACAACCACCTCATCAAGTTATACTTTCCTCTCACTCACTTCTTTCAAGAGAAACTCCTCTAGAAAGGATCCATTCTTAGCAAAAAATCTTGCCTTCCGATCTGTGATAGAAGGTGTACCCAACAGTTTCTTTTTGGGTATCCTATGAAGATGCATTTCTCCGATTTAGGTCCAAGCTTATCAGGATGAAGCCTTTTTCACATAAGCATCGCAACCCCAAACTTTAAGAAACGATAGCTTAGGCTTCTTGCCAAACCATAGTTCATACGGTGTTGTCTCAATGGATTTAGATGGTGCCCTATTTAACGTGAATGCATATGTCTCTAATGCAGAACCCTAAAACGATAGTGGTAAATCGGTAAGAGACATCATAGATCGGACCATATCTAATAAAGTGCGGTTACAATGTTTGGACACACGATTACGCTGTGGTGTTCCAGGTGGCGTGAGTTGTGAAACTATTCCACATTGTTTCAAATAAAGACCAAACTCGTAACTCAATTATTCACCTCTGCAATCAGATCGTAGAAACTTTATTTTGTTGTTACGATGATTTTCTACTTCACTCTGACATTCTTTGCACTTTTCAAATGTTTCAGACTTATGTTTCATTAAGTAGATATATACCCATATCTACTCAAATCATCTGTGAAGGTCAGAAAATAATGATACCCGTAGTGAGCCTCAACACTCATCGGATCGCATACACCGGTATGTATTATTTCCAATAAGTCAGTGGCTCGCTCCATTGTTCCGGAGAACGGAGTCTTAGTCACCTTGCCCATGAGGCATGGTTTGCACGTATCAAATGATTCATAATAAACTGATTCCAAAAGTCCATCTGAATGGTGTTTCTTTATGCGCTTTTCACCAATATGACCTAAACAACAGTGCCACTAACATGTTGCACTATCATTATTAACTTTGCATCTTTTGGCATCAATATTATGAATATGTGTATCATTGCGATCGAGATTCAGTAAACCATTTACAGTGGATGTAAGACCATAGAAGGTTTTATTCATGTAAACAGAACAACAATTATTCTCTAATTTAAATCAATAACCGTATCGCAATAAACATGATCCAATCATATTCATGCTCAACGCAAACACCAAATAACATTTATTTAGGTCCAATACTAATCCCGAAGGTGGAGAAAGTATGTGATGGTGCTCTTATCAACCTTGGAATCACTTCCAACACACATCGTCACCTGGCCCTTCAACTAGTCTCTGTTCATTTTGTAACTCCTGTTTCGAGTTACTAATCTTAGCAACTGAACCGGTGTCAAAAGGGCTACTATAACACTAGTAAAGTACACATAAACAACATGTATATCATATATACCTTTGTGCACTTTGCCGTCCTTCTTATCTGCCAAGTATTTGGGGCAGATCCTGCTTCCAGTGACCACTTCCTTTGTAGTAGAAGCACCCAGTTTCAGGCTTGGGTCTAGCTTTGGGCTTCTTCATGGGAGTGGCAACTTGCTTGTCATTCTTCTTGAAGTTCCCTTTCTTTTCCTTTGCCCTTTTACTTGAAACTAGTGGTATTGTCAACCATCAACACTTGATGCTCTTTCTTGACTTCCACCTCCGTCGATTTTAGCATCACGAAGAGCTCGAGAATCGTTTTTGCTATCCCTTGCATATTATAATTCATCACTAAGTTCTAGTAACTTGGTGATAGTGACTAGAGAACTCTGTGCATCACTATCTTATCTAGAAGATTAACTCCCACTTGATTCAAGCGATTGTAGTACCTAGATATTCTGAGCGCATGCTCACTAGGTGAGCTATTCTCCTCCATCTTGTAGGCAAAGAACTTGTCAGAGGTCTCATACCTCTTAACACAGGCATGGGTCTGAAATGCCAATTTCAACTCTTGGAACATCTCATATGCTGCATGTCATTCAAAACATTTTTTAAGTCCCTGTTGTAAGCCGTAAAGCATGGCACACTAAACTATCAAGTAGTCACCATACCGAGCTTGTCAAACATTCATAACGTCTGCATCTGCTCCTGCAATAGTTCTGTCACCTAGCGGTGCATCAAGGACATAATTCTTTTGTGTAGCAATGAGGATAATCCTTAGATCATGGACCTAGTCCACATCATTTCTACTATCATCTTTCAACTTAGTTTTCTATAGGAACATATCATAAATAAAACGGGGAGGCTATACGCGAGCTATTGATCTACAACATAGATATGCAAATACTATCAGGATAAGTTCATGATAAATTTAAGTTCAGTTAATCATATTACTTAAGAACTCTCACTTAGATAGACATCCCTCTAGTCAACTAAATGATCATGTGATCCATATCAACTAAACCATGTCCGATCATCACGTGAGATGAAGTAGTTTTGAATGGTGAACATCACTATGTTGATCATATCTACTATATGATTCACGTTCGACCTTTCGGTCTCAGTGTTCCGAGGACATATCTGCATATGCTAGGCTCTTCAAGTTTAACCCAAGTATTCTGCATGAGCAAAACAGGGTTGCACCCATTGTATGTGAACGTAGACTTACCACACCCGATCATCATGTGGTGTCTCGGCACGATGAACTGTAGCAACGGTGCATACTCAGGGAGAACACTTATACCTTGAAATTTAGAGAGGGATCATCTTATAATGCAACCGCCGTACTAAGCAAAATAAGATGCATAAAAGATAAACATCACATGCAATCAAAATATGTGACATGGTATGGCCATCATCATCTTGTGCCTTTGATCTCCATCTCCAAATCACCGTCATGATCTCCATTGTCACCAGCTTGACACCTTGATCTCCATCGTAGCGTTGATTGCCGTCTCACCAACTATTGCTTCTACGACTATCGCTACTGCTTAGTGATAAAGTAAAGCAATTACATGGCGATTGCATTCCATACAATAAAGCGACAACCATAAGGCTCCTGCCAGTTGCCGATAACTTCTACAAAACATTATCATCTCATACAACAATTTATGTCTCATCACGTCTTGACCATATCACATCACAACATGCCCTGCAAAAACAAGTTAGACGTCCTCTACTTTGTTGTTGCAAGTTTTACGTGGCTGCTACGGGCTTCTAGCAAGAACCATTCTTACCTACGCATCAAAACCACAACGATTTTTCGTCAAGTGTGCTGTTTTAACCTTCAACAAGGACCGGCTGTAGTCAAATTCGATTCAACTAAAGTTGGAGAAACAGACACCCGCTAGCCACCTGTGTGCAAAAGCACGCCGATAGAACCGGTCTCATGAACGTGGTCATGTAATGTTGGTCCAGTCCGCTTCATCCAACAATACCACCGAATCAAAATAAGACGTTGGTGGTAAGCAGTATGACTATTATTGCCCACAACTCTTTGTGTTCTACTTGTGCATATCATCTACGCATAGACCTAGCTCAAATGCCACTGTTGGGGAACGTAGCATGCAATTTCAAAAAAAATTCCTATGACCATGCAAGATCGATCTAGGAGATGCATAACAATGAGAGGGGAAGAGTGTGTCCACGTACCCTCATAGACCAAAAGCGGAAGCGTTAGGTTAACGTTGTTGATGTAGTCGAACGTCTTCATGATCCAACCGATCTAAGTACCGAACGTACGGCACCTCCGTGTTCAGCACACGTTCAGCTCGATGACGTTCCTCGAACTCTTGATCTAGCAGAGGGTCGAGGGAGAGTTCCGTCAGCACGACAGCGTGGTGACGGTGATGGTGATGTGATCCGCGCAGGGATTCGCGTAAGCACTACGACACTATGACCGGAGGAGTAAACTGTGGAGGGGCCACCGCACACGGCTAAGAGAAAAATTGTTGTGCCTTTGGGGTGCCCCCTGCCCCCATATATAAAGGAGGGGAGGAGGGGTGGTTGTCGGTTCTATATGCGGCATATCTTGTAGTAGGGGTCCTAAGCTAGGCGTCTTGGAATGATGGTAACATGGACACGGGATTTCACCCAGGTTCGGGCCCTCTTGATGGAGGTAAAACCCTAAGTCCTGCTTTTGATTGTATTCATATGAGGTGTAGTGTAGAGTACATGTATCTACCACGAGATTGTAGTACTAAATATGAGATTGCCTATTGACTAGCCTGGCCTCGGTTTATATAACACACTGGAGGCCTAGGATTTAGGAGAGTCCTTGGCTTGGGTGCCAAGTCTTGTGGAATCCTTCTTGTATGCGGCATGGGCTGTCCGAACTGGCCCAATAGTGAACTGGCATGGGGGTCATCGGCTCGATCCAGCTGGTCGGGAGACAATGTGGTTGTCGGGGGTTGGGTGCGACATATGCCAAAGGATGGCTTATCATGGTGGGGGCGAGTAGAACATAGCCGGTGCCTGGAAATGGGATAAGGCGAAGACATGCTCTCCAGCGAATCTTACCCAGCTTCAGGGCTCTCCGGGGAGATAATACCCCTACTGCTGCTCTACGGGGTCTCCGCATGATCACTATGGCAAAGTGTTTACACGGTTGCTCCTTGAGCTGTTTCCTGGAGGTAGGAGAAGGCAAGGCTAGCTCTCTCCTTCCTATATGATCTGGTCTAGTGCTAATGGATTCCAACCCTTTCCATGGATGCCCTGGGGGTTTATATAGGACTACCCCCCATGGGTACAATGGTAATCCGGCTGGGCGCGGGCCCAGCCGACAGTCTCTCTGGCCGCCGTCTTATCCGCCGACTCCTGGGGCCCGCCGACTGGCTTGGTGTGGAGCCGACAGGCCGCATCCGCCGTGGGCGGGTCTTTGCCGGCTGCAGATTATTATAGTCGTGCCTCTAATGACGCAGGCTCAGTCATGAGGTCGTCGCGACAGCCCCGGCGTCTGGCGGGCGATCACTGTGGCCACTACTTGTCGTGTCTGATTAATGGCGTGTGGGGCCCGTGGGAGGGGCCGGCCGACTTTTGGTGGCCGACTCCCACCCGGGCCGACTAGTGGTGCTTTCGCCGTCTTTCGTACGCTCGTCGACTGGTGGGACCCATCATCCCTGGGTCATTCTAGCAGGCCGTCGTGGGCACAGGGCTCCGCCCCTGGGGCTGATGTCAGGGCCGGCATGGCAACAGTGTTGCGCCGCGCAGATATCTCCGTGGGTACGGCATACTGTAGCCACGCCTGCCCTTGGAAAAAGGGGTGGGAGTGGACCTTACTGTGGCCACTCCCCGTACCGTACCTCTTTATGGGGGCATGGGGGTTGTTGGCGTCGCGGGCCGACTCCCCAAGGTCGGCTTCTTCGGAAGTCGCTAGTCAGGAGTCGACTGATCCTGAAGTCGTTCCCAGGACTCGGCCGCGAGTGGGCAGCCGGCCGCCTCGCCGCCGACTCTCAGAAGGCGGCTCTTCGTCCTGGGGTCTCGAGGGGCGCAGTCTGCCTCAATGTCTTGAAAGGTTCTAGGCCTGGGTTAGCCTACCCGTGGCCCATTACTCCAGCAGTAGTCCCCGAAGCTAGTGAGGCTCCGAGGGCGACATGTTGTGGAGCCTCAACAGTTTCTTCTCTCCGACGGTTGGAACTGGGCTTCACTAGCCGTCTTCTGTCAAGCCGACTAGTTGGAGTCGGACTTGCTCAAGGCCGACTTGCCCCTAAAAAAGTTTGAACGTTGCGGCGGAGTTCAGGCAGCGTTCCTGATAAGCTTCCGGGTTTCCGCCCGTGGTCGACCCATCGCGAGGCGCCACGTGGCGGAGCTAGTCTGATCGCCCACACGCGCGACAGGACAGGCCTACAGGCGGGGCCCGCCACTACCGCGCCTCGGCATGCGAACGGATCCGTTGCGGCCGCGCGGACGGTTGGGGTTCCCGCGCGGTTATTGCGCGTGATAACTTCGTGTGGTAAATCGTGGGGGTCGTGGGGTCCCGGGCCCAGTTAATCCCACGTCCGCCCCCTCGACTTCTCAGCCCACGAGCCTACAAGTAGGCGGGGGGAGGGGGGCGGCGAAGCACGCGCGCCCATTCTCCCCAATTCCTTTCGCTCCTTCTTGCTTCTTCTTCTTCTTGCCGCTGCTGCCCCGAACCACGCCGTGACCACAGCGATGAGCTCCTCCTCCGCCGCCGCGCCTCCTGATGTTCACTCCGGAGTGTGGGATGGCTCCGAGGTTGACGACGACGACATCGAGATCCTCCGCCAGACACGGCGGCTGCCTGGCAGGGACTTAGTGCGGGTCCACCTCGCGCCGGAGCGAGAGATATCGCCGACGCCGGAGGAGGGCGAGCGGGTCATATTCCGCTTGCACCTCATGCGCGGCCTGGGACTGCCAGCGAGCGGCTTCTTCCGCTCCTTCTTGGAGTTCCACGGGCTCCAGCCGCACCACCTTACTCCGAACACGATGGTGCTGCTGGCTGCCTTCGCCACCCTGTGCGAAGGCTTCCTTGGCGTTCTCCCCACCATCGAGCTCTGGGGGGAGTTCTTCCAATCCAAGCTCGGCACACACGTCGCCGGCGTGCCGGCCCAATGCGGTGCATTCATCGCGATACGGAGATCAGTGGCTGACAATCCGTTTCCCACCATCGCCCTCATTAAGTCGGTGAAGATGTAGCAGCGGTCATAATTTTATGTGAAGAACATCGCCCAGAAGGCGACTGGGTCAACCTGCCGGCTTACGAAGCCGGCGCGCCGGCTGGAAGGCTCCCCAGCTGGTCACTTCGAGCCAAGACGCTGTCTCCCGCTGGTGCCGCCGTCGTCGCGTGACTCCGAGTGCTGACGTAGTCGGAGGGCCTGACCGGGGCCGACTTGCTGGCCGCCTTCATGGCGCGCCGAGTCCTCCCACTCCAAGGCCGACCTCACCTGATCTGCCAGATGAGCGGTCATCGGGACCCGAGTCGGATGAGCTCCAAGGACATGCCTCACGCGGAGGTGGCGAACACGGTGAACTACATCGCGAACTGCGGTCTCTCGGTGGACTGGCAGTTTGGCAAGGAGCCATATTCGCGCGCCAACCCCCCGCCTATTGTAAGTCGTCTTCCTTCTTCTTCTGTTTCTTTTGCTGCCGAGTCCGACTTGTCAAGTCTGACCGTTTTTGTTTTGAATCAGAATCCTCTTGTGCCTCCTTCGGACGGCACCGCGGGGCCGGCTCATCAGTTTGTCCCCGATCGGGCGGAGAGCGACGTCGACGATCCCGACTTGGGGGCAGCATCCATGTAAGTCGATGCCGAGGGAGGAGGAGGAGAAGTAGGCGGCTCCAGGCCTTCGGCCACTTTCGCCGACTGGCTTGACGACGAGGCCGAGGGAGAAGTCGCCCCGCGTCGCCAGCCAAAAGCCGGCCAGCCAAGCGTGAGTTCCTCCACCGGCTTGGACGCTCAAGGCAGTGCGAAGAAGCGTCGGGCCGGGCCGAGTACGCTTGGTGGCCGGTCGAAGAAGTTCAAGGGAGCGGCCGCCGCGACCAAGCTGGAAGAGGCGGCCGCGAAAGCCAACCGCTTCCGCAAGGAAGTGAAGAAGCCGCCGCTGGTCTCTGCGTAAGCGCCTCTATCCCTTATCTTTATTTTCTCTTTGTTGATCTTGTCTAAGTTTTTCATATGCTTTTCTCGTCTCAGGGCTCCCCTCACTCTTGAGAGGGTCGCCGCCGCCTCCGTTATGGGGTCGGTGGAGATGTCTTCCACCACTCGGCGGATTGACCCCGCCGCCGATCTTCGGGAGGCGATGGAGCGGAACGCGCGAGAGAAGCGCGAGGAGGACGAGGCCGCCCGCTGAGAGAAAGCGGAGGCCTCCGCCCTAAAGAAGCTGGAGACGGCCGAGGCCGCCGTTGCGGCAAAGCAGCCGGCTAAGGAAGTCGCGCCCCGGCGGTCGGCGGTGTTCATCACCCCTTTGAACTCCGCGCCGCCGCCCCCGGAGTTCACGGGGCAGTCAGGGGAAGCCGGCGGCGAGTTCCCGATCGTGGAGAGAGGCGGCGGCGACGCCCCCATGTCAGACGTGGTCGCGCCGCCACAGCCGCCCCCGCCGCTGTCTAGAAGCGCGCAAGGCAAACAGCCGGCGGATCCGCCCTTGCCGCCAACTGAAGACGAGGCCGTGGCAAGGCTACTCCTTCAAGTCGGCTCGCCAACGCGCCGCCGTCTTGAGAAGGCGACTTCGGCGCCACGCCCCTTGGAGACCGGCACCGCCAGCTCGATGATTCCAGACGCCGAAGCGACGAGCGCCGCGCCCATTGGGTGGGTACGAGGAGGCGGCACGGGCCCGCTGAACCAGGCACTTCTGGATGTCTAGACGAAGCTGCGAGCTGAGAGCGATGCCATCCAGAACTGCACCAAGGCACACCTGGCGTCGCGGGCAAACATCCGGGTATGCTTTCTCCTTTGTCCCTGTTTTCTTGTTTCTCTCTGTGGGGGCGCCAGCGCACCCACTGGGTGTAGTCCCCGAGTTCTGGGCCGGCTGCTGAGCAGGCGGCCCGGAACTCCAATTGGTAAGTTCCGGGTACTAACCTTTGTTCTGAAATACTTGTTGCAGGACTATCACAACCTCCGTGTCACCGCCTTCAACCGCAACGTTGAAGAGCTGGGCAAGCGGACTGCCGACTTGTCAGAGAGCCGGAGTGAGTCATTTTTCTTCTTTGCGGGGGCGCGCTGGCGCACCCGCGGGCTGTAGTCCCCCAGATTCGGGCCGACTGCTGAGCAGTCGGGCCGAATCTCCCCAGCGACCTTCTTCGTTGATGACTTAACGCCTTCTTTATTCTTTCTCTTCAGAGGCCAACGCCACTCTTCAACAGCAGCTGAGCGAAGCCAACTCCGCATTGCGCGCCAAGGGGGAGGAGTGCAGCAAGCTCACCGCAGAGCACGATCTGCTGGCCGCACAATTGGCAGAGCAAAAGGAGTTGCTTACGAAGACGCAGAAGGAGGCGGAAGAGGCAGAAGCCGCCCTCCCGGCCGAGTTCGCGAGCGAGCACTCCTCCTGGACCGACAAGGAGGCAATGCTGGTCTCCGGCTTCCACGAGATCGAGCACCTCGTCGACGGTGAGCTTCTTTGCTTTCCTTCGCCGACTATATGTCGAGCCGACTCCTGGTTTTTTTTGACTTGTTCTTCATTTTTTCCGTCTTGGCAGACTTCTTCCCTGGCCACTCGCAGGCCGCCATTCAAGCTATCGAGGCCGACCGCGAGGAGCGGAGGGCGGGTGGCGCGGAGATCGCCGCTGATGCCCCTCGAACTCTTGACGAGCACATTCTGAGCATTGGGGCTCGCCTGCGGCCGGCCCACCAGACGCTGCACCGGCTTCAATGTGTCGGCACCCAAGCGATCGCCACCCTGTGGCCAGATGTGCAGGCTCCGCACACCCCCAGTCGGACTGCCGACTGGCTGGAGGTCGCGGGTGGCCGTCTTGAGGCTTGGAAGGGTTCCTCGGCCTGGGCCGGAGCGCGCCGAGCCTTGGAATTCGTCAAGGCGTGGTATCCGGGGCTGGACCTAGACCGGCTGGCCACACTCCGGTCAGAGGCCTAGCCGGAGCTGGCAGCCGCGGAAGATGCCCTTGTCAAGCGTGCGGTGGCGATCGCCGAGTACACCAACACCAGCATCTTTGTCCCCGAGCGGGCTGAAGACGGCGAGGAGGTGCCGCCGGAGTGGTTTGGGCTGAACCCCGACTACGGCGAGGACTCGGCAGAGGTGATCGGCTCTAGCGTCGAGGAGGAAGACGAGGCAGAGGACGGGAGCGAGACGGAGGCACCGGAAGACGGAGCGGACGGCCAGCCTCAGCTCGACCGTGCCTCCAGCAACGAACCGCGCCCGCCCGAGCCGACTGCTGCCGGAGGTGATCAAGCCGAGACCGCCCAGCTGGCCGCCCCAACATCCAACACCGCTGTCTCCTCCGATCCTCCAAACCCGCCTGCCCGCCCCTTCGGCTGCCACCTTGTCTTTGTTTTATCTGTTCTAATAGTTTTTGAAGAACTCGTTAATCCGCACAGTTCCACCCGCGGGGTGTATTTTGAAATTCTGCTCGAAGATTCGGCCAAGGGCCTTTGTTATGTAAATATTCATCCGTCTTCTATCTTTCTTGCTCATTGTTCTTTTGGCTTTTTCATTTGCCGTCTTCCCTCAGTTGCCGCCTTTGTCAGTCAGACAGCCGCTCCGCGGACTGCTGCTGGATCAAATTCTTGGTCACTTTGGGAAGGCAAGTACTTAGCCATTTTTAGGGTTGTTTAACAAGTCGGATAGAAGGTGGCAAGCCGACTATTCAAGGGTCGGTTTGCGAAAAAAGGCTGGAAACCGGCCTTAAGCTATGTTTGTGCTTTGAGTCCTTAGCCATTTTTCATGTGGACGCCCATTCTTCCTTACTCCTGCCCACCAGATAGTCACTCTGTGAGCTGCGGCTTCTGGCAGGAGACGGTTTAGACGCCACACATTACTTGTCCGGCTGCAGGAAGCATTTCATAGGCGCAGGTCGGCAAGTCCCCGGGCCGACTAGTCGAACCTGGTGCCAAACGGCACAACAAAGAGTAATATACTCGAAGGCATATTTCTTATCATATAGATAAAAGAGGGCAGTCCCCGAGCTCTTCTCGGGGGGCCCGAAGTCTTGGTACTTTTAATACAAAAGGTAGCGTGATACATACTGCGTTTAACTGTAAAACTTTCGGAGGAGATTTGCATTCCATGGCCGCTCTGTCTCTTTGTCGGAGTCATCCCTCTTGCGTGCTCGGGGCTTCTGAGCGTCGATCAGGTAGTAGGAGTCGTTGCCCAGCACTTTGCTGATGATGAAGGGGCCTTCCCAAGGTGCCGATAGCTTGTGCTGGCCGGCTGTTCGCTGGATTAATCAGAGCACAAGGTCGCCCTCCTGGAAAGATCTCGGCCTGACCTTCCTGTTGTAGTATCTGCGCAGGCTCTGCTGGTAGATGCTGGACCGGCTGAGTGCCAACAGCTGGCCCTCTTCCAGTAGATCGACGCCGTCTTGTCGTGCTTCTTCTGCTTCTTCCTCGGTGTACATGGTGACTCGCGGGGAATCGAACTCTATGTCCATTGGGATGACGGCTTCAGCACCGTAGACGAGGAAGAAATGCGTGAAGCCGTTTGACTTGTTTGGAGTCGTGCACAGACTCCAGAGGACGGCTGGCAACTCGTCGAGCCAGCAGCCACCCGAGCGCTCTAGAGGCTCGATCAGTCGGGGCTTGATGCCGGATAGGATGAGGCCGTTTGCTCGCTCCACCTGGCCGTTTGACTGTGGATGGGCGACGTATGCTAGGTCCAGTCGGATGCCCTGTGTCGCACAGAAATGGACCAAGGCGCCTTTAGCAAAATTCATGCCGTTGTCGGTGATGATGCTGTGTGGTATGCCGTACCGAATTGTGATGCCGGAGATGAAAGTCACGGCAATCGGACCGTTCAGTTTCTTGATTGGCTTCGCTTCTATCCACTTGGTGAACTTGTCCACCGCGACAAGTAAGTGAGTTAAGCCACCTCGTGCCGTCTTGAATGGTCCCACCATGTCTAGACCCCAAACTGCGAAAGGCCAGGCAATGGGGATGGTCTTGAGTGCAGAAGCCGGCTGATGCAGCTTGGAGCGGAACTTCTGGCAGCCTTTGCGTTTTTGGACCAATTCCTTGGCCTCTTCTAAGGCCGTTGGCCAAAACAAACCGTGTCGGAAAGCTTTGGCGACGAGTGCTCTTGAAGCCGCATGGTGGCCGCACTCGCCTTGATGGATGTCTTTGAGAATTGCTTGGCCTTGCTCTGGCTCTACGCAGCGCTGGTAGACACCAGTGGCGCTGCGCCTGACCAGCTCTCTGTTGACTATGGTGTAGGCTGCCGCTCGGCATTGTACTTGCCGAGCGAAGGTCTCATCAGTCGGCAGCTCTTTGCTCACCAGAAATTTGAGGATGGGCTGGGCCCATGAGGGTGCTGCTATTTCTTCGACTACTAGAACTGCGACTTGGACGAGGGCGGCTGGGCTGGGAGGCGGCGGGTTGGAGTCAACAACCGCTTGCTGGATTAATGAAGTCCCCGGGCCGACTGGCGCAGCTCTTGGGCCGAGTTCTGGAGTCTTCGGGCCGGCCGCCGTAGTCCCCGGGCCGGGTTCTGCAGTCCCTGGGCCGGCCTTGACTGTGGCGGTTTTGTAGCCATCTGCCAAAATCCCCGTACCGTCCGCCGGGGCTCTGGAGTCGGATCCGACTTCTTCGGGAGGAGCCGGCACGAAGATGGAGTCTGATTCTGGTGAAGGCTTGACAGACGGCTTGAGGAGGCATTGAAGGGCGACGTCGGATGGTATTGCTTGGCAGGTAGAGCCGATTCGTGCCAAGGCGTCTGCTTGGTCATTGTCGTTTCTTGGCACATGGAGGAACTCGCACCCCTCGAAATACCCACTGAGTTGCTGCACGAGGAAACGGTAACTCGCCATGTTTGCATCTTTGGCGTCCCAGTCGCCAGACGACTGCTAGACCACTAAGTCCAAGTCGCCATAACATAGGATCCGGTGAATGCCAAGTTCTTTGGCAAGCCGGAGCCCGTGAATGAGCACCTCATACTCGGCGACGTTGTTGGAGGCGGCAAAATGGATTTGCAGTGCGTATTTGAGCTTGTCGCCTTTAGGAGAAGTGAGGACAACGCCGGCTCCCAAGCCGGTGCGCATCTTGGAGCCGTCGAAATGCATCCGCCAATGGGTGGAGTCGGGCGCTGGAGGTAGGTACTGGGTCTCGGCCCAGTCGACGAGAAAGTCGGCCAGTGCTTGTGACTTGATGGCGGTGCGGGGCTGGTAGTGGATGGTGTAGGGAGCCAGCTCTATGGCCCACTTGGCCACTCGGCCAGAAGCATCTCGGCTTCCGATGATCTCGCCAAGTGGGGCCGTGCAGACCACAGTGATTGGATGCTCTTGAAAGAAAGGCTTCAATTTCTTGGTGGCAAAGTGCACGCCATAGCACATCTTCTGGTAGTGGGGGTAGTTCTGCTTGGAGGCCGACAGTACTTCGCTCAGGTAATATACCGGTCTCTGGACAGGTAGTGCCTTGCCTTCCTCCTTGCGTTCCACTACAATGACTGTGCTGACTACCCGGCTGGTGGTGGCGATGTATAGGAGCATAGGTTCCTTAGGAGTCGGAGCCTCCAGAACGGGTGGAGTAGTCAGCATCTTCTTCAACTGGAGAAAAGCTTCGTCCGCCTTGTGGTTCCACTCGAAAAAAGTGGCCTTCTTCATGAGCTGGTATAAGGGGAGAGCTTTCTTGCCCAGCCGACTGATGAATCGGCTGATGGACGCCAAGCAGCCGGTGAACTTTTGCACGTCCAGCAGTCGGCTGGGTACCTCCATCCTCTCAATGGCCTTGATCTTTACAGGGTTGCACTCTATGCCACGTTCAGAGACCAGGAAGCCAAGGAGTTGGCCCGCTGGTACTCCGAAGACGCACTTCTCAGGGTTGAGCTTGATCTGGAATCGGCGCAGGTTCTCGAAGGTCTCCTTGAGGTCTTCCAGCAGTGTTCCACGCTTTTCCGTCTTCACCACCACATCATCCACGTAGACGTGGGCGTTTCTGCCGAGTTGCTTGAGGAGGCACTTCTGCATGCCACACTGAAAGGTGGCGCCGGCATTCCTCAAGCCGAACGTCATGGTCAGGTAGCAGAAGGCTCCAAACGGCGTGATGAAGGCGGTCTTCAGTCTGTCAGCCGGGTTTAGCTTGATCTGGTGATATCCTGAATATGCATCCAAAAAGCTCAACAGCTTGCATCCGGATGTGGAGTCTATCACCTGATCAATTCTTGGTAGAGCAAATGGCTCCTTGGGGCAGGCCTTGTTGAGGCTTGTGTCGTCAATACACATTCGCCACTGCTTGTTCTTCTTCAGTACCAGGACCGGGTTGGCTAGCCACTCTGGAAAGAATACTTCCATAATGAAGCCGGCTGCTAGGAGTCGGGCTATCTCTTCTCCGACAACTCTTCTCTTTTCTTCTGACAGTCGGTGCAAGGGCTGCCTGACCGGCTTTGCATCAGATTGGACATGTAACTTGTGCTCGGCGAATTCCGTCGGTACACCTAGCATGTCTTTGGGGGACCATGCGAAGATGTCCCGATTCTCACGGAGGAAATCAACGAGCTCGCCTTCCTATTTGTTCTCGAGGTTTGCGCCTACGACAGCGTACCTCTCTGGGTGCTCCGGATCCAAGGGTATCTTCTTTGTCTCCTTGGCCGGCTTGAACGAACCCTCAGCCTCCGACTCCTTTGGGTTAGGCGACACCTCTAGCTGCTTGCCGGCCATCGCCACAACCCGGTCAAGGAGCCGCTTCTCGGCCGCGATCACCAGGGACTCGGCCAGCCGACTACTCTCAGCCGCATAGGCAGACGACTTCCGGTAGTCGCCGGCTACGGTCAGAATCCCCCTGGAACTGGGCATCTTCATTTTGAGGTAGGCGTAGTGGGGGACCGCCATGAACTTGGCCAGGGCGGGTCGGCCAAGTAGTGCATGGTATGGGCTCTCGAGGTCCACCACCTCAAACCAAACTGACTCTCGGTGGAAGTGATCTTTGTCTCCAAAGAGGACGTCCATCAGGATCTTGCCGATTGGTGAGCACGAAAGCCCAGGAACAATGCCGTGGAACATAGTCCGGCTGTTCTAAAGCTGTCTTTGCTTGATTCCTAATTTCTCCATGGTGTCCTTGTATAGGATGTTGATGCTGTTGCCTCCGTCTATCAGAACTCGCGAGAAACGAGCAGCTTGTCTATCCGTGGCAAAGGTGGCACCCAAGACCAAGGCATAAGAGCCCGGACTCGGCATCACCTCTGGGTGATCAGCCCTCCTCCAGCTGATAGGCTTCTCGGACCAGTGCATGAACTCTGGCATCTCTGATGCTACTGCATTCACCTCTTGTCGCTGCAGCCGCCTGCTGCTTCGATCTTCAGCCATGCTGGTAAATATCACGTAGGCTCCGTGCTCTTCGGGGTACTCGTCTTGTACTGCGCCGACTGGCCTGACAGCCGGCTGCTGGGGCGGAGGCGGAGGCTGCTGCCCAGCAGGCGAGGGAGGTAGGAGGCCGTCTCCTTTGGCAATCCTGGTGAGCCAGTGGCACTTCCGGGTGGTGTGATTCGACGGCTTCGCGCTGCTATGGAACTTGCAAGGACCATCCAGAGTCTGCTCGTATGAGAAAGCCGGCAACCAGTTGGGCTTGCCACCTTTCTGTCGCTTGGGTGGAGGCTGCCCATCCGGCTGCTGGTCTTCAACTGTCGCGACCTGCCGGCTGCTGGAAGCCGGCTGCGGGGCCTTGCGCTTGTGGTTGTTCTGCTGTTGCCGCCGACTGGCGTCTTCTGCCGGAGTTCTTGGAGCCTGAGGGGCTACTTTGCCAGTTGCGCTAACTTGAATATCCGCCTTCATGGAGGAGTCGGCCGTGGCATATTTGTCTGCTATGATCAGCAGCTCGTCGAGGGTTTCTGGCTCGTCGCAGAGCAGCTTGTGCTTGAGGAGGGTGCCTTCTCTGCACCCGGCGGTGAAGTACTCGATAGCCTGCACCTCGTGCACACCCTCGCGGGAGTTCCGAAGCTCAGCCCAACGCGTGAGGTAGTCGCGAGTTGACTCGTTGGGGCCTTGCATGCACAAGGAAAGCTGACGAGGCTTGGGAGGACGCTTGTACGTGCTTGTGAAGTTGCGGACGAATGCTTCGGTGAAGTCGACCCAGCTGTTGATGCTGCGGGGCTTCAGGCTGTTCAGCCATGTCCGGGCCGTGCCTTGGAGCATGAGCGGAACATATTTTACGGCGACACGCTTGTTGCCGTTCGCTATGTTGACAGCCGTGGAGTAGTCAACTAGCCAGTCCTCCGGCTTCACGGAGCCGGTGTACTTGGGCGTGTCTCTTGGGAGCGTGAACCCTTTGGGAAAGGGCTCGTCTCGAATGCGGGGCTCAAAACAAGTCGGACCCAACTCGTCTTTTTCTTCCAGCGCCAGAGATCGGTGAAGTCGGTCGATCCGGTGGCGGGCATCGTTTTCTCCGACTCCCTCTCGGCGGCCAAGGCAGTCGCCGAGAGTCAGATGGTCAGCAGGCGGCAGGGAGACTCGCCTTTCCTTGCGAGGAGGAGGAGGCGGGCAGTCGTCCCGTCATTCCACTGCTCTCGGGCGGCCGTCTTGGTCGCGCTCTATGGTAATGTGAGTCCGACTATGGCTGACAGCCGGATCCTTGTCTTTCCTTCCTCGGGCGCCGCTAGTCAGCGTCCGAGACATCGCGCCTTGATCTCAGCGAAGGTCATCGTTTTGCCGCTGCGGCGCCTCCGTGCGGCATCCGGCCTCGTTCTGCGCGGTAGCCGCGTCGAGGAGTCGCTGGACTCGCTCCATCATCAGGCGGCGCTCTTTGCCCTCGAAGTTGTCCAGCTCGTCCGCCGCCGCCTGGGCGGCTCGAATGCTCTCCGCAGGCGTGGCGTACACAGGGCGACTTGCCCTGAACAGGTTGGCGATGGCCACGCCGCGCTGCTGGACCGCGCCAAGGCGGCTGGGCCTAGCTGGGGCTGGCGAGCCACCCACAACGCGATCCATCTCATGCTGGTAGGCTTTTGACAAGCGTCTCATGCTAGCCAGCTTCTTCGCGCCTTCGACGAGCTGAAGGCGGCGCGCCTCCAATGTCTCCGCGTCAGCGTCTTCTAGAATGGGCGCAGTCAGGTCTTGTAGTGCCGCGCCAAGTGGGTCATGCGCTCCTCCGCCGGGAGGCTCGTCATGACCGATGATGAGCACCTCGGTGACGGTGCTTCCGTCGCTCTCCGTGCGAGGGAGAGGCTCGTCGTAGACCACCACGTTGGTGGGGAATGCGTCGAGCGACGCGGTGTCGGAGTCGACTAGCATCGGGTCGGTGGATCCTACAGACTCCAAGTCCACGGCAGGCTCGCCGGCGACGTGGAGTTGGTCGAGGAGGCCCGCGAGGGGGCTCTCGGGGCCTCCCGTGCCTGCATTGGATGCAGGTTCATCGGAGAGGCGAACCTCGCCGACAAGATCAGCGAGGCAACTGGCTGCACAGGTGATCTCAACGCCGTGCAGCGCGTCAGCGCAAACTCCGTCTGGCGTGCCGGGCTGGCTGCGCTTGCCAGGGAGAAAAAGGGTTCCCGTCCAAAGCAGGTCTCCGGACGACGGTGCACCATGCCCCACGGTGGGCGCCAAATGTCGGGGGTTGGGTGCGACATATGCCAAAGGATGGCTTATCATGGTGGGGGCGAGTAGAACGTCGCCAATGCCTGGAAACGGGATAAGGCGAAGACATGCTCACCGGCGAATCTTACCCAGCTTCAGGGCTCTCCGGGGAGATAATACCCCTACTGCTGCTCTACGGGGTCTCCGCATGATCACTATGGCAAAGTGTTTACATGGTTGCTCCTTGAGCTGTTTCCTAGAGGTAGGAGAAGGCAAGGCTAGCTCTCGCCTTCCTATATGATCTGGTCTAGTGCTAATGGATTCCAACCCTTTGCATACATGCCCTGGGGGGTTTATATAGGCCTACCCCCCAGGGGTACAATGGTAATCCGGCTGGGTACGGGCCCAGCCGTCAGTCTCTCTGGCCGCCGTCTTATCCGCCGACTCCTGGGGCCCCCGACTGGCTTGGTGTGGAGCTGACAGGCCGCGTCCGCCGCGGGCGGGTCTTTGCCGGCTGCAGATTACTATAGCCGTGCCTCTAATGACGCAGGCTCGGTCATGAGGTCGTGGCGACAGCCCCGCCGTCTGGCGGGCGATCACTGTGGCCACTACTTGTCGTGTCTGATTAATGGCGCGTGGGGCCCGTGGGAGGGGTCGGCCGACTTCTGGTGGCCGACTCCCACCCAGGCCGACTGGTGGTGCTTTCGCCGTCTTTCGTACGCCCGCTGACTGGTGGGACCCATCATCCCTGGGTCGTACCAGCAGGCTGTCGTGGGCACAGGGCTCCGCCCCCTGGGGCTGATGTCAGGGCCAGCGTGGCAATAGTGTCGCGCCGCGCGGAGATCTCCACGGGTACGGCGTACTGTAGCCACTCCTGCCCTTGGAAAAAGGGGTGGGAGTGGACCTTACTGTGGCCACTCCCCGTCACGTCCCTCTTTATGGGGGCATGGGGGTTGTTGGCGTCGCGGGCCGACTCCCCAAGGCCGGCTTCTCCGGAAGTCGCCAGTCAGGAGTCGCCTCATCCTGAAGTCGTTCCCAGGACTCGGCCGCGAGTGGGCAGCCGGCCGCCTCGCCGCCGACTCTCAGAAGGCGGCTCTTCGTCTTGGGGTCTCGAGTGGCGCAGTCTGCCTCAATGTCTTGAAAGGTTCTGGGCCTGGGTTAGCCTACCCGTTGCCCATTACTCCGACAGTGGTGAGTACCCCCTAGTCCAGGACACCGTTAGTAGCCCCCTGAACCGGTCTTCAAGTTGGGGGCGCTCCTCGATTCTTCCGAACTGTTCTTCATCTTCAGTCGTCGGTCTTGAAAACTGGTTCGACAAATCTTCCCATCTTCGATCTTGAGGATCGTCGAGCTAAATCCGAAGAGTTCACACGTCAGGCATCCAAGGAGACCTTCAAGTTTTCATCCTTTATCAATGCCTTGTAATTTTTTACGCCACACCTTGGGTTTGAAGTTGTTTCCGTGCGGCGGTGTCCTCTTGCATCCGAGCTCCAATGCCGGACTGCCTTTGAGGTATCCTTTGCAGCCAAGCACCAATGCCGGACTGTATCCGAACTCCAACGCCGGACTATATCCGAGGTGTCATAGATCACCTTAGTTTGAAAAAGTTTGAAGGAGGTTAAACCAAGCTTAATGCCGGAGATGCCCTCTATGGAGCCAGCCACTTGCAACCGAGCTTTATGCCGGACTGCTTCCAAGCTATATTTTGCAGCCGAGCACCAACGTCGAACTGTATCCGAGCATCACCTCGGCCTAGAGCTGATTTTTATGAATTTAATTCTGATTTGTGCAATGTATTCTCTGCCGAGATGTATAGCCAATAGCCCTCAAGGTGCGTGTTGGCCTAATATCTAGGATGCACCTGAAGAATAAAATCAAACCACTTTTCCCAGTAGCCCCTGAGACTCTGGTCGATTCGTGAAATCGGCCTGAGGATCAATTCCCAGCTCGGCAGCATACTTAGGAATAGAAACGCGGTGTAATATATTAGAGGAAATAGTGATCGACGAACGGGCCCTTGAGAAAGGGTCTTGAGAAGTTGCCGTAATACATTAGCTTGATGTCAGATAGGTCCGAAGACGCATTTGCCTGTAGTTCGGTCAAGATGAACACTGAGCACTTTGAATTTTCTGCATTGAATAGATAATGCAGTAGCCCCCGATCCACTGGTCGGGTGGAAACACCAGATCAGGGGATCGATGTGCCCCTTTAATATATATAAATAATGAGCCCGAAGCCCAGTAGCCCCCGAGCCTTAATGCGGGCATGGGTGGCCGGATTAAGGATCGATATCCATAGTAAAATCACAAATTATGTGTAATGACTCTATGTATCCAAGTACTTTACATCATTAATGCTCGGATCCGCATTGTACAAACTTTGTTGACCGACCATCGGCTTCAACCTCTTCGGCCAGTAGCCGACGAATGTTTTCCTACTTTATAAGGCCGTTATAAGGGCAAAGATTTATGGAAAACAAGGCAATCCGGCCATACCGTTTTATAAACAAAGGTACACGGAGAGATGTTATATTATGTTTTAACGTAAGAAACATCTTCCAAAGAAAATAGTCCCGCCATCGGTTCCTTTCTTTGGGTCATCATGCTTATCATGATCATGAAAGCTCACCTCTGATCAATGTGGGAGGAAAATATTGAGGATTTAGTTCGGGGAAAGTTCCCGAACTCTATGGTATTAATGAACCAAAATTTTCACTTCTGTCGTTGCCGACCAATGTGATCCTTTAAGATTGCTAGCTTTCGGCTTCACCCAGTTTGAGGTACTTACTCGGATGACCCGGTAGTAACAATCACAGAGGTGCTCCCTTTACCACCTTTCCGAACAATCGGGAACGTAGGGGTAAGCACAGGAGCCAGGCAACCCAGCTTGGCCAAAATCTTAAGTCAAATTGATGCATATTTATGGCTTTATAATGATGACTATGGAAGGAGGCCCTCGTATATTAAATACAAACGCCGATGATATGTTTATTTTGACTCCATTGCGACCGTTTATCATTTGAATGTGGCCAATCATCGGCTTCCACCCCCTTGTAGATGCCACACAGGGTGTTTTCGCAATAACAAAACAACCCTTAGCCGACGTCTCTGTGCCCGAAGGCGGTTGTGTTAGCGGAAACGAGGCAATCAGATATGCGGGCTTTATAAGTTTCACTTAGTCATAGGAGCTTAAAGTTGGGAGGCTAGTTACTAGCCTCCAGTTAGTGTTCGACGACAGTCGAGGTCAAGCCGTAAACACTTCGGCCAATGTTATAAACGGACTGTCATTTAACATGGGGTGATCTCTATCGATCTTATAATTTAACACAGTCGTCGGATCGCTAACCATTTAACACTTATTGTGGCAATCAGTTTTTGGCTTTCTCCACTAAGGTGCTTAACCATGCTAGCTAGAAGCACAATCGCAGTGGTTCTCCCTTTGCACACCTAGCCGAACAAAGCGGAACATAGGAGGCAAGCACAGAAGCCGGGCAACCTAACTATTGACCAAAGACACAATTCGAAACCGATGCATATAAAGCAATACCCGAGAATATTTTGCCGAGTCTCTAAAGGTGTCCGGCGTTGCACTGCGAGACTTATGCTGGAAACACATAAATAGTTTAAAAGTGCCATAGGCTTAAAAACCAAAAGACTTATGCGGAAACTCCACGTCTGAACTAAATCAAGTCAATTGGTGCCAATCGGAAAATTGGTCTAATTTTTTTGTGCTTATGTCGTGCTTTAACATGACACATCCGATCTCAAGACTGCAAGTGGGTCAAGATCGGACCCAGGCTATCCGGCTATTGACCACACACTCGAGTCGAGGAAGGAGTGACAGAAAAAGACTTTGCAACGAACAAGAAGAAAACACACTTATTATAAAACGACTCATGTAAATTTAAGATCCCCCAGCTAACATGGGTAAAGGGAGTTTCTTTTAACAAACAACTCACGTGAGCACGGTCGAACCGAACACAAATTAAAAATTTAAAACTTTGAGCATGAAAGCGAATTAGCTGGTTAATATGCTCGGTGTAGATGATGTGGCCGGAGCTTACGGCGGGATGAGGTCCCATCCCCCAAGCCAGTCCCGAGGTGGCCGAGCGAAAAGCTCGGCACTCCAAAGTGGAGACACAGCACGACCGATATGGTGAGGCGAAGCCTCACGTCTAGCTGAAGTGATGGAGCAGGTCGGCGGGTGACGCCAGAGCCCCCATGTTAGCCGATGTGTCGAAGCTTGTCGGCATGGTGGACGTCAGCTGATAGGAACGACATTGTGGCGATGTCGGCGCAGGGTCGCTCATCGAGGCGGCGTAGGCAAAGTAGTTTTCCTGCGGACATATAAACAGTGCCACCCAGAAATAGTAACAATAATATACTTTTTTAAAATAAAATTCTTCCACTTAATTAATTTAAGAGAAGTAAACAATTAGAGAAATATGGCCTGAATGCTGAGGTCCTCCCGACAAAGTCACCCCTCCGACGTCAGTACACAGATGTCGACATAGGTTGGCTAGTCGAGGTGACAACGAGAGGCTCGCCAAGTGTTGAATGTCGGTAGAATATTTCTGCAAAAATAATGTAGTGCAGACCGGCAGAAAATATCCTGCTTAATAATTTTACGTACTAAACGAATAGTTAGGAAAAATAGAACCCTATTTGGTAGCGACGACCGCCGCATATGAAAACAAGCAGAACTGATCAGTATTTTAAGTAATACTGAGAATCAGATAGCTTCGATCTTTACAACAGGAATCACCAAAATATGCAGCACTAGCACTAGTTTAAATGGCCAACTAGATTAGGGAGACCGTGCTGCAAAACTAGCACTGAGGGGTTAGGAGTACTTTTGGCCTACGCCTTTTTGAATAAATTAGTAGGTGCCAAATTAAGAAGAGGAAAGAAATGAATCTCCCTGATGTGTGATGCACCAAGCTGAATTTCAATCGTTCTGTGTGCACGTCCACAGTCAACATGGTCTCTTTGGTAGATCGCCATCAGTCAGATCAGTGTAGCGAACCAGCAACTCTAGGTTGCTGTTGCTTGCGCGTGTTTCTTCAGGGACATCGTAGTTCAGATCCGACGTACGCGACAGGTGCAACCACCGTTGTTAAAATTTTCTTGATCTTGGGCAGTTTTACGTGGTGATCCCCTTTGGAATCTGTGCACACGGGTGCTTCGTTTGTGGCTTTGGTGTTGCCGCCGGGGACTTGTCCCTGTAAACGTCCGCCTAGGGCGGCACATCAATAGTTCGAAAAAAAACTTCTACGTAATTAACATGAGTAGAATTGAATAAACATGGCTTGGGCGATAAGGTCAGCCGGGCGGCGCGGCAATGTGGAAAAGCCGACATGGAGACGCGCGTCGAGGCGACGCCACGACTTGGTCGACGCAGGCGCGACGACAACATTGTCTTGCCGAGGTGTTAGCACGGTCCAATCTAAATAGATTGCCTGCACACATAAAGTAGTGCAACCAGGAAATAATAATAATGAAAAGAAAGGTGCATAATTAATTTATGCGATGTGAAAAGGTCTGCTAAGTACGTCCTGAGTGCTGAGGCTAGCCCGACAGCGCGATGGCGTCGTGGCACGGCGATGTCAACAAAGATCGGCCTGCCCAGGTGACAGCGAGAGGCTGGTCGGACCGATGGCACGTTCAAGTGTCCGTAGGATATCTCTTTTTGTCGACGGTGACCGTAGAGAAGACCGAAGCGATTAAAAGAGGCCGATTTGTACTGTACGAGTACCAACTAGTACCAAGAGCGTGAAGTAGCATTACTAATTGAATAGCTACTAGTTTTTATCAACTAAATCTTGGAGATCGTGCTGCAAAACAAAGCAATGACTGCATTAGCACTCCGGTGTATGGAAGCAGCAAAAAATACTACTACTAGAGGACAATAACGATCAGCCATGCACAGAGTAAAAAAAGGAAATAGCATATAGAAGGAAAAATACAAAAGGGAAGAAAATCTCCCTGGACGACAGCTGCCCTTTGTTGATCATTGATCCCAATTAGTACTACTAGGACTTCTCACGAAGGATCAGCAGGTGGTCAAATCCGAAGACTTCAAGGTCATCCGGCGGCTCTGGATGGCCGCTGCCCGTACGAGGATTTCTCCTCGGCTCTGTGATCCAGTGCTACATACGAAAATGAGGCCAGCTGCCAGTCAATCTTTGATTAGACGGCGCGGTCTGCCAATACCGAAACCGAGGTAGAACACCGGATACCAGCGCAACTATTGGTAGCGAATTTTTTAGACCTTGATCTCAATCTAATCTGCGAACAAAGCTCGAAAAACAGCGATGAATCACGCAAAAACAAACTAGTACAGGACAAATCTGACCAGAAAAATATCACCTGATTATCCATCGATCCGTGATGATCACCCAACAGGCTCTCAACGAAAGCATCAATGTCAGTTCTATATCCGGCATATCTTCTAGTAGGGGTCCTAAGCTAGGCGTCTTGGAACGATGGTAACATGGACACAGGATTTTACCCAGGTTCGGGCCCTCTTTATGGAGGTAAAACCCTACGTCCTGCTTTTGATTGTATTCGTATGAGGTGTAGTACAAAGTACATGTATCTACTACGAGATTGTAGTAATGAATATGAGATTGCCTATTGACTAGCCTGGCCTCGGTTTATATAACACACCGGAGGCCTAGGATTTTAGGAGAGTCATTGGCTTGGATGCTAAGTCTTGTGGAATCCTTCTTGTATGTGGCATGGGCTGTCCGAACTGGCCCAATAGTGAACCGCCATGGGGGTCCTCGGCCCAATCCAGCTGGTCGGGAGATGACGCGGTGAGTACCCCCTAGTCCAGGACACCGTCAGTGGCCGGCCAAAAGGGCCGCGCCATGAGGGGGGAGTCCTACTAGGACTCCTAGTACTAATAGGATTCACCCCCTTTTCCTTTCTTCACCGGAGGGAAAAGGAAGGAGAGGGAGTAGGAGAAGGAAAGGGGGTGGCGCCCCCTTCCCTAAACCAATTCGGCCTCCTCCCTTGTGGGGGGTGCACCAGCCCCTTGTGGGATGGTTAGCCTCCCTCCTGTGGCCCATATGGCCCATATCTTCCACCGGGGGTTTCGGTAACCCCTCCGGTACTCCCGTATGTACCCGATACACTCCGGAACCCTTCTGGTGTCCGAATACTATCTTCCAATATATCAATCTTTAGCTCTTGACCATTTCGAGACTCCTCATCATGTCCCTGATCTCATCTGAGACTCCAAACAAACTTCGGTCACCAAAACACATAACTCATAATACAAATCGGCATCGAACGTTAAGCGTGCGGACCCTACGGGTTCGAGAACTATGTAGACATGACCGAGACACATCTCCGGTAAATAACCAATAGCGGAACCTGGATTCTCATATTGGTTCCTACATATTCTACAAAGATCTTCATCAGTCAAACCGCATAACAACATACGTCATTCCCTTTGTCATTGGTATGTTACTTGCCCGAGATTCGATCATCGGTATCCTCATACCTAGTTCAATCTCGTTACCGAAATTCTCTTTACTTGTTCCGTAATGCATCATCCCGGAACTAACTCATTAGTCACGCTACTTGCAAGGCTTATAGTGATGTGCATTACCGAGAGGGCCCAAAGATACCTCTCCGATACTCGGAGTGACAAATCCTAATCTTGATCTATGCCAACCCAACAAACACCTTCTGAGACACCTGTAGAGCATCTTTATAGTCACCCAGTTACGTTATGACATTTGATAGCACACGAGGTGTTCCTCCGGTATTCGGAAGTTGCATAATCTCATAGCCAGAGGAATATGTATAACTCATGAAGAAAGCAATAGCAATAAAACTTAACGATCATTATGATAAGCTACCGGATGGGTCTTGTCCATCACATCATTCTCCTAATGATGTGATCCTGTTCATCAAATGACAACACATGTCTATGGTCAGGAAACTTAACCATGTTTGATTTAACGAGCTAGTCAAGTAGAGGCATACTAGGGACACTTTGTTTTGTTTATGTATCCACACATGTATCAAGTTTCCAGTTAATACAATTCTAGCATGAATAATGAACATTTCTCATGATATAAGGAAATATAAATAACAACTTTATTATTGCCTCTAGGACATATTTCCTTCTATTTTTACCATGGCATGTCGATGCCGTTCCATGATATCATGTCAAGTTTCATGAATTTCAGACTAGTTTTCAATTTACTAGAATTTTAAAACCATGTATCTCAATGTTAGCGGCCGAGCAACGGCGTCAAGGTGTTTGACATTCATTCTCATTTCTTGCATGTGACCTAAGCTTGCAACCAAGGACAGATTGATTTTGCAACCCGTTTTAATGGACTAGAGCATGTGCATGTAGTTCAATTTTGAATTATGCACATAAATGCCTAGAAAACTCAGTTAACGTATAAAAATGTCCAAACGATCCCCGAAAAATTCCAAAATTTAACACAACACTCCTATTGTTCTATGTTTAAACCAGAAAAAAAATTGAAAGCAAGAAGAGGTGACGAATATCATTTTGTCCACAAAGGTGACACATTTCCCTAACGGAACCATGAGGCTTCTTGTGAGAAGCTTATACCATAACCTGCCCCAAATGGGACAATATTTTTTAACCCAGCATGTTGATGCCATTCCATGATAGCATGCCAAGGTTCATGAATTTCAGACGGGTTTTGGATTTACTAGAATTACAAAATCAAGTACCTTGGAGAGCCACGGTGCCGTGGTGTTCGAAATTCATCCCCATTTCTTGCATGGGACATACGCATAAACCCATGGACACATATATGATTTTACTACCCATCTTGGTGCACCGGAGCATTGCATGTAGTCTAATTTTGAATTGTGCACCTGAAATGGCTAGAAAACCAATTTAATGTATAAAATGTCCAAACGAACCCTGAATAATTCCATTTTTTTTACGACACACATATAGTTGCATGTTCACTACAGATAAAAGTTCTAGCAATTCAAACACCCTCCATTGCCGCTGTGACCCCATTATGTAGTTAAAATCAAGATGAAAAATCAAGTAGACCGCACACAGTTTATTATCACCAACCATGTGAGATGCAATAAAAAATATCTTGGAGCATCGTCGGTGTATAATACGCCTATGGCTTACGCGGGAAGGTGCGTTGGCTACAGTCCATAGTCGGCGTGTCAAGCACACTAGCTCGCTCCCCAAATATCATTTCACCGTTCAATCGTCGACAGTGAAAGATGGGGACGTGAACTCGCGTCGTGAGGGCAACTTCGGCCTCCCACTCCGGTGAGAGCGCTGTGACACCCAGATAAGTAGACTACAGTAATTCCTTGATAATGATGCCACGTCACCTCTGTAACTGGAGTTAATCTCGGGTTAGTTCGAAACCGATTCAAATTCAAATTCAAAATCAAGCAAACAATAAAAGTTTTCAAATATGAAAACTAAAATGTTCATCATGTGATAAATAATCCCTAACTAGTTTTGGTGGTGGAACCAACCTTTTACAAAGTGTTTAAATGCCCTAAACTAATTAAAAACAATGGCTAAAATAATAATTTAATTGCTTTTGAAAGTATAAAAATATTAAACTAATTTATTTTGGGTCCAAACTAGGTTTGGCAGTGGCCTATTCTCATGATACTAATTTAGGTGCTAACTTGGTATTTTAAAGAAACTAAAATAAAGTGTGACTAAAATAAAATAGAAAATAATAAATAAAGAAAAGCAAACAAGCAAAAAAAGACGACAACAACAAACCCCCCCACTGGGCCTACCGGCCCAGCTGGCCTGTGGACCGACCAGGCCGGCCTGCACCGTCGCCTAGCCTACACCCCCCCTCGATCCACCTCGCAAACCCTATCCCCCCACCAACCCCACTTTCCCCCAATCCCCATCTCTCCCCTCGATCCCCTCCACCTCGCGGCGCACACGCGCACACACACACATCATGCCTGGGAAAGGAGATCCCAGCGCCCAATCCCCTCCCCCGCCACGACGCCTCCGCCGCATTTTCCTCTGCTTCTCCTGCCGCAGAGCACCACCACCACGAGCCCTGGACCCGACGACGACCACCGTCGCCCGAGGATCCCGCGACGCCGACCGCTCAAGAACCGACACCGCCTCGTCGCGCCGGACTACCTCGTCCCCACCGCCCCGTCCTCATCTCCTCCACGACCGGCCTCCTCATGCCTCGCCGCCCCGCTTCTCTTCAATGCTGGTGAGGCCAACGGCCTCCCGCTCCCCTGCACTCTGTCGCCAATCCGGCCACCGTGCCGGCGCACGCCCCTGACCATTGCCCCGTATGCGCGACGACCGCGCTCACCGCGGCCTCGCCCCGCCCGGCGTGCCGTCACGCGTGCCCGCGGTCACGCCGAATGGCAACCGCCGTGCTGCTCCTCCCCGGAGCGCTTTCACCTGTCGTGGCCCATGTCGACGCAGCCACCCCTGCTACCTCCATCGCCGCCCGCCCCGCGCTCCACCCCGGGGTCGATGCCCTACCGCTGCACCGGTCACCACCATGGTCCGCTCTGCCCCTTCCCCATGCGCCGCCGAGCCTGCTCTACCCATGCTGGCCGCTCGCGCGTCGCGACCGCCCCTGGCCACGCTCTCACCTGCGCGCCGCCGCTCCTGCTGCATGCTGCTTGCCGCGGCTCGCCCGCCTGCTGCCGTTGGCTGCTTCTGCTTGCTGCGTGCACGCGCCCGTGGCCCTTGCCCGCATAACCGCCGCCCTCCCGTTCGTCGCTCCGGTCGTCTGACCGTGCACTGTGGTTGCCGGCCCGCCCGCGCGTGCCCGGGTCCAGGTGACCCAGCGCCCGTGCCCGGAACCGCTGACCGGCGCCCGCTATGGCCCTCTGGGCCACTGACTAGGGGGCCCCGCGCCCCTGAAACCAGAACGTTAAAAAAAGGAATAAAAAAATAATTAAAAATTAGTTATTAATTAAAATTAAAATTAAAATAATAATAATAAATAAGTTAATTAAATTAACTTTATTAATTGTGATTAATAAACCTAGTTAATTAACTAACCTAACTAATTTGTTAATTAAACTAATTAATTTGGTTAATTAGTCAACACACAATGACAGCTGGGACCCACACGTCAGATTGACCCAGTCAACATTCTGTTGACTGCTGACGTCAACATACACTATTCTGGATAATGTTGATTTAAAACAATTAAATAAATTCAAAAAAATAATAATTAAATCTTTTAAAATTAATATAAAATAAACTGTAGCTCGGATGGAAAAACTTTGTACATGAAAGTTGCTCACAACGACGAGACGAATCCGAATACGTAGGCCGTTCGTCTGCCACACATCCCTAGCATAGCGAACACACAACTTTTCCCCTCCGGTTAATCTGTCGGAAAATGCGAAACACCGGGAATACTTTCCCGGATGTTTCCTCCCTTCACCGGTATCACCTCCTACTACGTTAGGTCACCTCTAGCAGCGCATATTGCCATGTTACACTTTGTGATGCTTTGATTGCTCTGTTATTTATTGTACTCCCCCTCCGTTAATTCTTTCCGGTAGACCCCGAGGCTGTCGGTGACCCCCCAGTACGGCTACGGTGTTGACGACCCGTCCTTCTTGCCAGAGCAACCAGGCAAGCCCCCCTTGATCACCAGATGTCGCCTATTCTTCTCTCTGCTTCTTACATTAGAGTAGTGTAGCATGTTACTGCTTTCCGTTAATTCTATTCTGATGCATAGCCTGTCCTTGCTACTACTGTTGTTACCTTTACCTGCAATCCTAAATGCTTAGTATAGGATGCTAGTATTCCATCAGTGACCCTACATTCTTGTCCGTCTGCCATGCTATACTATCGGGCCGTGATCACTCGGGAGGTGATCACGGGTATATACTTATATACATAATATATGATACTTGTGGTGACTAAAGTCAGGTCGGCTCGTAGAGTACCCGCAAGTAATTCCGATGTTGGGGCCTGAAGGGGCAGGTGGTTCCACCCAGGTAGTGGTGGGCCTGAGTTCTAGACGGCCCCCGACTGTTACTTTGTGGCGGAGCGACAGGGCACATTGAGACCATCTAGGAAAGAGGTGGGACTCACCCTGGTCGGCGTCCGCAGTTACTTTAAAATAACACGCTTAACGAGATCTTGGTATTTGATCTGAGTCTGGCCACTGGCCTATACGCACTAACCAACTACGTGGGAACAGTTATGGGCACTCGACGTCATGGTATCAGCCGAAGCCTCCTAGACATCAGCGACTGAGCGGCGCGCGCCGGGTTAGACCGCTAACGCAACTTTCTTTGTAATGGAGGTTGCTAGGTCCGCTCACGAGCCGCGTACGCAACGTGCAGGTGTGCAATGGGCGATGGGCCCTGACCCTTGCGCCATAGGATTTAGACCGGCGTGCTAACCTCTCTGTTGTGCCTAGGTGGGGCTGCGACGTGTTGATCTCCAAGGCCAGGCATGACCCAGGAAAGTGTGTCTGGACAAAGGGGATCGAGCGTGTCGAGAAATGTGGTGCACCCCTGTAGGGAAGTTTATCTATTCGAATAGCCGTGTCCCTCGGTAAAAGGATGACCCGGAGTTGTACCTTGACCTTATGACAACTAGAACCAGATACTTAATAAAACACACCCTTCCAAGTGCCATATACAACCCGGTTACCGCTCTCTCACAGGGCGACGAGGGGAGGATCGCCGGGTAGGTTTATGCTATGCGTTGTTACTTGGTGAGCTTAGCATCTACTCTCTTCTATATGCTTCAATATGGAGGTTGCCAGAAGCGTAGTCTTCGATAGGACTAGCTATCCCCCTCTTATTCTGGCATTCCGCAGTTCAGTCCTCAAATACTACCCATTTCATTGAAAGCAATGCATATGTAGTGTAGATCCTTGCTTGCGAGTACTTTGGATGAGTACTCATGGTTGCTTTCCTACTTCTTTTTCCCCTTTTCCCGGTTACTGCGATCAAATGATGGAGTCCAGGAGCCAGAGGATCCCGAGGATGATTCTAAGCGGAGTTCGACTTTGAGGAGTAGTTAGGAGGTCCCAGGCAGGAGGCCTTGCCTTTTCGATCGTTATTAATTTTTTGCTAGCCTTCTTAAGGCAAACTTGTTTAACTTATGTCTGTACTCAGATATTTTGCCTTCCGCTGACTCATGTGTATTCGAGCTTATGTATTCGAGCCCTCGAGGCCCCTGGCTTGTAATATAAAGCTTGTATTATTTTAATTTGTGTCTAGAGTTGTGTTGTAATATCTTCCCGTGAGTCCTTGATCTTGATCGTACACATTTGCGTGTATGATTAGTGTACGGTCAAATCAAAGGTGTCACAAGTTGGTATCAGAGCCGACTGCCTGTAGGAATCCCCCTTCCACACTCCTTGGTCGAAGTTGAGTCTAGTCGATGAAAACTATTTTACATGGTTGTGCGGCCCATGTCCCATGTTACCATTGGGTGGTATTAGGATCTTTTATTTCTCGTCTATACTCCGGGACTCTAAGCCCTCTTCTATTCGGGTTAAATGATTTAAAAAAAACTAACTTCAGGTTCTCGAAAATACTTTCTTCCGGAGAGCCCCTCACTTTAGATGATCGCGTGCTGCACTAGAAGATTCCGAAGTTACTCTATGATGTTCTCTCGAGTCTTTGTGCCATCACATTTGCGATTTCCTTCCACCGTCAACCCCTATGAAAACTGCATACACTTGCCATTCATACAAACGTTCCTCATTGATCTTGTTATTACAAGATGCCCAGAAATACTCTCTGTTGTCCCGAGAATCCTTTGAGCTTACTGCCTTGCAGTTCCTTACCACATGAGTACCCCTACGGATAATTCCTCACACTTATTGAGTATCCGCTCATCCTCAGTTGATTCATGAATTTCACAAAAGTCTTTGAAATACTAGTTGATCTTCCGAAAATCCTCAGCAACCTATTGCTCTTGAAATTTTTGCTTGCTTACATTATGGTTAATCCCATAAGTATAATAATCTTATTGGCTTCCGTTGTCACTATCATTTTGAGTCCATTGATTCAATAAGTTATGAATGCTCGCAATCCTCAATTAGATCCTAGAATTCATCCTTCCGGCTCAGATGTCATTTTAAAGATGAGTTGGACCTCGACCAATCAAATGGCCATCGATTTTACCCCTAAGCCTACTCAACTTATCCATCATTAATTAGAGTGTTGCTTCTGAAATCATAATTCCTTTGCGTTGGAGCTTTGAATAAGTCGGTTGTTTCTATAGTCCAATGCCTTTGCATTGTTTCTTTTGCTGGTTGTGTGGCGATACTCACATCAGCTCCGTTACGGACCGTCAAGTCCTTTGTTGAATCATCATCCGACAGTGTCCTTTGTATACAAAAACCTCGAGGAGTTCTTTCTCTGTTACATAATGCCATTGGTAAATCCTATTCTCCGATTTGGCTAACCATGCTCTGCTTTTTGAGCCGGTGGTCATTACTCTCGAAGCTTGTGGAATATGTTTCTAAGATGCCCTGATGGGTTGAACCTATGCCTTCCTTAATCTTTGGGGACCCGAAAGTTTACCAATGTTCATACTCCTCTGGTAATTCATGAGGTAGGTTTTCACACTAAAATCATTTTTATTAGAGCAGTGAATGAATGGTCATGCATTGGAGAAGTGGGAGTCGACCTTGGACTTTTAGTTCATGCCCATGGACACTATGTAGATCTTATCATGGAAGCTTCTCTTAAATTAATTATTCCCTTGGTATAAGTTCATCTTATATCTTGGATCTAGTCTTTTGCAATCATGGTTCTAGCCATATTATTCATTAATTCCTTTTCTTGGACAAGTTAAAGTACTTGTCTTCTGTAGATTAATACACCTGTCCAACCTCTATTCTGCTCTAACTTCGAGTAATACCCTCTGGTATCTCGAGAATATCACAGAACTACATAACTTCTTATGAGTTCTTCATCAACTATTATTCTCGCTGATTCCAATTTCCCTCAGGTTCTGAGTTATTAGTCACTTGAGAACGCCGATAAGTGAATCGATTCCGCACTCTGATTCAATAACTCTAAGTAATTTTCGTTGCTTACGATTTAATAATCCTTCTAGTCATTCCTAGGCTGATCGGCTATATCATTATCATGCAACTTTTTCACTATGCTATCTGGTCCTTCTTCCCAAAGCATAATTTTCGATGATGAGCTAAGCTTACATTGACTTTCCTTGCCATATCATTTCTCCTTGAACAACAAGCTTGATTCCGAGTTTGTGTCAAATCCGTGGTTTCAATAAATTTTCTCTCCATCCTTCCTTTTGCTTGATGTTGTTGATGAGTGATTATATCTTCATGAAACCTCTTGACACATGTGTCGTGATCATCATCAGCATTCTGAGCTCTTCCAGGATATCTATTGAATTCATGATGAGAAATACCATCATGGCCCTTGATGATTTGTGTTATCATTGACCACTTTATTGCCTTCTGTTCAACACCAACTTGTTCGTGTTTTGTGTTATACCTTGAGATCCTTGCTATCCAGCATTTGTTCTTCTTTACCTTGGAGTATTAACATATTTTATGTCAAGAATGTCGTGAGAATTTCACCACCTCTTAAGAATTCTTAATACAAGTGATACTTCTTGCCATATCTGTTCATTCCTTGGTCCCCGTGTTGTTTCTAACCGGAAAACCGACAATTGAAGTAAGATGTGCGACTTCAAAACTTCTAGCAACCCTATTGCTTTGAAGTTAATGGTCGATATTTCTTTATTAGACCATTGGTTATCGAATAACCATTCTAACATTGATCATGCTACCTAAGCCCATATTTCGGGCGCACCTTTCAACCAATGATTAAATTGGGCATGTTTTCCTCGAGCATACCTCATTTTATCATTTGATCAGACAAATGTTATCTCCTTGTTCACATAATTGTGGGAATCCATCTTTTCGGAAACCACGATGAATTGCCGCTGAGTCCATCAGCCACCTCCTCATCCTCTCCTTGTCTTATTGATGAACTCTTGATTCGGAACTCGCTTCCATAGTTCATTTCCCGAGAATCTTACAATGTCATCTCGTCAATTTGTGTTGCACCTTTTCTTCTCAGGCATCCTGAGTCTGAGGTATCCTCACACCAATCAGATCTGAACCTCGATCGGATATGATGGTTGGAACATAATTCCAATAGTTATAACACTGGTCTTTTATGACCTGGTAAGGTGATGTCATGCCTAGCACACCTAGCCGAAGGACCTATTGTTATAGTTCCATTTTAGTAAGGTTAACCATTCTCCCATGAGGAAATTGTAAAACTTATCCTATAAGTTGTTCCTGATGGATCCTTTGTGTATCCAAAGTCTGATCTTTACCCATTGACCATGTCAATGCTATCTCGAAGCATGTCACTGGTACTCCGATTTTCAATAAGAACATTTGAAGCATAATGCTAAATTTTCTTTATCAATTATCCAAACACCGATGTATGGGTAATGTCATGAAATTTCTCTCCCCTTACCTAAAGAGTTTTCTACATTATATCCTGTCATGGATATCATGCTCTAGTTGTCCTTGGGAAGGATATACCCTTGAAATATGTGTTTAAACACATGTTCCTTTCCATTGTTCTATTTAAACTGATAATCATATTTTTCATTCCATTGTTTGGTTTAAACTTTCTTGTGATCTATATGATCAAAGCAGTAATATTCTCCTGCTTATGTAAACACCTCGGTGTACAATTCTGTCAGCAAGACCCTGTTACTATTGTTGATGACATTCCGGTAGCCACCGATGGACGTGAACTTAGCCTATTGGTTCGCCTCGTTCTATGAGCAGGAAAATGGTTCTCTTCGTCCCTCGCCCTTGGTACCGACGTTGTTCTCGACATAACTGACAGGCTACCCTCTGACATGCCTTGCTATTCTGACCATGCAAGAGGTCACTGCTCTTCCTACTTTTAACCCACATGGTGAGCCCATAACCCACAGGTCCCAGGATCGAATCCTGACTCTCCTATACACCCTGTTGTCAAAGTTATTCCTCGCACTTGACTTCTTATGTAATTCATGGGCCACCAGCCAAGTGATCTATTCTGGTATCTGCTACCTCTTGAGCACTTGCGTTGGTTTTCCCTTGAAGAGGAAAGGGTGGTGCAGAAATGTAGCGTAAGTATTTCCCTCTGTTTTTGAGAACCAAGGTATCAATCCAGTAGGAGGCTACGTGTGAGTCCCTCGCACCTACACAAAACAAATAAATCCTCGCAACCAACGCGATAAGGGGTTGTCAATCCCTACACGGTCACTTACGAGAGTGAGATCTGATAGATATGATAAGATAATATTTTTGGTATTTTTATGATAAAGATGCAAAGTAAAACAAAAGCAATGAAAATAACTAAGTATTGGAAGATTTAATATGACGAAGATAGACCCGGTGGCCATAGGTTTCTCTAGTGGTTTCTCTCAAGAGCATAAGTATTTTACGGTGGATGAACAAATTACTGTTGAGCAATTGACAGAATTGAGCATAGTTATGAGAATATCTAGGTATGATCATGTATATAGGCATCATGTCCGAGACAAGTAGACCGACTCCTGCCTGCATCTACTACTATTACTCCACACATCGACCACTATCCAGCATGCATCTAGAGTATTAAGTTCACAAGAACATAGTAACGCCTTAAGCAAGATGACATGATGTATGTCAGATTTCGGGTACCGGCAGACCCTTGAGGTTCGAACACTTGGGTGCGCGTGGAGATCTCTCCCCTACCGATCTACGTCCGTTCTTGAGCTAGTGCGATGAACTGCTTGGGTGAGTTCAGTCGCCTCTCTCTCTCTCTCTCTGCTAGGGCTCTACCAGATCTCTAGGTGATGTCTCTACTCTGTGGTGGCTAGCTCTATTTATAGAGGCCTTGGGCCTCTCCCCAAATAATGAGCGGGAAGGGCGCCAACAATTGGCCATTTTGAAGGGGAACATCTAGTACAAGTTATCCTGACCAAAGGTGGTCTTTGGCTGCCAAAAGTACTGGTGATGACGCCGTCTTGGGCTCCACGGTGACCTCCGTCCTGCCGATCTGTTGGTCTTGGTCTTGTTGCACCGGAATGGTAACCTTTGCCCGATGCCTCGGCCTGTGCTTGCCCCCTTTGCACCAAAGGGGAAACAAGGACACTGCGTAGGCCGGCGCCCGCCTGGTCTCGATCGTCATGGCTTGCATCACGGGCTCCTCACGAGGTACCCCTGCCTTGATCTCTCCGCCTCCTCGCGAGACTGCCTGATGAGGCTGCCTCTGAGGAAGCTTTCTGTCATCCACCCCGCGAGGCTTGGCCCCTCGCGAGGGTCTTGAGCTTGAGCTGATGAAGATGGGCCGTGCTGGGCCCCCACTTGAGCCATGCCGCAGGCCGCAGGCAGGCAAGTCTGGGGACCCCCGTTCCCAGAACACCGACAGTAGCCCCCAGGCCCAAGGCGCGCCCGGGCTTGGCCTGGCGGGGAAGCGAAGGGGTAAGCGCGAAGCGTCATGGGCCCCAATAGCCTGCTGCCTTGGGCGTCGCGTGGCGGTTGACTGGACGTGGGCATCTGCGCTTCCCCATGACACATCGGCGGCCGCACGACTTGACAAGTCCCTGCATGCAGAGAGACCGGTCATGATTACCTGCGATCGTGGTGATCGGTGGTTGGTCTCCTCCGGCTATAAGTACGGGGCTGCGTGAGCCCCTTCAGCCCGTCCCTTCTTGCTGCTCCTTTTCTTCTTCTTGGCTACTCACCGCTCCCATGGCTCCAAAGAGATTCTTGGCCACGGAGAAAGGAAAGGCCCGGCAGGCAGGGCCTGACTCCCCCCCGACCAAGCCCTCGCAAGCATACCACGATCCCCATAGTGGCCTCCCGCGGCCATGGAGGCGGTTCCCTGCGCGGTGGTGAGCGCCCGGTTGCCGACGGGGGCACACCGTGGGTGTGCGCCCCCCTAGGCCACGCTTTCGCTCTGCGGAGGTGCTGCCGGAGTTCGTCGTGTGGTCGACGGACCCATTCAGCACCCGGCTCCAGCTCCCCCGTTTCTTCGTAGATGAACTGCCGGCTAGCGCTCGGTGCGGCTTCTGGCTCCAGGCAGACGGCTGTTGCAGCAGGGCCTCCTAGGCTTTGCTGGAGGTCTTCGTTTCTGGGAATGGGGTCCGGACACACGGCTGGCAAACGTTTGCCCGCGCGCGCGGCCTGGGCCGGTGGTGCACCCTGTACTTCAAGTTTGATGGTGACGCCACCCTCTACGTGAGGGTGTTCGGGGAAGATGGTCGCCGTGCTGGGTGCTGCCCTAAAGACGACTACCGCGGCCGCCTGCCCAGCCCCGGCACTGACCAGAATGAAGATGGCGACTAGCGTACACGCGACGGTGCTCAGGGTTCGCTGAGCTTCGGCGCCCCCCTCTCAGGCAGCAGCTCCTCCAGCGGTGGCCGCGACCAGCCCCCGCGCCGTCGCGCCCGCCTGGGCGAAGGTAGCGGGTTAGCCCGCCGTCGCTCCCCGGTGAAGCGAGAGGAGGGATCCGCCTGAGCCCCAGGAGCATCTCGATCTTTTGCTGTGGGTTGGTGTAGGACGAATGGCGCCCGTTTTGTTTTCCTTCTTTTCCTGTGCAGAAATAGAAAGTAATGTAGGGCCCCGCGAGGGCGTGTTAGAACTACTGCTGTTTAACCATCGCGCTGCTTCCGCTATTTCTGCGCTGTGTTTCCATGCCGTGCACCCATGTGCGAGAACTATTTTAGCTTGGTGGGGCTTGACGCGGTCCTCGCCTCCCGAGGCCGTGGCCTCGTCGTGCACTTCATGCCCTGCAAGGATTAGTAGGAGGGGTAACTTACGGTCTTGGTTGTGGGGGCGATCGGCCCAGGTCCTGCACTCGTGTCGAGATGCCCGTGGGGCACGGACTAGGAGGGGTGCTCCTGCAGACGACTCGGATAGGAAAGTTCCAAATGATCAGGGCAGAAAGCACTCGCAAGGGCGCTCGGGAACCTCCCTCGCAAGACTTGTGCGAGAGAAAATGAGGCAAGCGAGTGAGGAAGATAAAGAGTCACAAGCCAGGAACGTCAACAGCTTCGATAAAACTTCAAACAGGAATAAACAAGCCAACTGCAGAAAGCAAATGGGAAAGCCACGTCCGGCACCTATTCTAGTCTTCGTCGTCTTCTCACCAGCGCGGAGCTAAGTGCTACCACTGGGCGTGGGCGAGAGCCCCCGAGGCCTGAGGGCGGCACTCCGGAGACTCCGGGGCATGTACAGCCCCACTCATTATTACGTGAGAGTGTCACGGGTGGCGAGCTTCACAGGCATTGGCCTTCTTCACAGGCACCGGGCCTTCCCCAAGACGCGGCAGCTTCACAGGCATTTGCCTTCTTCACAGGCACCGGGCCTTTCCCAAAATGCGGCAGCTTCACAGGCATTTGCCTTCTTCACAGGCACCGGGCCTTTCCCAAAACACGGCAGCTTCACAGGCATTTGCCTTCTTCACAGGCACCGGGCCTTTCCCAAAACGCGGCAGCTTCACAGGCATTTGCCTTCTTCACAGGCACCGGGCCTTTCCTAGGCGCTAGGCCTCGCTCAGGGATAGAACCTCCGGAGATGTTGAATGTCCCACGCGTTCTAGATGGCTACCCCCTCCGTGGTCTCCAAGCGCGCGGAGCCAGGCCTGGAGACATGAACAACCTTGAATGGGCCATCCCACATGGGAGAGAGCTTGTGCAGCCCCTCCCTGGAGAGAACCCGTCTGAGTACGAGATCCCCTACCTCAAGAGTTCTGGGGCGGATGTTGCAGCAGTGGTATCATCCCAGCGCCTGTTGATACCTTGCCGCTCGCAGCGTGGCTTCTCGGTGGCGTTCCTCCCCTAGCACAAGATCCATCCCCCGCATAGCGTCCTCCTGTGTCTTGTCGAACGCCAGGACCCATGCGGAGCGATGCCTGACCTCGTGAGGGAGAACAGCCTCTGCTCCGTAGACGAGGAAGAACGGGGTCTCGCCAGTCGGCTTGGTCGCAGTTGTGTGGATTGACCACAGCACGGACTGGAGCTCATCGTACCAGCCCCTGCCACAAGCCTCCAGCTTCTTCTTAAAGGTCCTGGCTTTGAGGCTCCTCAGGACCTCCGCGTTGGCTCGCTCGGCCTGGCCGTTGCTCCGGGGGTGTGCTACCGAAGCGTAGCATATCTGCGTTCCAAGGTTAGCACAGTACGTTTTGAAGAGATTACTAGTGAATTGCGAACTGTTGTCGGTGATGATGCGGTTGGGCACCCCAAATCAGCTCACGAGGTCCTTGATGAACTTGACCGCGGAGCCTGCCGGGATTCTGCGGACGGCTTCCACCTCAACCCACTTGGTGAACTTGTCCACAAGAATGTAGAGGTAGCGATAGCCCCCTGGCGCCTGAGGAAACAGGCCTAGAATGTCCAGCCCCCAAACTGCGAACGGCCATGAGAGGGGTATAGTCTGTAGACCCCCCGCAGGCTGATGGATCTTCTTAGCATGAAATTGGCAGGCCTCGCAAGCCCTCACCAGCTCAACGGCATCGATGAGCGCCATGGGCCAGTAGAATCCACTACGGAACGCCTTGCCGACGAGGGTTCATGACGACGAGTGGTGCACGCAGTCTCCGCCGTGTATGTCCGCCAGTAGCTCCTTCCCTTGCTCTCGGGAGATGCAACATAGGGACACGTCATTTGGTCGCTTCCTGTAGAGCTCTCCATCCTTGATGCAGTAAGCTGTGGCCTGCCGCGCCACACACTCCGCTTCCTCCTCGTTCTCTGGCAGAGTCCCTTGCATCAGGTAGTTCTTGAGCTCCGGGATCCAACACCCTTCCTGAAGCTCTAATGCCAGGAGCAGGCGTGCCCCTGAGGCCGGGCCGCAGACCGGGGCTCCTGAGGCAGGCGGCTGAGGGGGCTCCTCCCTTGGTTGCGCCGTGCTCGACAATGACGGCACCGCCGAGGGTTTGAAGAGCCGCTCCCCGAAGACGCCAGGTTCCTGAGGCAACCGCCGAGATGCCCTCTTGGCAATGTCATCAGCTTCCTGATTGGTGCCCCGGGGCACGTGTTGCAACTCCAGCCCCCAGAACTGTTTCTCCATCTTGCGAACCTTAGCGAGGTAGGCTTCCATGTGCTCGTCCTTTGGCTCATATATCTTATTGGAGAAGTTGACGAGGAGCTGAGAATCGCCCTTGATGATGAGGCGCTTTACCCCTAAGGCAATTGTGGCCTTCAAGCCTGATATTAGGCCTTCGTACTCCACTATGTTGTTGGAGACCTTTTCTCCGTGCTGGAAGCAGAGTTGTACGGCGTAGTAGAGTTTGTCCTGGGTAGGGGATACGAGCACTGCGCCAGCTCCCGCACCGTGCCGGGAGAACACCCCATCGAAGTACATCACCCAGCCGTCCGGTGCTTCACTTCCCGGGGAAAGTGATCGGTCTTCGCCTGCCTCGAGACCCGGCGCTTCTGCCCATTCTGCCACGAAATCCGCAAGTGCGGCCCCCTTGATGACTCTGGTCGTACTGAATTCTAGCTGAAATGCCTGTAGTTCAATGTTCCATTCAGCAACCCTCCCAGCTGAGTTGGGGCTCCTGAGTAATATTTCCAAGGGGTATGTTGAGACGACTTTGATGGGATGGCCTTGGAAGTAGTGGCGCAGCTTGCGTGAGGCCACTAGTAGCGCGAGGAGGAGTTTTTGAGGCATGGGATACCGTGCCCTTGCATCCCGTAGCACCGTGCTGACGAAGTACACGGGATGCTCGACGAGGTTGAGGGTGCTGGCGCAGCTTGCGTCCTCCAGAGGTCGAGGCGTCTCTTGAGACGGCGGAGCCCCCAGTGCTTGGTCGCCTGAAGAGGCCTCTCCTGCTCCGGGTGCGTTCTCCTGTTGCGGCTGTTCCTTTCCGGCTGCGGTTGCGGCCTTCGCGAGGCCTTCCCGGCTCTGCTTTGCTTCAGTTTGGACGGTCGATGCGGCCTTGGCACATCGCTCCTCCCTGACCGCCACCAGGGCTGCGCTAGCGGAGTAGGGGGTGGCCGCAAGGTAGGGCACTAGGGGCTCCCGAGGACGCGGAGCTACCATCACTGGTGGGCTGGTAAGGTACCTCCTGAGGTCTTGGAATGCCTTGTCGGCCTCTTCAGTCCATTCAAAGGGGCCCTTTTTCTTCATTAGCTTGAAGAAGGGCAGCGCTCGTTCCCCCAGCTTGGAGATGAAGTGCCCTAGCGCAGTTACACGCCCGGTGAGCTTCTGCATTTCTCTTAGGGTCCTTGGCGGGCTCATGTCTTCAACCGCCTTGACCTTCTCTAGGTTGGCCTCGATGCCCCTATGGGACACGAGGAAACCCAGGAGCTTGCTCGAGGGGACTCCAAACACGCACTTCTCCGGGTTGAGCCATAGGTCCACTTCATTGAGGCTCGCAAAGGTTTCTTCTAGGTCCTGTATCAGGGTTCTTTCCTCACGAGACTTCACCACAATGTCATCGACGTAAGCTTCAGCATTCCTCCCGAGCTGCTGGCCTAATGTGATGTGCATCAGCCGCTGAAAGGTCGCGCCTACGTTGCGCAACCCAAATGGCATGCACGTATAGCAGTACACTCCACACAGGGTCAGGAAAGCCGTCTTTTCCATGTCTTCTACCGCCATCTTGATCTGGTGATAGCCCGAGAAGGCATCTTGGAAGCACAGTAGGTCACACTCTGCGGTGGAGTCAACTATCTGGTCAATGCGGGGGAGCGGAAATGGATCCTGTGGGTAGGCCTTGTTGAGGTTGGTGAAGTCGACACACATGCGCTCCTGTCCTCCCTTTTTTGGCACAACGACCAGGTTAGCCAGCCAATCAGGGTAGCGGACCTCGCGGATAACTCCTGCCGCCTGTAGCTTCCGGGTCTCTTGAACGATGAAAGCCTGTTTCTCAGTGGACTGCCGCCTCGCCTTCTGCTTCGCGGGGCGCACATTGGGGCACACGTTGAGGTGATGCTCAATCACTTTCCTTGGGACCCCTGCTAACTGATCAGGTTTCCACGCGAACACCTTCTTGTTCGCACGCAAGAACCTCACTAGGGCCTTTTCCTGCTCGGGCTCGAGGTTGGCCCCTATGGTGAAGGTGGCGCCAGTGGGCCCGTCCTCGTCAACTGGTACCTGCTTGGTCTCTACCTTGTCTTGGGTGAATAGCTGCTTCTTTTTAGCCGGTGTAGCCCCTTGGGCTCAAGGGCATCGGTGCTAGTGGGCTGTGCCACCGCGGCCGCCCTGAAAACAAGCTGGAGCACCTACAGCGCATCCCTTGTGTCTCCTGACACAGTGAGTACGCCGCTGCTCCCAGGCATCTTCATGAGGTTGTACGCCGGGTGAGTTGCTGCCATGAACCGAGCCAAGGCTGGATAGCCGAGGATGGCGTTGTAGGGGAGGCCAATGGGGGCGATGTCGAAGTCGAGCAGCTCCGTGCGGAAGTTGTCACAGGTGCCGAAGGTCACTGGGAGGCGGATCTGTCCCAAGGAGGCGGTGGAACCGGCTCCGACGCCCGAGAAAGGCCTGCTAGGTTGGAGCCGCTCCAGCGGCACGTGGAGGAGGCTGAAGGCATCCACCGAGAGCACGTTGAGGCCGGCACCATCATCGATGAGGGTCCTGGTGACGGCCACTTGGCAGATGGTGGGGATGCACAGCATCGGGAGCGCGCCTGAACCGATGGGGTTGAAGGGGTGATCCTCCGAGTCGAAGGTTAGATCGGCCTCGGGCGCCACCCAGCCCGGGGGGGCTTGGAGGCGGTGCTGATCCGGCGGGTGAACGACTTGACGTGATGGCTCGAGGGTGGTGCCTGGGAGCCACCCAGGAGAGCTGCGACGACGGGCGGCGCTGGTGCGGCAAAACGGGCGAGGAAGAGGTCACGCAGCTCCTCCCAGGAGGCGACAGAAGCCGTCGGCAGGTGGAGGAGCCACGCGCGCGGGACGCCGGTGAGGGCCATGGGTAACCAGTTGGCCATCACCCGGTCGTCGCCCCCGGCTCTGAGGACGGCCTCCTCGTACGCCAGCAGGAAAATCATCGGGTCTGTCGCGCCGTTGTAGCACAGCGGCATCTCGGGCTTGAACTCGCGCGGCCACTGCAGCTGTCGCAAGGTGGGGGCCAAGGCCCGGAGCCCCCTGGCCCCAGTGCCGGCATCCGTTGCCGGAGCGGGCGGCGCGTTGTCCGCCATGAGGGCGGAATGCGATGTTGGGGGAGAGCGGGTCGTCAGGAGGGAGAACTCCGGCGCACACCCTACCTGGCGCGCCAAATGTCGGATTTCGGGTTCCGGCAGACCCTTGAGGTTCGAACACTGGGGTGCGCACGAAGATCTCTCCCCTATCAATCTACGTCTGATCTCCTCGCGTGATCTAAGCTGGAAACAACGAACAACACACGTGACACGAAGTTTATACTGGTTCGGGCCACCGTTGTGGTGTAATACCCGACTCCAGTGTGTGGTGTGGTGGATTGCCTGAGGCGCTGATGATGAACAGTACAAGGGAAGAACAGCCTCGCGAGAGGCGTTCTTGAGCTGGTGCGATGAACTGCTTGGGTGAGTTCAGTCGCCTCTCTCTCTCTCTGCTAGGGCTCTACCAGATCTCTAGGTGATGTCTCTACTCTATGGTGGCCAGCTCTATTTATAGAGGCCTTGGGCCTCTCCCCAAATAATGAGCGGGAAGGGCGCCAACAATTGGCCATTTTGAAGGGGAACATCTAGTACAAGTTATCCTGACCAAAGGTGGTCTTCGGCTGCCAAAAGTACTGGTGATGACGCCGTCTTGGGCTCCACAGTGACCTTCGTCCCGCCGATCTGTTGGTCTTGGTCTCGTTGCATCGGAATGGTAACCTTTGCCCGATGCCTCGCCCTATGCTTGCCCCCTTTGCACCAAAGGGGACACAAGGACACTGTGTAGGACGGCGCCCGCCTGGTCTCGATCGTCATGGCTTGCGTCACGGGCTCCTCGCGAGGTACCCCTACCTTGATCTCTCCACCTCCTCGTGAGCCTGCCTGATGAGGCTGCCTCTGAGGAAGCTTTCTGTCGTCCGCCCCGCGAGGCTTGGCCCCTCGCGAGGGTCTTGAGCTTGAGCTGATGAAGATGGGCCGCGCTGGGCCCCCACTTGAGCCACGCCGCAGGCCGCAGGCAGGAAAGTCTGGGGACCCCCGTTCCCAGAATGCCGACAATGTAGAGGGATAAACTCATGAAATATGAGGAAAACTCCATCTTGTTATCCTCGATGGCAACAATACAATACGTGCCTTGCTGCCCCTACTGTCACTAGGAAAGGACACCGTAAGATTGAACCCAAAGTTAAGCACTTCTCCCATTGCAAGAAAGATCAATCTAGTAGGCCAAACCGGAGGTAAACTACTCACACTTCATCGGAGAGGCTATGGTGTTGATGTAGAAGCCCTCCGTGATCGATGCCCCCTCCGGCGGAGCTCCGGAACAGGCCCCAAGATGGGATCTCATGGATACAGAAAGTTACAGCGGTGGAATTAGGGTTTTGGCTCCGTCTCTGATCGTTTGGGGGTACGTAGGTGTAACGTCCTCGATGCGGCTATATCTCCCACGTGTCGAAGCACGACTTAGAGGCATAACCACATTGAAAGCAATGTCGCAAGTGAGGTAATCTTCACACAACCCATGTAATACATAAGGGAAAAAGATACATAGTTGGCTTACACTCGGCACTTCACACAATTACATGAATAAAAGCATTACATCAACCAGATACAATCAAGGTCCGTCTACGGAACCAAAATGAAATAAGACTACCCCAAATGCTATACAGATCCCCGATCGACCCCAACTGGGCTCCACTACTGATTGACTGAAACGAAACAACATAAAGGACAAGATCTTCATCGAGCTGCTCCTTGAGCTTGGTTGTGTCACTTGCTCGGTAACTTCGGCACCTGCAAACTGGTTTTGGAAGTAACTGTGAGTCACGGAGACTCAGCAATCTCACACCCTCGCGATCAAGACTATTTAAGCTTATAGGAAGGGTAAAAGGTATGAGGTGGAGCTGCAGCAAGCGACTAGCATGTATGGTGGCTAACATACGCAAATGAGAGCGAGAAGAGAAGGCAAAAGAACGGTCGAGAAACTATGATCAAGAAGTGATCCTAGAACAACCTACGTCAAGCATAACTCCAACACCGTGTTCACTTCCCGGACTCCGCCGAGAAGAGACCATCACGGTTACACACGCGGTTGGTACATTTTAATTAAGATCAACTTCAAGTTTTCTACAACCGTACATTAACAAATTCCCATCTGCCCATAACCACGGGCACGGCTTTCGAAAGTTCAAAACCCTGCAGGGGTGTCCCCACTTAGCCCATCACAAGCTCTCACGGTCAACGAAGGATATTCCTTCTAGCGGGAAGACCCGATCAGGCTTGGAATCCCGGTTACAAGACATCCTCGACAATGGTAAAACAAGTCCAGCAAGACCGCCCGATGCGCCGACATCCTGATGGGAGCTGCACATATCTCGTTCTCAGGGCAACACCGGATAAGCAATCCGTACAACTAAAACCAGCCCTCGAGTTTCCCCGAGATGGCGCTGCAAGGGGCTCTAGTTTGGACCAACACTTAGACAAGCATTGGCCCGGGGGTTTAAAATAAAGATGACCCTTGGGCTGGCCTAACCCAAGGGAAAAAGGCTAGGTGGCGAATGGTAAAACCAAGGTTGGGCCTTGCTGGAGGAGTTTTATTCAAAGCAAACTATCAAGGGGTTCCCATTATAACCCAACCGCGTAAGGAACGCAAAATCCGGGAACATAACACCGATATGACGGAAACTAGGGCGGCAAGAGTAGAACAAAACACCAGGCATAAGGCCGAGCCTTCCACCCTTTACCAAGTATATAGATGCATTAATTTAATAAGAGATACCGTGATATCCCAAAAAAATATCCATGTTCCAAACATGGAACAAGCTCCAATCTTCACCTGCAACTAACAACGCTATAAGAGGGGCTGAGCAAATCGGTAACATAGCCAAACAACAGTTTGCTAGGACAAGGTGAGTTAGAGGCTTGGTTCAACAATATGGGAGGCATGATAAGCATGTGGTAGGTATCGCAGCATAGGCATAGCAAAAGAGCGAGCAACTAGCAAGCAAAGATAGAAGTGATTTCGAGGGTATGGTCATCTTGCCTGAAATCCCGCAAGGAAGAAGAACGAGTCCATGAAGAAGACAAATGGACGTAGTCGAACGGATCCTCACAACGCGACGTTATCGGAACCAACCCGAAAAAGCAACACCGGAAAGAAGCACACAACATAGTAAACAATCAACACATGAACATGGTATGATATGGGGGATGCGGGATGTGATGCATATGCATGATTTGGAAAGGAATGATTGAAGCTGGCCTCAACTTGGAAATCCAAGAGTGCCACTGGAAAGGTGAGGTGATTTCGGTTGAAATCGATATAAAGATCACCGGAATCGGATGCACTGTTTGGAAATGGCAAGCAAAACAAATATGGCACCAGTTTGCCATAAACAGCAAGTAGCCATCTAAATGCAACAAGATAAATATGGTACAACACTCAACATGGCAACAAAATACATGGCAGGATTCCACTCAAGATGCTTGACAAAATATGAACAATGAGCTACGGCTAATTCACTCATTAACAGGTTCAAACAAGCATGGCAAAAGTGCAAATGATAACAGGCTTCAGACTTACCGATTACGCTACTTTGCAAGCTTGTGCTAGTCACCACAAAGATCACAAAAATACATGGCAAGCATCACTGTAAAGATGGCATGGAATTTAACAAAACACATGTAGATCTCAGGATCATATCATGCACACATTAGTCATGGCAAAAATGACAAAAGGCTATTTGCTGAAACAGATCTGACAAATTCCTCACATAGCCCGCTTCCAACAGCATTTCGGGCATCAAGATGAGCTCAAATGAAAATGATGCAATGAGGTGAAATGATGTACTCGTCGAGGCAAACATTTTGATATGCTACACGCATGAATCGGAGCTATGGATGCAGAGTTATAATGCGATGAAGATTGCATTAAAAAATAGTAGATCTGGGGACTTAGCGAGAAAAATAATTGAGGGGGGAATAGCGAAGTTGCGCACAGGGCGGGGGTTAGCACTGCTCACCATGGGCCGAGCCCATCTGAGAAGGAGGTGAACCGGGAGCGGTCCGAGTGAACCGGCGGGTCAGGTCGAGCGACGGGTTCAGTCCGGTTCAGCAGCGGTGAACCGAGGCGAACGAGACGGGTGGGCGAGGGAGATGGACGCGCCGACTCCGGCGACGCGAAGAAGACGACGGTGGCGGCGTTTCAGAACTCCGGTGACGTGATGCGGTCGGTGATGGCCGGGGACGGACGAGAGCAGGCGCAGGGCGTTGGATCCGGGGGTGCCTAGCCAGGATCTGGCCCGGAGCGGGGTGGAGTGGCTCTCTCTCTCTCTCCGATGGTCTCCATGGCGGCGAGGAAGAAGGCGACGTCGACGAGGAAGAAAGACAGCGGGGCGGCGAGCATGGCTGCGGCCGGAGCTGGGTGGTGATGTGGATGGCAGACGGCGAGGACGTGGCGCGCGTGGTGGAGGTCGACGTTGAGGCGCGAGCGACGCGGTTCGGTTGGCGGCGGTGCGCGGAAACCGGCGAAGGTCCGGCGAGGGACCGGCGAAGCGGTGCGGGCGACTCGGCCCAGATCGGCCCGCGACAGGCCGTGTGTCGGGGGACTAATCCATGAGCACCTATGGGACTGGCGGACCAAGTCCCTTTCGGTTCGGCGGGGGCGAGGGTCGCACGAAGAGCGGATCGAGGCGAAGCACACAAGCAGTTTACCCAGGTTCGGGCCGCACGGATGCGTAAAACCCTACTCCTGCTTTGTGGTTTGTATTGAGTTCTTGCTCGGGAGCGTGGAGTGCTACAGTACACCCCAGCAGCTAACGAGACCGAGCGTGAGTGTTCTCTTCCTCTTCTTGCTCTGTCCAGTTGATGGCGTTACAGACGGTTGAGTCAGTTTGAGCACAAAGATCCCTGGTTCCACAGGTAACTTAAGTGCGGCGCACTTTGATAGGCCATCGGCAATGGCGTTCTGAGCTCTTGGAACATGCTCCATCTATAGGCCGTCAAAGTGCTCTTCTAGCTTTCTTACTTCGTCGACGTAGGCTTCCATCAACGTACTCTGATAGCTCCTGTTCACTTGGCGGACGACAAGCTGCGAGTCACCCCTGGCAATGAGCTTCTTGATCCCAAGGTCTGCCGCGATCCTGAGACCGGCAAGCAAGCCTTCATACTCTGCAGTATTGTTTGTTGCTTGCTCCTTGGGAAAGTGCATCTGGACTACGTACTTGAGGTGCTCTCCGGTGGGTGCGACAAGCAGCACGCCAGCGCCGGCGCCTTGCAGCGAAAAGGCACCATCAAAGTACATCAGCCACTCTTTGCTTGCTTCCTCGACGGGGATGCTCGTTTCTGGAATTTCTTCATCTGGTGTTGGCGTCCATTCTGCTATGAATTCTGCCAATGCTCTGCTTTGGATAGTTGAAGTACTCTCAAACTTGAGGCCAAAGCTTGACAGTTCCAGTGCCCACTCAACAATCCTGCCTGTCGCTTCTGGATTCTGTAGTATCCTCTTCAGCGGAAAACGAGTGACAACTGTGATCTCATGTGCTTGGAAGTAATGGCGCAGCTTTCTCGAGGCCATGAGAAGGACGAAAAGCAATTTCTGCACGCCAGAGTACCTTGACCTAGCCCCCTACAGAAGGGAACTGACAAAGTAAACTAGGCGCTGTACCATTCTCTTCTGTATCTCCTCGCGCGTCTGCGCAGATCCATCCTTGTCGGGACCAGAGCTCGTCGGGGAAGCCCCCTGCTTGTCGCTGGATGCGCCTGCCGTGGTTGCTGGCTCGTCATCTGCCTCGCTCTCTGCTACTAACGCAGCACTAACCACTTGATTGGTTGCCGCTATATACAGCAGCAACTTCTCTTGTGGCTTAGGTACGACAAGTGTTGGAGTGGAGGACAGGTATCTCTTCAAGTCTTGCAGCGCAGCCTCCGCTTCCGGAGTCCATTTCATTGGACCTGCCTTTTTTAATATTTTGAAAAACGGCAGGGCGCGCTCAGCAGACCTAGAGATAAACCTGCTGAGAGCAGCCACGCAACCGGCAAGTCTTTGTACATCCTTGACGCGCTTTGGTGCTTCAATCTGCTCAATGGCCTTGATCTTGTCGGGATTGGCTTCGATTCCCCGCTGAGACACGAAGAACCCGAGAAGCTTGCCGGAGGGGACTCCAAACACACACTTCTCGGGGTTGAGCTTGAGGCTGATCTTGCGCAGATTTGTAAAGGTCTCGTCTAAATCTTGAATCAGAGTTGCCTTGTCCTTGCTCTTGACCACTATGTCATCCATGTAGGCTTCCACATTTCTGTGTATTTGTGGCTCAAGAGCGACATGGACTACCCTTGCAAATGTTGAACCAGCATTTTTTAAACCGAAAGGCATCCTTATGAAACGGTACGTGTCACATGGAGTGATGAATGCGGTCTTCTCCTCATCCTCTTCTGCCATGAAGATCTGATGGTATCCTGAGTATGCGTCAGGAAATGAAAGCAAGTCACATCCGGCCGTGGAGTCAACAATCTGGTCAATGCGCGACAAAGGAAATGGGTCTTTGGGACAAGCTTTGTTAACATCGGTAAAGTCGATACAAAGTCTCCATTTCCCGTTCTCCTTGCGCACGACTACAAGATTGGCCAACCACGTAGGATGGAGCACTCCTCTGACAAGGCCTGCTGCTTCCAACTTCTTGATCTCTTTTGCGATGAATTCTTGGCGCTCCACTGCTTGCTTCCTGACCTTCTGCTTGACGGGCCGCGCATGAGGACAAACAGCAAGATGGTGCTCAATTACTTTCCTGGGTACACCGGGGATGTCAGACGGTTGCCACGCAAACACGTCGACGTTCGCCCGAGGGAAAGCAATGAGCGCGCTTTCCTATTTAGGGTCGAGAGTGGCACTGATGGTGAAGGTACCACCAGTGCCGTCCTCCTTGGCGGACACCTTCTTGGTCTCTGGCGGAGCTGCCATTGTCTTCTTACACTTGTCGGTGGAGCTCAATGGTGCGTCCTCGACGGCAGCGCAGCACTCCGAAGAGGTGCGCTTGCCGGAGTGCGCATCAGAACTCTTGCCGGACTTGGTCTTCTTCTTCCCCCTGGGAGCTTCAACGGCAGGTGACTTGTGATCTGTTGCGGCTGCTGCTTCCCGGTAGATCTTGTCGGCGCAGATAAGAGCATCCTTCTTGTCGCCAAGGACAGAGATGACGCTTATCGGGCCTGGCATCTTCAGCATGTTGTATGCGTAGTGAGAGGCTGCCATGAACTTGGCGAGTGCTGGACGACTGAGTATCCCATTGTAGGGCAATGGAAAATCGGCAACGTCAAAAGTGACCCTCCCAGTCCTGAAGTTCACCTCGTTGCCAAATGTTACTGGCAACGTGACCTTCCCCTTCGGCTTGCTCCTTCCCGGGTTGATTCCTTGGAATGTGCCGGTCTCTTCAAGCTCGCTGTCAGGGATCTGGAGTCTCTGGAGTACAGCGGAGGAGATCAGGTTCAAGCCGGCCCCGCCGTCAACTAACATCTTAGTGACCTTGAGGTTGCGGATAGTTGGTGAAACCAACATCGGCAAGCACCCGACCGCAGTTGTGTGATCAGGGTGGTCCTCAATATCAAAGATGATAGGCGTGCTGGACCATTTCAGAAGCTTGCGTGACTCGACAGGTGGTTCCGCCGCATTGACTTCCCGCACCCACTGCTTGAGTTGGCGGTGCGAAGTATGCAGAGAAGCACCGCCGTCAACGCACAAGACCTCCGTGGCTTTCTGGAACTCCTGCTCACTGGTCTCGACACCATCCATGTCTTCGTCGTCGTCGTCATCTTCACCCTTGTCGCGGCCGCGGGGAGGTCTGTCTCCTTGCCGCTGCTTGGCCTTGCCGCGGTGTCCTCCCCGGCCGGCGCGCTTCTTGCCGGATTCTCCAGCGCCTCCTTGGGCCCTCTCCTTGTCGCGTTGCTCGTATTCAGCCTTTTGCTGCTGGACAAGCTGCTCGACCTTCTTGCAGCTCTGGAGGTCATGGCCCTTGGTGCGGTGGATCTTGCAGTACTGCTTGTCGGTGCCGTCCTGCTTGTCGGCGACCGCCACAGTCTGGCAGTTGGTGCATGCGGCAATCTCCTTGCCGGAGCTACCAGCTTTGGCTTTCTTGGCGCCACCTTTGTTGCTGGACTGCTCAATGACTAGCACATCTTTGCCTTTCTTCTTCCTGTTGTTCCGCCGCCGGTTTTTCTTTGCCGGGGCAGCATCCTCGCTATCAGATCCTCCTACTCCTGTATTCTCTCCGGGGAGTTTCCTCCCTTCCTCAGCACGTGCACACTTGTCGGCCAGGGCATACAGCTCACTAACGTCTCTGATCTTGCACATCGCCATCTCCTCCCGCATCCTGCGGTTACGCACGTTCTGATGGAACGCGCTGATGACCGCGGCAGGGTGGACATCTGGGATGTTGTGCTCGGCTAAATCTCTGAATGTACTTGCGCAGGGGCTCTCCTTCCTTCTGGGCGAGCAGATGAAGGTCACTCTCTTGGCCATGAGGTTTGTGGCCGCCTGTAAAGGCGCTGACAAACTGATGCCATAGGTCTGCCCAGGAGGATATGGAGTTGTCTGGCAAGTGCATGAGCCAGGACCTGACGTTGGGCTTGAGCACCAGCGGGAAGTAGTTGGCAAGGATCTTGTCATCCCGCCCCCCGGCAGCCTGCACCGGGATGGTGTAGATGCTGAGGAACTCCGACGGATGTGACTTGCCGTCGTACTTCTCTGGTACGTCTGGCTTGAAATTCTTCATGCTGGGCCACTGGACTTGCCGGAGCTCACGAGTAAACGCAGGGCAACCTACCGCGTACGGCAAGCCGCCTGGTTCCCCTGGCGCATGCATGTCGACAGAGGGCCCAGCGCGCTGGTCCGATTGACGTCGTGCTTCTCTTCGGCGCTCGATGCGAGTACGAGCGTCTTCTTGCTGTCGTTCGTGAAGAACTTGGCGCTGATCGCGACAAGCTCGTGGATCTGATGACGCGGTGGAGTCGCTATCGAGGTGGATCCGGCGAGTCGGCAATCTTGGCCTTCGGGGCGGAGAGTGCACAGTGGTTGCACCCCCACCGGTCTTGTCGCCACCGGCTCGTGCCTGGCTGACTTGCCGCGGCTGCCACGTGCTCGGATGCCGTTGAGTGTCGCCGTTGGCGAAGCCGATGAGACTCTGAATGGTGGCCCTCCAGTCGTCGATCTTGTCTGCCGTTGGAGGGTAGTCCAGGAGCAGTTGAGCTCGCGCCAAAGCTTCTGCTGTAGTGGTGGGTGGCGGTGGCGAACGGTGCGAGGAGCGGGATATGCTCGGACTTCTAACTATGTTAGAAGGAGCAGTATCCCGTCCAGGCGACCGTGCCTCGCTCGTGCTAGCATGTTGGCGTGCATGCTGGTCTTGAGCACTCCGAGATCCACCAGCTCGATCTTGGTCCAGCAAACGCATGGTACCGTGAGTACCATGACGCTGCCGGTCCCGTGCCTCCTGAGATGGGCGCGGTGCATGTACGGACGCCGAGGTCTTGGAGTGCGCCCGGTCGTTGTGGGAGCCGGCTACGCCGCCGATGGGCAGCGCAGCCTTGTCCTTGGACCTGGCAGCACCGTGAGCTCCCTCGTCGACGCCCGTTCTTCCGCCGGTGTCTGCCCCATCAGCCGTTTGCTCCGGCGGTGGTGGGTTCGGCGCGGACGGAGCAGCCGCCTCCGAAGCCTTCTTCTTCGGCGGCATGTCGATGAAGATGATGAAGATCTAGCTCGTGTGAACGCCGGATCTGGTTCACACAACCTCGACACCCCTACCTGGCGCGCCAAAGATGTCGGGGGACTAATCCACAAGCACCTATGGGACCGGCAGACCGAGTCCCTTTCGGTTCGGCGGGGGCGAGGGTCGCACGAAGAGCGGATCGAGGCGAAGCACACGAGCAGTTTACCCAGGTTCGGGCCGCACGGATGCGTAAAACCCTACTCCTGCTTTGTGGTTTGTATTGAGTTCTTGCTCGGGAGCGTGGAGTGCTACAGTACACCCCAGCAGCTAACGAGACCGAGCGTGAGTGTTCTCTTCCTCTCCTTTTCCTACATTGCGCACGGGCCTCCTTTTATATGCTCAAGGGGTCACCGACAGGTGGCAACGTAGACAAGGGTAAAAATGGAAAGGTGCTGCGGTTGGTACAACTACCTGCTACAGTGTATCATACCTAACCCTGACGGCAGGGGACAAGGGCATTAAATGCCCGTCTGCGTCGCCTAAATAGTGCAAAAGGGACCGTCAGGGACACCACCGCTCGCCACGATGGCAATCTTGTCAGCGCCGCTTGCCACCGCGCACCGCTGGCTGCACAGCCTCCCGCCACGTACGCCTGGAAGGGTCCCAGAGTGACACGTTGGTGGATGTGCTGGAGCGCGGACATAGAGTGGTGGCTTGCCGTGGCAAGCGCCTTGCCGCGGTCGTTGTCTTGTCGCGTCCGGGAGCTTGTCGCTCACCGGGCCTTGCCGGGACGCGTGGCGCGTCGCGGCAAGTTCCTTGAGATGCCTTGGTTGGCCTTCCCGGCAAGCTCCTCTTGCCGGGGTCTTGTCTCCTTGGCTTGGATACTTTGTCCTTGAATGGCTCCAAAGGAACCACGGAGGACCTTGGCGGTCACCCGACAAGCCTTGCCGCGGGATGCTGCGACTGCCCGTGCACAAGTTCGGGATACTAGGGTACCCCTACTCTAGTACACCGACACCGTGGATGGGCTTCGGCGGGTCCGGCGAAGTGGGGGAGGTGGAGAGGCGACGTGTCAGCTCCGGATAGGCTGCGGGCAGGTCCGATGATGACGTGGCAGCCCACGATTGGCCGGGGCGACGTTGAGGGGAGCGGCGGACATGTCCGGCGCGACACAGATGCATCCGGACGCACGGAAGAGGAGTGGATCTAGGTTTAGACCCGGATTTCGGGGGAGATGCACATATTTATAGGTAGAGGGAGCTAGGAGAGTCCAAATGAGGTGCGGTTTTCGGCCACGTGATCGTGATCGAACGACCGAGATGATGGAGGAGGTTTAGGTGGGTTTTGGGCCACTTTGGAGGGGTGTTGGGCTGCAACACACACGAGGCCTTTTCGGTCCCTCGGTTAACCGTTGGAGTATCAAACAAAGTCCAAATGGCACGAAACTTGACAGGTGGTCTACCGGTAGTAAACCAAGGCCGCATGGCAAGTCTCAGTCCAATCCGAAAACGTTTAACACCCGCACATGAAAAGAGGTAGAAAGGGACACCGGTGACATAGGAGCGCCGGATTGTAAAACGGACAACGGGAAAAATGCTCGGATGCATGAGACGAACATGTATGCAAATGAAATGCACATGATGACATGATATGCAATGCATGACACGCAAGCAATGACAACGCAACAACAACGAATAACTGGAGGACACTTGGCACATCGGTCTCGGGGCGTTACAGTAGGTATATATAGGAGGAAGAAGTATGTCGGTGGAGCAACTGGGGGCCCACGAGGGTGGAGGGCGTGCCTGGGGGGTAGGCGCGCCCCTACCTCATGGCCTCCCTGTTGGTTGCTTGACATAGGGTCCAAGTCTCCTGGGTCTTGTTCGTTCCAAAAATCACGCTCCTGAAGGTTTCATTCCGTTTGGACTCCGTTTTGTATTCCTTTTCTTCGAAACCCTAAAATAGGCAAAAAAAACAACAATTCTGGGCTGGGCCTCCGGTTAATAGGTTAGTCCAAAAAATAATATAAAAGTGGATAATAAAGCCCAATAATGTCCAAAACAGAAGATAATATAGCATGGAGCAATCAAAAATTATAGATACGTTGGAGACGTATCAAGCATCCCCAAGCTTAATTCCTGCTCGTCCTCTAGTAGGTAAATGATAAAAATAGAATTTTTGATGTGGAATGCTACATGGCATATTTTCAACGTAATTCTTATTAATTGTGGTATGAATATTCAGATCCGAAAGATTCAAGACAAAAGTCCAATATTGACATAAAAATAATAATACTTCAAGCATACTAACTAAGCAATTATGTCTTCTCAAAATAACATGGCCAAAGAAAGTTATCCCTACAAAATCATATAGTCTGGCTATGCTCTATCTTCACCACACAAAGTATTTAAATCATGCACAACCCCGATGACAAGCCAAGCAATTGTTTCATACTTTTGGTGTTCTCAAACTTTTTCAATCTTCACGCAATACATGAGCGTGAGCCATGGACATAGCACTTTAGGTGGAATAGATTGGTGGTTGTGGAGAAGACAAAAAGGGAGAAGATAGTCTCACATCAACTAGGCGTATCAACGGGCTATGGAGATGCCCATCAATAGATATCAATGTGAGTGAGTAGGGATTGCCATGCAACGGATGCACTAGAGCTATAAGTATACGAAAGCTCAAAAAGGAACTAAGTGGGTGTGCATCCAACTTGCTTGCTAACAAAGACCTAGGGCATTTTGAGGAAGCCCATCTTTGGAATATACAAGCCAAGTTCTATAATGAAAAATTCCCACGAGTATATGACAGTGATAACAAAGGAGACTCTCTATCATGAAGATCATGGTGCTACTTTGAAGCACAAGTGTGGTAAAAGGATAGTAGCATTGTCCCTTCTCTCTTTTTCTCTCATTTTTTTATTTGGGCCTTTTCTCTTTTTTTGGCCTCTTTTTTAATTTTTTTTATTTCGTCCGGAGTCTCTTCCTGACTTGTGGGGGAATCATAGTCTCCATCATCCTTTCCTTACTTAGGACAATGCTCTAATAATGATGATCATCACACTTTTATTTTCTTACAACTCAAGAATTACAACTCGATACTTAGAACAAAATATGACTCTATGTGAATGCCTCCGGCGGTGTACCGGGATATGCAATGAATCAAGAGTGACATGTATGAAAGAATTATAAACGATGGCTTTGCCACAAATATAATGTCAACTACATGATCATGCAAAGGAATATGACAATGATGGAGCGTGTCATAGTAAACGGAACGGTGGAAAGTTGCATGGCAATATATCTCGGAATGGCTATGGAAATGCCATGATAGGTAGGCATGGTGGCTGTTTTGAGGAAGGTATATGGTGGGTGTATGATACCGGCGAAAACTGCGCGGTATTAGAGAGGCTAGCAATGGTGGAAGGGTGAGAGTGCGTATGATCCATGGACTCAACACTAGTCACAAAGAACTCATATACTTATTGCAAAAATCTACAAGTTATCAAAGCAAAGTATTACGCGCATGCTCCTAGGGGGATAGATTGGTAGGAAAAGACCATCGCTAGTCCCCGACCGCCACTCATAAGGAAGACAATCAATAAATAAATCATGCTCCGACTTCATCACATAACGGTTCACCATACGTGCATGCTACGGGAATCACAAACTTTAACACAAGTATTTCTCAAATTCACAACTACTCAACTATCATGACTCTAATATCACCATCTCCATATCTCAAAACAATTATCAAGTATCAAACTTCTCATAGTATTCAACACACTCATAAGAGAATTTTATTATTAATCTTGTATACCTAGCATATTAGGATTATTTAAGCAATTTACCATGCTATTTAAGACTCTCAAAATAATCTAAGTGAAGCATGAGAGATCAATAGTTTCTATAAAACAAATCTACCACCGTGTTCTAAAAGATATAAGTGAAGCACTAGAGCAAAACTATATAAATCAAAAGATATAAGTGAAGCACATAGAGTATTCTAATAATTTCCGAATCATGTGTCTCTCTCTCAAAAGGTGTGTACAGAAAATATGATTGTGGTAAACTAAAAAAATAAAGACTCAAATCATACAAGACGCTCCAAGCAAAACACATATCATGTGGTGAATAAAAATATAGCTCCAAGTAAAGTTACCGATAGAAGTAGACGAAAGAGGGGATGCCTTCCGGGGCATCCCCAAGCTTTGGCTTTTAGGTGTCCTTTGATTATCTTGGGGGTTCCATGGGCATCCCCAAGCTTAGGCTCTTGCCACTCCTTGTTCCATAATCCATCAAATCTTTACCCAAAACTTGAAAACTTCACAACACGAAACTTAAAGTAGAAAATCTCGTGAGCTCCGTTAGCGAGAGAAAACAAAAGACCACTTCAAGGTACTGTAACGAACTCATTCTTTATTTATATTGGTGTTAAACCTACTGTATTTCAACTTCTCTATGGTTTATAAACTATTTTACTAGCCATAGATTCATCAAAATAAGCAAACAACACACGAAAAACACAATCTGTCAAAAACAGAACAGTATGTAGTAATCTGTAGCTAGCACAAGATCTGGAACCCCAAAAATTCTAAAATAAATTGCTGGACGTGAGGAATTTATCTATTAATCATATTCAAAAATAATTAACTAAATATCACTTTCCAAATAAAAATGGCAGCAGTTCTCGTGAGCGCTAAAGTTTCTGCTTTTTACAGCAGGATTAACAAGACTTTCCCCAAGTCTTTCCCAACGGTTCTACTTGGCACAAACACTAATTAAACACAAAAAAAAACCAAAACAGAGGCTAAATAAATTATTTATTGAATAACAGAAAGGATAAATATTGGGTTGTCTCCCAACAAGCACTTTTCTATAAAGCCTTATAGGTAGGCATACTATTTCAATGATGCTCACATGAAAGACAAGATTTGAAGCACACAGAGAGCATCATAAAACACGTGACAAAAACATCTAAGTCTAACATACTTCATATTCATAGGCATCTTATAGGAAAACAAATTATCAAGACAAGCAAGAACTAGCATATGGAAGGAAGCGGAAAGAAACAATAGCAATCTCAACATAACGAGAGGTAATTTAGTAATATGAAAATTTCTACCACCATATTTTCCTCTCTCATAATAATTACATGTAGGATCATAATAAAATTCAACAATATAGATATAACATAAAATATTTTCAACATGATCCACATGAAAAAGTTGACAATCTTCCAAAATAGTGGGATTAACATTATCTAAAGTCATGACCTCTTCAAACCCACTTTTATCAAAAACTTCATAAGATTGAACATTATCCAAATATGTGGGATATAAAGTTGACACTCTTCCAAGCCTTCTTTCAGTATTATTGCAAACACTATTATCAATCTCATAATCATCATGGGGAGTAAATAAATTTTCAAGATCAAAAGAAGAATCACCCCAATCATGATCATTGCAACAAGTCGTAGACGTAGCAAAACTAACATCCCCAAGCTTAGGGTTTTGCATATTATTAGCACAATTTACATCAAGAGAATTTATAGTAAAATCATTGCAATCATGCTTTTCATTCAAGGAGTTATCGTGAATCACTTCATAAAGTAATTCATCACCCTTTTTAGATTCACGAATTTCAAGAAAAACCTCATAAAGATAATCTAGTGCACAAAACTTACTAGCAATTCGTTCATCATAATTGGATCTCTTAAAAAGATTATCAAGCGGATGAGGATCCATAGATCTTACGTTCTCTGTTTAGTAATAAATAAACAACTATTCCAACCAAACGAGCAAACGAGCCAAGTAAGACATTAAAGCAAACGGAAAAAGGGAGCGAATAAAACGGCAAGGGTGAAGTGGGGAAGAGGAAAACGAGAGGCAAATGGCAAATAATGTAATGCGGGAGACAAGGATTTGTGATGGGTACTTGGTATGTTGACTTTTGCGTAGACCTCCCCGGCAACGGCACCAAAAATACTTCTTGCTACCTCTTGAGCACTTGCGTTGGTTTTCCCTTGAAGAGGAAAGGGTGGTGCAGCAAAGTAGCATAAGTATTTCCCTCAGTTTTTGAGACCCAAGGTATCAATCCAGTAGGAAGCTACGCACGAGTCCCTCGCACCTACATAGAACAAATAAATCCTCGCAACCAACGCGATAAGGGGTTGTCAATCCCTACACGGTCACTTACGAGACTGAGATCTGATAGATATGATAAGATAATATTTTTGGTATTTTTATGATAAAGATGCAAAGTAAAATAAAAGCAATGAAAATAACTAAGTACTGGAAGATTTAATATGATGAAGATAGACCCGGGGGCCATAGGTTTCACTAGTGGCTTCTCTCAAGAGCATAAGTATTTTACGGTGGGTGAACAAATTACTGTTGAGCAATTGACAGAATTGAGCATAATTATGAGAATATCTAGGTATGATCATGTATATAGGCATCACGTCCGAGACAAGTAGACCGACTCCTGCCTGCATCTACTACTATTACTCCACACATCGACCGCTATCCAGCATGCATCTAGAGTATTAAGTTCACAAGAACATAGTAACGCCTTAGGCAAGATTACATGACGTAGAGGGATAAACTCATGCAATATGATGAAAACCCCATCTTGTTATCCTTGATGGAAACAACACAATACATGCCTTGCTGCCCCTAGTGTCACTAGGAAAGGACACCGCAAGATTGAACCCAAAGCTAAGCACTTCTCCCATTGCAAGAAAGATCAATCTAGTAGGCCAAACCAAACTGATAATTCGAAGAGACTTGCAAAGATAAACAATCATACATAAAAGAATTCAGAGAAGATTCAAATATTGTTCATAGATAAACTTAGTCATAAACCCACAATTCATCGGTCTCAACAAACACACCGCAAAAGAAGATTACATCGAATAGATCTCCACAAGAGAGGGGGAGAACTTTGTATTGAGATCCAAAAAGAGAGAAGAAGCCATCTAGCTAATAACTATGGAGCCAAAGGTCTGAGGTAAACTACTCACACTTCATCGGAGAGGCTATGGTGTAGAAGCCCTCCGTGATCGATGCCCCCTCCGGCGGAGCTCCGGAACAGGCCCCAAGATGGGATCTTGTGGATACAAAAAGTTACGGCGGTGGAATTAGGGTTTTGGCTCCGTCTCTGATCGTTTGGGGGTACGTAGGTATAAATAGGAGGAAGAAGTACGTCGGTGGAGCAACAGGGGGCCCACGAGGGTGGAGGGCGCCCCTGGGGGGGGGGGGGTAGGCGCGCCCCCTACTTCGTGGCCTCCCTGTTGGTTGCTTGACATAGGGTCCAAGTCTCCTGGGTCTTGTTCGTTCCAAAAATCACGTTCCCGAAGGTTTCATTCCATTTGGACTCTGTTTGGTATTCCTTTTCTTTGAAACCCGAAAATAGGCAAAAAACAGAATTCTGGGCTGGGCCTCCTGTTAATAGGTTAGTCCTGAAAATAATATAAAAGTGGATAATAAAGCCCAGTAATGTCCAAAACAGAAGATAATATAGCATGGAGCAATAAAAAATTATAGATACATTGGAGACATATCAGTATTAGACGCAATACTTATTCTCGTTGCTCTGAACCACCTTCACCTTCTGATTAGGCCATCCAGCGATTGCTTGCCCATTGGAAACTTCTCATGGTACCTTCTTACTTTACTCTCGATATTTTCTTAAGTATCTATTTGAGAGTTACTTTCTACCACATTCCCTGAGTTATCCGCCAGATAGTCAACCTTGTAAGGCCCGTTCTTCCGAAGTTACGCCTTGTCCTTTCGTAAGTACGATGAAATTTCCGACGAAAGGATGATGACTTCATCATGATGACCTAAAGCAGAGAAATAAAATCATCAATGTAATGGATTGACCTCTTTGAGAAGAGCAACCAAGACCGAGAAGACTCGTTAGAATTTTGTAACCAAATCCCTTCCCCCTTACTCTCCCTCTTAAATCTCGGGATGAGATTTCTTGTAGTGGAGGAGAATTGTGACGCCCGGATAATTAGACTATAGTAATTCCTTGATAATGATGCTACGTCACCCCTCTCAATGGAGTTAATCTCGGGTTAGTTCGAAACCGATTCAAATTCAAATTCAAAATCAAGCAAACAATAAAAGTTTTCAAATATGAAAACTAAAATCTTCATCATGTGATAAATAATCCCTAACTAGTTTTGGTGGTGGAACCAACCTTTTACAAAGTGTTTAAATGCCCTAAACTAATTAAAAATAGTGGCTAAAATAATAATTTAATTGCTTTCGAAATTATAAAAATATTAAACTAATTTATTTTGGGTCCAAACTAGGTTTGGCAGTGGCCTATTTTGATGATACTAATTTAGGTGCTAACTTGGTATTTTAAAGAAACTAAAATAAAGTGTGACTAAAATAAAACAAAAAATAATAAATAAAGAAAAGCAAACAAGCAAAAAACAACAACAACAGAACCCCCCCACTGGGCCAACCGGCCCAGCTAGCTTGTGGACCGACCAGGCCAGCCCGCACCATCGCCCAGCCTACATCCCCCTCGATCCACCTCGCAAACCCTAGCCCTCCCACCAACCCCACTTTCCCCCAATCCCCATCTCTCCCCTCGATCACTCCACCTCGTGGCGCACACGCACACACACATCGTGCCTGGGAGAGGAGCTCCCAGCGCCCGATCACCTCCCCCGCCACGATGCCTCCGCCGTGTCTCCCTCTACATCTCCTGCAGCAGAGTACCACCACCACCACTAGCCCCGGCCCCCGACGCTGACCACCGTCGCCCGAGGATCCCGTCGACGCCGACCGCTCGAGAACCGCCGCCGCCTCATCGCGCCGGACTACCTCGTTCCCGCCGCCCCGTCCTCATCTCCTCCACGACCGGCCTCCTCACGCCTCGCCGGCCCGCTTCTCTTCAACGTTGGTGAGGCCACCGGCCTCCCGCTCCCCTGCACTCTGTTGCCAATCCGGCCACCGCGTCGGCGCACGCCCCTGATCACTGCCACGTATGCGCGCCGACCGCGCTCACCGCGGCCTTGCCCCGCCCGGCGTGCCGCCGCCGCATGCCCGCTGCCGCGCCGAATCGCAACCGCCGTGCTGCTCCTTCCCGGAGTGCTTGCACCTGTCGTGGCCCGCATGGACGCATCCTCCCCTGCTGCCTCCATCGCCGCCTGCCCCGCGCTCCACCCCGGGGCCGATGCCCTGCCGCTGCACCGGCCACTGCCGCGGCCCGCTCTGCCCCTTCCCCATGCGCCGCCGAGCCTGCTCTACCCATGCTGGCCGATCGCGCGTCGCGACCGCCCTGGCCACGCTCTCACCTGCACGCCGCCACTCCTGCTGCATGCTGCTTGCCGCGGCTTGCCCGCCTGCTGTCGTTGGCCACTTCTGCTTGCTGCGTGCATGCGCCCGCGGCGCTTGCCCGCATAGTCGCCGCCCTCCCGTTCGTCGCTCCGGTCGGCTGACCGTGCGCCGTGGCTGCCGGCCCGCCCGGGTCCAGGCGACCCGACGCCCGTGCCCGAAACCGCTGACCGGCGCCCGCTATGGCCCTCTGGGCCACTGACTAGAGGGCCCCGCGCCCCTGAAATGAGAACGTTAAAAAAGGAATAAATAAAATTAATTAAAAATTATTAATTAAAATTAAAATAATAATAATAATTAATTTAATTAATTAACTTAATTAATTGTGATTAATAAACCTAGTTAATTAACTAACCTAACTAATCTGTTAATTAAACTAATTAATTTGGTTAATTAGTCAACAGACAATGACAGTTGGGATCCACACGTCAGATTGACCAAGTCAATGTTCTGTTGACTGCTGACATCATGCTGACATCAGCATACACTATTCTAGATAATGTTGATTTAAAATAATTAAATAAATTCAAAAAATGATTAAATTTTGTAAAATTAATATAAAATAAACGTACCTCAGATGGAAAAACTTTGTACATGAAAGCTGCTCATAACGACAAGACGAATCTGAATATGTAGCCCTTTCGTCCGCCACACATCCCTAGCACAGCGAACATGCAACTTTTCCCCTCCGGTTAATCTGTCCAAAAACACGAAACACCGGGAATACTTTCCTGGATGTTTCCCCCCTTCACCGGTATCACCTCCTACTACGTTAGGTCACCCCTAGCACCGCGTATTGCCATGTTACACTTGGTGATGCTTTGATTGCTCTGCTATTTATTGTGCTCCCCCTCCGTTAATTCTTTCCGGTAGACCCCGAGGCTATCTGTGTCCCCTCAGTAGGGCTACGATGTTGATGACCCGTCCTTCTTACCAGAGCAACCAGGCAAGCCCCCCCTTGATCACCAGATATCGCCTATTCTTCTCTCTACTTCTTACATTAGAGTAGTGTAGCATGTTACTGCTTTTCGTTAATCCTATTCTGATGCATAGCATGTCCTTGCTACTACTGTTGTTACCTTTACCTGCAATCCTAAATGCTTAGTATAGGATGCTAGTATTCCATCAGCGACCCTACATTCTTGTCCGTTTGCAATGCTATACTATCGGGTCATGATCACTCGGGAGGTGATCACGGGTATATACTTATATACATAATATATGATACTTGTGGTGACTAAAGTCAGGTCGGCTCATAGAGTACCCACAAGTCGAGATCTTCCATGGTGAGTGTTGATCCTCTTGAGATCCAATGGCAAGTCTCATCCATTGGGGTTTTGCCCCGGGACTTAAGGTGGAGCAGAAGGCACGTGACAAGTGTAGATCTACGCAGCATTTTGAGAGTTCTTCGGGAGCCAAAGAATTTTTCTTGGTGGTTTATTTCTCTTCGGCCTCCTTCCCTCTTTCTTAAGAGGCTGTTGGAGTGGTTTTGCAATGTTGTATTGGAGGTATGGCCACGGGTTTCAACATCAAGCAATTGGTTGATCGGTCGTTTCGGTTTTCGGTGGCTTCTTATTGTGTTGGTCATTTCATCTATGGTTTGAAGGATCGTGTCTGGCCAAATTTTGTTTGTCATTTCCGCTTGTTCAAATTATCAGTGGATTATTCTTGGAAGGGATCTGATTGGCATCTTGATGAAGTGATTCTGGATGTTTCTACGTGATCGCCTATGGCTATCAGAAGTCCTCTAGGGTTTTTACATATGAGTGCACAAGGAGACACATCATCTAGAATTGAATTGGCCAAATTCAATATCGTTAAGGCTGATGACAGTAGGGTGTCTATTCGTGATCAGAGTTGGAAATTCAAGATTTGATGCAAGATCATTCTTCTAATACAACTCTAGCTTCGAACGACTTTTCGGATAAGTTGGTATTTGGCAGCCTTCATGCACGTATCAATCGGGAGAATCTTCAAGTTATTGGCAAATGTTTCTCTGGATGCACTTTTGCAACCTTATCATGGAACCTAATCACAGAAGCGAAGCTTGAGGAAATTCTTGATTTATGGCAAGCTGGTTATACCAATCAAATCGTTCAATCGGTACTTGACATCTCTTCCCTGCCTACTAAAGAGTTTATATATAACAAGCTTCATATTTGTATGTTATGTGGGAGACGAGGTCATTTACCCGAGCATTGTATTGATAAGAATATGTTTAATAATCATCCCTCTAAGGAAAATGTTGAGGCATCACCCATGAGTAATTTATCTTGGTGCACAAAATGCCGGACCAAGGGTCATATTTCTTCAACGTGCTCTTTTGACAACAGATGTTGGAATATTTGTGGTGTGAGAGGGCACGTTCAGTGGAACTGCCTGGCACGTACACGTTCAATGGAACTTGTTGCTTGGGTAAAGAAAGACGGGATTGCTGGGAACGGCCGTTCTGTTGACTCTCTGAGTTCCATTAGGCATAAAAAGATTTGGCGCAGAACATCTCGGAGTCTGGCCCGACAAAAAAGGGACAAGAAGAAAATTTGGATTGTCAAACAAAATGGGAGGGATATGGAAAAATCTTTTGTCAGTTGTACCCAGAATACCCCAAACATTTTGCCTACTTACCAACGTATCACCACCCTCCAGATTCCCGAGACCACGGTTTCTGCTCTGTTTCGCCTGTCACCTTGCGCTCCTGAGCTCTCCTCCACCCCTCACCTTGAGCTTTCCTCCACTCTAAACCTAGCACCTCCAATGCCGAATCTGCCAGTGCTGCCCTATCAGTTCATGCCGGGGGAGATGGATATTCAGCAGGGTCCGGAGGGGAGGCTGCAGCGCAACATGGTGATCGTTAATGACCCGCCTCTGGATCACTCGCAACATGCGCTTGTGATGGTGGTGCCGCCCCTGGAGATCTGCAACGGGAAGCGGTTCTTGCAGAGGTCAGAAGAGTTCTTCGAGATGATCATGGTGCGCCTACTATTGAGGGTGAGATCTATCCTATCTGCATGGGTCTGATCCGTTCAATGACAGTGTTGTTAGAGATACGATGATTAGTAGAGGGGAGCAACCCTTAGATGAGCATTCCAACTTTTATCTACTGTGCCATGATGAAGGTCCAAATATGCGTAGGCCGGTGATTGAAAGAGATGCGTGTGTTATGCTGCTTGGGTTTCCTCTGAACTATCAAACAGAGCATTACATCATTAAGATAGTGTCATGTTTTGGAAGATGTATGTATTGGCACTGCCCTGGTCACAGAAAATCTCGTGTGCTGGTTCATGCACTGATTAATGAACTTGGTCTGGTGCCTTTGAGTCTGGTGGTTAAGAGATTTACTGATATCAGTGGGCTAGGAACCTCATGGACTGTCCCTGTTTATGTACTTAACGGCAGAAATCCTAGCCAGGGCCTTGTGGGCGATGAGGAGGCGCCGCCTCCATTGGGTGCTTCACCACATCCGGAGCATCTTCCTTTTCTAAATGCAATGCACCAGCAACATCATGATGCTCAAGTTTGGCAGTTCCAGAACGCTGCCAATGCCTGGGAGGCCGCTCCACCTCCCCCACCACCACAACAGGGCTGGGGCGAACGGCCAGTACTTCCACCTGTTCCGCCAGTGTATGAAGGTTTTAGTTATAGAAATTATAATGGCTATGATGGGCCCTCTATGATGGATGGGATATAGACTGCTGATTCTAGTTTTGATGACGAACTGCGGGTTTGGAATGAACATGTTGCAATGGTCGAAGATGTGGCAGACAGGTTTGTTCAGGGAAGCCCTACAGGAGATCTTTCTTTTCAGCAGATGAATGCACATGATGTGGTTGTCGGATTTCGGGTTCCGGCGGACCCTTGAGGTTCGAACACATGGGGTGCGTGCGGAGATTTCGCCTTCTACCTACCTGCACCCCTCCGCCTCGCTAAGATCTAAGCTATGGAAAGAACAACACAAGAGACACAAGGTTTATACTGGTTCGGGCCACCGTTGTGGTGTAATACCCTACTCTAGTGTGTGGCGTGGTGGATTGCCTCTTGGGCTGATGATGATGAGCAATACAAGGAAGAATAGCTTCACGAGGGTCTGTTCTTGGCTGGGGCGATGAACTGCTAGGAGGAGTTCAGTCACCCTTCTCTCTCTCTCTCTCTCTTATCGATTCTCTCTCCGATCCGATCTCGATCCCAGCTTGTTTCTGGGTTGGCCGATTCTCGATCCCCCTACCCTGGGGGTGGCTAGTCCTATTTATAGGCAAAGGCCCTGGGCTTCTTCCCAAATATTGAGCGGGAAGGGCACCAACAATTGGCCATTTTGAAGGGGAACATCTGGTACACTTATCCTGACTAAAGTTGGTCCTCGCCTGCCAAAGGCTCTGGTGGTGACGCTGGCTTGGGCTCCACAATGACTTCCTCCCTGCCGTTGGACTGGTCTTGGTCTCGTAGCACCGAAACGGGTGCCTTTGCATGATGCTCTCGCCTGCGCTTGCTCCCTTTGTACCAAAGAGGAAAGGAGGACACTGTGCGGCTGGCGCCCGCCTGGCGCCTTTGGTCGTCATGGCTTGCATCACGGGCACCTCGTGAGGTACCCCGCCTTGATCTCTCCGCCTCCTCGCGAGCCAGCCTGATGAGGCCGTGCCTGAGGAAGCTCAGTGTCGTCCGCCCCGCGAGGCTTGGCCCCTCGCGAGGGTCTTGGGTCTGTGTTGATGAAGGCGGGCCGTGCTGGGCCCCCCTTTGAGCCACGCCGCAGGCCGCAGGCAGGCAAGTCTGGGGACCCCCGTTCCCAGAACGCCAACAGTTGCCCCCGGGCCCAAGGCGCGCCTGGACTTGGCCGTGCAGGGAGGCGAAAGGGCAAGAGCGAAGCGCCGCGGGCCCTAACAGCCTGCGGCCTTGGGCGCCGCGTGGCGGTTGATTGGACGTGAGCGTCTCCACTTCCCCACGGCGCCTCAGCAACTGCACGGATTGGACAAGTCCCTGCATGCAAAGCGGATCATGATTACCTGCGATCGTGGAGGTCGGCGGTTGGCCTTCGCCGTCCATAAGTACGGAACGGCGCGCGCCCTTCCAGTCCATCCCTTCTTGCTTCTCCTTCTTCCCGATCCTTGCTCCGTCTTGCTACGATGGCTCCGATCCGCCGGTTCTCGACGGCAGAGAAGGGAAAGGCTCCCCGAGAGGAACCAGACCCGCTCCCGCCGAAGAAACGGCTCGCCCTCCGCTGCCGGGACGAGGGGGCCCATCAGGTGGTGTCGAGGCCCTGGTGCGAGCGGCCACCACCGAGGTTCCCGCTTCCTTTGTACGCCCACATCGAGGGCTCTGAAGGAGTCGATGCCGATCGCCACGGGCGGCGCCGCCGTCCGCGCCGATGGGTCACGAAGGTGTGGGTCGTCCCCCCTGGGGTCCACACCGAGGGCTCCTCCCGAGAGTTCGTGCTCCACGCCGCCATGCCTCCTCAGTCTTGGATTCTCCTTCCTCCCTTCTTCGCCTCCATCATCCTGCAGGGAGAACTCCTGGAGCTTTGGCTGCAGCACGCCGGCTGCAGCACCCTCGCGACCGAGGCAGAGGTCGCGGTCGTTGCCCCGGGCGAGGTCTTCATGACTCGAGGCTGGAGCGAAATCGCCCGGGTCTGCAGGACAAGAGGCGCCTTCGCGATCCACTTGGAGTACGACGGTGCTTCGGTGATGTTCTTCAAGGTCTTCGATGCGAACGGGCGCCGACTGGAGTGCTGCCCCGGGAGAGGTGGTCGGGACCCTGCTAAGGCGAAGACTGGGCCCGCCGACCGCTCCCTTGGTGGGTCCTCAAGCGGCGGAGGCGTCGGAGGTTCCAGCGACTCCGGCGAGCTCATCGCGACTCTGGAGACGAGCGACGACAGCTACGAGCCCCCGAGCCGGCGCCGCTCCTGGAGCAGGGCGGGCTCATCAAGCCGTCGCCGACTCTGATTCTGGATGGGGTTGGCGCCGATGCTCGACGGCCCACTGTTGATGATGGCGTCTTTTGCAGGGGCGCGTGTAGTTAGCGTCCTTTTAGGATCTGTTCCCTGCGAGGAATCAAAGACGCGTCCCTTGGGGGCTTGTAAGGTGCATGTGATCCTGTTTTGTTAATATAACCCTTGTCGTAGAATTGTGCGAGTTGCTCATTCCTTCTTAGCTCAGTTCTCCCTTTCGAACCTCACGAGGGCTTGGTGCTCTGCGCCGACAGGTCCCAGTCCCAAGGCGGCTTCAGCCATCGCTGGTATGCCAGGTCATGATGTCGTGGTCAAGGCCAGGAGGTGAGCGACCCGGGGTCCGGTAAGTGCCCCTGAGTCGCGATGCTCAGGAGGTCCCCTTTGGCGCTCAAGCAGCTGTCGTTCGGTGAGAAAGGAGAGCGGCGTCGCTAACACAGGATTGCATTAGGTGCGGGGATGGTGCCACGGTAGCTGGTGCTTCCGGGTGGTGACTTATCTCAATAATCAGGGGCCGCTCTCTGGTGTGTCACCGGGTCCGTGCATCGGCAGGCGTGAGGTTGCTCGGCGAGGTCCTCGCGTGTCCCTCCCCTCTCGCCTTTGCTCCCCTTTCTGCTCTACGTCCTCGGGTCCCGGCCCTCGAGCGAGTCTCAGCCGTCACCGGTATGCCAGGTCGCGATGTCGTGGACAAGGCCAGAGGGTGAGGGCTGGAGATCTAGTAGGAGCCCTGAGTCACGATGCTCAGGCACCCCCCCTTTAACGTGCAAGCGGTTCGCGCGAATGAGAGTGAAGGAGACACCGCAAGGGCCTCGCCTGACGCAGCTCCTTTAGGAGATCCTGTAGACCCATCATAGAAAGAACGAGGGGTTGCCATGACAATTGACAGTCGGCCATTGGTTGCTTCCGAGGGGCGATGAGGCACTGAAGGCTTGACGAGGTGGCGCCATGCGGGTCTGCCGCGGCCAGAGCTCAGCCATTCAGGTTTGTCAGCGTTGCAGGGACGGATCCATGCGCAAGCGTCGTGCCGTTTGGGAGCAGCTCCGTCAGTTGGCGTCAGTTGAGCGGGCAACTAGGTCAAACACATTAGCCGCGAAGGAGTGGATTCATTCAAATAGATGCTGGGAAGGCGGACATCACTGGGTCAGGCCCGAGCGACTTGGGGATGATGCAGCCCGTGGGGCGCCCCCAACAAAGTAATCTAACAACATGAAATAAAAGGGATACATGCCGCAGGGACGGACCCACGCGGCCTGGGAATAATGCAGCCTTGGGGGGCGCTCCCAGCTGGAAATGAGACTTGAAAGATGTCACCTGATGATGTTGAGGACGAAGGAGTGTTGGTGTAGCAGACTCGGTGGGCTGCGGAAGCCGATCCTCACGAGCCCCCAGGCCCAGGGGCCTCGGGAGGCTCTGAAGGCGCTGGTGGCTCCTCGCGGACCATCTCCATCTCCGCCAGGGCTGCGGAACGCCTGGCCTCTTGAGCCTCCATGATACCCCTCATGAGGCGCTGGTACGTGGCAGTCACGTTCGGCAAGCCGTACGGCATGCGAACGTAGCTGTGGGGTGGACCTTCGCAGCACCCCACTCGCGAGGGCCAGAGGCGCTCCAGAGAGGCGACTCAATTGAGCCCGGGTATGTCGATGCAGACACGCAGCCCACCATCCTCACCTGGATGGGGAGCCATAGCTGGTAGGCGGCGGCCGCCTTTCATTACTCTTGACTCCTGTAGCTCCTGAATGGCCTTGCTGAAGAACTCCTGAGGGTCTGGCTCTCCTTGCCTTACTCCTTCTTGAGGGAAACGTGCTTCGAAACACGCCTCCATGTGGTGCCCAAGCGCCTCCCTCGTGACCTTAGCCATGTCGGTGGCCCTCCAGGGGAGAGCCCCCGAGCCCTGCCTGAGGAGGGCGCCCAGCGCGCTTTCCTATGCGATGGAAGGAGGTTCCCCCTGGGTAGGCACGGGCCCTGAGGGGCCTGCCTCCTGAGGGGCCAGGCCGGACGATGTCTTCTTCTTCTTGGGGGCGGTCTCGGGAAGCCTCCTGCTTCCACGATCCGGGTCTTCCAGTGATGCGGCCTGAAAGGCTCGTTCCAGGGAACACACCGCGCCCTTCTCTTCACAGGGCACCGTGATGACTCCGCCACTTCCTGGCATCCTGAGGACGTTGTAGCCGTGGTGAGTTACGACCATGAACTTGGCCAGCGCTGGGTACCCAAGTATGGCATTGTACGGCAGGCGAATGTGGGCGACGTCGAAGTCGATGAGCTCGGTGCAGTAGTTGTCGCGTGCCCCAAAGGTGACAGGGAGGCGGACCTGCCCAATCAGGACCGTGGAGCCGTCGGTGACTCCGGAGAAAGGCTTGCTCGGCTGGAGCTGGTTGTAGGGCACTTGGAGATTGTTGAATGTTTCCACAGACAGGACGTTGAGCCCTGCCCCGCCATCGATGAGGGTCCTGGTGACCACCATGTTGCTGATGATTGGGGAACAAAGCATCGGGAGGACTCCGGCTGTGGCCGCGCACTTGAGCTGATCTGCTGAGCTGAATGTGATGGCGCACGCCGACCACCTGAGAGGGTGCGTGGCTTCGATCTTGGGGAGGACTGCATTCACTTCGCGGGCGAACTGCTTGAAGATGCGTTGAGAGGCTGGGGCTTGAGCCCCGCCCAAGATGCAGGCGATCACGCGCGGCTCCTGGAAGCCCCCAGCCCCCTCGTCCTGATGGCGGTCCTCGTTTCTCCTTGGCTGCGGCGGCAGCGGAGGGAGGCCTACGTTGCCTTGTGGGCGATCCTCGCGAGGCTGATCCCTCCAGTCTCCCTCGCGAGGCGGGTCTTGCCAGCGATCCTCGCGAGGTCGATTGCGCCACCCTTGGCGCGGGCAACGGTCTTCCCAGCGTCCTGCGTTCCTTCCTCCTCCTCGACCGTAGCCCCGGTCACCGTGGTCGGGGCGACGGCCAATCCTTCCTTCTCGCATGGCTCGGAGCTCTTGACATTCGTTGGTGTTGTGGGTGTGGAGGTCGTGGTACACACAGTACCGACTGCCCTTGGAAGATTCGGGCTGATCTCTGCCCCGCTTGGTGTCTGGTTCTGCCGCGAGCACGACAGCCCCCTTGCGCTTCACATCCTTGGCCTTGGGCTTCTTCTCTTCTGGGTCTGCGGCAGGAAGCTCGAGGAGGGAGAGACGCCCTTCTTCAGCCCTGGCGCACTTGGTTGCCAAGTTGAACAACTCCAAGGAAATGCACAGGTCTTCATGCATCGCCAGCTCCTCCTTCATCTTGACATCGCGCACGCCGTCAGAGAAGGCTGAGATGATGGCCTCCTCAGTCACCTTGGGAATCTTGAGGCGTGCGTTGTTGAAGCGCTGGATGTACTTCTGCAGGGTCTCTCCGGGTTGTTGCTTGATGCGGCGCATGTCACTCACGGCGGGTGGCCGGTCGCGAGTACCTTGGAAGTTGGCGATGAAGCGGGTGCACATCTCGTCCTAGGAGGAGATTGTGCCTCGAGCCAGGTTCAGGAGCCAGGTGCGGGCCCCGTCCTTGAGCGCCATGGAAAACCAGTTCGCCATGACCTTCTCGTCTCCGTTGGCAGCTTTGATGCCCAGCTCATAGAGCTGGAGGAACTCCGCAGGGTCAGCTGTGCCGTCATAACGAGGAGGCAGGTCTGGCTTGAACTTGCCGGGCCACGCGACGCTGCGTAGCTCGGTGGTGAAGGCACGGCAGCCTGCTGTGGCCACGGGAGGCCTTGGGTGACGGAGAGCTTGGTCTTGCATGTCCCCACGCGCTGCAGCTGGGAGCAGCGCGGGGTCTTGACATGTGGGAGCAGGAGCATGGTCGCGGCGTGCTGGAGCAGGGAGCGCCCGGGCAGCTTCTTGCGGGCGAGGGACTTCTTGGCAGCTCTGCTCTTGCCGCGCTGGCACCTGACGGAGCGGGTTCCGCCCAGGGGCCACGCGCCTTGGAGCCATGGCGCCTTCTTGAGGAGGAGGCGGCTAGGGCGCCCCCGGAGCTTCATCACCCGCGCGGGGCGGGGTGCGGTGCAGCGGAACGGACGGCGCAGGAGAGCCCCCTGCGGAGCGGACGAGCTCGGCGACGCGGTCGAGCCATTCTTTGTAGACGTCGTCGACGGGACGGTAACCCAGGAGCTCGTTTGCCGCGATGAGCGCAGCTCGAGCCTCCATGGGTGCGCGGAGCGCGCGGGACGAAGAACCAGCTGGGGTGAGCGAGGGAGTAGCGGTGCGGCCGTCTTGCCGCACGGACGGATGCTGAGACGACGCTTGTAGCTCATCCCCCGCCGGGCCAGTGGCGGCGTTGACGGCAGGTGACGGGGAACGGCGAAGACGCCCGCCGACAGGAGCCGTCTGGGCAACGTGGGAGGCGAGAGCGGCCCAGCACTCGGCACGGGCCCGACGAGCGTCAGACATGGACGCGATGGTCGGAGGAGAACGAGGTGGTGGAAGACGAATTCCAGCGCACCCCTACCTGGCATGCCAAATGTCGGATTTCGGGTTCCAGCAGACCCTTGAGGTTCGAACACTGGGGTGCACGCGGAGATTTCGCCTTCTACCTACCTGCACCCCTCCGCCTCGCTAAGATCTAAGCTATGGAAAGAACAGCACAAGAGACACAGGGTTTGTATTGGTTCGGGCCACCGTTGTGGTGTAATACCCTACTCCAGTGTGTGGTGTGGTGGATTGCCTCTTGGGATGATGATGATGAGCAATACAAGGAAGAACAGCCTCGCGAGGGTCTGTTCTTGGCTGGGGCGACGAACTGCTCGGAGGAGTTCAGTCACCCTTCTCTCTCTCTCTCTCTCTCTCTCTCTTCTCGATTCTCTCTCCGATCCGATCTCGATCCCAGCTTGTTTCTGGGTTGGCCGATTCTTGATCCCCCCTACCCTGGGGGTGGCTAGTCCTATTTATAGGCAAAGGCCCTGGGCCTCTTCCTAAATATTGAGCGGGAAGGGCGCCAACAATTGGCCATTTTGAAGGGGAACATCTGGTACACTTATCCTGACTAAAGTTGATCCTCGCCTGCCAAAGGCTCTGGTGGTGACGCTGGCTTGGGCTCCACAATGACTTCCTCCCTACCATTGGACTGGTCTTGGTCTCGTTGCACCGAAACGGGTGCCTTTGCTTGATGCTCTCGCCTGCGCTTGCTCCCTTTGCACCAAAGAGGAAAGGAGGACACTGCCTGCCTGGCGCCCGCCTGGCGCCTTTGGTCATCATGGCTTGCGTCATGGGCACCTCGTGAGGTACCCCGCCTTGATCTCTCCGCCTCCTCGCGAGCCAGCCTGATGAGGCCATGCCTGAGGAAGCTCAGTGTCGTCCGCCCCGCGAGGCTTGGCCCCTCGCGAGGGTCTTGGGTCTGTGTTGATGAAGGCGGGCCGTGCTGGGCCCCCCTTTGAGCCACGCCGCAGGCCGTAGGCAGGCAAGTCTGGGGACCCCCGTTCCCAGAACGCCGACAGTGGTTTTGGAAGTACCTAAAGAGGAGGAGAATTGGCTCTCTTTCATGATCTGCTTCTATTGCACTGTATACACCCCTCGACTCTGTTGGGTTTCTCACGAAGACAACATGACTAGTACCTGGAGTAGGTTTGCAGAGGGTTTACAGAGCACTCTAGTGGAGCTTGTGGGCGGGGCCTGCTTCTCATACTTCCCATTTTCACCATTTGCACTGGGCGCTAATGTCATTTGCTTTCCTTAGGATGCTTGGTCGATCTGCTGTGATTTTGTTGCTGCACAATTGAATAGAGTTTGTCAACTGGTGGGTGCTGACCCCATGGTTGTGGAAGACAGCAATCAGGAAGTTAACTTTCCACTTCTTGATGCACAACTTGAGATGATGGAGATGGATGCGGTTACTAATAAGAGAAAGCGCAGAATGATCACGCTACTGGATGTATCTGAGGTCAGGCGCAGTGTGCGCGCAACTAGGTACCAGGGCTTTAAGCCGCCTTCTCTGGCTGACACCAAACATAAACCCTCATATGTCAAACCAAGGAGGACTCTGGATATCTTGGAGCTGCAGCAAGGAAAGAGCAATGAAGAAACATCGACATCTACTCATGTCCCTCCTCCCACTACAATTGAAACTCTGCAATATTTGGGAACAACTCAGTGTGCCATTCCACAGGAGGAGCTCACCAATGAGAAGCTTCTTGCGCCTCTCAAGGGCAAGGAGAAGGACGAGACCTAGGCATTTTATTACGCTCTTTGTTTCTGCTGCGTTGTGGAATTTTACTAGGGTTCTTCTGAACTTATTTATTCGCTTTATCTAGCTTGTTGCAAGACTTAATGTCATCTGTTATGTGGAATATTTTGTGCTGGAATATTCATGGTTTAAATGCTAGTTCTAAGTGTGATGCACTTCACAATAAGATTGATGAATCCAACTGCTCGATCATATGCTTACAAGAAACTAAGAAGCTTCAGTTTGATCATTCTTTTATTAGAAAATGTTGCCCAAGGAGATTTGATAAATTTGAGTTTATTCCATCTGATGGTGCTTCAGGTGGTCTATTTGTTATATGGTGTAGCAGCCAAATTTTGGGCCAAATAATTCATCAGTTTCCATTTGCAATCACTATCAAAATGACCTCGGTTCAACAAATGAAAAGTTGGTTCCTTTCTAACATTTACGGGCCGTGTGATGGACCTGAGAGGGTAATGTTCACTGATTGCATGGACAATATAAACATAGAAACTGAAGATCTTTGGCTTTTCATGGGTGATTTCAACTTCATGCGCTCTTTGGATAACAGAAACCTACCAGGTGGAAATGTGGATGATGTGATCAAATTTAATGAGATTATCGGTCATCTTGGATTGCTCGAAATTCCAATCAAAGGAAGGAGATACACTTGGAGTAACATGCAAGAAACTCCTTTACTAGAGCAATTAGACTGGGTTTTTTCTTCTCCTGAATGGATTTTGAAATTCCCCAATACCATAGCAAAACCTCTTGCCCATCCGATCTCTGATCATGTGCCTTGCATTCTTTCAGTGGAAACATCGATCCCAAAATCTAAGCTTTTCATATTTGAAAACTTTTGGCCCTCTCACCCTGGATTTTTGGAGGTTGTGAAATCATCCTGGCATTCTCCCATTAAAGCCTCTTCCAGTGCCACAAGAATCTCTGCAAAATTAAAGAGACTTAGGTATGCTTTAAAAATGGAGTAAATCAATCTCTAAGTTAAAACTGTTAATTGAAAATTGTAATAGAATTCTGCTCCAAATGGACAACCTCAAGGAATTGAGACAGCTTTCCACTCCTGAAGCCAATTTCAGGAACATTTTAAAAGCACATTTATTATGTTTTCTTAAATACCAAAGTGAGTATTGGAAAAAACGTTGCATGTTTTGGTGGGCAGTCCAAGGTGAGGAAAATACTAAATATTTTCAAGAACGAGCAACTGAAAGATTGCGGAGAAATGCCATCACAAATCTGGTTTTAACTGATGGCCGCTTGGTGGAAAATCATGATGAAAAGGCAGCAGCTTTTTATGATTGCTTTAAAAGGAGAATAGGGGTGTCATCTCAATTTGTGTATGATTTTGAGCTCGCCAACCTAATTCAAAAATGTCAAGGTCTGGAAGAACTTTCAGTTCCATTTACGAAAGAAGAAATTGACAATGTGATCAAAATCATTACGGCTGATCGTGCACCAGGACCTGAAGGTTTCAATGGACTTTTCCTCAAAGTATGTTGGGATATAATTAAAGAGGATTTTTACTCTCTGTGTGAGGACTTCTGGAAGGGGACAATCAATTTGCAATGTTTGAATACATCTTTAATCACACTAATACCGAAGAAGCTGGCACCTGAATCGGTCAATGATTATAGACCAATCTCCTTGCTAAATTGTGTGCTCAAAGTTATAACAAAAATTCTTTTAGAAAGGCTTCAACGTTGGATTCTAAAGGTGGTGCATCGAAATCAATATGGATTCATTAAAACTAGGACAATTCAAGACTGTCTCGGCTGGGCCTTTGAATATTTGCATCAGTGTAAACAATCGGGCAAGGAAATTGTGATTCTAAAACTAGATTTCGAGAGGGCCTTCAACATGATGGGACATTCTTTCATTTTGAAAATGCTAGAATGGAAGGGTTTGGATGACAGGTGGTGTATGTGGATTAAAATCTGCTGCAATCAGGATCTTCATCTATTCTACTAAACGGGATACCTGGCACAGAATTCAATTGTAAACGAGGTGTGAGACAGGGTGACCCAATATCCCCCTTGTTATTTGTGCTCACGGAGATTTATTACAGTCTTAAATTAATAAAGCTTGGCTAGATGGTTTAATCTCACTCCCAATTAATCAACCTGCTTTAGAAGACTACCCAGTGGTACAATATGCCGACTATACATTAATCATCCTCCCAGCAAATCAACAAGAGCTTTAGACAATTAAAGAGATTCTTGATTCTTATGCCCGGGCAACTGGTTTGAAAATTAACTATGCTAAGTCTCAATTAATGCCAATTATTGTGAATGCACAAAAAACTTTGGATCTGGCCAATGCTCTAGGATGTCAAGTTGGGGAGATGTCGTTCACCTACCTAGGTTTGCCTCTTGGTACAACGAGGCCCACTGTAAGAGAGTTGATGCCTTTGGTCGACAGAATTGAGAGAAGATTGACGAGAACCGCTATCTGGTTATCTTATGGAGAACGAGTACAACTGATTAACTCTGCACTCTCATCACTGCTATCTTTTGCCATGTGTGTTCTAAAACTTCCACTCAAGTTGATTGAGATCTTTGATATAGCAAGAAGGCACTGTTTATGGAGGAAAGAAGTGGATAGAGACACTAAAACCCACTCCTTGGCCGCGTGGGATATGGTTTGCCGCCCAAAGAAAAAAGGGGGTCTTGGGGTTTTAAACCTGCAAGTCCAAAACAAAGCACTACTACTCAAGTACCTTCATAAATTTATTCACAAGCAGGATGTCCCTTGGGTAATGCTAGTTTGGAATGCCCACTATGATGATACACCTCCCCATGCAAAACCACCTTGTGGTTCTTTTTGGTGGCGTGATGTCTTCTCACTGATGGATATCTACCGTGGAATCACCTCGTGTATACCTGTCGCGGGGGACATGATCCTGCTTTGGAAAGATGTTTGGATCAACAAAAGACCGCTGATGGACTCCCATGAACATCTATTCTCGATTGCCAAAAACGAAGACATCTTGTTGGCGCAGTACTACAATAATAATGATCACGTGGACAACTTCATGCTTCCTTTGTCAATGGAAGCCATAGCTGAGCTGGATAATTTACAAGAGATCATGGAAGGGATCAACTTGGAAGCAATGGGAACTGATGAATGGATTCTTTGCTGGGGTGATACTGATTTTAAACCGAAGAAGTTTTACAAATTCACGTTCAGAAATATATTAGCCCCACAATGCATCACCTCCGTTTGGAAAACAAAATGTATCATGAGACATAAAGTGTTTGCATCATTAATGTTGCATGATAGGGTCAACACAAGGGCTTTGCTTCTAAGAAGGCATTTTAATATTGGAGAAGATCACAATTGTGCAATGTGCAACATGGAGGTCCCAGAAAAAAATCCACATCTATTTTATGAGTGTCCTTTTGCTGCAAAGTGCTGGGAAGTTGTGGGCATCAATTGGGATAATCACCCAGACATGCAACACAAATATGAGAGAGCTAAAGCAAGTTGGCAGGGACATCTGTTCAAAGAGATAGCCATATTGACCTCCTGGAATAATTGGAAGCAACGCAACAAAGAGGTATTTGATGTAGAGACGGCCACACACGCTGAGTGGCTGAGGAAACTCAAGGAGGATTTTGTGATCTTGGGTTACAGGATCAACCCTCAAGAATTAAACTTTTTAGAAGGCTTTAGCAGCACTTTGTCTGTTTAATATCCTGCTTTACATAGGCTAGTTTAGTGCCTACTATATTCTTGTAAAAGCCATGTAGAACATCCTATTCTCTAATGTTAACCATTGGTTAACATTTCAATAAATAAAAGAAAAACAACAGCAGGAGGCTCTCCTGTTGTTTTCACTGGTCAAAATAATGTACCTGCAAGTGATTCCGATGTTGGGGGCTGAAGGGGCAGGTGGTTCCACCCAGGTAGTGGTGGGCCTGGGTTCCCGATGGCCCCCGACTGTTACTTTGTGGCGGAGCGATAGGGCAGGTTGAGACCACCTAGGAGAGAGGTGGGCCTGACCCTGGTCAGCATTCGCGGTTACTTTAAAATAACACGCTTAACAAGATCTTGGTATTTGATCTGAGTCTGGCCACTGGCCTATACGCACTAACCAACTATGCGGGAATAGTTATGGGCACTCGACATCGTGGTATCAGCCGAAGCCTCCTAGACGTTAGCGACCGAGCGGTGCGCGCCGGGTTGGACCGCGTAACGCGACTTCCTTTGTAATGGAGGTTGCTAGGTCTGCTCACCGGCCGCGTACGCAATGTGCAGGTGTGCAACGGGCGATGGGCCCAGACCCCTGCGCCATAGGATTTAGACTGGCATGCTGACCTCTCTATTGTGCCTAGGTGGGGCTGCGACGTGTTGATCTTCCAAGGCCAGGCATGACCTAGGAAAGTGTGTCCGGACAAAGGGGATCGAGCGTGTTGGTTAATGTGGTGCACCCCTGCATGGGAAGTTTATCTATTCGAATAGCCGTGTCCCTCAGTAAAAGGACGACCCAGAGTTCTACCTTGACATTATGACAACTAGAACCAGATACTTAATAAAACACACCCTTCCAAGTGCCTGATACAACCCGATGATCGCTCTCACAGGGCGACGAGGAGAGGATCGCCGGGTAGGTTTATGCTATGCGTTGTTACTTGGTGAACTTACAATGTACACTCTTCTATATGCTTCAAGATGGAGGCTGCCAGAAGCGTAGTCTTTGATAGGACTAGCTATCCCCCTCTTATTCTGGCATTCTGCAGTTCAGTCCATAGATACTACCCATTTCATTGATACCAATGCATATGTAGTGTAGATCCTTGCTTGCGAGTACTTTGGATGAGTACTCATGGTTGCTTTCCTACTTCTTTTTCCCCTTTTCCCGGTTACTGCGATCGAATGATGGAGTCCAGGAGCCAAAGGATACCGAGGATGATTCTACGCGGAGTTCGACTTCGAGGAGTAGTTAGGAGGTCCCAGGTAGGAGGCCTTGCCTTTTCGATCATTGTTACTTTTGTGCTAGCCTTCTTAAAGCAATCTTGTTTAACTTATGTCTGTACTTAGATATTTTTGCTTCCACTGACTCATGTGTATCCGAGCTTATGTATTCGAGCCCTCGAGGCCCCTAGCTTGTAATATAAAGCTTGTATTATTTTAATTTGTGTCTAGAGTTGTGTTGTGATATCTTCCCGTGAGTCCTTGATCTTGATCGTACACATTTGCGTGTATGATTAGTGTACGGTCAAATCGAGGGCGTCACAAGCGCGGCTGCAGCCACCATATGCGTGCTAACAAGGTGCATGAGCATGGCCGCAATCTGCGACCGGGTGGCCAAGGCAGCCCAAATGGCCGCTGTTGCTTCTCAGGTGGCGGCAACAACATCTGCCTCGGGGATAGCAACTGGCGAGAGCGGCACAACAACTCTCGGCCCTGATGGAGGCCGCCCACGACCATGTCGAGTCCGCCAACGCCCAGCTCGTGGCGGTCACCGCACAAATTGAACGAAGCTTCTCGGACAACGGTCGACAACCCATGCCCGAAGAGTTGGCAACCGCTGAGAGCGTTCGAGCAACCGTCCGTTCCTCTGTCGAATACCTTGCCACAACGGAGCCCGCTGAAGCCCAGATCACGGCCGCCCACGCCCAGCTCGTGGCGGCCTTTTCCAAAGAGACGGCGGACGCGGATGGCGAGATGCTTGCCGAGTATGGTGCAACGGATGCCATGGAGCCCCTTCCCCAGGAGACCGTCGGGCGTGAGCTGGACATGGAGGAGGCGGCGGAGATCGACGAGTACCAGCCGTAGTAGTACTCTTTGTTTTGTTTAATTAAGAGCGCTGGTCTTTAATTTGTTAGAGTAATGTTTAGGTCAGCTAGCTCTGTTTAATTGCTGAACTTGCTCGATTAAGAAGTGTGGGTGTGGTGTAGTCTCCTTTGTATACCCAAATTATGCAATGACATGGAGGACCACTATAGCCATGGAAATTCGAACCAAAATTTTTGACGTTCAAAGTCATCACACACGGGTTAAGCTATCTGAATCGTTTGTGATTTTCACATATTGTGCACAGTTCTGAATAAGGGACCGTGTCTGATGACACTTTGCGCGCTAGTTTTTTCGTTGAACGGATTCAAAATTTTTGGGTTCCGCGGAAATATCTACCTCCCTGCCCCCTTACCAAAAGCCACATTTCCCCTGTTTCCGCCTTCCTTTCCAAGTTGAAACCTTCACTCCTTGCTTGCAGCGCTGCCTCCTCGCCGACGACCCTCCTTTACGCTGCTCGGCTTTGTCTATCCAGGCAGGTAATCCACACCCGACCCCATCCTCCTCCTCCTTCCACAGACCACATGCCCCGACCACCTGTGCGACACCTTCCACCCAAATCACCCACCCTCCACCAAATAAGCATCACCCTAAGACATGGTGCATGCAGTATAGGCAGGAGCTCAAGGAGCATTTGGTAGCGGAGAAGCAAATCGTGGCCGCACGCGCGGATGAGGTCACGATGGCTGCTAGTCGTGCCGACCCCCCAGATCTTGGAGACCTTGCCATTTGCTAGCTACGCCGGTTAAGCATGCTCGGTTTACCCGTTGGGTGTGCTGCTCCTGCCTTTCCTTAACAAATTCTAGTGAATTGTGCTATCTAATTTTACCATGCAATCTATTGCTCTAGCATATATGTTCTATATGTCATGCAATGTGGTAATCACTTATTAACTGTTTGGTTAATTAGTTGTCATCTTCAGTTAACTATTTGGTTCAATTCTGCAAATGTGATGTTCAATTCTTTAGGCTGCAATTTTGTATTGATTCCATGTGAGAAATAAATCGAATTTATCTTTACAAAATACATGAGAAATGAATACAATTGCTATATTTACAAGTTGTCAAGCATGCTTGGTTTGGTTAACTATCTGATCTTCTAGTATGTTATACATTTTGCAATGTGGTGCTCAGTTAACGTTTGGTTCATTTGTTGTGGTGTTTAGTTAACTGCTTGGTTCAATTCTGCAATGTGATGTCCAATCGTCATGGGTAGAATTTTGTATTCTTGTGCATGTGAGGAATAAATCAAATTTGGCTACACTTAATACATGAGAAACATATACAAGTGCTATATTTCCTCGTTCTTAATCATGCTTGGTTTGGATAAATGGGTTTTCCATGTGGCTAAATCTGCAAAGTGCTTATTTTTCATCAACATATTTTACTGATAGCATGCGAACCCTTACTTAACCTGATGACTGACTACCTTATATGTGTTGCAGGGAAACAATGGGAAGCACTGAGGTTTACAATTGAGGTTAGCACATGCATGGTACGTTGTCTAATAGCACATTATTGTGCAATTGCAGGAACCATTCTAATATTTAGGTTTTTAACAATTTGGTCTTGCACATGTAGGTCCTGCTTTGAGAGGTTTTGACCCACTGTTCAACCCTTTTTGCATATGGGAAATGAGTTGTCCATGAATATCAATCAAGTCAAGAAACTCAGGAATATTGTAAGGATAAAGAAATTAGCGACAAAAACAACAAGATCTTTGCCTGCACAATGAAAAAGACATCAGTTCGCTACAAGATGGTACAAACTATTATACCTTGCCTTTTTTTATCCCTTTGCCCCATTTAGAATATAGAGAAGATATTTATGCACATCCTTATTTTCAGGCCTTTCCAAAGCAGTTCATTGATGATTACCTCTCAAGCCACCTCTATGGTCGGGAGGTGAGGAAGGTTTTCATACAACACCCACGGTTCAATATTGAAGTGTTCTTGAAGAGGACGAAGGATGGATGGTTAATCATCCACATGCACTGGCCTAAAGTTGCAAAGACCTTCAACATCAATGAAGGCTCAATATTTGCCTTCCGCTTCAGTAGTTTTCTAGATGATATGAATCAGTCTATGTACCGTCTACGATGCTAATTTTGAAAGGTTCTAGACGTTGCATGTGAAACTTGGTGCTGGTGCAGTTGTGTAATGGGGTACCTGAGTGCTGAAGCTATATGATGTTGTACTCCGATGTATTTTAATTATGAAATCCTGCTTCCTTAAAATAGAAATGAAATATATCGTGTGCTTAATATGAAATATCAATTAGATTAATAAATGGATTATTAATAATAGGGCAATTAGCCTGCTAATGGCCAATTAACCTGCTAATTGGGTCTGTCTATTGAAAACGGTTATTGAGGAAACACCATGGACGATGACCTCACGCAACACTCATAATTTCTAGGAATAAACCGTGGTGGATCAATGAACAATCACACAAGATATCCTCTTGAAAACTGTTTGCATTAGGCCACCTTGTGCAAACATTTACCACATAAAACCTGTGTGTGATGAACAACCTTTGCCACACAGTTTCTTCTACGCACCGTGTGTGATGCATTCAATAACAAAAATGATAAAATTGTTAGTATCATGTGCAATGGCAACGCTATCACAAATGTACCTGCGAACGGAAATGTTTTCCTTGGAGCGACTATGTGGGATGCATATACGAATGGAAACGTTTAGCGGGGACTGACTATGTGGGATGTACTTACGACCAAAAATGATTTCGTCTGTATAATTGTATTTTTAGCACTACTGTACATATAACCGTATTTGATCGCTCGCTGGTCGCACACGACCTCATTTTACCGAGCGTGTGTGCTAGGAGGGCATATTCCTGACGGTTTCTGGGTCGTGTGGGAAGGACCCCCCCTATCGCAGTCACTCACTAGGCGACGGTTCAAAACGCCATCGCGGAAAGGGGTTAAAAACTGTTTGTATAGCACCTCGCTGTACTTGTGATTGACTCACTTGATGTATGTTTTGGTATTCAACTTGCAGATTTCCGTGACATTAGAGTAATCTATGCATTGGGGTTGATACACGTTTTTGTCCTACGTTCTTCGATAGAAACTTTGGAGTGATTCTTTGTCGCACATTGAGGGATTGTTATATGATTCAATTATGTTAGCATTGTTGAGAGATTGCACTAGTGAAAGTATGAACCCTAGGCCTTGTTTTCAAGCATTGCAATACCGTTTGTGCTCCGTTTTATCACTTGCTACCTTGCTGTTTTGATATTTCAGATTATGAAACCTATATCTACTATCCAAACTACACTTGTATCACCATGTCTTTGCCGAACTAGTGCACCTATAGAATTTACCATTGTATTGGTTGTGTTGGGGACACAAGAGATTTATTGTATTTGATTGCAGGGTTGTTTGAGAGAGACCATCTTCATCCTACGCCTCCCATGGATTAATAAACCTTAGGTCATCCAATTGAGGGTAATTTTTTGGTGTCCTACAAAACTCTGTACTTGGAGGCGCAACAACGTCTACAAGAATAAAAGTTGCATAGTAGACATTAAGCTCTTTTCTGGCGCAGTTATCGGGGAGGTGAGTGCTTGAAGGTATATCTTTAGATCTTGCAACTGAATCTTTTAGTTTCTTTTTTTATCACTAGTTTGGTTTATAAAAGAAACTACAAAAAATGGAATTGAAGTTGCATCAAATTTTTTGTCTTTATGATGTGTTTCTTAATGGATCGGAAAATTGTGCCAAAGTGTTAGAAGAAGAATTCAATAAAATGTCTGGCATAAAGTTCTTGAATGATAAGCATGATTGAACGGTGTTGGTATTGCTTTCTATGAATATGCATAATACTAAGGATTATTGTACTAGTCATGATAAAAAGATTTCTTATAAGCATGTCAATTTTTGTGGAGTGCATAAAGTTTGTGAAGACATGCCTTATAGGGATGATAGATTTTGTAAGAAGCATAAACATGATAAAACCAAATGTTGGCTTAAAGGTATAGATGAATTTGATACAAAATTATGTTCTATTTATCCGATTACTTGTGAACTTTGCAATAAAGTTGGTCATCTTAATTTTCAATGCTTGCTTTTTCATTATCGAATCGTGGCCAAATATTTTAATAACTTAATCACCCTTGAACTTTATAATAATTTATTATTATTTTTTGGGTGTGAAGAATTTTCACATAAAAATAGTTGATTTGAAGCATTCATATTCACGGACTATACTGAAACTAGTCTACAAGAAATCTATATGTTTTGTGTGGTAAATTGCAATGAGAATGCTTATATTACCAACTATAGAAAGATGGAAAAACCAATATAATATAAAAGGAATACAAATGAAAGGGTAAAAGTTTCCACTTTCCCTCCTATTTGTCTCTCGTGATGAAATAGGTGACGAGAAGGAACTTCCTAGCCAACCAATATCTTCAATAAGTAGCTTGCAAAAATTGATTGAACCCACACATAATGTGGTGAAGAAGAAGAAGAATAAAAGAAGGAGAAGCAAAAGTAAAAAGGTATCTCTCCCCAATGATGTTGCTCCTACTATTGTTGTGCCTCATGAGAATGAAACAAAAATAATTATGGAAGATGATACACTTGATGATGATGTTGTGTTTTGGTCTTATGGCACAATGTCCGAATGAACTATTGAGGATGATTTTGTTATGCTTCTGAGGAGACATTAGAGGACACCAGAGGATGATAACTACTGGCCTATTTTCCCAACCCAAACATTGGAAGTTAGATATCACTTATTCTTTAAATGTGTTTTTGCAACTAGAGTTTGGAACTATTTGTAGACACTCTGGCAAGATGGGCTATCTCCTAAGAAATGTATTTTGAATGCAAGAATGAGCTTTGGGCATCCATTCTTTCTTGAGGTTGTTTTCCTTGCATATGGAACATCTATCTAATCAGAAATGGAACAATCTTCAAGGGTGAGATTCCATCATTCAGAGCCTGGAAGAGAAACTTCATCCATGACATTACCTTGCTGTCACATAGGTTTAAGATCTCTGTGAGACCTCTACTCATAGCATGGATTAACAATCTGCCATAATTATGTAAGTCCTTGTAAACAGTAGGCATGTATAGGTAAGTTTTATTTCTCTTGTTCTTGTAAGGACGTCTAGTTATTTATTTAATAAAAGGCTGTGGGGCTATTGCCTCACAGTATTTAGTCAAAAAATGATTTTTTATGCCTATTACTTGTTGTGATAGTTATGATTGGGAAGATAGTGTCTCTTCTTATAATCTTGAGAATCTTTTTGGCACCAACTTGGAGAATTATGATGATATTAATTGTTATACTATTGGTGCTACTCATAATATTAGTGATAAGAGTGATTATGCTAATGATATGCAAAACCACAAGCTAGGGGATGCTATGTTTGATGAGAATGGCATGTTTGAGAATTTATTCCTAAGCTTGAGGATGCTATGCTTAATGAAGATGATATTTTTAGTTCCCCTACTTTTAATGATGAAATATGTTATGATGATTGCATGTCTCCTATTTATGATGATTGCAATATTTATGAAAGTGGGTTTGGAAGAGTGTCAACTTTAGATAATAATTATCCCAATATTTTGGAAGGTGTTGAATCTTATTATAATGATAAAAGTGGATTTGGGGAGGTCATGACTTTACTTAGTAATGATTCCACTATTTCGGAAGAGGTTTCAATTGATTATGATGACAACAAAGTTGCTACTTATGATGATTATTGTGATGATATTTATGTTATCAAAAGTAGTGATAATAATTGTCATAATTATGAATATCCTTTTACTGAATATTAGTCTTTTAATGTGGAAACATTTTATAGTGTTCAAGTTTCATATGACACTCCCACTTTTATGAATGAGAAGAAATTTGCTTATGTGGAGAGTAATAAAATTCTATGTTTGTGGATCATGAAAAGAATGCCTTGTTTGAAAGTTATATTGTTGAATTTGTTCATGATGCTACTGAAAATTATTATGATAGAGGAACTTATGCTTTTACATATCTCAATAATATCAAGATTCCTCTCTATGTGTTGAAAGTTTTGAATCAAGGTTGTTTTTCCTTCCTATGCTAGTCGATTCTTGCTCCCATAAATTGTTTGCTCACAAAATCCCTATGCATAGGAAGTGGTTAGGCTTAAATGTGCTAGTCATATGCTTCATGATGCTACCGTTATGTTTCAATTCTTTACTTTTATGTGAGCATCATTTAAATCATGATACCAAACTAAAAGGGCATTAAAGAAAAGAGCTTGTTGGGAGACAACCCAATATTTATACCTATAGTTTTTGTGTGTCAACATGATTAAGCTAAAGTAGTAATCATGTTTTATAGCTTTGTTTCAATAATGTGCCAAGTAAAACCTTTGGGATGATTTGGATGATAGCTGAATTGATTCTATGCAAAAACAGAACTTCTGCGTCCAGTGCTGGAATTACTATAATTCACTAGGATGTGATAAATTCTAAAAAATTTACACATGATTGGTATACAAATTTCCTACATTGTGCTAAATTTTCAGATTTTTGGAGTTATAGAAGTATCGTGTTTGTTCGGAACATTACAGACTGTTCTATTTTTTGAAAAATTCTATTCTCGATGCATAGTTTGCTTGTTTTATAGTTTCTATGACTTGTCTTGGTCAATATAAATTTTAGAAATTATAGGGTACAATAGGAATTGTGTGAGAAAATTATGAATCTTGTCTTGACAGTACCAAAGTGAATGATTTGCTCTTTATCATAATAATGTATCTCACGAAGTTCCGTTAAGTTTTATGTGATTGAAGTTTTCATGTTTTGGGTAAGATATCGATATGAGGAGAATAAGGAGTGGAAGTACCCTAATCTGTGGAATGCCCAAAGCACCCCAATGATCTAAGGAATACCCAAGCGTCCAAGCTTGGGGATGCCCCGAAAGGCATCCCCTGTTTTGTCTTCAACATTATCGGTAACCTCACTTGGAGCTATATTTTTATTCGTCAAATGATATGTGTTTTGCTTGGAGGGTCACTTTTTTTGTTGAGATTTGCTTGTTGTTATTTATAATAATGTTTTATATCCTTTATTTAAATAAAGGTGTCAAATATAGCCTTTACCATGCTTGGTTTGCATGTTGATGAGTTGCTATTTCAAAACAGAAAGTTTTCTATTATTGTCTGAATTCTTCTAGTTAGTCAGAACATGACAAAATCTTGAAAATTTTACACAGCAAGCTATGATAAATTGTCTACAATTTGTTATTTTTTCAGAATTTTTGAAGTTAAAGAAGGATGAATATTTCTTCATCCTTTACAGACTGTCCTATTTAGACAGATTGCTGTTATGCTTGCTTTTTTGCATATGTTTGCATTTTAAACGATTCTATTTGAGGATAGGAGTATTAAATATGCAGTGACATTTAGTATGCAATGTTTGATAATAATTTTAGTGATTTTTTGTAACATCCCAAATTTTCAATTTGGAATGTTATACAACAGATCATCATTGCATATCATATTTTATTTCTTTTGGTGGATCCTAGAAATTCTACGCAACTCAAGGTCCCTCGGAGAGAGTTGGGGATTTCGTTATTTTCATATTTGAGTTTTTCTCAAAATTTGAAAATAGGATCATTTGATTTTATTTATTTCATCTTCAATTATTTTTATTATCAAAATATGAGAGAGGGAATAAAATGACTTTTCCAAAAATAAAGAAATATTGAGGATTTAATAAAAAAAATCAAATAAGATTTTATTTTGTTTTTATTGGCTATTTTATTTGAATTTAGGAAAAATTGCACGTTTCCAAAATTGCATTTAGAGCCAAAAAATGTTCATCCTGTTCTAAATGTTTTATTTAGACGGAAAAAATTTGTTTTGGCATTTTCAAATTTTTATTTATTTTTCTAGATTTTTTTCGGCGCAGCGAAATTGTTTAAAAAAAAGAGAGACCCGCGCCCGACTGGGCCAAGGGCCCAGCCGAGCCAGGCCGGCCCAGCCGCCGCCGCCTTCCCCGCCGGACTCGGGAGGAGTCCGAGCCGGAGCCGCCTCGCGCCGCCAAATCCCTCCCCAAGTCAACCCCCCTCCTTTAAATAGCCACCCCGCCCCCCCGGAGCCCCGAGTCGCCGCCGCCGCTGCCCCGCATCCTCGCCGCCAGCCGCCGCACGTCGCCGCCGCCGCCCCGCACCGCTGTTGCCGCCGCCCCGCATAGCCGCCGACCCGTCGGAGCCCCGCCGGACCGAGCCGAGGTAGCCGCCCCGCCGCCCGGTTTTCTGAAGAAAAAAACCGATCCGTTTTTTTTAAAACCCTAGTTTTCGTTTTTTTAGAAGATCGATTTTTTCGGTTTATTTATTTAGCGAGCGCCCGCTCGTCGGTTCGTTTTAACGAACGCGTTTTTCGTTTAGTTTCTGTTAACGAACGTTCATTCGTTAACCTGTTCGTCGTTTTCCTTTTTCTCGGATTAAATCCGCGGTTTTTCTGATCGCGATCTCTGATCCGGTGTTCGTTCTAGTTTAACTTTTCGCTCGTTTATCGGAATCAGGCGATTCAAGCGCCTGGAGTTTCGTCTCGAAACCCTCTTTCCATTTAACAAACTCAAACAAGTTTTTGCCACTGTAAAAATTGCCCTAGGTCCAGAATAGTAAATGAAGCTTGTTTCTTTTGCCGTTTGTCTTTTGTTGCTTCGTTCGTTTTGATTCTTTTTGCCAACCGGAGTTCTTAAGTTGAACTTTCTGGTTAGATATCTTGTTCGAGTTTTACTTGTGCATTAGTTGAGTACTTATTGTATGCTTGTTTGTTTGCGATAGTGTAACCGGAGTGCGCCACTTGCTACTTTGAATCCCTTGGTTTCACGGATCATCAGCAAGGCAAGTAACACTTTGATCATATCTCCTACTACCCAGTTTTATTGCATTAGATCAATCCTCACACATTGCATGATTAGGATCTAATTAAATTGTGGGTTTGGGGAGTAGTTGAGGTAGAACCTATTACCTGTTTATTATCAAACCTTTGGGAGTTACTCTACGTTTGCTTATTATTGCTATGCTATGCTAGTAGACGTGGATTGGGAGAGTGTATCCATGACATATGTGAGATTGTTAATTAATGGTTTATTTAAGGTGGCAACCTAAACATACATCTAGGTGGATTGAGGCACCTGGGTATTCCAGCGATTGCCTGTTTTCTTTTGGACCGCCACCCAGGCTCAAAGGGATCATGAGATTATTCATGCTAGAAACTTTCGTGTGCAGCCACAAGCTACTATGGGCTCTAGCATAGTTGACTAAGTCGTGCGAACTCTTACAGTGGTAGACTAGCAGATGTAGGGGATGTAGGTTGGTACGGTCTACCCGTTCGTGAGGTGCTAGCCCTTCTGAAAGACTACGTCTCGGTCATCCATTTCTCAAACACCTTGTAGTGCGAGAAATCCAACGGAGGAGATCGGGTCTTGTGGGGAAAAGTGCACAAACCTCTGCAGAGTGTATAAACTAATCATGGTTAGCCGTGTCCCCGGTTATGGACATCTTGAGTATCTAGTGCTTGGATTATCATGTGAATCTCATCATGTTACTCTAATTAATTTTGTTGGGTTTTTAATGATGTTGCTTAATTGGGATTGAGAATGCTGTCAACCATTCTCAATGTTTAACAACTACCATGATAGTTAAGTAAAATTTATTCCTTTGCAGTAGGGAAAAAATGGCTTTACGCAAAACTGTAACCATAGAGCTTTCCACCAGCCATATATGCATATAGAATAGCCATATTCTTTTATTACTCTCTATGTGTTACATTGCCAGCATATTCCATGTGCTGACCCATTTCGGGCTGCAACGTTAATGTTGCAGACTTTTTAGACGATGATTAAGGTGCCTTAGGTCGTAGTTCTATACTCAGTGATGCCGTTGGAGTCGATGGACTCACTTATCTTCCAAGCCTTCCGCTGTTATCGTTATTAGATGGCCTTAAGCCATATTTATTGTAATAAGTTCTCTTTTGAGACACTCGATGTAATAAGTGTGTGATTGCTACTCTGTTATAAATCCTTCAAGTACTGTGTGGTGTCAGCATTACTGATCCAGGGATGACACCTGAGCACAGAGATTGGAACATTTGAGGTCTGGTCGCTACAAGATGGTATCAGAGCACACGCTGACTGTAGGACACGACCACTAAGCTAAAGCCCTAGATCACTACTCACTCTTCTCCTTCTGACCTCTCATCTTTTCTACTCTTTTAGGATGGCAGATGCAAGGAACAAGTTCACGCAACCGGATGAAGATACACCCTTTGGATGTCACTTGAAGGAAGTCACTAGATACCTGAACATAGGAGTATCAAGCTTCACTGGAACCTACAATGCCACTCTACCTGAAGAAGAGCGCTGGATGATTCAAGTTCAAGTTCCAGGAAGGACGTTCATGCCAGTCACTGAGCCCATATAGTTTTCTTTTGATGCACCAACATGGAGTCTAGGAAAGAGCATGGCAGCTCACATCGCCATGGGACGCATTGGAGAAGTTTACTGCAATGATCTCAAGGATACTATCAACCAGATTTGTGGGCGCCGAAATGAGCACTGGGAGATGACCAGCACCAGGAAGGATAGATCAGTTGCAACTTTTATCCAGGAGTTAAACCAACACATTCGACGTCAGGAGAACCAGATGTGTGCAGACATGATAGATCTGAAGAAGGCGAGGACAAGAATCAAGGAACTAGAGGAAGAACTCAAGGCTGCACGTGAAGATTATGAAGAGGAAATCGAAGTATTAGTGGAAAAGAATGACGATCTGATCAAGAAGATTGGAATATTTATGGGAGGCCCTACACCAGTAGAAGAAGACGAAGAACCCAAGGAGATTCGGCCGGAAGACTACATCATCGTCGACGACCCTGACTCGGATCCAGACGATAGCGATGATGACTATGTTGATGAAGCTGGAGCAGATATCATGGAGTCTGCAACCGAAGAATATTTCTAGTAGACCACCCCATCAGTAGTAGTAGTACATCATGTAAATATAGTAGTTCGAGCACTTTTGTGATAGTTAGATCGATTGTAAGCCCTTGTTCGATTGATTGAATGAAGTGAATTGTTTGCTTTTGCCTCATGTGCATATGGGTAGTGTTTTCTCTCTAGATCCCTCTCTATTCTTAAATCTCATCTTTTCTAAACCCTCGGATGCCTCCGAGACATGACCCGGATTTACCTTCCCACCAGAGCTCACCCAGTTGATCCAGCAGTAGAACACGTTGATGCAGTTGCTAGTCCAGAATCAGAATCAGGGGAACAACAACAACGACCCACCACCACCACCACCTGTTGATCACTTAGCCCATTTTCTTAGGCTGAATCCGCCGGTATTTTCCAGTAGCACCGAGCTGATAGTAGCAGATGATTGGCTCTGCAAGATAGCAAGAGAGTTGACCACGGCAGGATGCACAGATGCGGAAAAGGTGAAGTTTGCCGCACATCAGCTGGAAGGACCCGCAGCATCATGGTGGAAGAATTTCACAGCCACTTTCCCTATCGACAATGTCACGTGGGACTAGTTTCAGCAGGCTTTTCGTACTGCCCATATTTTAGCAGGAGCTATGTCCATGAAGAAGCGAGAGTTTCGCAACTTGCGCCAAGGAGGACGGACAGTTGGCCAGTATGTGGAGGACTTTAGTAAGCTAGCACGTTATGCCCCAGATGACGTTGCTACGGATGCAACTAAGCAGGAGAAATTTCTGGAAGGATTGAATGATGAGTTGAGCATGCAGTTGATGGTAGCAACCTTCAAACAACTACTAGGAGTTGGTAGATCGTGCTCTCATGATTGAAGGGAAGCAACAGCAAATTGAGAACTGCAAGAGGAAGTATGGACAAGGGAAGTACAATTGTGGAGCTCAACAGAAGCCACATTTTACCCCTAGACCGGGAGGACATTTTCAGCATACCCATGGCGGAGGTAGCTCACACAATCACAATGGCCCCAAGAATGGTAATGGGAATGGAGGAAGCAACGGCCAAAACCGCACCAACCCATCAAACCCAGCCAAGAAAGACCTGAGCCAAGTCACTTGCTTTAAGTGCCAGAAGACCGGACATTATGCCAATGAATGTCCTGAATCCCAGAATGGAAATGGCAATGGAAGCTCTGGGAAGAAGCCGAACCCTTTCAACAGGGGACAGGTGAACCACGTTAACGTGGAGGAGGTTGAAGAGCAGCCGTATGCAGTAATCGGTAAGTTTTCGGTTAAGTCCTTTACTGCACTCGTTCTTTTTGATACTGGTGCATCACATTCATACATATCAAGGGGATTTGTGGATAAGTATAAACTGCCAACCCAAGCCCTTAGGTCACCCATGTTAGTAACCTCGCCTGGAGCAGAGTATATGGCTAGCCTATGGTGTGATCGGTTACCATTAAGGATTGGTAACTACGTATTTCCCTCAGACCTAATAGTGTTGGAATCTCAAGGATTGGTGTGATATTAGGCATGGATTGGTTGTCAAAGTATGAAAGGAATATTGAATGTGCCAGTAAGTCAATTTTGCTTACCACCCCAGAAGGAAGAAGGATCAAGTATGTATCACGGCATGTGCCAAAGAGGACTCAAGTAAATTGTTTAACAGGAGTTGTGCAGGAGGAAGTACCAGTGGTGAAGGATTTCCCGGATGTATTTCCATAGGAATTGCCAGGCATGCCACCGGATAGATATATTGAGTTTTTGATTGATCTTTTGCCAGGCACAGGGCCAATATCAAAGAGATCATATAGGATGTCCGCAAAGGATTTGGTGGAGATTAAGAAGCAGATTAAGGAGTTACTAGATAAAGGATATATTCGCCCAAGTTCTTCGCCTTGGGGATCGCCAGTACTTCTAGTGGAAAAGAAGGATGGATTGTTAAGGATGGTTGTTGATTATCGAGGATTGAATGAAGTAACCATCAAGAACAAGTACCCACTACCGATGATCAATGATCTATTTGATCGATTGCAAGGAGCTAATGTATTTTCCAAGATCGATCTGCGATCAGGATACCACCAGTTGAAGATTCGAGAACAGGATATACCTAAGACGGATTTACCACCAGGTATGTGTTGTACAAGTATACCGTTATGTCATTTGGTCTGACTAACGCACCTGCATATTTCATGAACATGATGAACAAGGTGTTTATGGAGTTTCTGGATAAGTTCGTTGTAGTGTTCATTGATGATATCCTGGTTTACTCAAAGAACGAAGAGGAGCATAAGGAGCATTTGCATTTGGTTACTTGGAAAGCTCAGAGAACATCAATTATATGCCAAAGTTTAGCAAATGTGAGTTTTGGTTGAAGGAAGTCGGATTTCTCGGACACGTTATATCCGGAGAAGGTATAGCGGTAGATCCCACTAAAGTTGATACCGTGACCAATTGGGAAGCGCCAACAACAGTTGGAGAGATCCGAAGTTTTCTTGGACTCGCAGGATACTACCGGAGATTCATTGAGAATTTCTCAAAGATTGCGAAGCCTATGACGGAGTTGTTGAAGAAGGATACCAAGTTCAAATGGACCGAGGAGTGTGAGGCTAGTTTCCAGGAGTTGAAGAAACGTCTGGTTACATCACCTGTGTGGATTTTTCCAGATCAGACCAAGGATTATGAGGTGTATTGCGACGCTTCACGTCAAGGACTTGGAGCAGTGCTTATGAAAGAAGGAAGAGTTGTTTCATATGCCTCACTACATCTTAAGCCTCATGAGTTGAATTATGCTACGCATGATTTGGAGTTAGCAGCCATAGTGCATGCATTGAAAACCTGGAGACACTTTCTCATTGGAAACCATTGTGAGGTGTACACGGATCACAATAGTTTGAAGTATATTTTCACGCAGAAAGAGTTGAATCTCAGGCAAAGAAGATGGTTGGAGCTCATCAAGGATTATGATATGAGATTACATTATCACCCCGGAAAGGCTAACGTAGTAGCTGATGTGTTGAGCCGTAAAAGCCATGTCAACACCTTAATGACGGGAGATTTACCAAGGGAGTTAACTGAAAATCTTCGTGAGCTATGTTTGGAGATAGTTCCGAGAGGCTATGTAGCAACATTGGAGATTCGGTCTACCTTGATGGATAAGATCAGAGAAGCTCAAAGGACTGACAAGGAGATTGCCTCTATTAAGGAGAAAATGAGCAAAGGAAAAGGCTAAGGGATTTCGTGAGGATGAGCACGATACCCTATGGTTTGAATACCGTGTTTATGTGCCTAATGATTCGGAGATCAGGAAGTTAATTTTGCAAGAGGCACATGATTCACCATATTCGATTCACCCAGGTGCCTCAGTCCACCCAGATATGTATTAAAGTCGCCACCTTAAGTTAACCATTAAATTAACAACTCACATCTGTCATGAATACACTCAAACCCAAACCACGTCTACTAGCATATCATAGCCATATAAGCAACGTAGAAGTAACTCCCAGGGTTTCATAATGAAACAGGTGAATAGGTACTACCTCATCTACTTCCCAACCACAATTTATTCGATCCTAACCATGCAATTGTTTGAGGCTTGATCTAATGCAATAAGAGCTGGGTAGTAAAGAGGTATGATCAAAGTGTTACTTGCCTTGCTGATGATCCGTGAAACCTAGAGACTCGTAGTAGCACGCTTCGCACTCCGGGTACTCTATCACAAACAAACAAGCATACAATAAGCAATCAAGCAAGAAGCATGGGTAAAACTCAAATAAGAAGATCTAACCAGAAAGTTCAACTTAAGAACTCCGGTTTGCAAAAAGAATCAAATCAAACGAAGTAACGAAACTCAAACCGCGAAAGAAACAAGCTCCGATTACTTATCTGGACTAAAGTCAAATTTTACAGTAGCAAAAACTTGTTTAAGTTGGTTAAACAGAAAGAGGGCTTCGAGACAAAGTTGTCACATCCCTAGCTTATGGTACTGCCTGGTGTTTTGCATCTTGTTGCATCATGTTTAAATTCTATTTAAGTTTAAATGGGGATTAACAAACCCTAGCACTATTTTGAAAACTAGGGTCAACCAAAAGAATATTTTTTTAATGAACCCAAAAATGCCTTAATTAATGTTTGATAATTTTGGCAAGGGTTTTGATTCAAGCCAAAAATAGTGAACATTTTTAGGGAATTATTTGGGCTTTGATTTAATCCACTAATGTATTTGAGTTGGAGCAAATAAATACTATAAATATTTTTATTGCTCCAATAATTCTGAAACTTCTTGTGGAGCTCTGGGTTAAACCATTTTGCATCCACAATTATTTCCAGAAGCTGCAAAAAATAATTTGGTTAGCAAACCAAATTCAAAACATCTGCAGAAATTAGAAAACAGAAATAAGAGAGAAGGAGAGAAGTACCTGGGTCAACTTACCTAGCACCCAGCCGGCCCAACACTGTGCAGCCTAGCCAGCGCAGCACCGTCTTCAACCTTCTGCCAGAAGGCGAGGCAGCTGCGTGGAGAGCGCACAGCTGAGCCGCGCCAGCTCCTGCTTGCCGCCTCCTGCTTCCCCCTCGCCTCTGCCGACGCCACGCGACCCCCTAGGTCTCTCACACTCCCCTCGAGCTCTTCCCCTTCCTCTGCTCCCCTTCCCCGAGCTCACCGAACGCACCAGAGGCCGCCGACGAGCACCGCCGCGGCCATAGCCGACCCCGCGCCTCTCTGCGTCGTCCCCGCCGTCCGCCTCGACGCTGGGAAGCTTCCCCCTCAACAAGTGCAAGCCCAGATGGCCTGCACCACCGAATATGCCGTCGTCATCGTCCTCGGCATTCGACGACCGCCGCCGTCGATTTGCCGTCTCTGTCGCCTCCTCGACCCAGCTGAGCTTCGCCTCGACCCTACGGTGAGCTCCACCGTTTTCCCCTGCTCCCTGAGCTCGTTTTCGTCCCCTAGCTAGCTGCCCCGTCAGACTCGAAAGCTCGGCGCCGTCATGCTTCATCACCGCCACGGCGAGAGCCAGTTATGACCGCAACCGAGCACTGCAACATGCTCAGAACGCCGTCAGGAGTCTAGAACACTCATCCGTTGCACTTGCCATGCGCTGTAGCGTCGTTTCCGCCGACGCCCGATCTCCGGCCGCCGCCCCGGTGCTCGCCTTCGTCGACTCCGGACACCCCGTGACCTGCTGCTGCCTCCGCTAGATGCGCGGGAGCGCGGGCTACCTCCTGGTGCCCTCAGCGCACCCAGCCGCTGCCCCTAGCGCCACTCCGGTGAGCCACCGCCGCTCTGGGTCGTCACCGTCGTCTAACTGCCGGCGCATCCCACGTGGGTGTCATTAGTGGCTAATGGCGCCACTAATAGAACCCACACCCACTGACACCGGGCCCCACACACTAAACTAACCCCTGGCTATTTTAGTTTAGCAAACTAACTCTCTGTTAGTACAGAGCCAATGACATGTGGGTCCTAGCGTCAGGTTTGACTTGGGCTGACGCTGTTGACCTGATGATGTCACACTGGCGTCAGACTGATGCAGTAAATAATTTTCTGGATTAAATTTAATCCAGGAAATTCCAGAAAATAGTTATAACTTCTAAAAATCATAGAAAATCAACCGTAACTCCAAATGAAATAAATTATATATGAAAAATGATCAGAAAAATTCAAGGAATCCATCTATAACATTTTCATGCATGTTTGAACAAGTTAACCTCACTAAATAGGACAATTGATGATTATGGAATAAATGGTAATTGGTTTTGGAGTTGGAATTTGCTATAGGTTTGAATTCTACTTCAATGAATATGGCTAACTGTTGCACTAGGTCAATTCAGTACCTTAATATGACATATCATTCATATGTATGTGCATTGCATTGATTGCGGTTCCTTTTGTGTTTGCTGGTGGTTGTTCCCTCTCGGTAGACATTCGTTCTGACGATGAGTTTGATGACACCGATGAAGAGTTATATCATCTTCAGAAGTTCCAGGCAAGCAAAACCCCCTTGTTCATTCCGATACAATCCCACTCTCTCGCTCCTGCTCTCTTTTACTGCATTAGGACAACACCGTTTCAACTGTTACATGCTGCGGTAGCTGAACCCCTTTCCTCTGCATGACCTGTCATTGCCACAGTAAATAGATGAAACCCACTAGCATGAGTAGGAATTGTTTGAGCCCTGATGTGCCTACTCATTCATGCTTGTTGTCATGCCTGCTACTTCTTAGAGTTGAGTCCGGTCTGATTCATCGGGAATGAATTGGAACGTGGTGAACATGTCCTACCGTTGAGAGCTAAGTGTGTGAACACGGTTTGGTAAAGGTAGCGGTGAGAGGCCATGTAGGAGTACATGGTGGGTTGTCTCATTGCAGCCGTCCTTAGGAACTGAGTTCTGTGTTTGTGATCCATGAATAGTTACTACCACATATTGGGTTCCGGTAAATTGACCCCTCTCGGCTTATTAATCAACGCGATCTCTGTCCAGGTGTTGCAACTAGTTTCTGGTGTTTGTATGTAGTGTTAGTACTCTACCAAGTGGCACCCGGTATAGGTGGGCTTGGGACAGACTAGGCACAGTAGCACGGTTTACCAAGTGGCACCCGGATGGTGGGCTTGGGAACCCTGCACACATCGTTTGGGGCCGTGAGCGACACCCCGGCGGGATCTCCTTGCGGCTGGAACCCGAATAGGCGATAAACCTGGACTAGAGACTTGTTGGTTAGTCAGGTCGTGGCAGACTCCCTCGCCCGGCTTCCGCTTGAAGGTTGCCGAGGTACATGACGTGTACAGGGCGATAAGTGGCGAGAGCGTTTGTGAAGAAGTACACCCCTGCAGGGTTATCATTATCTATTCGAATAGCCGGATTCCTCGGATATGGAAACTTGGACCCCTTGCATAGTTCATAGACAAGTGAAAGTGGATACTCTAAAATGCGCAAGATAAGCGTGAGTGCTATGGATGGCGTTCTCGTAGGGAGACATGAGCGGATCCATAGTGGAGTATTGATATGGTGAATTTGTGGACTCGTGTGCGCCACCTCAAAAGAGTTACTTGCAGTCGTAATTCAGGATAGCGACCGAGTCAAAGCTGGCTTGCTGCAGTTAAACTCCACCACCCCTTTGTTGATACCAATGCATATGTAGATAGTTCTGATGTAAGTCTTGCTGGGTACATTTGTACTCACGTTTGCCTTTTTAGATTTTGCAGAGACGTCAGTCTCGCTAGTAGTTCCGTGTGGACTTCGACGTTTAGCTTGATACCTCAGCTACGATCTTGTGCCCTCGGCAGGATCTGGTAGATAGTCAGGCTTCTCAGCCTTTTTCATTTATAGATGTCTATACTCAGACATGTTAAGCTTCCGCATGTGCTTTGATTGTATGCTATGATTGTTGGGTCATGAGACCCATGTTTGTAATATCTCGCTCCTCGGAGCCTAATGAATAAATACTCTAAGTCGTAGAGTCTTGTTGTGATGCCATGTTGTATTGCACATATTGAGCATATTGTGTGTATGATTGAAATGCTTGGTATGTGTGGGATCCGACAACCTAGTTGTTTATCCTTGGTAGCCTCGCTTATGGGGAAATGTAGTCTTGTGCTTCCATGAGCCATCGTAGTCCGCTACAGCCTAGTTCACTGGAGTCCTGCTAGCCCAGCACTACTGCTCCAGAACACTTGACTGGTCGGCATGTGATTCACTTCGTTCCTGTGTCTGTCCCTTCGGGGAAATGTCACACGGTGACATCCGGAGTCCTGCCTAGCCTGCTACAGCCCGGTTCACCACAGTCCTATTAGCCCAGTGCTACAGCCCGGATTCACACGTTGTTGACCGACATGCTCGATGTTGATTCATGTATGCCTGTCCCCGTAAGCTAGTGCCACTTTGGGTTCACGACTAGTCATGTCGGCCCGGGTTCTCTGTCATATGGATGCTAGCGACACTATCATATACGTGAGCAAAAAGGCGCAAACGGTCCCGAGCCATGGTAAGGTGACACCCGTGGGAATACCGTGCGTGAGGCCGCAAAGTGATATGAGGTGTTACCTGCTAGATCGATGTGACTTGGAATCAGGGTCCTAACAGCTTTGGTATCAGAGTCTGACTGCCTGTAGGATTATGAAGCCAAACCAGTCGAAGTTGTGTCTAGAAATGCTTTAGTTATGTAAGGTAATTGATTGTGGAAGGGAACGTAAGGCTCTTTTTACTCCTTTACCTTATGCCCTTCTGATCTGAGTCAACCTCTTCTTTCTATGGGGATTAAGAACTAGGCTTCTCTTCTATCTCTCAGGATGACGTGTTACTAAACCGTAGTTGTCCAGGATTGTTGAGTTCAAGCCTCAGTTCAGTTCCTACTACTTCCATATGTTCATAGCTGGACTTGGAAACTTGATATTGCGATGTTAAGTGGTTATGCCACCATTTTGCAGGATGTCTCAAATCTTTTCGAGCATTTACAACCGTTATGCTGTCCGAGTCATCCCAGGTTTCTAAACAGTCTAATGCATTTGCAAATCCCTTCTTTCCGTTCCCGATGTCCCTTTGGGCCAGTTCAACCACACTAATCAGTGAGTTGAGGTACTCTATTGCCTCGTCATATATGTTGGAGCTATTATTATGACCCTAGGTGTCTTAGGGAGTCACCTAGTAATCTAGCAATGTTTTGTGTTCCCGGTGTGATGATTCTGGCCACCATTCTCGAAAGCATCCCGTGATGCCATTTAGTAGTAGGTATTCTACTCCTGGGTTCTTGACCCAAGATTCACCCTACTTCATGTTGTTGGTATTTGCTAGTTCCCTTAAGATATTAGTAACCTTGTGATAGTCCTCGAGGTCCATGGTATATCATTCTTCCTAATACCATGAACCATCCTTGGCGGAAGTCGTTGAACCAAAAGATCACAATAAGAGTGATCTTGACGAGTTCTCGATTCTATGATGTGACTCTGCCAGTTCTACCTTCTTTGCATGGGTTATCCGAAAGAAATATGTTGAACTTGGTTCGACATACTAATCTATGCATCCACAACTCAGAAAAACTTATGTTCCTTTGAGTTGCCTCTCTTTAGTTGTATTCTGACCTTTGTCTATCAATTGATAGTCGGGACTAGTTGTGCATTCGTGTTATCGAGGCCTATTATTCTTGTGGTCTGTCAAGCCATTCTATTCCGGAATGACTAGGAGAAACAAACTCCAGCACCTCATCCATTTCTTGGACTGGTCAAAGTAGTTGTATTTCGCAGATCAAAATGCTAATCCAGTTTTTGCTCTGTTTTACCTCAGAGTACTACCCCCTTTATGTCAGGATTGTCATGAGAATTGCACCATCTCTCATGAACTCTTGATGCAGTGATACTTCTTGCCATCATTTTTCATTCCTCGATTCCGTGTTGTTGCAATCGTAATACCGACAAGTGAACCATGATGTGTGAAATCAATACTCCTAGCCACTAGTTGCTTGGTAGTAATTGGACAATATTCTCGTTCTTAGCGTGTTGGTTACTGAATCATCATTCTAAGATAGATTGTTCTACCTAGCCCTTATTTTGGTGCACTCTTCGATCAATGAGTTAGGATTATTCAATCCCTTGCTTATTTGATCATATCGTCTTGCTCTGAAAAGCAAGATTGTTCTCGAGCTTAGTAACATATCGGTGGTTCATGATGTTCCAAATATCTTCTCGAAAGTATTACCAGGTTGTCACCTGACCGCTATGTTGAGTTCGTGATCATGTTGGTTTTCCTCCAAACCACCCATTCTCCAAGAATCTGTGTTGGATACCCCTGAGCTAGTTGGTTAAGCCAAACAACAACTTGGAGACTTGGAAGATAAAAGCTTGTCTGACTTAGTTCGTGTCAAGGGATATCTTTTGTGTGTGTGTGTGTTGAAGAAAGATGATATTTTCATCGATTGGTCCTCGTGATTAGTTGTTGGACCTATTGTCTTGTCAAAACTTTGATTTGAGTATGGGCTATCACCAAATCAAATCAGAACCAATGATGTTCATAGTGTTGTCTTACTCGTGGTTGATCCTCGAGCATACACCATTATATCATTTGTTCTGACCAATGCTATTGCTTTGTTCACATAGTTGTGGAATTCCATCTTCATGGAAATCTTTATGATTTCTTGTTAAGCCCATCAGCAGCATCTTATCTTCTCCATGGCTCATGTCGAACATCAAGCTAGTGTTGGAAACTTGTGTAAGCATTTCTTCGTGTTTCGTTCATGAAGCATATGTTTGGATGAAAGAAATGACTACCTTTGATTCATGTGCATTAGGTGAAAGTTGCCACCTTGAATTCGAGAAAGTTAGTTTTGCTTCCTCTGAAATCATCCCAAGTCAGTCATGCACATGTGCAAAGTATTCTATGGCATGGAGACTTGCAACCTCCATTCTATATGTATCCCTAGCACACGAAGCCACTGATTGATTTGATCAAGGATAAGAAGTTTAAATGCTATTCCCGAAGGGCCCAGACGGACATGCACAAGACTTCGCTATTTCAATGATGGTTCCCCATCTGAACCCGGTAGTGTTTTATTGTAAGACTACTATGTGATCATGCTTGTCTTGGACAGCGTGTTCATAGGTTTGTAGCAGAACCAACTCATGTTTTGGAGCTTGCTATCGTAGTTCATTTCCCGAGAATCTTGCAATGCCATCTCATCGACTTGTGTTGCAAACTTTCTTTCAGACATGCTGAGTCTGAAGTATCCTATCACCAATCGGATCTGAATCTCAGGCAGATATGATGGTTGGAACATACTCCAAGAACTATAATGTTGGTCTCTCTGTAACCGGTAACGTGGATGTCGTGGCCAACACACCTAGCCGGAAGGCCTATTATTGTAGTATCTTGGTTGAAGAAGTTGGTCACCTCCCCATAAGGATCTTGCAGGATCTGCCTCCGTAGTTATTCCTTATGGATTCTTGAGCTTCCGAAGTCCGCCCTTTTACTTGATGTTCTAGATATCAAACCATATCTATGAATGGATTACGCTAGCACATCAAGGAGAACATTAGAAGTGGAGTGCTAAATGTCTCCCGGTCGATCGTCCAGATTCTGTTCCCTTAGCCTCACTATGGGAAGGTCTGAGAAGGTGTTATCTTCCTTTGTATCCGCATCATCCATCACTAGTCATCATGGTAGTATGTCGTGTTGCCAGGATCCTTGCCACGGATGTTGGTAGAACCTTGATGATTATGGAAATGCTCAAGTTCTTGAGAGCACGCGCAAAAAAAATCATCCCTTGCATTGTCTTCAACAAGGTAGTCCACATCATCCATTCTAGTCCGGGTATGCCATTCCTCTGAACTTCACCAAATGATTGTTGGTGAATTGCCTTAGGCTGGTATAGAGAGTTTCGATGATCTCCGTATCAAAAGTAATTCTTTTTGCCACTTAAGGGAATATTTCTACGAGTCACCTTCTTTAAGATGTCTCGTTATAGGATCATGGAAACTCCACTCCTCGCTACATCGACAACCGCTCACCACCCTCTTAAGCGTGGAATTGTTTCGTACCAAATCGAGCCATCGCCATCTATTTCCTTTCACCCCGATGAGTGTCTTGTGTTTTAGCTCAAGAGGCATTCTTTCATCCAATTCGAGTTGTTCGTGACCCGTTCGATCTTTATGAAGATCAAATCTTGTAGTTTTTCTCTATCGTCATCATGCTAGATGAAGATCTCGAAGGCCAAGACGTCAAGATCATGTGGTAGAACGAATCAACATCTTCGATGAGGGCACTTGGATCATGAAGATCGTGCTAGCTTTGTATCCCCTCTGTCTTCTTACCTCACGTCTTGAATCGCGGGACGAGATTCTTGTTTAGTGGGGGTGAGCTGTCACATCCCTAGCTTATGGTACTGCCTGGTGTTTTGCATCTTGTTGCATCATGTTTAAATTCTATTTAAGTTGAAATGGGGATTAACAAACCCTAGCACTCCTTTGAAAACTAGGGTCAACCAAAAGAATATTTTTCAATGAACCCAAAAATGCCTTAATTAATGTTTGATAATTTTGGCAAGGGTTTTGATCCAAGCCAAAAATAGTGAACATTTTTAGGGAACTATTTGGGCTTTGATTAATCCACTAATGTATTTGAGTTGGAGCAAATAAATCCTATAAATATTTTTATTGCTCCAATAATTCTGAAACTTCTTGTGGAGCTCTGGGTTAAACCATTTTGCATCCACAATTATTTCCAGAAGCTGCAAAAAATAATTTGGTTAGCAAACCAAATTCAAAACATCTGCGGAAATTAGAAAATAGAAATAAGAGAGAAGGAGAGAAGTACCTGGGTCAACTTACCTGGTGCCCAGCCGGCCCAACACTGTGCAGCCCAGCCAGCGCAGCGCCTTCTTCAACCTTCTGCCAGAAGGCGAGGCAGCTGCGTGGAGAGCGCACAGCCGAGCTGCGCCGGCTCCTACTTGCCGCCTCCTGCTTCCCCTCGCCTCTGCCGACGCCACGCGACCCCCTGGGTCTCTCACACTCCCCCTCGAGCTCTTCCCCTTCCTCTGCTCCCCTTCCCCGAGCTCACCGAACGCACTAGAGGCCGCCGACGAGCACCGCCGCGGCCATAGCCGACCCCGCGCCTCTCCGCGTCGTCCCCGCCGTCCGCCTCGACGCTGGGAAGCTTCCCCATCAACAAGCGCAAGCCCAGATGGCCTGCACCACCAACTATGCCGTCATCATCGTCCTCGGCATCCGACGACCGCCGCCGACGGTTTGCCGTCTCTGCCGCCTCCTCGACCCAGCTGAGCTTCGCCTTGACCCTGCGGTGAGCTCCGCCGTTTCCCCCTGCTCCCTGAGCTCGTTTTCGTCCCCTAGCTAGCTGCCCCATCGGACCCGAAAGCTCGCCGCCATCATGCTTCATCACCGCCGCGGCAAGAGCCAGTTATGACCGCAACCGAGCACTGCAACATGCTCAGAACACCGTCAGGAGTCTAGAACCGAGCACTCCGGTGAGCCACCGCCGCTCTGGGTCATCGCCGTCGTCTAACCGCCGGCGCATCCGACGTGGGTGTCATTAGCGGCTAATGGTGACACTAATTGAACCCACACCCACTGACACCGGGCCCCACACACTAAACTAACCCCTGGCTATTTTAGTTTAACAAACTAACTCTCTGTTAGTACAGAGCCAATGACATGTGGGTCCCAGCGTCAGGTTTGACTTGGGCTGACGCTGTTGACCTAATGACGTCACACTGGCGTCAGACTGATGCAGTAAATAATTTTCTGGATTAAATTTAATCCAGGAAATTCCATAAAATAGTTATAACTTCTAAAAATCATAGAAAATCAACCGTAACTCCAAATGAAATAAATTATATATGAAAAATTATCAGAAAAATTCAAGGAATCCAACTGTACCACTTTCATGCATGTTTGAACAAGTTAAACTCACTGAATAGGACAATTCATGATTATGGAATAAATGGTAATTGGTTTTGGAGTTGGAATTTGCTATAGGTTTGAATTCCACTTCAATGAATATGGCTAACTGTTGCACTAGGTCAATTCAGTACCTTAATATGACATATCATTCATATGTATGTGCATTGCATTGATTGCGGTTCCTTTTGTGTTTGCCGGTGGTTGTTCCCTCTCGATAGACATTCGTTCCGACGATGAGTTCGATGACACCGATGAAGAGTTATATCATCTTCAAAAGTACCAAGCAAGCAAAACCCCCTTGTTCATTCCGATACAATCCCACTCTCTCGCTCCTGCTCTCTTTTACTGCATTAGGACAACGCCATTTCAACTGTTACATGCTGCGGTAGCTGAACCCCTTTCCTCTGCATGACTTGTCATTGCCACAGTAAATAGATGAAACCCACTAGCATGAGTAGGAATTGTTTGAGCCCTGATGTGCCTACTCATTCATGCTTGTTGTCATGCCTGCTACTGCTTAGAGTTGAGTCCGGTCTGATTCATCGAGAATGAATTGGAACGTGGTGAACATGTCCTACCGTTGAGGGCTAAGTGTGTGAACACGATTTGGTAAAGGTATCGGTGAGAGGCCATGTAGGAGTACATGGTGGGTTGTCTCATAACCGTCCTTAGGAACTGAGTTCTGTGTTTGTGATCCATGAACAGTTACTACCACACATTGGGTTCCGGTAACTCGACCCCTCTCGGCTTATTAATCAACTCGATCTCTATCCAGGAGTTGCAACTAGTTTCTGGTGTTTGTAGGTAGTGTTAGTAGTCTACCAAGTGGCACCCATTACAGGTGGGCTTGGGACAGACTAGGCACAGTGGCACGGTGTACCAAGTGGCACCCGGATGGTGGGCTTGGGAACCCTGCACACATCGTTTGGGGCCGTGAGAGACAACCCGGCCGAATCTCCTTGCGGATGGAATCCAAATAGGCGATAAACCTGGACTAGAGACTTGTTGGCTAGTCAGGTAGTGGCCGACTCCCTCGCCCGGCTTCTGCTTGAAGGTTGCCGAGGTACATGACGTGTACAGGGCGATAAGTGGCGAGAGCGTGTGTGAAGAAGTACACCCCTGCAGGGTTATCATTATCTATTCGAATAGCCGGATTCCTCGGATATGGAAACTTGGACCCCTTGCATAGTTCATAGACAAGTGAAAGTGGATACTCTAAAATGCGCAAGATAAGCGTGAGTGCTATGGATGGCGTTCTCGTAGGGAGACGGGAGCGGATCCATAGTGGAGTATTGATATGGTGAATTTGTGGACTCGTGTGCGCCACCTCAAAAGAGTTACTTGCAGTCGTAGTTCAGGATAGCCACCGAGTCAAAGCTGGCTTGCTGCAGTTAAACTCCACCACCCCTTTGTTGATACCAATGCATATGTAGATAGTTCTGATGTAAGTCTTGCTGGGTACATTTGTACTCACGTTTGCCTATTTATGTTTTGCAGAGACGTCAGTATCGCTAGTAGTTCCATGTGGACTTCGACGTTTAGCTTGATACCTCAGCTACGATCTTGTGCCCTCGGCAGGATCTGGTAGATAGTCAGGCTTCTCAGCCTTTTTCATTTATAGATGTCTGTACTCAGACATGTTAAACTTCCGCATGTGCTTTGATTGTATGCTATGATTGTTGGGTCATGAGACCCATGTTTGTAATATCTCTCTCCTCGGAGCCTAATGAATAAATACTCTGAGTCGTAGAGTCTTGTTGTGATGCCATGTTGTATTGCACATATTGAGCATATTGTGTGTATGATTGAAATGCTTGGTATGTGTGGGATCCGACAACCTAGTTGTTTATCCTTGGTAGCCTCTCTTATGGGGAAATTAGTCTTGTGCTTCCATGAGCCATAGTAGTCCGCTACAGCTCGGTTCACCGGAGTCCTGCTAGCCCAGCACTACTGCTCTGGAACACTTGACTGGCCGGCATGTGATTCACTTCGTTCCTGTGTCTGTCCCTTCGGGGAAATGTCACACGGTGACATCCGGAGTCCTGCCTAGCCTGCTACAGCCCGGTTCACCGGAGTCCTGTTAGCCCAGTGCTACAGCCCGGATTCACACGCTGTTGACCGACATGCTCGATGTTGATTCATATATGCCTGTCCCTGTAAGCTAGTGCCACTTTGGGTTCACGACTAGTTATGTCGGCCTGGGTTCTCTATCATATGGATGCTAGCGACACTATCATATATGTGAGCCAAAAGTCGCAAATGGTCCCATGCCGTGGTAAGGCGACACCTATGGGAATACCGTGCGTGAGGCCGCAAAGTGATATGAGGTGTTACCGGCTAGATCGATGTGACTTGGAATCGGGGTCCTGACAAAACTCTAGGCGCTTGAATCGCCTGATTCTGATAAACGAGCGAAAAAGATAAACTAAAATGAAAATTGGATTAGAAATCGCGATCGAAAATAATCACGATAAATTCGAGAAAAAGAAAAACTGATGAACAGACTAACGAACGAACGTTCGCTATGTGCGGCTAACGGACAAAAACTGTTCATTAAAACGAACATATGGACGAACGTCCGCTAAATAACTAAACTGAAAAAAAAACCGAACCGAATCTAAAAAACAGATCTGGGGTTTTCGAAACAAAAACCGATCGGTTTTTCTCGCGAAAATCGAGGCGGCGACGACTACCTCCGGCGAGTCGGCGAGGCGGCGGGCGTGGCTGGTGGGCTTCAGGGCTCGGCCGGCGCAGCTTATAAAGCCCCCCCTGCGAGAGGAGTCCCGCTCGGGTACGGCCCGGAGTCGGTTTCTTTCTTTTTTTAAAATAATTAATTCCGACATGCAGAAAAAAGAAAGAAAAGAAATACTAAACGGACTCCAAAAATCCCGAGATAAATTTTCTCCGTCCTCTACAAATATGCCGGACAAGGTGAACATTTATTTGGGCCTAAATTGCAATTTTCAAAAATGCTTTTTTCCTAATTCAAATAAAATAGCAATAAAACTCCAAATATAAATCTTATTTGTTTTTAATATTAAATCTCCAATATTTCTTTATTTTTAGGAAGTCATTTTATCCTCTCTCTTTTATTTTATAAAAGAAATATTCGAAGAGAAAATAATTAAAATCAAACGATCCTCTTTTCAAAATTTGAGATAAACTCAAATATGAAAATAACGAAATTCCCAACTCTCTTCGTGGGTCCTTGAGTTGCATAGAATTTCTAGGATCAAGCCAAAATGCAATAAAATATGATATGCAATGATGATCTAATGTATAACATTCCAAATTGAAAATTTAGGATGTTACACCTTCCTTACTCTTTTCTGATTTTTCCATTGCTCTTCAGAACTCATTGATGCAAGATACTGACGAACACTACTTTCATGTAAGGCAGCCGCATGATAGGATGATGTAATATGTATGAAAAACATGACGGCATGACATATTGACATGTATGATGTATAATGTGTAAACTAAGCACAAGGTGTTTGAACTAGTTAGAAGCAATGCAAGCTATAAACCATATGAAGGATGAAACCAATATCACTCTGCCAAATTAAAAGGGTGGCCTAACAAATGTATTTGACCAAATTAGAAGCAATACGTGTCAACGGGCTAGAAATAAATATGCAATATGCAACGAATAAAGGTGTCTCATCGTAAGTGATTGATGCAGGATACAGTAGAGAGGTAGTTTCATGTAAGAACATGGTTAACAAATAGATGTAGTGTGTACCAAAAATAGGAAGGCATGTCATATTCACAGGTATAATGTGTAAACTAAGCAGATGCAATTTACCCTAATTAGAAGCATCACAAGCTAGACACCGTATGCAACATGCAAAAACATATCACACTGCGAAGTTAGAGCAAGCACCTGCGATGATGGTGTAGGGGAAGTACGGTATTCAAGTACAGCGCTATGTTCAATATCTTCATTTAGGCTTGCTATTTCTTCAGAATCATGTGGAGAGGATGAAACGACACTCTTTATAAGAGTAACGTGTCTCATACTAACCCACAGGCGTGACTGTCTCATCATAAGCGATAGATGCAGGATACACAAGAACAATAGTTTGATGTAAGAACATGGTGTGATAGGCAAATGTAGTATGTACCCAAAACAGGAAGGCGTGTCATATTCACATGTATAATGTGTAAGCTAAGGAGATGTAGTTTAACAAATTAGGAGCAATACAAGTTAGGCACCATATGCAACATGCAACCAGATATCACACTGCCATGTTAGAGCAAGCACCTGGGGTTGTGGAGTAGGGGAGATGAGATTTGGAACTTGCACTATAGTAGGAGTAGCGGGAGAATCTGCAGAGATCATCTGTTTCGGTTGCTCCAAAGGACGACCATCATTTCGTGCCTTCATCCTTTTAGATTTTGCCCTGTCAAGTAAACACACAAGAAAAAGGATTGAAATTTGCACTTCCAAGTTCGTTGATGCATGATACTGACGAACACAACTTTTATGTATGGCAACCACATTGTAGGAGGATGGAATATGTACGAAAAACGCTAAGCAGAAGGCATTTCAATGAATTGGAAGCAATGCAATCTAGACACCATATGAAAGATCCAACCAAAATCACTCTGCCAAGTTAGATGTGTCTGATTATAAGTGGCACTTCAACAAATTAGAGGCAATACATGTTTGAAATGATATGCAAGATGCAACCAATATTACACTGTCAACTTGAGGGTGTCTCATCAGAAGTGATTGATGAGGGATACACAAGAAAAGTAGTTTGATGTAAGAACATGGTTAATAGAAACACGTAGTATGTACCAAAAACAGGAAGGCATATCAAATTCATAGGTATAATGTGTTAACTAAGAAGATGCAATTTACCCTAATCAGAAGCATTACAAGGTAGACACCATATGCAACATGCAACCACATATCACACTGCCAAGCAAGAGCAAGCGTTTGCAATGGTGGTGTAGGGGAATTACGGTCATCAACTAGAGAGCTACGTTGACTATCTTCATTTAGCCTTGTTGTTTCTTGAGGATCATGTGGGGCGGATGACACTACACACTTTAAAGGAGTAGCGCGTCTCACAGTAACCCACTAGGGTGACTGTCTCATCATAAGTGATTGATGAGAGATAGAAAAGAGCATTAGTTTGACGTATGAACATGGTTAATAGACATATGTAGTATGTATCAAAACAGGAAGGCATGTCATTATCAAAGGTATAATGTGTAAAGTAAACAGATGCAATTTAACCAAACTGGAAGCAATACAAGCTAGACAACATACACAACATGCAACCTCATTTGATAGCGTGAAGTTAAAGCAAGCACCTGGGATGGTTGTGTGTGGCAATTGAGATCATCAACTTCAGAGCTACGTTTAGGTGCCCATGTCGTATGAATGTTTCTCGGAGGCGGTTGAGATTGGCATCTTGGTGAAGTTACAAACCTACCCCGGTGTAGACCTTTGGACATCGGGCCGATAGGCTACATGGGCCACAGTCAGGACAATAATTTCCTACAACCAAACATTAGTCTCGCGCGGTTTCGGGTGACCAGAGGCTTATTTGGCGCTTCGTTCAATATTTGGGAGTGGAAGCATTAACGTTTTTGGTTCTCTTGAATTGAACTTTCAGGATTTGTCAAACTTCACAAATCTTGACTCTTGGAAGTCCTAAAACTACGATTATTTTGGAATGGAAGGGGTACATTTGAATATACATTGTACATGAGTATATATTAAAAAATATGCAACTTACCTCAGTTCATGCATGGTTCCAGATATAATCTCCTTGGTTGCAAAAAAAATGGTGAGACATGCATATGAATATATAGCATGTTCAAACGCACAACAAAGATTGATGCCCCCTTTTAGAACTGATTTACAAATGCCATTATCTTGGATTCAAATAGATGAATGCACTTCCTATGAATTCGAATATTCAAAAACTCCTTTATGTTGATTTCAACATGTATTCTATTTCATAGCTAGCAATTTGGAATGTATCCATGTAAGTGGCAAATGTATAAAGTGCTTCACACTAACAACATGGAGTGCACTAATTAATGTTTATATATGAATTGCAAAAGCAATGCATTGCTTGTATTTCAAACCGCTCTCACTCTATGGATCAATAATATGAAATAAACACATGCACATGCTAGAATTCAATAGAGTATGGGTGTCTGATAGACCAATTTTCGTTCATACGTAAATTCCAAATTCATGATCTCATCCAAAAATAATAATGCCATTTATATTTTAATTTAATGCGTAGAACCGCCTTTTACACATAGATGCACTATGCCTCGGCCCGTTCTCACACACGTGCTATATATCTCTCTATCTAACGCATAAGTGCACACACTTTATATACATAGGCATTTCTCTTTCACACATGCTCACAATCTATCCCGAGGTGTCGGGGTGTCTCACGCACACACTCTGTATATATCTCCCTCTCTCTTTCTGACTAATATGTACCAATCTTTTCACTAATCTCAGTTGGAAAACACTATTTCTCTCACATGCATATATACACACACACGGTCTCTACTAGCCCTCTTTACGCACATATATGTGCCTACGTGCCCCCCGCACGCACATTATCATTAGGCCTCTCTTGCACACATTGCACCCCCCATACACACCTCTCTCTTAGTAGTTAGCAGATATGATTCCATCAGATCATTCGGTACGATATCCCTGACTGTTAGGCTGGATGGTAATACGAGGCAAATTTTTACCCATGTCCGGGCCCTTGCAGTTGAGGAAAAAGCCTACTCCTGGTACTTTATATTAGTGATATGGGTGTGTACAAAGTAAACGCGAATACCAGGCACTGTGTGTGTCTGTATACTATCGATGAACTAGCCCCCGGGCTTTTATAACATACTCGGGGCCTAGGGTTACAAATCATATATAGTCGTCTTATCATCAGTGGGGATAGAGTCCTTGTAACACCCCGGATGTAATTTACCTTATTTGTATTCCAACTCTTGCCGTTTCCGGCACTAAGTCATATTTATTTCCTCATTGTCGGGTTTTTGCCTCCGTGTGTTTTTGTCTTTGTCATGCATCTCATATCATGTCATCATGCGCATTGCATTTGCATACGTGTTCGTCTCATGCATCCGAGCATTTTCCCCGTTGTCCGTTTTGCATTTCGGCGCTCCTATGTCCTCCGGTGTCCCTTTCAACCTCTTTTTGTGTGTGGGGGTTAAATGTTTTCGGATTGGACCGAGACTTGCCATGCGGCCTTGGTTTACTACCGGTAGACCGCCTGTCAAGTTTCGTGCCATTTGGACTTCGTTTGATACTCCAACAGTTAACCGAGGGACCAAAAAGGCCTCGTGTGTGTTGCAACCCAACACCCCTCCAAAGTGGCCCAAAACCCACCTAAACCTCCTCCATCATCTATATTGTTCGATCATGAACACGTGGCCGAAAACCGCACCTCATTTGGAGCTTCCTAGCTCCCTCTACCTCTATAAATAGGCCTCCTCTCGGAAATCCCGGATCTCCTCTTCCAAACCCTAAAAAAATCCCCTCTTCGCCGCCGGACAGTGTCCGTTCCTAGCCGGCATCTCGCGCCACCACCGCCAACCAGTAGAACGCCGCCAAGTGTCCCGGGCAGGTGCCCACTTCGTCGCAGATCCCGTCGGCCCGCGGGGCCCGAGGTCGGCCCTCCCCGCCGCCAACCGGGCCCGAGGCCCCGCGCGCCTCGCCTCTCCTTCCCGCCGCCCGGCCGCCACCCTCCGCCATACCTTCGCCGGCCACCGCGACTCCACGACACCGGCGACCGACGCCGTCGCCCGGGCTTGCCGCGCGCCGCCCCGCAGGCGCCACCCGACGCCGTCGCCTTCCTCTTTGTCGCCGGCCGCACCCCGGCGAGCATATCCGGCAAGCTCTCGTCAAGTCCGGCAAGTTCCGCCCCGACCAGCTATTGTACTACGGCAACCTTGGTTTCCGCGCCGATCTGGATTTGGATCCATCTCGATTGACTTTCTCCCCGAAACCCTAGCTTTTTGGCATACTTTGACATGCCATAACTTCCTCATCGTAGCTCCGATTCGTGCGTGTAGCATATCAAAATGTTCATCTCAACGAGTACATCATTTCATCTCATTGCATCATTTTCATTTGAGCTCATCTTGATGACCGAAATGCTGTTGGAAGAGGGCTATATGAGGATAGTTTCAGATCTGTTTCAGCAATTGCACTTTTGTCATTTTTGCCATGATTAATGTGTGCATGATATGATCCTGAGCTCTAGATGTGTTTTGAAGAATGCCATGCCATCTTTATAGGGGTGTATGCCATGTATTTTTGTGATCTTTGTGGTGACTAGCATAAGAATGCAAAGTAGCTTACTCAATGATGCTGATTTCAGAGACTTAGAATTTCACTAAGTCCTTGTCTTGTTATTGTTTTTGTGCCATATGTTCATGTTGTTTCATAGTGATCCGTGCCTCTTTTGAGGATGATCAGTAAGGATGTTTTGTAGATATTGTTGTGCTCTATCCATCCATGTCTTTGTTTGCATTTATGGAGCACCCTAGCTTGAGTCAATCGAGATCTACTTTTGCTATAAAATGTTCCTGGCAGATTGTTAACATGTTTAGCAATTTTGCCAAGCTTGTTGTTGTTGATTCGTGCATGCTATGTTGTTGTTCTTCCCATGTCTAGCTTCTATGAACATGCTATGTGGGTGTATGCTTAGTTTTTCATGCAATGCCTCGTAGTGAGTGCATCGAGCTCGTAAACATGCCTACTTGTTAACTGTTTTGCCATGCTCCAGTTTTTCACTAAGTCTGAATCTGTTTATGTTTTTGCTATGTTCACATGCTTGCAATTGTATTTTCTGATCCCTTTTGGCTCATGGTCACTAACGGACTTTTGTTATAGGCTTTGAGTAGCTTCATGCCATGCCATGCTTTTCCATTTTATGTTCTTGTAGCATGTAGTTTTCATGCTCTAAAGTTTGCTTCCTCATGATAAATTCCTGACTTGTGTTATTTTCTCTAAGTCTGAAACCTGTTATCATTTGCACTTTTGCCATGCTTGTTTGAACCTATTAATGAGTGAATTAGCCTTAGCGCAGTGTTCATCTTTTGTCAAGCATCTTGATTGGACCCCTGCCATGTATTTTGTTGCCATGTTTGAGTGTTGTAGCATATTTATCTTGATGCATCTAGAAGGCTACTTGCTGTTAATCGCAGACCGTTGCCATATTTGTTTTGCTTGCCATTTCCAAACCGTGCATCTGATTCCGGTGATCTTTATATCGATTTCGACCGAAATCATCTCCTCTATCCAGTGGCACTCTTGTATTTCCATGTTGAGGCCAGGTTCATTCATTCCTTTCCAAATCTTGCATATGCATCACATACTGCATCCCGCATATCAGACCATGATTGCATCATATTGTTTGAGCATTGCACGTGGTTGATTGCGTTCCTTTTGCTTGTTGTTCTTGTTTGGGTAGAGCCGGGAGACGAGTACGTGATCGAGGAGCCCGTTGAGTACGCCTACGAGGATCAAGGCAAATCTGAGAACTTTGCAGGCAAGATGACCATACCCTCGAAATCACTTCTATCTTTGCTTGCTAGATGCTCGCTCTTTTGCTATGCCTATGCTATGATACCTACCACTTGCTTATCATGCCTCCCGTATTGCCATGTCAAACCTCTAACCCACCTTGTCCTAGCAAACCGTTGTTTGGCTATGTTACCGCTTTGCTCAGCCCCTCTTATAGCGTTGCTAGTTGCAGGTGAAGATTGGAGATTGTTCCTTGTTGGAACATGTTTATTGTTGGGTTATCATTATATTATCTTGTTTATCTTAATGCACCTATACACTTGGTAAAGGGTGGAAGGCCCGGCCTTATGCCTGGTGTTTTGTTCCACTCTTGCCGCCCTTGTTTCCGTCATATCGGTGTTACATTCCCGGATTTTGTGTTCCTTACACGGTTGGTTTATAATGGGAACCCCTTGACAGTTTGCCTTGAATAAAACTCTTCTAGCATGGCCCAACATTGGTTTTACCATTCGCCACCTAGCCTTTTTCCCTTGGGTTTCACGAACTCAAGGGTCATCTTTATTTTTAACCCCCTTGGGCCAGTGCTTCTCTAAGTGTTGGTCCAACTGAGCGATGTCCGGGGCTAAAAGGGGCAACTCTGGGCTGGCCTACCCTACGTCTTGCTCATCCGGTGCGCCCTGAGAACGAGATATGTGCAGCTCCTATCGGGATTTGTCAGCACATCTGGGTGGCTTTGCTAGTTTAGTTTTACCATTGTCGAAATATCTTATAACCGGGATGCCGAGTCTGATCGGATTGTCTTGGGAGAAGGAATATCCTTCGTTGACCATGAGAGCTTGTGATGGGCTAAGTTGGGACTCCCCTACAGGGATTTTATCTTTCTAAATCCATGCCCGCGGTTATGGGCAGATGGGAAAACATTAATGTCCGGTTGTAGATAACCTGAAACTTAACTTAATTAAAATGCACCAACCGCGTGTGTAACCGTAATGGTCTCTTCTCGGCGGAGTCCGTGAAGTGAACACGGTGTTGGAGTAATGTTTGATGTAGGTTGTTCTAGGATCACTTCTTAATCATAGTTTGTCGCTCGTGCCTTTGCCTTCTCTTCTCGCTCTCTTTTGCGAATATGTTAGCCACCTTATATGCTAGTCGCTTGCTGCAGCTCCACATCATACCTTTACCTTACCTATAAGCTTAAATAGTCTTGATCACGAGGGTGTGAGATTGCTGAGTCCCCGTGACTCACATATTACTTCCAAAACCAGATGCAGGGACCGATGATGCCATTCCATGTGATTCGACAGAGCTCAAGTGGGAGTTTGATGAGGACTCAGGACGTTACTACATGTCTTTCCCAGATGATCAGTAGTGGTGCCCCGTTGGGGCGACCGGGGCCTATGTTGCATTTGGGGTTGATCTTTATTTTGGTTCCGTAGTCAGACCTTGAGTGTATTGGATGAATGTAATGACTTATTTATGTATTTGTGTGACGTGGCGAGTGTAAGCCAACTATGTTCCTTTCCCCTTTATTTATTTACATGGGATGTTGTGAAGATTACCTCACTTGCGACATTGCTTTCAATGCGGTTATGCCTCTAAGTTGTGCTTCGACACGTGGGAGATATAGCTGCATCGAGGGCGTTACAAGTTGGTAATCAGAGCCTCCTCCTCCGTTTCGTCAGCCTTATCAGCAGAAGAGCAAAGGTGGCAGTGGATCTTCCCACCCACCCAACCCAGGCTTTCAGAACAAGACCTCATCTCAAGCTCCAAGATCAAGTGCTCCGTATCACCGTCCGCTCTGGGAGGTCACGTGCAACAAGTGTCAGCAGAAGGGTCACTATGCCAACAAATGCTTCAATCAGAGGCGTCTTCCTCCTCCTCCTGTGAGATCTGCCAGTACCGCAGTGGTCAAGCATAACCCCAAGCACGCCAAGGTCAACATGATGAATGCAGTTCAGGCAGAGGTCTCGTCAGATGTCATCATGGGTAACCTTCCTTTTAATGACATTCCTGCAAGAGTTCTTTTTGATACTGGTGCATCTTTGTCATTCTTATCGTAGCCTTCCGCATCCATGCATGATGTGCATACTGTTGATTTACCTAAGCCGATAGCGGTTTCTTCTCCGGGTTTGTTCATGAACACCAAAATGATGGCTCCGGATGTTACTATCACGTTGGGTGACTATAAGTTTCTTTCTTCTCCAATGGTCCTTGGTAACTCGGATATTGATCTTATTCTTGGAATGGATTGGCTTTCTAAGCACAAGGCTCAGCTTGATTGTGCTGCCAGGCAGATTCAATTGACTCATTCTTCTGAGGATGTAATTGTCTTTGCCGCAAGGGATTATACCATTCGTCTGTTTTCTCTCAATGAGAAGGGCGAGCTGGATGCCATCTCTCAAATTCCAGTCGTTTACGAATATCAAGACGTCTTTCCAGAAGAGCTTCCAGGAATGCCTCCGCACCGGCCAGTTGAATTCGTCATCGATCTTGAGCCTGGCACAGAACCTGTTTGCAAATGTCCTTACAAGCTTGGACCTGAAGAGTTGAAGGAGCTGAAGAAGGAACTTGATATTCAAGAGCGTATGGGTCTCATCCGACCAAGTTCTTCTCCATGGGGTTGTGGTGTTCTTTTTGTGAAGAAGAAGGATGGAACGGACCGACTTTGTGTCGACTACCGTCCATTGAACAAGAAGACCATAAAGAACAAGTACCCACTTCCCAACACCAACGAGCTGTTTGAACAACTCAAAGGTGCTCAAGTATTCTCCAAGCTTGATCTCCGTATGGGCTATCATTAGATTCGCATTCGTGAACAAGATATCCCCAAGACAGCATTCAGAACAAGTTATGGTTCATATGAATACACTGTCATGTCTTTCGGTCTTGTCAATGTTCCGCCATCAATTTCTCGCATGATGAATTTCATCTTCAACGCCTACACAAATGACTTCGTCTTGGTCTACCTCGATGACATTTTGGTCTTTTCCAAGAACAAGGAAGATCATGCCAAGCACTTGCATTTGGTGCTGGATAAGCTCAGAAAACATCAGTTCTATGCCAAGTTTTCAAAGTGCGAGTTTTGGCTCGATGAGGTTCTCTACCTTGGGCATATCATTTCCGCCAAGGGCATAGCGGTGAATCCTGAGAAGGTGTCTGCAATTGTTAATTGGGAACCACCTCAGAATGTGAAGCAACTCCGTAGCTTCCTTGGGCTCGCAAGCTATTGTCGAAGATTCGTTGAGAACTTTTCAAAGATCGCGAAGCCTCTTTCCAACCTTCTCCAGAAGCACGTGAAGTACGTCTGGTCTCCTGAATGTGACATCGCTTTCAACACCCTGAAAGAGAAGTTAGTGACTGCTCCAGTTCTGACTCCTCCCGATGAATCCAAACCGTTTGAGGTCTTCTATGATGCTTCCCTTCAAGGTCTTGGTGCAGTGTTGATGCAAGAGAAGAAAGTTGTGGCCTATACCTCTCGCCAGTTAAAGCCCAACGAAAAGAACTACCCCACTCATGACCTCGAGTTGGTAGTTGTTCATGCTCTTTTAACTTGGAGATATCTCTTATTGGGAAGAAAAGTGGACATCTTCACTGATCATAACAGTCTCAAGTACATCTTCACTCAGCCTAATCTCAACCTCAGGCATACTCGTTGGGTCGAAATGATTCAAGAGTATAATCCGAGTATCGAATATACTCCAGGCAAGGCCAATGTAATTGCTGACGCATTGAGCAGGAAGTCTTACTGCAACAGTCTGATTCTCAAGCCTTACCAGCCAGAGCTTTGTGAAGCTTTCTGCAAACTTAATCTTCAAGTTGTTCCTCAAGTTTTCCTCGCCAACCTTCAAGTCTCTCCTACTTTGGAAGATCAAATTCGCGAGGCTCAACATCTTGACGCTATGGCGAAGAAGGTCAAGATTGGGATTGCTAGGAGTCAACCCAAGTACAAGTGCTATCACCTTGATGACAAGGATACTCTATTCTTCGAGGATCACATTGTTGTGCCTACAGGTGACCTTCGTAAAGTCATTATGAACGAAGCTCACAATTCACTCCTCTCTATCCACCCTGGAAGTACAAAGATGTACCATGACCTCAAGCAGTCGTATTGGTGGACTCGAATGAAGCGTGAGATTGCTCAATTCGTGAATGAATGTGATGTCTGCAGAAGAGTGAAAGCAGAACACCAACAACCAGCTGGTCTCCTCCAACCTCTTGCCATTCCAGAATGGAAGTTTGACCACATTGAGATGGACTTCGTGACTGGATTTCCAAAGTCCAAGCGTGGCAATGATGATATCTTCGTTGTCATCGACAAACTCACTAAAGTGGCTCATTTTCTTCCTATCAAAGAATCTATCACAGCAGCTCAATTGGCAGAGCTATATACCTCCTGGATTGTCTCGCTGCACGGCATTCCGCAGTTGATATCTTCAGATCGTGGCAGCATCTTCACCTCTAAGTTTTGGGATTCTTTTCAGAAGGCCATGGGCACCAACATTCACTTCAACACAACTTTTCATCCTCAAACCAGTGGCCAAGTCGAGCGAGTAAATCATATTCTTGAGATATGCTCAGGGCTTGTGTCATCTCTTTCGGCATGAAGTGGGAAGATTGTATTCCATAGGCCGAGTTCTCCTACAACAACAGATTACAAGCGAGTTCGGGCAAGGCCCCATTCGAAATTCTCTATGGCAGGAAGTGCCGTACTCCTCTTAACTGGTCAGAGACTGGTGAACGTCAACTTCTTGGCAATGACTTGATCACAGAGGAAGAAGAAAGGTGCAAAGTCATTCGTGATAATCTCAAAGCCGCGCAATCGCGCCAGAAGAGTTACTATGATAGCAAGCATCGTGACTTGGCTTTCGAGATCAGACACCATGTCTACCTCCGCGTATCTCCAATGAAAGGTACTCGTCGCTTCGATATCAAAGGGAAGCTTGCCCCTAGATACGTGGGTCCTTTCAAGATCATCAGCAAAAGAGGCGATCTCGCCTATCAACTTGAGCTTCCCTCCAACTTTGCAAACGTGCACGACGTGTTTCATGTATCTCAACTCCGCAAGTGTTTCAAGACTCCTGACCGCACCATCAACTTCAAAGACATTGATCTCCAAGAAGACCTGTCTTATCGTGAGCATCCCATTGCTATTCTTGAAGAAGCTGAGTGCAAGACTCGCAACAAGTCTATCAAATTCCTGAAAGTCAAGTGGTCACATCATTCCAACCATGAAGCCACCTGGGAACGCGAGGATCACCTCCGTTTTGAGTACCCGGAGTTTTTCCGGACGAGATCCTTTCGTAGTGGTGGAGTGTTGTAACACCCCGGATGTAATTTACCTTATTTGTATTCCAACTTTTGCTGTTTTTGGCACTAAGTTATATTTATTTCCTCGTTGTCGGGTTTTCGCCTCTGTGTGTTTTTTCTGTCATGCATCCCATATCATGTCATCATGCGCATTGCATTTGCATACGTGTTTGTCTTAAGCATCCGAGCATTTTCCCCGTTGTCCGTTTTGCATTCTGGCGCTCCTATGTCCTCCGGTGTCCCTTTCAACCTCTTTTCGTGTTTGTGGGTTAAATGTTTACGGATTGGACCGAGACTTGCCATGCAGCCTTGGTTTACTACCAGTAGACCGCCTGTCAAGTTTCGTGCCATTTGGACTTCGTTTGATACTCCAACCATTAACCGAGGGACCGAAAAGGCCTCGTGTGTGGTGCAGCCCAACACCCGTCCAAAGTGGCCCAAAACCCACCTAAACCTCCTCCATCATCTAGATCGTTCGATCAAGAATGCGTGGCCGAAAACCACACCTCATTTGGAGCTTCCTAGCTCCCTCTACCTCTATAAATAGGCCTCCTCTTGAAAATCCCAGATCTCCTCTTCCAAACCCTAAAAAAAAATCCCCTCTCTGCCGCTGGACAGTGTTCGTTCCTAGACGGACATCTCGCGCCGCCGCCGCCGACCAGTAGAACGCCGCCAAGTGTCCCGGGCGGGTGCCCACTTCGCCGCAGAACCTGCCGGCCCACGGGGCCCGAGGTCGGCCCTCCCCGCCGCCAACCGGGCCCGAGGCCCCGCGCGCCTCGCCTCTCCTTCCCGCCGCCCGACCGCCGACCTCCGCCGCCCTCCGCTGTACCTTCACCGGCCGCCACGACTCCATGACGCCGGCGACCAATGCCGTCGCCCCGGCTCGCCGCGCGCCGCCCCGCAGGCGCCACCCGACGCCGTCGCCTTCCTCTTCGTCGCCGGCTGCACCCCGGCGAGCTCTCGTCAAGTCCGGCAAGTTCCGCCCCGGCCAGCTACAGTACTCTAGCCACCTCAGTTTCCACGCCGATCTGGATCTGGATCCACCTCGGTTGACTTTCTCCCCGAAACCCTAGCTTTTTTGCATACTTTGACATGCCATAACTTCCTCATCGTAGCTCCGATTCGTGCGTGTAGCATATCAAAATGTTCGTCTCGACGAGTACATCATTTAATATCACTGCATCATTTTCATTTGAGCTCATCTTGATGCCCGAAATGCTGTTGGAAGAGGGCTATGTGAGGATAGTTTCAGATCTGTTTCAGCAATTGCACTTTTGTTAATTTTGCGATGATTAATGTGTGCATGATATGATCCTGAGCTCTACATGTGTTTTGAAGAATGCCATGCCATCTTTACAGGGGTGTATGCCATGTATTTTTGTGATCTTTATGGTGACTAGCACAAGCATGCAAAGTAGCTTACTCAATGATGCTGATTTCAGGGACTTAGAATTTCACTAAGTCCTTGTCCTGTTATTGTTTTTATGCCATATGTTCATGTTGTTTCCTAGTGATCCGTGCCTCTTTTGAGGATGATCAGTAAGGATGTTTTGTAGATATTGTTGTGCTCTATCCATCCATGTATTTGTTTGCATTTATGGAGCACCCTAGCTTGATCAATCGAGCTCTACTTTTGCTATAAAATGTTCCGGGCAGATTGTTAACATGTTCAGCAATTTTGCCAAGCTTGTTGTTGTTGATCCGTGCATGCTATATTGTTGTTCTTGCCATGTCTAGCTTCTATGCCATGTCTACTTGCTGGGTGTATGCTTAGTTTGTCATGCAATGCCTCGTAGTGAGTGCATCGAGCTCGTAAACATGCCTACTTGTTAACTGTTTTGCCATGCTCCAGTTTTTCACTAAGTCTGAATCTGTTTATGTTTTTGCTATGTTCACATGCTTGCAATTGTATTTTCTGATCCCTTTTGGCTCATGGTCACTAAAGGACTTTTGTAATAGGCTTTGAGTAGCTTCATGCCATGCCTGGCTTTGCCATGTTGTGTTCCTGTAGCATGTAGTTTTCATGCTCTAAAGTTTGCTTCCTGATGATAAATTCCTGACTTGTGTTATTTTCTCTAAGTCTGAAACCTGTTATCGTTTGCACTTTTTCCATGCTTGTTTGAACCTGTTAATGAGTGAATTAGCCATAGCTCAGTGTTCATCTTTTGTCAAGCATCTTGATTGGACCCCTGCCATGTATTTTGTTGCCATGTTTGAGTGCTGTAGCATATTTATCTTGATGCATCTAGAAGGCTACTTGCTGTTAATCGCAGACCGTTGCCATATTTGTTTTGCTTGCCATTTCCAAACCGTGCATCCGATTCCGGTGATCTTTATATCGATTTCGACCGAAATCATCTCCTCTGTCCAGTGGAACTCTTGGATTTCCAAGTTGAGGCCAGGTTCATTCATTCCTTTCCAAATCTTGCATATGCATCACATACTGCATCCCGCATATCAGACCATGATTGCATCATATTGTTTGAGCATTGCACGTGGTTGATTGCGTTCCTTTTGCTTGTTGTTCTTGTTTTGGTAGAGCCGGGAGACGAGTACGTGATCGAGGAGCCCGTTGAGTATGCCTACAAGGATCAAGGAAACTCTGAGAACTTTGCAGGCAAGATGACCATACCCTCGAAATCACTTCTATCTTTGCTTGCTAGATGCTCGCTCTTTTGCTATGCCTATGCTATGATACCTACCACTTGCTTATCATGCCTCCCGTATTGCCATGTCAAACCTCTAACCCACCTTGTCCTAGCAAACCGTTGTTTGGCTATGTTACCGCTTTGCTCAGCCCCTCTTATAGCGTTGCTAGTTGCAGGTGAAGATTGGAGATCGTTCCTTGTTGGAAAATGTTTATTGTTGGGTTATCATTATATTATCTTGTTTATCTTAATGCACCCATACACTTGGTAAAGGGTGGAAGGCCCGGCCTTATGCCTGGTGTTTTGTTCCACTCTTGCTGCCCTAGTTTCCATCATATCGGTGTTATATTCCCAGATTTTGTGTTCCTCACATGGTTGGGTTATAATGGGAACCCCTTGACAGTTTGCCTTGAATAAAACTCTTCCAGCATGGCCCAACATTGCTTTTACCATTCGCCACCTAGCCTTTTCCCCTTGGGTTTCACGGACTCAAGGGTCATCTTTATTTTTAACCCCCCCCGGGCCAGTGCTTCTCTAAGTGTTGGTTCAACTGAGCGATGTCCGGGGCTAAAAGGGGCAACTCTGGGCTAGCCTACCCGACGTCTTGCTCATCTGGTGTGCCCTAAGAACGAGATATGTGTAGCTCCTATCGGGATTTATCGGCACATCTGGGTGGCTTTGCTGGTTTAGTTTTACCATTGTCGAAATGTCTTGTAACCGGGATGCCGAGTCTGATCGGATTGTCTTGGGAGAAGGAATATCCTTCGTTGACCGTGAGAGCTTGTGATGAGCTAAGTTGGGACTCCCCTACAGGGATTTGATCTTTCGAAAGCCATGCCCGCGGTTATGGGCAGATGGGAATTTGTTAATGTCTGGTTGTAGATAACCTGAAACTTAACTTAATTAAAATGCACCAACCGCGTGTGTAACCGTGATGGTCTCTTCTCGGCGGAGTCCGGGAAGTGAACACAGTGTTGGAGTAATGTTTGATGTAGGTTGTTCTAGGATCGCTTCTTGATCATAGTTTGTCGCTCATGCCTTTGCCTTCTCTTCTCGCTCTCTTTTGCAAATATGTTAGCCACCTTATATGCTAGTCGCTTGCTGCAGCTCCACATCATACCTTTACCCTACCTATAAGCTTAAATAGTCTTGATTGCGAGGGTGTGAGATTGCCGAGTCCCCGTGACTCACAGATTACTTCCAAAACCAGATGCAGGGACCGATGATGCCATTCCAGGTGATTCGACAGAGCTCAAGTGGGAGTTCGATGAGGACTCAGGATGTTACTACGTGTCTTTCCTAGATGATCAGTAGTGGTGCCCAGTTGGGGCGATCGGGGACTATGTTGCATTTGGGGTTGATCTTTATTTTGGTTCCATAGTCAGACCTTGAGTGTATTGGATGAATGTAATGGCTTATTTATGTATTTGTGTGATGTGGCGAGTGTAAGCCAACTATGTTCCTTTCCCCTTTATTTATTTACATGGGATGTTGTGAATATTACCTCACTTGCAACATTGCTTTCAATGCGGTTATGCCTCTAAGTCGTGCTTCGACACGTGGGAGATATAGCCACATCGAGGGCGTTACAATCCTCCACGACTCTGGTAGCTTCGTCTTGTACGTCGAGTCCTCCACATGGGTCTTATAATGCGTCTTGGTGCAACCTATGTGGCGCATGATGGAATCGACCCATGAGTCCTCATGTTGACCCACCACAACTTGAAATGATCACTGTCGGATCGTGGGTTCCGGCGAACCCTTGAGGTTCCGGCAAACTCTCGCAACGATCTCTAGGCCTAGCTCGCCGAACCCAAGGAACAAGAGACATGAGAGTTTATACTGGTTTGGGTCACCGTTGTGGTGTAATACCCTACTCCAGTGTGGTGTGGTGGATTGCCTCTTAGACTGAGGATAAACTAGTACAAGGGATGAACAGCCTCCTAAGGAGAGGTGTTCTTTAGCTCGTTGAGCTTGTGTGTGTGTGGATGGTCTGAATGATCTGTCCCTTGCTACGGTTGTGGCTAGTCCTATTTATAGAGGCCCTGGTCCTGTTCCCAAATGTTTAGGCAGGAAGGGATCCCACAACGGCCAATTTCGAAGGGGTACAACTAGTACAAGTTATCCTGACAAAAGGTGGTCTTAGCCTGCCAAAGGCTCTGGTGGTGACACCGCTGCGGGATCCGCGGTGACCTCCGTCCTGCCGTCCTGTTGGTCTTGGTCTTGTTGCACCGGTATGGAAACCTTTGCCTGATCCCTCGGGACTCCTCACCTGCGCTTGCCCCTTTAGCACCAAAGCGGAAACTGGCACCCTTTGCCCACTGGTGCCCGCCTGGCCTTGGTCGTCATGGCTCAAGTCACGCGGGCCTCGCGAGGTCCACCTTGCATAGATATCTCCGCTCCTCGGGAGCCAGCCTAGAGAGGTTGCCCCAGGAGGTCTTGACATCGTCCGCCTCACGAAGCTTGGCCCCTCGCGAGGGTCTTGAGTGGTTGCTGATGAAGATGGGCTGTACCAGGCCGTTGGATGAGCCACGCCCTGGGCCGCGGGCAGGCAGGTCTGGGTACCCCCGTTCCTAGGACACCGATAGTTGCCCCCAGTCCCAAGGCGCACTCGGACTTGGCTTCGAGGCGAAGCCAAGGGGAAAGTCCGGAGCGCCGCGGGCCCCAATAGCCTGCGGCCTCGACTGACGCGTGGCGATTGACGCATGGCCAAACTATATGATTTTGTGGGGATGAGCTTTCTTTGGCTATGTTATTTTGAGAAGACATAATTGCTTGGTTAGTATGCTTGAAGTATTATTATTTTTATTTCAATATTAAAATTTTGTCTTGAATCTTTTGGATCTAAATATTCATGCCACAATAACAAAAATTACATTGAAAATTATGTTAGGAAGCATTCCACATCAAAAATTCCGTTTTTATCATTTACCTACTCGAGGACGAGCATGAATTAAGCTTGGGGATGCTGATACGTCTCCAATGTATCTATAATTTTTTTATTGTTCCATGCCATTATATTATCTGTTTTGGATGTTTAATGGGCTTTAATATGCTCTTTTATATTATTTTTGGGACTAACCTATTAACCGGAGGCCTAGTGCAGTTTCTGTTATTTGCCTATTTCAGTGTTTCGCAGAAAAGGAATATCAAACGGAATCCAAACGGAACGAAACCTTCACGATGATCTTTCTTGGCACAAGTGCAATCCAGGAGACTTGGAGTGGAAGTCAGAGACGCAACGAGGCGGCCATGAGGCAGGAGGGCGCGCCCAGGGGGTAGGCGCGCCCCCACCCTCGTGGGCCCCTCATAGCACCACCGACGTACTTCTTTCGCCTATATATACTCTTATACCCTAAAAACATCCAGGAGAGAAACGAAACCACTTTTCCACCGCCGCAACCTTCTATACCCGTGGGATCCCGTCTGGGGCCTTTTCCGGTGATCTGCCAGGGGGATTCGATCATGGAGGGCTTCTACATCAACATCATAGCCTCTCCGATGATGTGTGACTAGTTTACCATAGACCTTCGGGTCCATAGTTATTAGCTAGATGCTCAATACAAAGTTCTCCTTGATGTTCTTGGAGATCTATTCGATGTAATACTTTTTGCGGTGTGTTTGCCGAGATCCGATGAATTATGGATTTATGATCAAGTTTATCTATGAACAATATTTGGTTCTTCTCTGAATTCTTATATGCATGATTTGATATCTTTGCAAGTCTCTTCGAATTATCGGTTTAGTTTGGCCTACTAGATTGATCTTTCTTGCAATGGGAGAAGTGCTTAGCTTTGGGTTCAATCTTGCGGTATCCTTTCCCAGTGACAGTAGGGGCCGCAAGGCACGTATTGTATTGTTGCCATCGAGGATAAAAAGATGGGGTTTATATCATATTGCTTGAGTTTATCCCTCTACATCATGTCATCTTGCCTAAAGCATTACTCTGTTCTTATGAACTTAATACTCTAGATGCATGCTGGATAGCGGTCGATATGTGGAGTATTAGTAGTAGATGCAGAATCGTTTCGGTCTACTTAATACAGACGTGATGCCTATATTTCATAATCATTGCCTAGATATTCTCATAACTATGCGCTCTTCTATCAATTTCTTGGCAGTAATTTGCTCACCCACCATAATACATGCTATCATGAGAGAAGCCACTAGTGAAACCTATGGCCCCCGGGTCTCAACCTTATATTGCATCTCTTTTTATTATCGCATCTCGTTTACTATTTTGCTATCTTTACTTTCCAATCTATACAACAAAAATACCAAAAATATTTATCTTACTATCTTTATCAGATCTCACTTTCGTAAGTGACCGTGAAGGGATTGACAACCCCTTTATCGTGTTGGTTGCGAGGTTCTTGATTGTTTGTGCAGGTACTAGGTGACTTGCATGTTATCTCCTACTGGATTGATACCTTGGTTCTTAAAAACCGAGGGAAATACTACGCTACTTTGCTGCATCACCCTTTCCTCTTCAAGGGAAAACCAATGCATGCTCAAGTGGTAGCACCCGCCGATGTTTCAATGGCTCAGGAGCCCCTGGTTCCTTCTTCCGCTGCTGCCAGCGCGCAAGCCGCGGTGGTAACACTGCCTCCTCCTCCTGTTATGCCGCTGGCCCATGATCCTTCCGACGCACCTGATGTGCTGGTGGAGGCTCTTTCTGCGCTGACCCAGCTCTGGGACGACCTCCATGGTCCTAGTCACCGCCTAGCACTAGGGCGCATGGAGTTGATCTCGGGGTGGCTGTGATCCGATGCGTCGGTGAGAGCGGCCTGGGGTCAGGCCATGGCAGCCTCCGTGGAGGGCACGCAGGTTGTCAACCAGGCCACGACCGCCCGCGAGGCGGCACTGAAGGATGCCGAAGCCACCAAGGAGCGCTGTCGGTCGATAGAGACCGAGCTAGAGATCATGTGCAACGAGCGCGCGGCCAAGGCCCGCAGTCACAAGGAGGAGGAGGAGAAGATGTAGGCCCGAGAGGACGCTGTCACCGGTTGTGATGCTGAGTTGGAGTAGTTGGCGAGGGCGCAGGCCGCAGAGCGCCACCGTCTGGAGGAGCTAGAGCAGAGGGTGGAGGCGGAGAAGACCCAGCTGGAAGCCAAGGCGAAGGCTGTGGCTGAGGATCGTGTGGCCTTCATGTCTCTTGTGGAGAGATCTTGTGAGGCGCTGGGGGCACTCTACGAGAAGGGCTTGGAGAAGCCGCTGGTGATAGATGACAAAGGCCCCACCTAGCTGCTTCCTTATCTTATTGTGGCGCTCGAGGGTGTCGTTGACGAGATCGGCCCCATGGTGGAGGGGGAAGCCTGCGTGCTTTATTCTTCAGCTCTGATGTGCATTTTTAGCCATCTCCATCTTTGCAACCCCGCCGCTGATCTCGGCAAGCTGCTCGAGCCTATTGAGGAGGAGTGTTGTGCAGTTGCTGCCACAGCCGTGAAGGGCCAGGTGGAGGCCCTATTGAAGAAGTTCCTCGCCTTCGACCCTACACCCCCAACTGGTGGTGCCGCCGACCCTGCGACCAAGGCCAACGACACGGCCGACGGGGATGCTGCCGACGGGAAGGCGCTCCTGGACGACGGCGCCCAAGGCTGAAGGAGAGGCTTGATGGTGAAGAATGATGCTCCTTTTCGTTTTACATTCCCGTGAACTTTCCTGTGACATGAGACGTGCCTCGTGGAGGCGTCAAAAAATTCTATTTGGTGTTTAAGGAACATTATGTTGTGTAATAATTTATTTAGGTTTCACGATTTCCTTCCCATTTGCTTGATGTTCTACGTCGGCAGGGCCCGACCCCGCGCATACCTCAGCCGCCGTTGGGCCGTCTGGATCACTAGGACGGGACCAAGGGGTGAGGGGCTACGTGGCCAGTTAGGATCCTGAGTCGCAATTCTCAGGAGTCCCCCTTGACGCGCAAACGGCCTACGGGAAGGAGATGCAGAGATAGGCCTTAGGGGTCTACATCGGTAAGGCCCGACCCCGCGCATACCTCCGCCGCCGTTGGGCCGTCCGGATCACTAGGATGGGACCAAGGGGTGAGGGGCTATGTGTCCAGTTAGGCTCCTAAGTCACGATGCCGAGGAGACCCCCTTGACGCGCAAACGGCCTACGTGAAGGAGATGTAGAAATAGGCCTTAGGGTTCTACGTCGGCAGGGCCCGACCCCTCGCATACCTCAGCCGCCGTTGGGCCGTACTGATCACCAGGACGGGACCAAGGGGTGAGGGGCTACGTGTCCAGTTAGGCTCCTGAGTCGCGATGTTCAGGAGTCCCCCTTCATGCGCAAATGGACCTTCATACCTATCCTCGCCGAGGTCCCGCTCGGGAGGGGCGCATGATGACCAGATCTAAGGGACCTGGCAGGGCGGCGTATGCTAGGCGTGACCTGAGCGTAGCCCCCATGCCAGCCCCCTCGCACAACTCTCCCGAGAGGAAAGCGTTGCAACGAGGCTGGACACTGAGCCGGGTGGCTCCCTGAGGTTGATGCGGCCAAGGGGCCGCCCTTAGTTGTTTATCACCAGCGCGGAGCATAGCGCTTCCGCTCTTGCACGGGCATGGCCGCTCCTCGACCGTGTCGACTTCCATTGCGGAGCATGGTGCTTCCACTGGCACGTGGGTGAGGGCTCCCTCTGAGTGGAGCCCCCGGGGCGTGTACATCCCCGCCCTGACACGTGGCTTGCACGGTAGGGCTAGACGAGGTGTGTCTGGGCACTCGTGATCCAACGCGGGACTCACGAGGCCCTACCTCAAGGCAGGTTGCACCTGGTCTTGATTCTTGATAGCTTCAATGGTCGTGCGATATGGTTAGGTAACCTGCACCGGACGAATCCCCTGAGGCAATCACATGAGAAGGCCAGACACCAATGACCCCAGGAGGTGACATGAACGGGGCCGGCCCGCCAGACAGAGCTCAGTCCTTGGTTTTATCGATGCTGCAGGGACGGACCCAAGCACAGATGCCGTGCCTAGCCTACTCATGTGAAGAATCCTGAAGAAAGACAACCGGCGTGCGGCTCCCGTGGTGAAAGTGCAACTATCCCTAGGTGGTTTTGGTAATTCATAACAACATATAGCTCATTGAGCTAATGCTATTCCAAGGTGATTATTCCAGGAAAGCTCAATGATTGGCATGGCATGGATGTGAAAGTGGAACCCTCAAAATGCTAAGGACAAAGGATTGGCTCAAGCTCAAAAGCTCAAGACTCTTCATTTTATATTTTAGTGATCCAAGATCACATTGAGTCCATAGGAAAAGCCAATACTATTAAGGAGGGATGAGGTGTTGCTTAATGAACCTCTTGCTTCATGTGCTTAATGATATGCTCCAAAACCCTCAATTACTTTCCCATATCCACATATGACCTAAACTCTAAGCCAAACTCGGTCCTACCGATTCTTCCTATCTGGCGCCACCGAGTTTCACTTGTCATTAGCCACTGCCAAACCCTAGCAATTCGGTTCTACCGATAAGGATCTCGGTCCCACCGAGATGGGGTTGCAAACTCTCTATTTCCCTTTCGTAACTTTTTGGTCCCACCAAAAGAGCGAATCGGTCCCACCGAGATTGCAATGTAAACTCAGTGTTTCCCCTTTGTAACTTTTCGGTCTCACCGAGTTCCACTCGGTCTCACCGAAAGAGCAAATCGGTCCCACCGAGTTTGCCTGACCAACTCTCTGGTTAGCTAATTACCAAATTCGGTCTCACCTAGTTTGTGTAATCGGTCTCACCGAGATTACGTTATGCCCAAACCCTAACCGAATCGGTCCTACCGAGTTGCATGATAGTCCCACCGAAATTCCTAACGGTCAGTAGGTTTACTACTTCGGTCAGACCAAGTTTTCTGATTCGGTCCCACCGAGATTGGTAAATTGTGTGTAACGGTTGGATTTTGTGTGGAGGCTATATATACCCCTCCACCTCCTTCTCATTCGATGAGAGAGCCATCAGAACACACACACCATTCCTACTCATATGTTCTGAGAGAAAACCACATACTCATGTGTTGAGATCAAGACATTCCATTCCTACCATATGAGTCTTGATCTCTAGCCTTCCCAAGTTGCTTTCCACTCAAATCTTCTTTCCACCAAATCCAAATCCTATGAGAGAGAGTTGAGTGTTGGGGAGACTATCATTTGAAGCACAAGAGCAAGGAGTTCATTACCTACACACCATTTGTTACTTCTTGGAGAGCGGTGTCTCCTAGATTGGCTAGGTGTCACTTGGGAGCCTCCGACAAGATTGTGGAGTTGAACCAAGGAGTTTGTAAGGGCAAGGAGATTGCCTACTTCGTGAAGATCTACCGCTAGTGAGGCAAGTCCTTCGTGGGCGATGGCCATGGTGGGATAGACAAGGTTGCTTCTTCATGGACCCTTTGTGGGTGGTTGATTCTTCGTGGACCCTTCGTGGGTGGAGCCCTGTGTGGACTCGTGCAACCGTTGCCCTTGGGTGGAGCCCTGTGTGGACTCGCGCAACCGTTACCCTTCGTGGGTTGAAGTCTCCATCAACGTGGATGTAGGATAGCACCACTTATCCGAACCACGGGAAAAACATCCGTGTCTCCAATAGCGTTTGAATTCTCCAAACCCTTCCCTTTACATTCTTGCAAGTTGCATGCCTTACTTTCCGCTGCCAATATACTCTTTGCATGCTTGCTTGAATTGTGTGATGATTGGTTGACTTATCCTAAAATAGCTAAAATCTGCCAAGAACTAAAATTGGGAAAAGGTTAAGTTTTTATTTGGTAAAGTAGTCTAATCACCCCCGCTCTAGACATACTTCGATCCTACAAGTGGTATCAGAGCCTTGGTCTCCATTTTCTTGATCTCCATAGCTTTTGGTGGTCATAGTCTTGGTTTCACAACCTAGGAGAGTATGGCGTCTAGCGAGGGAAATTATCACCGTAGAGGTCCTTACTTTGATGGTACTAATTTTGCTAGTTGGAAGCATAAAATGAAAATGCATATTCTTGGACATAACCCCGCCGTTTGGGCTATTGTGTGTGTTGGTTTGCAAGGTGACTTCTTTGATGGGAGAGAACCAAACTGTGAAGCTACCGCGGATGAGTTGAAGATGTTGCAATACAATGCTCAAGCTTGTGATATTCTCTTCAACGGATTGTGCCCCGAAGAATTCAACAAAATCAGCCGCCTTGAGAATGCAAAGGAAATTTGGGACACTTTGATTGATATGCACGAAGGTACCGACTCCGTCAAGGAATCCAAGTTGGATGTGCTTCAAAGCCAACTTGACAAGTTCAAGATGAAGGATGGTGAAGGTGTCGCTGAAATGTACTCTAGGCTTGCTCTCATCACAAATGAGATTGCCGGCTTAGGAAGTGAAGAGATGACCGATAGATTCATCATCAAGAAGATCCTAAGAGCCTTGGATGGAAAATATGATACCGTGTGCACATTGATCCAAATGATGCCCAATTACAAAGATCTCAAGCCAACGGAGGTGATTGGAAGAATTGTTGCTCATGAGATGTCACTAAGGATAAAGAGGAACTTCACAACAAATCAAGTGGTGCCTATAAAGCCTCATGTGAAGCCCCTACATCATCAAGTGAGAAACAAGACTTCAATGAAGAATTGAGCTTAATGGTGAAGAACTTCAACAAGTTCTACAAGAGTAGAAGCAAAGATAGAAGCTCCAAGTCAAGGTCCTACAATGACAAAAGATCTTCTAGTCGAGAGCGAAACTGTTACAACTGTGGAAGACCCGGACACTATTCCAATGAGTGTACGGCTCCCTACAAGAGAAGAGAAGATTCTCCAAAAAGAAGAAGCAAAGGATCACCACCAAGAGAGAGAAGGAGTAGAGATGATCGTTATGAACGAAGATACTCACGGAGAAGCAAGGATTCGGAAAGGAAGGAAAAATCATCAAGGAGCTATACAAGACGAAGACATCAAGCTCATGTTGGTGAATGGGTATCCGGCTCCGACTCCGAAAGCCACTCCGAGAGAAGTTATCACTCCGACTCCGAAGATACTCAAGATGAAGGTGTTGCCGGTCTAGCACTTGTGTCAACCAACTCCTACGACATATCTGACTCAACAAATGAAGGAATTGGAAGATGCTTCATGGCCAAAGGTCCTAAGGTAACACACCCCGAGTATGTTGATTTCAATAGTGATGAAGATGACTTGTTAGGTGATGATTTGCTTGGTGACAACTCTAGTGATGAATACTATGATGAAAGACCAATTAATCATGCTAATCAAGATAAAACGAGTGACAATGATAAGGAGAAGATTGAGGCTCTAACTAAAGAACTAAAAACTCTTAAATTAGCTCATGACACTATCTTCGAAGATCACCAAGAACTTTTAAGAGCTCATGAGAAACTACGCTTTGAAAAGCTCAATCTTGAGCAAGATCATGAGTTCTTAAAGGCAATCAATGATGATCTCCGCAAGAAAAGTTCTTCTTACATTGCCAAGCGTTTACTCTTATCCACTTACATGCCTCAAGTCAAGTCTAGTAACAAGAAAGATTCTTCCTCTAGTAGTAACAATGAACATGCTAAATCAATATTGTTGCTTCTATTAGTTCTCTTGATTCCACTAATGATTCTCTTAGCCAAGTTACACTTGAGCAAGAAAATAGCTTATTGAAGGGAATTATAGAGAAAGGAGTGTACAAGAGCCTTGCCGGGAGTAAGCAATTCGAGGAAATTGTGCGCAAGCAGGGAATGCACCGGAAGAATCAAGGTGTTGGTTTTGAACGAAAGTTCAATGCCAATGGAGTTAAATGGGAAGAAGATCAATACCCCAAGACGAAGTTTGTCCCTCAACAAGAGAAGTATACTTCTTTCAAGGGGACACAAGCTCAAGATGATCTTCCACCACAAGACTACGAGCAAAAAGGCAAGGACAAGCTTCAAGAGGAAATTGATGCATTTGAAGAAGCTCCAAAGACCTTAGTCAAGTGGATTCCCAAGACTACTTCAAGTTCCACTTCATCAAGTACGACTACAACTCCAAGGATTCCCATCAAGATGATGTGGATCCAAAAGAAGAAGAACTAGAGAGTTCTTGAGGGTGACTCTGCCAACATACTTCACTCTTATCATTTTGGCAAGAACAAGTGCAATCAACTTCCACATCTTGCACTAGTTCAAGGAGTCACAAACCCTCTTGTTGGTACGACAAGGGACAAGGTAACCTAAAAGTTTTCATGGACATCATCTTTTGTGTGCATCACTCTATGTCTATGGATATCCTTGTTTGTTCCTTGTGGGACTAACCCATGTAGGTATTGAAAGTGCAATTCACTCAAATGGATAGCTCCAAGAGATCTACATCAACATTGAGCATCCACATCTTCAATATCTACATGAAGTCATCATCGACAAAACCCATGGTTAGTTCATCCCTCTTAGGGGGGATATCACATCTAGGGGGAGCTTTACTCTAAGACTTGAGCTAAAGCAACTCTAAAGATGTGAACAAAACAATGCTTTATGTAAAAGTGGTAACCCCACTTGAGCTTAAACGATGAGTATGACCTACGATCAAGTGTTCTCACTTGACTCCTAAGTCAATATACTCATATATAGATGACCTAGTCATCGCAAATTGCTTGATAGATGCTAGAATTGGTTGTGCATGCCTTGCCACATATTTCATTTGCCATCTTATTGTGTGAGCATGCTGATTGCATATTTTACTCATTCGAGGACATCCACTTGTTGTTTTGACTGTTTGGCTTTATCCTCTTTTGCCAAGTGGATGGACAAGAATGCTTAAGAACCTCCTCTAGCTATCTATGCTTTTCTCGTCTCAAACTCTATTCATGCTGCATCACAAAATTTGATCAAGTCAGATTCGAACCACTCTGTGTGAGGAGTGCTCGGAGTCCCCGATTCGTCATAGACTTAAACTTCCAAAACCTCTTTATGATTCTCGGTCTGACCGATACTCCACTTTCGGTCCTACCGAGATCATTAAGTTGATCTAGGTTTTCGATCTCGGTGCCACCGAGTTGTTCCACTCGGTCACACCGACAGGGTCGGGCTATATATAGTCACGGGCAAAATTTGGAAATTTCTCCGAACCCCTTCGTCCGCGCGATAGCCTGCTCTGCCCTCGAGGTCTCCGGATCGTCTTCTCGCCGCCAGCCGCCTCCTGTCGCTGGTCTCCGCCGCCGTCAATGGGAATTCTGCCCCGCCGTTGCCGCCGTAGCAAGTCCCCGCCGAACTAGGGTATGGACTTGATTTTTGTGCTATTCCTCGATCTGATTCCTAGCACATTGTGATCATACTGTTTCTAGCCACGTTTGATAAACTTCTATCCAGTCAAAACGCTCATAGATTAGGTTTGATTCGAAAATTCTAGGTTTAGGTTTCTGCAGAAACCATCTCGGACCCACCGAGTTGAAAAACTCGGTCCCACCGATTTGGCTTATGCCATTGCACAAGTGAGACTCGGTCTGACCGAGAATTACTTATCGGTGTGACCGATTTTGGAACTCTGTGAAACCCTAGCAGTCTCGGTGCCACCGAACTGTGACTCGGTCCTACCGAGTTCACTAGTTTAGGTTCCAAAACTGCTTCGGTATCACCGAGTTTGAAAATCGGTAGATCCGAGATGATTTCAGTGGGAAACTAAAACTAAGTTTTTGGATCATTCTTTTTGCAAAAATCTCTGCATTTTGTGATGCTCATCCACTCTATCTCCTCTATAATCTATTCACAGGGTCAGCAGTCAGTTTGCATCATGTCAGACCAGAGTGACAGCCAAAACTTGTCAGAGCAGCTAGTGTAGTTGAGTGAGGGCACTAGCCCCTCAAGTTCCTCAGATGATGGCAGCAGGAGCACACCCAGCAACCTGCCTAAAGCTGCGACTAGACAAAGGAAGAAGAGAACCTCAGATTCTGAAGATGAGGACTATGTGGCAGAGGAAGAGGCCACTTCCAAGAGAGTTGAGCCAGCTCAAGGCTCAAAGCCAGGCCTGAAAATCAAAAGGCCAGCAGGCAGGCAGCCCATGTCAAAGGCTAGAGCCTCAACTGAGAAACCCACTTCCCAAGAGCCAGCTGCAGCTGAGGGCAAGAAAAGGAAAGAAAGAGTGAAGAAGACTGTAGCTAGAGTGCTTGGGAAGGCCTCCATCATGGTAGAAGAGGATGAGGAAGAAGAGGCAGCTGCACCAGCGCCCAAGGCAGCCAAACTTATGGGAGATGCCATAAGCTCAGGGGGAGCTGCATCCAAGCCCAAGGAAGCACCTAAGGCTGCATCTAAGCCTAAGAGTGCACCAAAGAGAAACACAAGAAGCATCCCAGCCACTGAGAAGAACAAGGCCCCAGTGCCTGAGACTGTTGCTGAGGATGAGGAAGAGAATGTCCTTCGGAAGCTCAAGCCCAAGATCCCAGACCACAACGATGCTCATCCTGTGGCTGAGGATATGAAGCTCAGGAGAGACTCAGGGCTCAGGAAATGGAGAGAAGCAGATCCATACGCTTCTAGGAGAAGGACTGCAGTGGACTACAAGTTTCATACCAAGGAGCAGCAGGATTTCTATGAGACTGTGCTGCTAGATAAGAAGCCCATTCTCTGTGATATGCGATGGGTTGATTGGACATATATCAAGGAGAATGAGGAGCACTATCCTGGAGTGCAAGACAGCTTCATATCTTGTGGAGTAGCTGACTTTGTTGGGCAGAAGCTCACAAAGTGGAACGAGGAACTTATCATGCAGTTCTACTCCACAGCTCACTTTTATCCGGATGGCAGGATCACATGGATGTCAGAAGGTACAAGGTACCACTCTACTGTTGAGGAATGGGCGAAGCTAATCAATGCCCCAGAGGAGCAAGCAGATGACTTGGATATCTATGCCAAGAAGAAGATGGACCATAACTCCATGTCCAACATGTACAAGGAGATTCCAAATGAAGCACTGGACACATTCAAGTTTGGCTTAGTGCATTATCTTCTATCAGGATTGCCTACGATCAACTGGATCCTTAGGCACACCCTTCTGCCCAAGTCTAGACATCACAAGATGATCAGAGGTCACGCGATCAATTTGCTTCATGTTTTTGACGTGCCTCAAAAATTCAAAGTCATGAGCCTCATAGTGGAAATGATCAAAAGGACTGCGGCAGATCAGAAGAGGAGCTGTGGATATGCCCCTCAGATTCAGGAGCTCATCAACTCCAAGATGGGCACGGGCGTATATTTGTTGGATAAGGAACACTTGCCCATTCGTCCAGATTTCGAGGACAATGAAGTTGTTATGACTGAGAACGAGCCATCATCTGCCCAAGCATTTGCAAAGAAGGAGAAGGCGAAGAAGGAAAAAGCTGCCAGGATGCCTACTCAAGCGGAGGCATCTGATTACTTCTTGAAGACCAAACAAGAGCAGCTTGGTTACTTGATTGCATCCACGCTAAGAATTGAGCAAAGTCTGGCCAACCTCACTAAGAATCAGCAGAGCCTAGAGAGGATCATGGAACAGAAGTTCTATGACTTGGATGTCAAAGTAACGGAAGTTCAGTCTGAAGTGGAGCAGCTCCAGGAGGACATGAATGAGAGGAGAGGTAGGACCACGACTCATGCTTTTTCTAGAGTGCCACGAGGCCCGAGGTCGTCTGCCGTGCCAGTTGCTGACACCAGAGCCACTACTTCAGCACCAGCTACAACCTCAGCTCCAGCGTCTACTTCAGCTCAAACTCCAGCGACTACTTCAACATCTACAGAAGCCTTCGTCCTTGGAGTGATCCGGACTCCACCACCACCTGAAGATCAAGCCTGAGCGTTGATCTAGTGCTATGCATTTTCTAGGAACTTTTTGGTAACTTGTTGCCAAAGGGGGAGAAGATGTATAGATCATAGGCTTCGAGAGAGAGAGTGTTGCTTTTCTCTCTTGCTTTATTTGGTGTTTTTTTCGAACCTTTTTTGCTTTTGAGTGCTTGATACTATGTCATTATTTGTGAGACATCCATGATCATGTGTTTGATCATAAGCTACACTTAATGTTTGCTTAATGCTTGCTTAAATATTATCATTCTATCTATCGTTTGTGATCATTCACTATTCTTGGTGATGAGTGCATGTATTTCATTCTTATCATTTTGAGCGCTCCACCAAGATGTATGTGACATGGAAGAGTAACCCATGACTCTAACTCTTTGTGCATTTGCAGTCCAAAGCAAATTTTAAATATGCACAAATTTAGGGGGAGCTCTTACTTATCACATACTTCTCAAAGCGACGATATACTTCATGCTTATTATCATTTGTCGAAGCTTTGATCTATATGTTGTCATCAATTACCAAAAAGGGGGAGATTGAAAGTGCAACTATCCCTAGGTGGTTTTGGTAATTCATAACAACATATAGCTCATTGAGCTAATGCTATTCCAAGGTGATTATTCCAGGAAAGCTCAATGATTGGCATGGCATGGATGTGAAAGTGGAACCCTCAAAATGCTAAGGACAAAGGATTGGCTCAAGCTCAAAAGCTCAAGACTCTTCATTTTATATTTTAGTGATCCAAGATCACATTGAGTCCATAGGAAAAGCCAATACTATTAAGGAGGGATGAGGTGTTGCTTAATGAACCTCTTGCTTCATGTGCTTAATGATATGCTCCAAAACCCTCAACTACTTTCCCATATCCACATATGACCTAAACTCTAAGCCAAACTCGGTCCTACCGATTCTTCCTATCCGGCGCCACCGAGTTTCACTTGTCATTAGCCACTGCCAAACCCTAGCAATTCGGTTCTACCGATAAGGATCTCGGTCCCACCGAGATGGGGTTGCAAACTCTCTATTTCCCTTTCGTAACTTTTTGGTCCCACCAAAAGAGCGAATCGGTCCCACCGAGATTGCAATGTAAACTCAGTGTTTCCCCTTTGTAACTTTTCGGTCTCACCGAGTTCCACTCGGTCTCACCGAAAGAGCAAATCGGTCCCACCGAGTTTGCCTGACCAACTCTCTGGTTAGCTAATTACCAAATTCGGTCTCACCTAGTTTGTGTAATCGGTCTCACCGAGATTACGTTATGCCCAAACCCTAACCGAATCGGTCCTACCGAGTTGCATGATAGTCCCACCGAAATTCCTAACGGTCAGTAGGTTTACTACTTCGGTCAGACCAAGTTTTCTGATTCGGTCCCACCGAGATTGGTAAATTGTGTGTAACGGTTGGATTTTGTGTGGAGGCTATATATACCCCTCCACCTCCTTCTCATTCGATGAGAGAGCCATCAGAACACACACACCATTCCTACTCATATGTTCTGAGAGAAAACCACATACTCATGTGTTGAGATCAAGACATTCCATTCCTACCATATGAGTCTTGATCTCTAGCCTTCCCAAGTTGCTTTCCACTCAAATCTTCTTTCCACCAAATCCAAATCCTATGAGAGAGAGTTGAGTGTTGGGGAGACTATCATTTGAAGCACAAGAGCAAGGAGTTCATTACCTACACACCATTTGTTACTTCTTGGAGAGCGGTGTCTCCTAGATTGGCTAGGTGTCACTTGGGAGCCTCCGACAAGATTGTGGAGTTGAACCAAGGAGTTTGTAAGGGCAAGGAGATTGCCTACTTCGTGAAGATCTACCGCTAGTGAGGCAAGTCCTTCGTGGGCGATGGCCATGGTGGGATAGACAAGGTTGCTTCTTCATGGACCCTTTGTGGGTGGTTGATTCTTCGTGGACCCTTCGTGGGTGGAGCCCTGTGTGGACTCGTGCAACCGTTGCCCTTGGGTGGAGCCCTGTGTGGACTCGCGCAACCGTTACCCTTCGTGGGTTGAAGTCTCCATCAACGTGGATGTAGGATAGCACCACTTATCCGAACCACGGGAAAAACATCCGTGTCTCCAATAGCGTTTGAATTCTCCAAACCCTTCCCTTTACATTCTTGCAAGTTGCATGCCTTACTTTCCGCTGCCAATATACTCTTTGCATGCTTGCTTGAATTGTGTGATGATTGGTTGACTTATCCTAAAATAGCTAAAATCTGCCAAGAACTAAAATTGGGAAAAGGTTAAGTTTTTATTTGGTAAAGTAGTCTAATCACCCCCGCTCTAGACATACTTCGATCCTACAAGTGGTATCAGAGCCTTGGTCTCCATTTTCTTGATCTCCATAGCTTTTGGTGGTCATAGTCTTGGTTTCACAACCTAGGAGAGTATGGCGTCTAGCGAGGGAAATTATCACCGTAGAGGTCCTTACTTTGATGGTACTAATTTTGCTAGTTGGAAGCATAAAATGAAAATGCATATTCTTGGACATAACCCCGCCGTTTGGGCTATTGTGTGTGTTGGTTTGCAAGGTGACTTCTTTGATGGGAGAGAACCAAACTGTGAAGCTACCGCGGATGAGTTGAAGATGTTGCAATACAATGCTCAAGCTTGTGATATTCTCTTCAACGGATTGTGCCCCGAAGAATTCAACAAAATCAGCCGCCTTGAGAATGCAAAGGAAATTTGGGACACTTTGATTGATATGCACGAAGGTACCGACTCCGTCAAGGAATCCAAGTTGGATGTGCTTCAAAGCCAACTTGACAAGTTCAAGATGAAGGATGGTGAAGGTGTCGCTGAAATGTACTCTAGGCTTGCTCTCATCACAAATGAGATTGCCGGCTTAGGAAGTGAAGAGATGACCGATAGATTCATCATCAAGAAGATCCTAAGAGCCTTGGATGGAAAATATGATACCGTGTGCACATTGATCCAAATGATGCCCAATTACAAAGATCTCAAGCCAACGGAGGTGATTGGAAGAATTGTTGCTCATGAGATGTCACTTAAGGACTACAAGTGGTGCCTATAAAGCCTCATGTGAAGCTCCTACATCATCAAGTGAGAAACAAGACTTCAATGAAGAATTGAGATTAATGGTGAAGAACTTCAACAAGTTATACAAGAGTAGAAGCAAATATAGAAGCTCCAAGTCAACGTCCTACAATGACAAAAGATCTTCTAGTCGAGAGCGAAACTGTTACAATTGTGGAAGACCCGGACACTATTCCAATGAGTGTACTGCTCCCTACAAGAGAAGAGAAGATTCTCCAAAAATAAGAAGCAAAGGATCACCACCAAGAGAGAGAAGGAGTAGAGATGATCGTTATGAACGAAGATACTCACGGAGAAGCAAGGATTCGGAAAGGAAGGAAAAATCATCAAGGAGCTACACAAGACGAAGACATCAAGCTCATGTTGGTGAATGGGTATCCGGCTCCGACTCCGACAGCCACTCCGAGAGAAGTTATCACTCCGACTCCGAAGATACTCAAGATGAAGGTGTTGCCGGTCTAGCACTTGTGTCAACCAACTCCTACGACATATTTGACTCACCAAATGAAGGAATTGGAAGATGCTTCATGGCCAAAGGTCCTAAGGTAACACACCCCGAGTATGTTGATTTCAATAGTGATGAAGATGACTTGTTAGGTGATGATTTGCTTGGTGACAACTCTAGTGATGAATACTATGATGAAAGACCAATTAATCATGCTAATCAAGATAAAACGAATGACAATGATAAGGAGAAGATTGAGGCTCTAACTAAAGAACTAAAAACTCTTAAGTTATCTCATGACACTATCTTCGAAGATCATCAAGAACTTTTAAGAGCTCATGAGGAACTACGCTTTGAAAAGATCAATCTTGAGCAAGAGCATGGGTTCTTAAAGGCAATCAATGATGATCTCCGCAAGAAAAGTTCTTCTTACATTGCCAAGCATTTACTCTTATCCACTTACATGCCTCAAGTCAAATCTAACAAGAAAGATTCTTCCGTCTCCGCAAGAAAAGTTCTTCTTACATTGCCAAGCGTTTACTCTTATCCACTTACATGCCTCAAGTCAAGTCTAACAAGAAAGATTCTTCCGCTAGTAGTAACAATGATCATGCTAAATCCAATATTGTTGCTTCTAGTAGTTCTCTTGATTCCACTAATGATTCTCTTAGCCAAGTTACACTTGAGCAAGAAAATAGCTTATTGAAGGGAATTATAGAGAAAGGAGTGTACAAAAGCCTTGCCGGGAGTAAGCAATTCGAGGAAATTGTGCGCAAGCAAGGAATGCACCGGAAGAATCAAGGTGTTGGTTTTGAACGAAAGTTCAATGCCAATGGAGTTGAATGGGAAGAAGATCAATACCCCAAGACAAAGTTTGTCCCTCAACAAGAGAAGTATACTTCTTTCAAGGGGACACAAGCTCAAGATGATCTTCCACCACAAGACTACGAGCAAAAAGGCAAGGACAAGCTTCAAGAGGAAATTGATGCATTTGAAGAAGCTCCAAAGACCTTAGTCAAGTGGATTCCCAAGACTACTTCAAGTTCCACTTCATCAAGTACGACTACAACTCCAAGGATTCCCATCAAGATGATGTGGATCCAAAAGAAGAAGAACTAGAGAGTTCTTGAGGGTGACTCCGCCAACATACTTCACTCTTATCATCTTTGCAAGAACAAGTGCAATCAACTTCCACATCTTGCACTAGTTCAAGGAGTCACAAACCCTCTTGTTGGTAAGACAAGGGACAAGGTAACCTAAAAGTTTTCATGGACATCATCTTTTGTGTGCATCACTCTATGTCTATGGATATCCTTGTTTGTTCCTTGTGGGACTAACCCATGTAGGTATTGAAAGTGCAATCACTCAAATGGATAGCTCCAAGAGATCTACATCAACATTGAGCATCCACATCTTCAACATCTACATGAAGTCATCATCGACAAAACCCAAGGTTAGTTCATCCCTCTTAGGGGGGATATCACATCTAGGGGAGCTTTACTCTAAGACTTGAGCTAAAGCAACTCTAAAGATGTGAACACAACAATGCTTTATGTAAAAGTGGTAACCCCACTTGAACTTAAACGATGAGTATGACCTATGATCAAGTGTTCTCACTTGACTCCTAAGTCAATATACTCATATATAGATGACCTTGTCATCGCAAATTGCTTGATAGATGCTAGAATTGGTTGTGCATGACTTGTCACATATTTCATTTGCCATCTTATTGTGTGAGCATGCTGGTTGCATATTTTACTCATTCGAGGACATCCACTTGTTGTTTTGATTGTTTGGTTTTATCTTCTTTTGCCAAGTGGATGGACAAGAATGCCTAAGAACCTCCTCTAGCTATCTATGCTTTTCTCGTCTCAAACTCTATTCATATCTGCATCACAAAATTTGATCAAGTCAGATTCGAACCACTCTGTGTGAGGAGTGCTCGGAGTCCCCGATTCGTCATAGACTTAAACTTCCAAAACCTCTTTATGATTCTTCATTTTATATTTTAGTGATCCAAGATCACATTGAGTCCATAGGAAAAGCCAATACTATTAAGGAGGGATGAGGTGTTGCTTAATGAACCTCTTGCTTCATGTGCTTAATGATATGCTCCAAAACCCTCAACTACTTTCCCATATCCACATATGACCTAAACTCTAAGCCAAACTCGGTCCTACCGATTCTTCCTATCCGGCGCCACCGAGTTTCACTTGTCATTAGCCACTGCCAAACCCTAGCAATTCGGTTCTACCGATAAGGATCTCGGTCCCACCGAGATGGGGTTGCAAACTCTCTGTTTCCCTTTCGTAACTTTTTGGTCCCACCGAAAGAGCGAATCGGTCCCACCGAGATTGCAATGTAAACTCAGTGTTTCCCCTTTGTAACTTTTCGGTCTCACCGAGTTCCACTCGGTCTCACCGAAAGAGCAAATCGGTCCCACCGAGTTTGCCTGACCAACTCTCTGGTTAGCTAATTACCAAATTCGGTCTCACCGAGTTTGTGTAATCGGTCTCACCGAGATTACGTTATGCCCAAACCCTAACCGAATCGGTCCTACCGAGTTGCATGTCAGTCCCACCGAAATTCCTAACGGTCACTAGGTTTACTACTTCGGTCAGACCGAGTTTTCTGATTCGGTCCCACCGAGATTGGTAAATTGTGTGTAACGGTTGGATTTTGTGTGGAGGCTATATATACCCCTCCACCTCCTTCTCATTCGATGAGAGAGCCATCAGAACACACACACCATTCCTACTCATATGTTCTGAGAGAAAACCACCTACTCATGTGTTGAGATCAAGACATTCCATTCCTACCATATGAATCTTGATCTCTAGCCTTCCCAAGTTGCTTCCCACTCAAATCTTCTTTCCATCAAATCCAAATCCTATGAGAGAGAGTTGAGTGTTGGGGAGACTATCATTTGAAGCACAAGAGCAAGGAGTTCATTACCTACACACCATTTGTTACTTCTTGGAGAGTGGTGCCTCCTAGATTGGCTAGGTGTCACTTGGGAGCCTCCGACAAGATTGTGGAGTTGAACCAAGGAGTTTTTAAGGGCAAGGAGATCGCCTACTTCGTGAAGATCTACCGCTAGTGAGGCAAGTCCTTCGTGGGCGATGGCCATGGTGGGATAGACAAGGTTGCTTCTTCGTGGACCCTTTGTGGGTGGTTGCTTCTTCGTGGACCCTTCGTGGGTGGAGCCCTGTGTGGACTCGCGCAACCGTTGCCCTTGGGTGGAGCCCTGTGTGGACTCGCGCAACTGTTACCCTTCGTGGGTTGAAGTCTCCATCAACGTGGATGTAGGATAGCACCACCTATCCGAACCACGGGAAAAACATCCGTGTCTCAAATAGCGTTTGAATTCTCCAAACCCTTCCCTTTACATTCTTGCAAGTTGCATGCCTTACTTTTCGCTGCCAATATACTCTTTGCATGCTTGCTTGAATTGTGTGATGATTGCTTGACTTATCCTAAAATAGCTAAAATCTGCCACGAACTAAAATTGGGAAAAGGTTAAGTTTTTATTTGGTAAAGTAGTCTAATCACCCCCCTCTAGACATACTTCGATCCTACACGTGGTAACAAGCATGGTCGTGGGTGATGCATCGAAGTACCGGACAAGTAGGTGACAATCATGGGTTGACTCAAGCAATGGAGCAGGTTAGCTTAGCTAGATGCAAGAATGATACATGCCACTGGGACAAACCCGAGCGGCCTGGGGATGATGCAGCCTGAGGGGCGCCCCCAACAGAGTAAGCTAAAGATACAAAAAGGATACACACAGCAGGGACAGGCCCATGTGACTTGGTGATAATGCTGCCCGATGGGAGCCCCTTACTAGATGAACTGGAAAGAGTCACCTGGTATCGTGTTGGAGTGGTGTCGGGGCAGCTGAAGACGTGCTGAAGAGGTTGCTCCTCACGAGCCGCCAGGGCCCTGAGCCTCAGGACGCTCCACAGGCCCTGGTGGCTCTTGAGGAACTATCGCGATCTCCTCCAGGACAGCGTGATGCCGGGCCTCCTCGGCCGCCAGAATGCTCCGTAGGTGATGCTGGAAGGTGACAACCGCATTCGGCAGGCCGAGAGGCATGCGAGCGTAGTTGTGAGGTGGACCATTGCACCGTCCAACACATGAAGGCCAGAACTGTCGCTGAGATGCTGCCTTGTTGAGCCCCGGAATGACAATGCAGACACGCAGCCCGCTGCCCTCGCCAGGGTGGAGAGCCGCGCTGGATGGTGGGAGACGACCATCACATATGGACCCTGCCTCCTGAAGCTCCTGGATCGCCTTGGTGATGGATTCCTGAGTGTAAGGCACTCTATGCCTCGCGCCCTCTTATGGGAAACGTGTGGCGAAAAACGCCTCCACACGGTGCCCGAGCGCCTCCCTCATGACGATGGCTAGGTCTGAGGTCCTCCAGAAGAGAGCCCGCAAGACCAACCCGAGGAGGGTGCCGGGCGCGCCTTGCTATGCGAGGGAAGGAGGCGTCCCATTTGTGAGCATAGGTCCTGAGGTGGTGCTGCTGGAGACGCCGCCCTCCTGAGGTCCTTGGCGGAGTAGCTGCTTCTTCTTCTTGGGGTTGGCCTCAGGAGGATGCGGGGTGCCTCTGTTGTCGGGGTCTTCGGCCGCTGTAGCCTGGTAAGCACGCTCGAGGGAGCACACCACATCTCTTTCCTCGCAGGCGACCAAGATGACACCGCCGCTTCCTGGCATCTTGAGGACGTTTTAGCCGTGGTGGGTTACTGTCATGAACATGGCTAAGGCTGGATATCCAAGGATGGTGTTGTATTGAAGGAGGATGTAGGCGACGACGAAGTCGATGAGCTCGGTGTGGTAGTTGTCACGCTGGCCGAAGGTGACAGGGAGGTGGACCTGCCCTATCGGGGTGGTGGAGCCGTCGGTCACTCCTCAGAAAGGCTTGGTAAGCTGTAGCTGATCGTATGGCACCTGAAGGTTGTCAAATGTCTCGACGGACAGGACATTTAGCCCTGCGCCGCCGTCGTTAAGGGTCTTCGTGACTTGAACGTTGCTGATGACGGGTGAGTAGAGCATTGGGAGAGCGCCGACAGTTGCCGCGCACTTGAGCTGGTCCGCCGAGCTGAAGGTGATGAAGCACTTGGACCACCTGAGCGGGCGCGTGGCCTCGACCCTGGGAAGGGCCGCATTCACCTCACGAGCAAACTGCTTGAAGACACGCTGTCAGGCTGGGCTTGAGCGCCGCCCAAGATACAGGCGACGACACGTGGTTCCTGGTAGCCGCAGCCCCCTCGTCCTGATGGTGGTCGTCGTTTCTCCTTGGCAGTGGTGGCAGCAGAGGGAGGCCTGTGTTGCCCTAAGGATGATCCTCCCGAGGCTAATCCCTCCAGGCGCCCTCGCGAGGCGAGTCCTACCAATGGTCCTCGCGAGGCCGGTCATGCCACTCATGGTGGGGGCCGCGGTCGTCCCAGCATCCTCCACTTCGTCCTCCTCCGCGGTCGTAGCCCCGGTCACCACGCTCGGGGCGTCGATCGAAGCGCCCATCACGGATGGCCCTGAGCTCCTAACAATCGCTGGTGTTGTGGCTGTGAACATTGTGGAAGGCGTAGAAGGGGCGGTTGGCCCTGGATGATTCCGGGTGGTCGCGACCGCGCTTAATCTCTAGGTTTGCCGCAAGCACGGTAGCCCCCTTGCGCTTCATGTCCTAGATCTTTGCCTTCTTGTCCTCCTGGTCTGTAGCTGGGAGCTCGAAGAGGGAGAGGCGCCCTTCCTCAGCCCTTGCGCACGTGGTTACCATGTTGAACATCTCCAGGGCCGAGCATAGCGCTTCGTGTATGGCGAGCTCCTCCTTCATCTTGACGTCGCGGACGCCATCGGAGAACGTGGAGATGCTTGATGGCCTCATCCGTCACCTTGGGGATCTTGAGGTGGATGCTGTCGAAGCGCTGGATGTACTTTTGCAGGGTTTCCCCTGGTTGTTTCTTGATGCGTCGCAAGTCGCCAGCAGCAGGCGGGCGGTCGCGAGTGCCCTGGAAGTTGGCGACGAAACGCTCATGCATCTCACTCCAAGAGGAGATCGATCTAGCGGGCAGGTTCAGGAGCCACGAGTGCGCCCCATCCTTGAGGGCCATGGGAAACCAGTTTGCCATGACCTTATCTTCTCCATTGGCTGCCTCGATGCTTAGCTCGTAGAGCTGCAAGAACTCCGCAGGGTCGGGGGTGCCGTCGTAGTGCGGAGGCAGGTTCGGCTTGAACTTGCCTGGCCAGATGATGGTGCACAGCTCAGGAGTAAAGGCTCGGCCGCCTGCTGTGGTCACCGGAGCCCGTCGCGGTGGTGGAGCCTAGTCTTGGTACCCATGCGCCACCACCCCTCATGGCGCACGGTCTTGATGTGGTGGTGCGGGTTGTGCAGGAGTGTTTTCTTGCGGTCTCGCGACTTCTTGGCAGCTTCCTTCTTCGTGCGCGGGCACACGGCATGGCGGATAACGCCGCAGGACCGCGCGTCTTGGGGTGAGGACACCATCCTGATGCAGAGGCAGAGGGGGCGCTCCGTGAGCCACGCATCTCGGTGCAAGGGCGCCATCTTGATGTGGAGGCGGCGATGGCGATCCATGATCTACGTCGCCCGCGGCTAGAGGTGGGTGAGGCAGCGAGAGGGATGGCGCAGGAGAGCCCCCGGCAATGCTGCTCATAGCACGCGAGCTCCTGCGTTACTGCCCAGTCGACGACCTCTACGAAGACTGGCTGGACCAGTCAGATCGTGGGTTCCGACAAACCCTTGAGGTTCGAACACTAGGGTGTAGACGAATCTCTCTCTCTCTCTCTCGCTCACTCTTGCAACGATCTCTAGGCCTAGCTCACCGAACCCAAGGAACAAGAGACACGAGAGTTTATACTGGTTCGGTCCACAGTTGTGGTGTAATACCCTACTCCAGTGTGGTGTGGTGGATTGCCTCATATGCTGAGGATGAACTAGTACAAGGGATGAACAGCCTCCTGAGGAGAGGTGTTCTTTAGCTCGGTGAGCTTGTGTGTGTGTGTGGATGGTCTGAATGAATCAATCCCTTGCTAAGGTGGTGGCTAGTCCTATTTATAGAGGCCCTGGTCCTCTTCCCAAATGTTTAGGCGGGAAGGGATCCCACAATGACCAATTTTGAAGGGGTACAATTAGTACAATTTATCCTAACAGAAGGTGGTCTTCGCCTGCCAAAGGCTCTGGTGGTGACGCCGCCGCGGGCTCCGCGGTGACCTCCGTCCTGCCATCCTATTGGTCTTGGTCTTGTTGCACCGATATGGAAACCTTTACCTGATGCCTTGGGACTCCTCGCCTGCGCTTGCCCCTTTAGCACCAAAGAGGAAATTGGCGCCCTACGCCCGCTGCCACCCACTTGGCCTTGGTTGTCATGGCTCACGTTATGCGGGCCTCGCGAGGTGCACCTTGCATAGATATCTCCGCTCCTCGGGAGCCAACCTAGGGAGGCTGCCCCAAGGAGGTCTTGGCGTCGTCCGCCTCGTGAGGCTTGGCCCATCGCGAGGGTCTTGAGTGGTTGCTGATGAAGATGGGCCGTACCAGGCCGCTGGATGAGCCACTCCTTGGGCCGTAGGCAGGCAGGTCTGGGTACCCCCGTTCCCAAGACGCCGACACCCACCCCAACTAGAAATGATGTGCCCACCACACCACACACGCAATCGGCCACTAAGAAAATAACCATATACAATAGTACAATGTTATACATGAAAGTTAATTGCATGGTGCATCCAAAAATATTTGTTCTGCAATGTGAATGTTTATATTTTCTCGTAAAATATTAGTCACGGGAAAGAGAAACGAAGGGCATATCTCTCCTTGTCTCCACCGGACACCCCCTCTTTCTACACCATTTTCACGTACGCACACAAACTATCTCTCGACCCTCGAAAAGTATGCATGCCCCTGACACATTCACGTGTGGCGGTCACTGTATTTCAAGAGAAAGCACTATACGGTCACTGGACTTCAGAATATGGTTATTACGGTCACCGTATACATTCTCGTGGTGATCATACGGTATCTAGCTCACAATACATCTCTGTATTTTGTTGATGACACTAATGGACATTGTATTTGATGCGTGCTCCGTATTTTGTTGACGACACTTACGGTCATTGTATTTGAAGCGAAAGCATGATATGGTCACCGGACTTCAGAATAAGCTCACCATAGTCACCACATGCATTTTGTGGTGCTAACCAACCTGTGGTTGGATGGTTAGGAGGACAATGGTTTCCCGAGCCCACCAGGATTAAAGTCGTGTTCCTCGCATTTATCCTGGATTGATATCAGTATTTTTCGGTGATGTGCGTTCAGTGGGAGGAGACATTCCCCTCGACTACGAGGAACCTACAGTGACTTCTTAAAATCTCAAGATCATATGCTGGCTCACTCTCTCGAAGGTGCTCATAGGGGTATGGTCTGCGTGTGTGCGCTTATAGTGGTGAGTGCTTGCGCGTATATATGAGCGGTTGCATTTGTACCGTGTTAAAAAAATACATGTCGTGATTATACGGTCACTGGCTCACCAGTACAACTTCGTGTTTTGTTAATGACACGATGAATTGACCAGTCAAACGTTCCATGTGGCGCAACTAGTGTTGCACCATCGACGCGCGTAACCGTGGGGCCCACCTGCCAGCGCGTATATGAAAGAAAGAAATGGTAGTTTGAGTCTGTAATGTGTTAATAAAATACATTTTAGGGTGATCATACGGTCACTAACTCACCATATAGCTCTGTAATTTGTTGATGACACGATCAATTGACCAGTCAAATGGTCCACATCAGCAGCGCACATTACCATAGGGCCCACCCATCAGCGCATATATGAAAGACGAAAATGGTAATAAATTAGTGGTCGGTGGGGATTCTATGTCGTGAGACCTCTGGTTGGCAGTCGCCAGTGGTGGGGGGCGGTGATTGGGCGGTGGCGTGGGGATCGCTAGAGAAAAAGCTCGGCACGAGAGGGGGGGCCTAGAGGGATGGTCGGGGCGGTGGCAAAACGGGGGGGGGGGGGGGGTTGGGGGGGGGGGGGGGCGGCGAGGCGGAGCGGGCCGGCCGCGGGCGGCGGGTGCCGGTGGTGGCTGGAGGCCCAGGGGGTGGAGGTTAAAGATAAACTGCAGGCCCTTGATTTCGTATCCAACGGCTGGAAAATCGACTGAACAGAGATGAAAAAATCTGTCGACTGACGTGTAGCCTCACCCTGCACGTACACATGCACACACGCAACACTCGCACAAACACACACATGCATGCAGGTGTGCAACATTGACACGTACACATAACGAATACACGCACGCATGTAGGCGTGCAATACTAACACGTACACCTGCATTCACGAACACACGCACGCACACATGCATGCAACACTGAAACGTACACATGCACCCACGCAACACTTGCACGCCTGCATGCACACAACACACGATGCAAGACAGACACTCAACCTATACATGCATGCACCCTTTGTAAAGGACATGGATTGTTACGGGTATTAATCAATCTTATCTATGATAAGCAGAACATTGATGTTTGCAACGACCTTTATCAACGTATCAAACGGGCTATCAATGTATATATGAAAATTTTAAAATTCTCTTATAGTATATAGTAGGCTTATCTACATGAAATAGATGACGTCACACTTAAAGAACAATCATTGGTTTATGAAATTCCCTCTTCTGACCGCCCTGTCCCACCAAAAGTTCATCTGCTGTGCGCTTCCTGTGTTGGGTCACTAACATGCAGGCCATGTACCCAAAGAGCCCACACATCAGTGGAAGAATGGCGCGGTTTCGTACGCCAGAGTCAAGGGCGCCGCTCGCTGCACACCCGTCTAAACATGCCTCCTTGCCGCATTCAAACGCCTCCATGAAACCCGTGTGGAAGCCGAGAAACCCACTCTGGACACACGTCCGTTCATGACCGGGCCGACATTAAATGCAATGCCGGCCGAGCTCCTCCCGCCGACCGTCTATTTAATCTCCTATTTAAACGAGGCCAAATGCCGGCCAAGAATCGCACACCTCCGCCGCTCCCCTATCTCCTCCTTCACCATTTTGTCCACTCTTACAATGGCTTATGAAGAGTAGTTTATCCGGCATCCAAGCCGGCTAGGTGGCCCGCCGAGCCCGCCGGATACGAGCTATGTAGCTCGCTCATCCACCTCCCTCCCCTCGCCCGTCAGAGCCAATTCTCACCCCAAGCCGGTGCGTGGTTCAACAACTCGCCGCTCAAAGCCAGCTCAACGAGGAGCAGCGTGCTGCTCCACGCCGGCACAATGGGGAGCACGGGCGTCATCGCTGGCGTCCAGGCCGCCGCCTTGTACCGCGCCTCCCATGTCTGCGACCGCATATCCCGTTTCTCTGGTTGAGACTCCCATGCCTGCGGCCGCGCCATGCAAGCGGAGACAGAAGCCAGGTGCGCGGAGAGCAACGAGTTGGTGGCCAACGCCTCCGCATCTGCTGCCATCATCAAGGAGAAGTAGAACACGGGAGGCCGCCGCCGCTTAGGTCCCATGAAGGCCACCACGGAGGCGACACTGCCATACACAACAGGTGTCTTGCTAGATCCTTTTGTTGCGAGGACCTTTTCGACCCCGCATGGGCTCCACGGAGGCGGAGAAGCCCCCTTCCACCTCCATCTTGGGCATCAGCCAATAATGTCAGTTGGGCCATGGGGAAGCGAGCCATCGTTTGCGCTGAAGCATATACCTCCGGGGCTGCCGGCAGTCCAGTGATCATGCTGCCGGACATGAGGAAGACAAATGGATCGACGGGCAGCCATTTAGGCTAGGTATTATAATACATATGCTATTCAGAACTAGCACCGCTTAGTTGATTTGAATGTAATGAAATCTGTTATGTTTGTATGAAAATCCGGTATTTTATATGAATTCCGTCATTGTTTATATGAAATATCGCCGTGTTTGCATGAATTTTGTTCGGTTGGTAAAGTTGCTGTCAGAATGTGTGCGGCTACGGTTGGATGGTATAATTTGCGGGTCGTCGGTCGGTCTTTCGGCCGGCTTGGGTGGCATGGTGGTACAAAACAGCACAGCTCGTGCGAGCTTGTCTCCAACGCGCGCGCTAGAGGATGCATGAGCACCTGAGCTATTCCTTGTTCATCGGTGGCAAAGACACCGATGGACAAAAAGGGTCGCCAATATTTTGGCTACCCCGGGCAAGATCCAAACAGCCCCTCCCAGCACATTCAAATCCCTCGTTCTCCATGAAAGAGTTGCCATGTGTTGTTTTCATGGACTAGTAAGATGCCCGTGCATTGCAGGGAACATCAAGATGCATTTTTTTTACAAACACATGTTGTGATTGTCCCATGCAGGAGTAATCCCATGTGTAAAAACTAATGATATCTTGAGTATTTTATCAGAAAAATGGTATCTCGAGAATTTCATCTAAAAAATGAAAGATGGGGGATAAGGTGAGGAGGAGTGGGGTGTGGTGGTGACTGGTGGTCGGACTGGGCGGAGGCATGGGGATGGACGGCGCCGGCAGGTGGCAGCGGCCACCATGCTAGATTGTTCTAGATACTTCCTATTTTAATTGCTCAGCAATGAGGTTGTGGGAGATAAGGGTGAACGAGGCAAGGCCTTGTCTGTAAATGTGGAGAGAGGTGCGGGTATCTTTTGTAAAATTTGTCATAATTTGCTTTCTATCCGTCAGATATAGATCGGACGGTCGATATTACAAGATGGCAGGCACACCATCATCACCAACTTAGTTTTTTATAAGAGTAGAGTGTAGAGATAGAGATTTTCACTATGTGAAAACAAATTTAAATATGAACGAATAATCGGTGTCCGCGGTCTTCTGCCGGGAGCCCGGGACACACTTGGATGGCCTAATAGTAGTAGTAGTAGTGTAGAGTACTACTAGTAGTACTAGATAGTGAGTGTTTACTACTGTATCTACATACTAATTGCAACACATGCATGTGTTAGTAGTATAATGACCACGTATGGATTTGATGGTAACATTTTTGTAAGTTGGATGTCATATTATTTCTCTAACATGTGGTCAAAGTTAGCCTCCAAAACGGATTTTATACCCTATATGGATTGAGGGTGTACATGCATTGTCGCGGTTTCTCTTAATCCTTGTGTGCAACGTTTTTATTCAAGCATAAAATGTGAACATGTGAATGGGAGGGACTACTACAACCCTTCCAAAAGAACTGTAGTACTAATCGTACGTACTCCCTCCGTTCACCATCTCACATGCTCATTTTTTTCATTTCATAAGAGGCAAACAATGTGGGGCCTACCTTAGAGGCAAGGCTCTATACACTGGAGATGCTCTGTAGTTTTGATGTGTCCCATCAACTCGCAGAACGAGGAGAAGCTTGCTTAGTACGCTGTCTCCCCCGCCCACGGGCGCAGTGGCTCACAGAGTCGCAGGACAAGGAGAAGCTTGCTTACTACGCCTACACCCGCTCCCTCGCCCATGCGCGCGGTGGCTCGCGGGACGAGGAGAAAATTTTACTAATCCCTCCGTTTACTCCTCGTCCCTACCTTGGTTAGAGAGATTACCATATTGTTTGAAATATGTCTTTTAGTAGTAGGAGTAGTACAGTGGTACATAGGAGTAGTACTACAACAATTTCCTTGGAGTCGGTGGTGCAGCAAGCTACCCTAGGCTATGTTACTACTCCCTCATTTCCAGTTTATGGCTCAATTTCAAAATCTCTCCAACCAAGGTGTCGGATTTCGGGTTCCGGCAGACCCTTGAGGTTCGAACACTATGACCGGCCCCCTTGCTATGTGGGTGGCTAGTCCTATTTATAGAGGCCCTGGTCCTCTCCCCAAATATTGAGCGGGAAGGGAGCCAACAATGGCGGGCTAATTTGAAGGGGGACAGCAAGTATCAACTATCCTGACAAAAGTAGTCTTCGCCTGCGCAAAGCTCTGGTGATGACGCCGTCTTGGGCTCCACGGTGACCTCCGTCTCGTAGTCCTCCTGGTCTTGGTCTCGTTGCACCGAAATGGCAACCTTTGCCTGATGCCTCGGTACTCCGCGGCTACGCTTGCCCCCTTTGCACCAAAGAGGAAAGGAGGATGCTGCGCAGGCTGGCACCCGCCTGGCGCCCTGAGTTGTCATGGCTTGCGTCATGGGCACCTCGTGAGGTACCCCGCCTTGATCTCTCCGCCTCCTCATGAGCCAGCCTGACGAGGTCGTGCCTGAGGAAGCTCCGCGTCATTCGCCCCACGAGGCTTGGCCCCTCGCGAGGGTCTTGGGTTTGTGTTGGTGAAGATGGGCCGTGCTGGGCCCCCCTTTGAGCCACGCCGCAGGCCGCAGGTAGGCAAGTCTGGGGACCCCCATTCCCAGAATGCCGACAGTAGCCCCCGGGCCCAAGGCGCGCCTGGACTTGGCCGTGCAGAGAGGCGGAAGGGCAAGAGCGAAGCGCCGCGGGCCCTAACAGCCGGCGGCCTTGGGCGCCGCGTGGCGGTTGATTGGACGTGGGCGTCTCCACTTCCCCATGGTGCCTTGGCAACTGCACTGACGGGACAAGTCCCTGCATGCAAAACGGGTCATGATTACCTGCGATCGTGGAGGTCGGCGGTTGGCCTCCGCCGGCCATAAGTACGGGACGGCGTGCGCCCTTCCGGTTCATCTCCCCTTGCTTCTCCTTCTTCTTCATGGCCCCGTCGAGGAGGTTCTCGGCCACGGAGAAGGGGAAGGCTTGCCAGGCAGAGCATGCCTCTCCCCTGCCCAAGCGCGGCCGAGGGCGCCCCCGCAAACATCCTGTGGCCAGCACGGCAGCTCCCCGTGGCCGCGGAGACGCTTTCCAGCGCGGTGGCGGGCGGATTGCTATGGCCGGGGGGTGCGCTCCGGTTGCGCGTCCCCCTATGCCGCGCTTTTGCGCTGCAGAGGTGCTGCCGGAGTTCGTCGTGTGGTTGGCAGAGCCGACTAGCACCCGGCTCCCACTTCCTCGCTTCCTCCTCGGCGAGCTCCCGGCCGGCGCCCCGGGTGGCCTCTAGCTTCAGGCCGACGGCTGCTGCAGCCGGGCCTCATGGGTTTCACTGGAGGTCTCCGCAGCCGGGAGCCTGGCCCTGGCCCGCGGTTGGCAGACGTTTGCCCGCGTGCGTGACCTGGGCCGTCGGTGCACCCTATACTTCAGGTTCGACGGCGATGCCACCCTCTACGTGAGGGTGTTCAGGGAAGATGGTCACCGCGCAGGGTGTTGCCCTGAGGGCGACGACCGCGGCTGGGAACCCGGCTCCGGCGATGATGGAGAGGACGGCGCTCGCGGGGCTGGCGGCGCTCAGGGTTCCTCAAGCTTCTCCGGTCCTTCTTCAGGCGGCGACTCTCCTAGTGGTGGCCGCAGACAGCCCCCACGCCGTCGTATCTGCTTGGGGGGTGGTGGCGCATCCGCCCACCGACGCGCCCTGGTGAAGCGCGAGAGGGAGTCCGCCTGAGCTCCGGAGGCAGCTCGGGCTTCCCTGCGGGTCGGTGCGAGGCGAGCCGCACCAGATTTGTTTTTTCTCTTCCCTTTTCCTGCATAAAGAAGGACAGTAGTGTGGTGCCCCGCGGGGGCGTATATGGGTTATTGCTGTTAATTATCATTTCGCTTTCTTCATCGTACCTTCCGACTATGTGCCCGCGCGTGGATGGTTCCCGGCCCCAGCCATGGGGGCGACCGACCCAGGCCCTGTGTTTGTGTCGCGGTGCCCGAGGGGCACGGACTGGAGGGGTGCTCCTGCAAGGGGCCCAGGTCGCGAACCCTTTGAGTGACTAGGATAGGAACACTCGTGAGGGCGCTCGGCTCTCCTCCTCGCGAGGCCTTGCATAAGAGAAATCGAGGCAGGAGCGTGAAAAGCCGAAAAACCGCAAGCCAAAGATGGCAACAACTTCAATAAAACATCAAATGAAGAAGAACAAGCCAACTGCGGAAAGCAAATGAAAAGCCGCGTCCGACACCTAGTCTAGTCTTCGACGTCTTCTCACCAGCGCGGAGCTAAGTGCTGCCACTGGGCGTGGGAGGGAGCCCCAGGGCATGAGGCCGGCGCCCCTGAGACTCCGGGGCGTGTACAGCCCCAACTCATTATTACGTGAGAGTGTCACGGGCGGCGAGCTTCACAGGCGTTCGCCTTGCTTCACAGGCTCCGGGCCTTTTCCGAAACGCGATAGCTTCATAGGCATTCTCCTTGCTTCACAGGCTCCGGGCCTTTTCCAAAGCGCGATAGCTTCACAGGCATTCGCCTTGCTTCACAGGCTCCGGGCCTTTTCCGAAACGCGATAGCTTCACAGGCATTCGCCTTGCTTCAGAGGCTCCGGGCCTTTTCCAAAACGCGATAGCTTCACAGGCATTCGCCTTGCTTCACAGGCTTCAGGCCTTTTCCAAAACGTGATATCTTCACAGGCATTCGCCTTGCTTCACAGGCTCCGGGCCTTTTCCAAAACGCGATAGCTTCACAGGCATTCGCCTTGCTTCACAGGCTCCGGGCCTTTTCCAAAACGCGATAGCTTCATAGGCATTCGCCTTGCTTCACAGGCTCCGGGCCTTTTCCAAAACGCGATAGCTTCACAGGCATTTGCCTTGCTTCACAGGCTCCGGGCCTTTTTAGGGGTAGAACCTCCGGAGGTGCTAGATGTTCCATGCGTTTTGGACCGACACTCCCTCCTGAGTCTCCAAGTGCGCTAAGCCGGGCCTAGAAACATGAACAACCTTGAACGGGCCCTCCCACATGGGAGAGAGCTTGTGCAGCCCCTCCCTGGAGAGGACCCGCCTGAGCACGAGGTCTCCTACCTCGAGTGTCCTGGGGCAGATGTTGCGGCAGTGATATCGCCGCAGCGCTTGTTGGTACCTCGCCGCTCGTAGCGCGGCTTCTCAGCGACGTTCCTCCCCCAGCACAAGGTCCATCCCCCGCATGGCGTCCTGTTGCGCCTCGTTGAACGCCAGGACCCACGCGGAGTGACGTCTGACCTCGTGAGGGAGGACCGCTTCGGCCCCGTAGACCAGGAAGAACGGGGTCTCCCCAGTCGGCTTGGTCGCGGCTGTGCGGATGGACCACAACACGGACTGAAGCTCGTCGTACCAACCTCTGCCGCAGGCCTCCAGCTTCTTCTTGAACGTCCTGGTTTTGAGGCCCCTCAGGACCTCCACATTGGCTCGCTCGGCCTGGCCGTTGCTTCGGGAGTGCGCCACCGAAGCGTAACATATCTGCGTTCCAAGGTTAGCACAGTACATTTTGAAGAGGTTACTGGTGAACTGTGAACCGTTGTCCGTGATGATGCGATTCGGCACCCTGAACTGGCTCACGATGCCCTTGATGAACTTGACCGCGGAACCCGCAAGAATGGTGCGGACAGCCTCCACTTCAGCCCACTTGGTGAACTTGTCTACCGCAACGTAAAGGTAGCGGTAGCCCCCTAGCGCCCGAGGAAACGGACCCAAGATTTTGAGCCCCCAGACTGCGAATGGCCATGAAAGGGGGATAGTCTGCAAGCCCCCTGCCGGCTGATGGATCTGCTTGGCGTGGAACTGGCAGGCCTCACAAGCTTTCACTAGTTCAACGGCGTCATTAAGCGCGGTGGGCCAATAAAACCCACTGCGGAACGCCTTGCCGACGAGGGTCCGTGACGATGAATGATGTATGTAGTCCCTGCCGTGTATATCTTCCAGTAGTTCCTTCCCTTGCTCCCTAGTGATGCAGCATAGGGATACATCGTTTGGTCGCTTCTGGTAGAGCTCTCCATCTCTGATGCAGTTGCCGTGGCCTGGCGTGCCACTCGCTCTGCTTCCTCCTCCTTCTCCGGCAGGGTCCCTTGCGTCAAGTAGCTCCGGAGCTCCGTGATCCAACATCCCTCCTGAGGTTCCATCGTTAGGAGCGGGCGTGCTCCTGAGGCCGGGCCACAGGCCAGAGCTCCGGAGGCAGGTGGCTGGGGGAGCTCCTCCCGAGGCTGAGCCGTGTTTGATAGTGACGGCAAGGCTAAAGGATTGAAGAGCCATTCCTCAAAAATGCCAGGCTCCTGAGGTAACCGCTTGGACGCGCGTTTGGCGATGTTATCGGCCTCTTGATTGGTGCCACGGGGCACATGCTGCAACTCCAACCCCCAGAACTGCTTCTCCATCCTGCGGACCTCTGCAAGGTAGGCCTCCATGTGCTCATCGTTCGGCTCGTACACCTTGTTGGAGAAATTGACAAGGAGCTGCGAATCGCCCTTGATGGTGAGGCGTTTCACCCCCAGGGCAGGTGCGGCCTTCAAGCCCGCTATTAAACCTTCATACTCCGCTATGTTGTTGGAGACCTTTTCGCCTTGCTGGAAACAAAACTGCACGGCGTAATAGAGTTTGTCCTGGGTGGGCGATATAAGCACCGCCCCAGCCCCTGCGCCGTGTCTGGAGAACGCCCCATCGAAGTACATGACCCAACCTTCTGGCGCCACACTTCCCGGGAACAGGGACCGATCCTCGTCAGCCTTGAGGCCTGGCGCCTCCATCCATTCTGCCACAAAATCCGCCAATGCTGCTCCCTTGATGACTCTGGTCGTGCTGAATTCGAGCTGAAACGCTTGCAACTCTATGTTCCACTCAGCGACTCTCCCAGCTGAATTGGGGCTCCTGAGCACCCTCTCCAGGGGGTATGACGAGACGACCTTGATGGGGTGACCCTGAAAATAGTACCGCAGCTTGCACTAGGCCAGCAGTAGCGCAAGGAGGAGTTTCTGGGGCATAGGGTACCGCGCCCTTGCATCCCGCAACACTGTGCTGACGAAGTACACTGGGTGCTCAACGAGGTGGAGTGCGTCAGTGCTGGCGGCTCCCTTTGGAGACCATGGCGCCTCTCGAGACAATGAGGCCTCCCGAGACTGGCCATCTGGGAGAGGGGCCTCTTCTGCCTCTGGTGCGCCCCTCTACGGTGGCTGGTCCTCATCAGCCGTCCTGCGGCTTCTGTGGGCCTTCCTCGTGCCAGTTCCGCCTTGCCTCGGGCTGCTGTCGCGGTTTTGATTCGACGCTCCTCTCTGACTGCCACCAGGGCTGCGCTAGCGGAGTAGGGAGTGGCGGCGAGGTAAAGCACCAGGGGCTCTTGAGGGCGTGGAGCCACCATGACCGGTGGGCTGGTCAGGTATTTCTTGAGATCCTGGAATGCCTTGTCGGCCTCTTCAGTCCACTCGAAGGGCCCCTTTTTCTTCCTTAGCTGGAAGAAGGGTAGCGCTCGCTCCCCCAACTTGGAGATGAAGCGCCCTAGCGCGGTCACACGCCCCGTGAGCTTCTACATTTCTCTGAGGGTCTTTGGCGGGCTCATGTCTTCCACTGCCTTGACCTTCTCCGGGTTAGCCTCAATGCCTCGGTGAGACACGAGGAAACCCAAGAGCTTGCCCGAGGGGACTCCGAACACACATTTCTCTGGATTGAGCCATAGGTTCACTGCGTTGAGGCTCGCGAAGGTTTCCTCAAGGTCTTGTATCAAGGTCCTGGCCTCCCGAGATTTTACCATGATGTCATCGACATAAGCTTCAACATTCTTCCCGAGCTGCGGGCCCAAGATGATATGCATCAGCCGCTGAAAGGTCGCCCCTGAGTTACGCAGTCCGAATGGCATGCAGGTGTAGCAGTACACCCCACACGGGGTTAGGAAGGCTGTCTTCTCGACATCTTCAACCATCATCTTGATCTGGTGATACCCAGAGAAGGCATCCAGGAAGCATAGCAGGTCGCATTCCGCAGTGGAATCGACGATCTTGTCGATGCGGGGGAGCGGGAACGGATCTTGCGGGCACGCTTTGTTGAGGTTGGTGAAGTCGACACACATGCATTCCTTCCCTCCCTTCTTTGGCACAACGACAGGGTTGGCCAACCAATCTGGGTATCGGACCTCGCGAATGACCCCAGCGGCCTCTAATTTGCGGGTCTCTTGAACGATGAAGGCCTGCTTTTCTGTGGACTGCCGCCTGGCCTTCTGCTTCACAGGGCGCACGTTGGGGCACACGTTGAGGTGATGCTCGATTACACTCCTGGGGATCCCTGCCAACTGGTCTGGCTCCCAAGCGAATACCTTCTTGTTTGCGCGCAGGAACCCGACCAGGGCCTCCTCCTACTCGGGTTTGAGGTGGGCGCCTATGGTGAAAGTGGCGTTGGTGGATCCGTCCTCGTCGATGGGTATCTGCTTGGTTTCTGCCTTGTCTTGGGTGAACAACTGTTTCTTCTTGGCGGGCGCAGCCCCCTTGGGCTCGGGGGCCTCCAAGGCGGCGGGCTGTGCCGACGCCGCTGTCTTGAAGACGAGCTTGAGCACCCGCAGAGCGTCCCCAGTGTCACCGTGCACGGTGAGGACACCGCTACTCCCGGGCATCTTCATGAGGTTGTACGCTGGGTGCATCGCGGCCATGAACTGGGCCAGCGCTGGGTAGCCGAGAATGGCGTTGTAGGGGAGGCCGATGGGGGCGATGTCGAAGTCGACCAGCTCCGTGCAAAAGTTGTCGTAGGTGCCGAAGGTCACTGCGAGCCGGATCTGTCCCAAGGAGCCGGACGACCTGCCCCCAACGCCTGAGAAGGGCCGGCTGGGCTGCAGCCATTCCAGGGGTATGCAGAGGAGGTTGAAGGCCTCGACTGAGAGCACGCCGAGGCCTGCCCCGCCATCGATGAGAGTTCTGCTGACGGCCACCTGGCAGATGGTGGGGGTGCACAGCATGGGGAGCGCGCCCGAGCAGGCTGAGTTGGAGGGGTGGTCCTCCGAGTTGAAGCTCAGGTCGGTCTCGGGCACCGCCCGATCCAAGGGAGCCCCCTGCCACGTGGAAGCGGCGCTGACCCGGCGGATGAACGGCTTGACGCAGTAACTTGTAGGCGGCGCCTGCGAGCCGCCCAAGAGGGCCGCGACGACTGGGGGTGTCGGTGCAGCGCGATAGGCGGGGGAGAGGTTGCGGGGCCCCATGGGCGCGCGGAGCGCGCGAGATGAAGAACCAGCTGGGGCGAGCGAGGGAGTTGCGGTGCGGCCGTCTTGGCGCACGGATGGATGCTGAGGCGATGCTTGCTGCTCATCCCCCGCCGGGCCGGTGGCGGTGTTGACGGCAGGTGATGGGGAACGGCGAGGACGCCCGCCGACAGGGGCCGTCTGGGCGACACGGGAAGCGAGGGCGGCCCGGCGCTCCACGCGGGCCCGACGAGCGTCAGACATGAGCGCGATGGTCGGAGGAGAACGGGGTGACGGAAGACGAATTCCTACGCACCCCTACCTGGCACGCCAAATGTCGGATTTTGGGTTCCGGCAGACCCTTGAGGTTCGAACACTGGGGTGCACGCGGAGATTTCGCCTCCTACCTACCTGCACCCCTCCGCCATGCTTGGATCTAAATTAAGGAAAGAACAACACAAGAGACACAGGGTTTATACTGGTTCGGGCCACCGTTGTGGTGTAATACCCTACTCCAGTGTGTGGTGTGTGGATTGCCTCCTGGGCTGATGATGATGAACAATACAAGGAAGAACAGCCTCGCGAGGGTCTGTTCTTGGCTGGGCGATGAACTGCTCGGAGAAGTTCATTCACCATTCTCTCTCTCTCTGCTCTCCTATGACCGACCCCCTTGCTGTGTGGGTGGCTGGTCCTATTTATAGAGGCCCTGGTCCTCTCCCCAAATATTGAGCGGGAAGGGAGCCAACAATGGTGGGCTAATTTGAAGGGGGGAAGCAAGTATCAACTATCCTGACAAAAGTAGTCTTCGCCTGCGCAAAGCTCTGGTGATGACGCCGTCTTGGGCTCCACGGTGACCTCCGTGTCGTAGTCCTCCTGGTCTTGGTCTCGTTGCACCGAAATGGCAACCTTTTCCTGATGCCTCGGTACTCCGCGGCTGCGCTTGCCCCCTTTGCACCAAAGAGGAAAGGAGGACGCTGGGCGGGCTGGCACCCGCCTGGCGCCCTGAGTTGTCATGGCTTGCGTCATGGGCACCTTGTGAGGTACCCCGCCTTGATCTCTCCGCCTCCTCATGAGCCAGCCTGACGAGGCCGTGCCTGAGGAAGCTCCGCGTCGTTCGCCCCGCGAGGCTTGGCCCCTCGCGAGGGTCTTGGGTTTGTGTTGGTGAAGATGGGCCGTGCTGGGCCCCCCTTTGAGCCACGCCGCAGGCCGCAGGCAGGCAAGTCTGGGGACCCCCGTTCCCAGAACGCCGACACAAGGTACAAGGTGAGTGGCGGAATTAATTTCGTAGTTTGCACAAGTAATTAGTATGCTTGTTTCTCTCAAGAAGTTATGTTTATCGATGCATTAATTACAATGAATGCATGCATGACCACTAAATTTCCATGAATTCTACATGCATTGGTGAGTATTCTCTTGACACTGCTTGCATCGGGTGATTTAACACACCTCGAAATCCAAACATGTGATGGTACTACTACTAGTAGAATTGAGACTTACAAAATGGAAAAACTAGTTTTTTAGATGAGCCCTATAAACCGGAAAGGAGGGAGTAGTAAGTAGTACTACCTCCATAGTGGGTACGTATTCCGTAAAATCAGATTTTCACAGAACTAAGTCGCTCAATCTTTATTTGCTTGTTTCCCTTCTTTCCTCATTGCCTCGAACAGACTATGCCAACCTCCCCTGCCTGCCGCGCGGGAAAAGACCCGCGCTTGCCTTTTTTAAAATGGGTTTGTATCAATGGATCGCGCGAAGCAGCAAAAACCAAGTCGTGTCTTGTACTCCTCCATAGACGCTCGCTTTCATCAATTTTGTACTTCCTCTCGTCGACATGTGGGACATATACAACCGGGTCGATGTATCACGCAACAAATAATAGTGCAGAATAGCAGGGGGATGCACCCTAGTTGTAGCGCCCAGTAGTAGTAATGAGCAATGAGACATCAAATCACTATGCCGCACCTTCCCAGACGGACGAAGCAACCATTATTTCACACTTCCCTGAATCCGCTTTGCCATCATATCCTTGAAGAAAACCACATATTGCTTCTGCCATTGTTCTGCCTCAAGAGGGACGCCCATCGCCTTGGTACATCATGACACGTGGGACCGCATGACAGGCCATGCTCCCACGCCCACCACTTGGTAAAATCACCTCATTTTTACTACTTCCTCTGTATCGGTTTACAGGGCATGCACGTCATTCTAGGTTGAGAATTTAACTGGCTATATACGTGATGAATAGTACACCCTCCGTCTAGGTGTGTAAGTCATCTTAGGTTGTGCACCGTGACCAAGGCGGAGAGGAAAACGAGAGAACTTAATGCCGTTTTGCTAATTAATAGCATTGCATGCAATGAACTAACCACTGCATGTCATGTTTGGTAGTCTCAAGTCATTCAAAGCATGCACAGCCCACATCTCTTATTGGTTGATATGTCACGAAACAAGAAACGAGGAGTGAGTTAATGTACCGTGCCTACGCGTTTTGGTATTGTTTGGTTTTCATAAGGTGACTTACAAACCTAGATGGAGGGAGTATATGTTTAGAAACTACATTCGCTTAAGAATCCAATGATATACTTTTTGTGACATAGTAACTCATATTTAGTTAGTCAAATCGATGACCTAGAACTACGTCCATGCCCTATAAACCAAGACGGAGGGACTAGTATCTTTTTAGATCAATATAGTCAGGATTAACCAAGGAGCAAAACCAAGTAGTAGGTTTCTCTTGTTGTGTTGGCATAGCAACTCAAGCAGGGTCAGTCCGCACAGGAAATGGTGACACACTTAACAGGACCCCTTTGGCCGGCATGTGGCTCATCCACCATCTTGTTCCACGTGAGATGCACCAAATTATAGTTCGGAGCAGCGGTTGGACTTGGAGGTACCCCGGTCATAGCACCGCAATAGTCGTAAATGAGCAATGAGGGGTCAAATCACAAAGCCCCACCTTCCCGCATTAAGCTGGACGGACGGAGCAACCATCATTTCACTCTAGGGCGCAAGAGCATAAAGAAAAGATAAAACCAATGATGTGTGCGGCAGCTACCTAGGGCACCCTAGGTTAGGAGCCTCCACTACAAATCCTTTTTTAAATCTCCCCCACTACAAATCCGCTTCTCCCTCGTCCTCTTGAAGAAAACTGATGATGCGTGCGGCGGTAGGGTTTGTAGGAGTACTACAGTGTGCGGGGCCACGTCGTAGTAAACGGGAGAGTGATTGAGTTTGAGTCGACGCGTTAATATGTGTGGGCCACTTGGTTTTATGGGAACGAGGCATCATTTTGGGTTCAGGGACTAGTGGAGATATACGTACAAAAAATTGTGGACGTAGGTTCGACCGAAAGGCAATGATGCATGGGCCCTGCATTTTGATATACCCGCGGCCACGTGAAATTTGCTACTCTACTCAAAATAATGCATAAAAGTTCCTCCAAAAACATCTATAACTAATGGGAAGTGAAATGTATGCTTAAAATGAAAATGTAATAATCCCTCTATCTAGGTGTATAAGTCATCTTAGGTTTTTTTGCTAGTTAATAGCATTCCATGCAATGAATTAACCACTTCATGTCATGTTTGAATGTCTCAAGCCATTGAAAGCATGCACGGCCCACATCTCGTATTGGTTGATATGTCACGAAACAAGAAACGAGGAGGGAGTTAATGTACCGTGCCTAAATGTTTTGGGATTATTTGGTTTTTGAAAGATGACTTACACACGTAGACGGAGGGAGTACACAGAGAAAAAATGAATTGTAATTAAAATAATGATATTTCTAACAAAAATGTGAATCTGAACTACATATGTGTGCATGTGACCAACACATACATTGTCAATACAAAATCTAATGCAAGAAATAACTTATGAGTAACATGCACGAATTGATGATGTGGTGCTTGCATGCATAGAGTACAAAAACAATGTGATTTATGACTTGCATGCATGACGTGTTCTTGTGCCATAGTTGTATGTCTAGGAAAAAAGCTACTAGCGGGTTGTACTAGCTATTTAGGAATAGAAGATGTATACGTGGAAGTTGTAGGGAAAGAGATGACATGTATCTCAATTCCTATGAGTAGGGATTAGAAAAGAGATGTCATTTAGTTCACATCATAGGAACGTGTCTATTGAATATACGCTAATGTTTATTTTCCTTTGAAATTGTGGGAGTATAGGAATCCATTCATATGAACCAAGTGGCTCTAAAGCTATAAAAATGACATCATGTTTATTTTCCTTTGAAATGTGGAGTATATGAATCTATTCCTATGAACCAATTGGCTCTAATGGAAAAAAATCCTATTAAAATCATATCATATAGAGTTCCTATGATATTCCTCCACACCAAAGGATGGTTGAAATTGCTGCAGGTGATATGACGGTCTTTCTTTCTACACTCCTCCCCAATCTTTATAGTTACCTCTCTAAGATGAATGTAATGATATATACTGGGTATTCTATATGTGTATTTTGGTACACGAAAGCTCGGTAAAAGTTTGTGAGGTTCGAATTTTCAATAAGGCTATATGCACTGCATTTTGGAACGGAGGGAGGAGCATACGACAGTTGCTAACACTCATGTGGAAGATTTGTGTGTTGGAGGAGTGGCTGTTCTGTTAAATGACATGGAAAAACTAACACTGTCGGATGCCGATCTAACGGTTCTTACAGCGTTCGCCATGAAATGTCTTGTGGCGAACGTTTGTCAGATATGATTTATGGACACATGCATTGCATTGAGATGTGCCCCCTCTCTCTCACGCACACACGCACCCTCACGAGTCACGACTCTCCCGAGTCCTCTTGCACCCACCGTCTCTCTGCAGGTAGACCTCACACACATATGTGCTCTTCACACCCTACCCTCAGAACTTCTAAAAAAACAAAAGACGTCGCGCACCTTTTATTTTAACTCACATGTCACACACTTATACTATTACTCTTGTGGCGAACGTTCTTTGGGCATAGTATATTGTGCTCTCACGAAGAGAAGCGGTGCACGCACGCACTAGTTCTCTCAGACCCACTCACGGGTACACGTAGGAGCACATTTTTTGAAGCTAATACAACAAAATCACTCCACAATATATATAAGCAGGAGCCATAGAGCTTGCTTTACTAGGGTTCATCTCTTTGACTCTCTCATGCTCTCTGGATCTAAGCAAGACATAGGTGGCCACACTATCTCTCTGCTCATGGCTGGTCACAAATCTGGCCGGACCACCTCGACCGGGGTAGGGGTGTAGGTGCATCGTTCATGCTGGCGTCGACGGTGAGGGAGGAGACCAATGACTGCCCGCGCGTCCTGATCGGCGGCCGTTTCATCCTCTCCGAGAGAGCACCAGCTTGGGTGGGCCTCCGACCCCTTCTTCCTCCCTGCGGTATTGTGGCCAAGATGCGGCCTCCGAACACCGTCTTTGCAACATGCTGACGACCCTCAGGTATATATTCCTTTGAAACCTGCCTTGCTCTACTGCCCTGGCTCCCCACGTGGCTGCGTGTGGATCTTTTTCTACTTCCTTCGGTTGTTCCAAAGACACCTAGAATTTTACTATTATTAGAGGTAAAGCTAATTCATAAAGTCGAATCTAGGAGTTGGTTCAAATAGGGAAGAAAGTGGGAAAGCTGTAGCATGAATCCAGGACTTGGTTCTAAGAGGAAACATGGGGAAAGTAGTAGATACCACCATTTTATGAAGTGCTTATGTCTTGCTTTATTTCCCATGAATTGTGTTTTTGCAGTTACACTTAAATCTCACACCACTAAAATTGCTTCATCCCAGTGGAACTGCACAAATTTGATTGCACATTTACTAACCATGTGCTACTCTCATGACAGTAATACTAATGCTATTGTTCTGCATGTTAATCTAGTGGCAGTGTTTATGTGATGTGATGCTAGTTACTTAAGGGCACTTTCATACTGTCAATGTACTACCAATTATTACACAATAGATGCTGCTATTAATCATTTTCCACTGCAAATAACCGTACAGTTTAAATAACCGTATTTCGTATTTGCGCAAACAGGGATGTCTGTCTCCATATCGTTTCTATCTATGCAATCAAAAGTACACACCTCGATTTTAGTAGAACTGCACAGAATGAGGTGGCTATTCCTAGCCACCGTCCTCTAACCACCCGTCTTCCAGGTATTCCTACATTGGCAGTAACTAGGTAGAATGACCAACGCAATCTAAAAGAAGTTGATTCGTATGTTTTACTTCCTGATTGCAGTGCTGGGACGAGCTAAAACAACTACATCCTAGTCTGGAATGCACTTTCTACCCGTTCATCCATGGACCGAGGACTAGTTGGCACGGCTACACGAAGGTTTTTGGGACAGGTGCGCGGACTAGAGGCATTGTGGTCTGCTTATTTCTGCAAATAGCGGTGCTTAAATTTAGTGGAATGCAGAAGAATTTCATATGGTCAGTACATTACGTGGTTCAGTTCAACATACTAGCTAAGAACACAATTTATAATTGGTTATTCTAGAATGAGAGAACCTAACCCTGGATGGTGGCAACAAGAAAAAACCAGAGTGAACTCCAGGAAATTAAAGCCTGTGTAGGGAAGCCCTTTGCTTAGAGAAGCCTTGCTTGATTTTTCCTGATTTGTAAACCTTCTCGCAACTCTGTCTTTTGCTGTGAACTAGTATATGTTTGTTATGTTCTATGAATCATTGAGATGTATAAAATTCCTTAACTTAAGCTTTTCAAGTTTTTTATGAAGCCGAGTATAATATGAGTGTCCCACATGAACGCTGGACTAGCGTGTGAACGTTTGGAATTTACATTGTGGCCTCAGCTAGCTGCATGCACCACTGTAACAAGATACTTAGTTGCTTATATGTCAGACAACATATTATTGATCGTTAGCTGGTTGATAGCCTAGTGTTGAAGCAAGCTGAGTCAATGTGTCGTGTTTTGCACAACTGCTTACAAGTGGGGTAGCACCAACAGTGTTTACAAGTACTTAACCGGCCTTACGTACCCTATGTATACGTCGGTGCACAGTTCTCAAACGATTACTCTATTTCATCAAACAGACACTACTCGTATGATAAACCGTGACAACTTATGTCTTACCATGCTATATTCTTGAAAATACTAGTGAGGACACATCTATTTCAGCAACAATTACGATGGTTCCCACATGATTCACGGGCACACAAAAGTAGCAGCAGCTCCCATAGACAGATTCAAATAGAGTACTAGCCCCAGAGGGCTCGATAATAGGCAAGGTTTGGATAATTTGACACAATCCAAACTACTACTCCCTCCATTCCTATTTAGTTTGTGTCTAAGAGCAGTCACGGATACGAAGGAAAGCTACGGAACCAAAAATCTGGACTATTTTACCCATGAGCTGGCTTGTGATCTGCATGCACGATATTATTGCGCTGTTGTAACTACAGATGAGTTCATTGGCTAGCCTCATTCCTCATCGTTCCCCATGCCCTTGCATGCGCGCTGTTGACGTTGCTCGACCACTGCATGCCCACGCTCCTTTCTTGTAAGCAGTTAATTCATCCACATGCACAGCCGTAAAGCAAGGGCAGTTTTGGAAGACTTAGGGGTAAAAGGCTAGCGCGTAGACTAAAAGGGGAAAAAGGAGAAAAACTTAGATGCGGACAAAAAAGAATCAGAGGGAGTATTAAACACTAGCTGGAGCAACTATTTCATGCCTCGATCTATTTGAGTTGGACACAAGACAGACCTTGCCATGAACATCATCAAGGACGTCACTCATAAACTCGTGGCCTTGCCACTCATAAACTTGTTTGTGGAGGCATGCCTCGTCATATTTCTTTGTAAGCTTGACAAGAATATTATGCCTCACAAACGAAGGAGTAGCTTTGAACTTCTTGTGCTTCAGTACACCCTGGACAACACGCCTGACAACAGTGAGGCTGGAATACAACTCGACATTGGTATAACCGCAAATGGCTTACATGATCCAACAGCCTAAGAACTCTGTTTCCCCAGTGCGTATATTCAGGTCATCCGCCTCATAGCAAGTGACATGTATAACCACACAATCCTTGTCTGCATCAGGGATGTAATTGAAACTGAAACAATTTCTAAATTACTTTCCAGTATAAGAAACACAAGTTATTTGCACCACTATGTATAGGATGGCATCGAAGCTAATAAAATTTTGCATTATTCATCACCACATACTTAGATGAAAAACCACAATCGAGATCGGCAAAGAAGAAAATCACCATGTATAGCTCAACGGGGGGGGGGCACATCCTCGAAGGGGGAAAACTACTCCTGCAGGGCCATGGGGGCTGTAACCTCAAACGGAGCGTTGACCATCTCAGTAGTGGCCGTGAGCGTATCTGGGGTCGGCTCGGTAGCTGCCTCCATATTCTTGGAGCTCTCTATCTCGTGGGGATCAGTCTCCCGCGTCTGCTCCGATATCGGTAGATCTTTGCCTGGTTCTCCTTGGTCCATCATGAAACTGACGAATACTAAGAGACCACTGAAAGGAAAACACAATCACAATGACAATGAAACAAAAAAGTGAGTGAGGATCGGTTACTGCTTTGCAACAGTTCTTCTTTTTCTCTGAGAATGATATCATGTTTATTTTCCTTTGAAATGTGGAGTATATGAATCTATTCCTATGAACCAATTGGCTCTAAAGGAAAAAATCCAATAAAAATCATATCATATAGAGTTCCTATGATATTCCTCCACACCAAAGGAAGGTTGAAATTGCTGCAGTTGATATGACGGTCTTTCTTTGTACACTCCTTCCCCATCTTTATAGTTACCTCTTGAAGATGAATGAAATGATATATAATGGGTATTCTATATGTGCATTTTGGTACACGAAAACTCGGTAAAAGTTTGTGAGGTTCGAATTTTCACTAAAGCTATATGCACTGCATTTTGGAATGGAGGGAGGAGCATATGACAGTTGCTAACACTCATGTGGAAGATTTGTGTGTCGGAGGAGTGGTTGTTCTATTAAATGACATGGCAGAACTGACACTGTCGGATGCCGATCTAACGGTTCCTATGGTGTTCGTCAGGAATTGCTTGTGGTGAACGTTTGTCAAATATGATTTATGAACACATGCATTGCATTGATATGTGCCCCTCTCTCTCTCGCACACACGCACCCTCATGAGTCATGACTCTCCCGAGTCCTCTTGCACCCACCATCTATCTGCAGGTAGACGTCACACACATATGTGCACTTCACACCCTACCCTTAGAACTTGTAAAAAACAAAAGACGTCGCGCACATTTTATTTTAACTCACATGTCACACACTTCTACTATTACTCTTGTGGCGAACGTTCTTTGGGCATAGTATATTATCCTCTCACGAAGAGAAGCGGTGCACGCACGCACTAGTTCTCTCACACCCACTCGCGGGTACACGTAGGATCGCATTTTGTTTGAAGCTGGTACAACAAAATCAGTCCACTATATATATAAGCGGTAGCCTTGGCGCTTGCTTTACTAGGGTTCCTCTCTTTCACTCTCTCATGCTCTCTGGATCCAAGCAAGACATAGGTGTCCACACTGTCTCTCTACTCACGGCTGGTCACAAATCCGGCCGGACCACCTCGACCGGGGCAAGGGTGTAGGTGCATCATTCACGCTGTCGTCAGTGGCGAGGGAGGAGACCAACGGCTGCCCGCGCGTCCCGATCGGCGGCCATGTCGTTCCCTCCGAGAGAGCGCCTGCTCGGGTGGGCCTCCGACCCCTTCTTCCTGCCTGCGGTATTGTGGCCAAGATGCAACCTCCGAATGTTGTCTTTGCCACATGTCGACGACCCTCAGGTATATATTCCTTCGAAACTTGCCTTGCTCTACTGCCCCAGCTCCCCATGTGGCTGCGTGTGGATCTTTTTCTACTTTCGTCGGCTGTTCCAAAGCCAGCTAGACGTTTACTATTATTAGAGGTAAAGCTACTTCATACAGTCGAATCTAAGAGTTGGTTCAAACAGGGAAGAAAGTGGGAAAGTTGTAGCATGAATCTAGGACTTGGTTCTAAGAGGAAATGAGGGAAAGTAGTAGATACCACCATTTTATGAAGTGCTTCAGTCTTGCTTTATTTCCCATGAATTGTGTTTTTGCAGTTACACTTAAATCTCACACCACTAACATTGCTTCATCCCAGAGGAACTACACAAATTTGATTGCGCATTTACTAACCATGTGCTACTCTCACGACAGGAATACTAATGTTATTGTTCTGCATATTAATCTAGTGACAGTGTTCATGTGATGTGATGCTACTTACTTAAGGGCACTTTCATACTGTCAATGTAGTGCCAATTATAACACAATAGATGCTACTGTTAATCATATGCCACTCCAAATAACTCACTGTTTTAATAGCCGTATTTCATATATGCGCAAATAGGGATGTCTGTCTCCATATCGTTTCTATCCACGCAATTAAAAGTACATACCACAGTTTTAGTAGAACTGCACGAAATGAGATGGCTATTCCTAGCTGCCGTCCTCTAACCACCCATCTTCCAGGTATTCCTACATTGGTAGTAACTAGGTAGAATGTCCAACGCAATATAAAAGAAGCTGATTTGTACGTTTTACTTCCTGATTACAGTGTAGGGACGAGCGAAAACAACTGCATCCTAGTCCGGAATGCACTTTCTACTAGTTCATCCATGGACCGAGGACTAGCTGGCACAACTGCATGGAGGTTTTTGGGACAGGTGCGCGGACAAGAGGCATTGTGGTCTACTTATTTCTGCAAATAGCGGTGCTTAAATTTAGTGGAATGGAGAAGAATTTCAGATGGTCAGTACACTACATGGTTCAGTTCAACATTCCAGCTAAGAACACAATTATAATTGGTTATTATGTAATGAGAGAACCTAACCCTGGATGGTGGCAACAAGAAAAAACTAGAGTGAACTCCAGGAAATTAAAGCCTGCCTAGGGAGGCCCTTTGCTCAGAGAAGCCTTGCTTGATTTTTCCTGTTTTGTAAACCTTCTTACAACTTTGTATTTTTCTATGAACTAGTATATGTTTGTTATGTTCTATGAATCATTGAGATGTATAAAATTGCTTAACTTATGCTTTTCAAGTTTTTTTATGAAGTCGAGTTTAATGTGAGTGTTCCACATGAACGCTGGACTAGCGTGTGAACATTTGGAATTTTCATTGTGGCCTCTGATGACCCACAAGTGTAGGGGATCTATCATGGCCTTTTCGATAAGTAAGAGTGTCGAACCCAACGAGGAGCGGAAGGAAATGATAAGCGGTTTTCAGCAAGGTATTTTTTGCAAGCACTGAAATTATCGGTAACAGATAGTTTTGTGATAAGGTAATTTGTAACGGGTAACAAGTAAATAAAGTAAATAAGGTGCAGCAAGATGGCCCAATACTTTTTGTAGCAAAGGACAAGCCTGGACAAACTATTATATAAAGGAAAGCGCTCCCGATGACACATGGGAATTATCGTCAAGCTAGTTTTCATCACGCTCATATGATTCACGTTTGGTACTTTGATAATTTGATATGTGGGTGGACCGGTGCTTGGGTACTATCCTTCCTTGGACAAGCATCCCACTTACGATTAACCCCTATTGCAAGCATCTGCAACTACAATAGAAGTATTAAGGTAAACCTAACCATAGCATGAAACATATGGATCCAAATCAGCCCATTATGAAGCAACGCATAAACTAGGGTTTAAGCTTCTGTCACTCTAGCAACCCATCATCTACTTATTACTTCCCAATGCCTTCCTCTAGGCCCAAACAATGGTGAAGTGTCATGTAGTCGACGTTCACATGACACCACTAGAGGAAAAGACAACATACATCTCATCAAAATATTGAACGAATAACAAATTCACATGACTACTTATAGCAAGACTTCTCCCATGTCCTCAGGGAACAAACGTAACTACTCACAAATCATATTCATGTTCATAATCAGAGGGGTATTAATATGCATAATGGATCTGAACATATGATCTTCCACCAAGTAAATGAACTAGCATCAACTACAAGGAGTAATCAACACTTCTAGCAACCCACAGGTAACAATCCGAGGCTTTGAGACAAAGATTGGATACAAGAGATGAACTAGGGTTTGAGATGAGATGGTGCTAGTGAAGATGTTGATGGAGATTGACCCCCTCTCGATGAGAGGATCATTGGTGATGATGATGGTGATGATTTCCCCCTCCCGGAGGGAAGTTTCCCCGGCAGAACAACTCTGCCGGAGCCCTAGATTGGTTCCGCCAAGGTTCCGCCTCGTGGCGGCGGAGTTTCACCCCGAAAGCTTGCTTATGATTTTTTCCTCCACGAAAGACTCCATATAGCCAAAGATGGTCATCAGAGGGCTGCCAGGGGGCCCACGATGCAGGGGGCGCGCCCAGGGGGTAGGGCGCGCCCCCACCCTCGTGGACAGTGGGTGGCCCCCCTCTAGTACTTCTTTCGCCCAATATTTTTTATATATTCTGAAACGTGCTCCCGTGAAGTTTCAAGACTTTTGGAGATGTGCAGAATAGGTCTCTAATATTTGCTCCTTTTCTAGCCCAGAATTCCAACTACCGGTATTCCCCCTCTTCATGTAAACCTTGTAAAATAAGAGAGAATATGCATAATTATTGTGACATAATGTGTGACACTCCAAAATTTTAATTTGGTTTTCATCAAAAACTTTGTTGGATTTTAAAAGAGGGCATTTAAAATTTCCTTTCCAGAAATCCTTCCTCTTAAAAACTTCCTTTCCTTTGGCAAGGATTTTCTTTTCCCTTTCAAATTTGGTGTTGAATTTTTGGAAGCTTTTCCTTCTGGTTATTACCCTCTCAAACTTAGTTATTTTAAAAAAGGAAATAAAGAAACCCTAGGAGTTTTGGGACTTCTTTCTTTTTGAAACCACCCATGGTTTTACCATGTCTCCTATAGTAAATCTTCTCAAAACCCCTCTCTCCATCTTTGAGCAATTTAAATCCTCTGTCTCAACAAGTCCAAACAAGTTTTTGGATTTTATTTCAATTATTTTATCTCCTAAAACATTTCTGCCAATTATTTTGAGCCTAAGTGATTTTCAAAGCAAGTGCCATTTTGCCTTTGAGTTTTTGTCCCAAACCAACTTCCTTGGATTGTCTTTAGTACCCACAACCTAGAACCATCTTGATCCACTCTTCTTCTTTTCAAAAATTTCAAATTTCACTCACTGCAAGTTTGGACCAGATTTGCCAAATTTGGTGAAATTCATATCTACACTCCTCCAAAAATTCCACCAAAAATCATGCAGCCTACTAGAGCAATGAGAAGCCACTCCACCAAATTTCAGCTCAAGGAAAAATCCCTAGATGCCAAAAGCATTCTGTCGAACACCTGAGCTGCACTGTTCTTTGCATTTTCAGTAAAGTTCAGTAAAATTCAGTTTTACAGTGTCGTTTTCTTCAGAGTTCAGTCACAAGCTCACAGTGCGCTTGGCTCGATGCTCGCAGCCCCTCCCTCTTGTCCGGAAGCTTCACACGCGTGCGTGGAGCCTTCCTGGCGTCGGTGGCGCGCTGGCCCGCCCTCGCCGGCGTCTTCTGCGGCGTCGGGACCTCCCGTGGCGGCCGACAGAAGGCACACCACGGCAGAACGCCGTTCAGCGCCGCCCAAGCCATCTGGTAGCTCCGCGTGGCCGTCTCCCTTGCCAGCGCACGCGTGCAGCACCGCCGCCGTGGCCTGGCACGCGCAGGCGCGCTCCCTGCCGCCGACGTGCCGCACGGCCGTTCCGTTGGGACAGGCCGTAAAACCCTCCCGGCTGAGCTGGACCCTGGAATGGCACCACTACTCCACCTAGGCAATGCCCAAGCTCCTAATTCCACTGCCCAACCGCAGCGCCACCGTAATCGCTCGCCGGACTTATCCCGTTCACGGCAACTGCCTCGGGCTGGCTATATATAACGCCCCCAAGCTCCCTCTCGCCCCCGCACACCTCCAGCACCTCACTGGACCCCGACCAGCAACTAGAAGAGCCTCGAGGGGCCCTTCTTCCTCGACTCCGGCCGCCTCGCTCCGCCTCGGCCTTCAGCTCGATTCACTCCGGTGAGGCCACCTCCGGCGCCCAAACCTCGTCCGTAGCCTTCTCTCACACCCAGTACTCTAACCCCCTCATCAATTTGCCTTTGCAGTCCTCTCCGACGAGCTCCATCCACGCCCGAACCACCGTCCGCCGGAGTTGAGACCGCCGTCGACGTGGTGCTCCCCGGCGACCAACACCACCACCCACCGTTGCGGAAGGACACGGTGAGCACGTTGATAACCTCCGATCCCCTTACCTCGCCGTGGATCGCCGCCGGCGACCACCGCAGCCCTCGGGCGCCGACGAGCCTCGTCCCTCCCATTTGAAAGTTTAAACATGACAAGTGGGACCCGCTGTCAGCCTCTCTGTCCTTTCTAAACGAAGCGTTTTCTGAAAACGCCTTCTGCCAAATGCGCTTTCCCCTTTGGGCTGGCGTAGTTTCTGCCGAAGCGTTTTCTGTTTTTATAAACTAGCCCCTGGAAACTTTCTGTTTCATTACAGATGAGTCCCTGGATTAAAACCCTTATAACTTTTTAACAGAAAGGAATTTTTGAGTGATTCTTTTTCTGTCCTCTTCAGAATTTTGTCTAGTTTTTTATCATATTTATTTGAAAAATATTTGGTATAACTTTCTGTGCACCTCTTGGTATTTACGATAGCGCATGTATTTCTTTATACCGTAGATACCGAAGGAGGTAACGGAGCCGCGAACTTCACCGAGCTAGGCTCCGACTACTCCGAACCAGGCAAGCATGTTTGAACTTTTGATATGATGAGTGTCTTGGCATGTTTTGCATTTTAGTTAGTCTCATGGCATGTTGATGAGCATACCGATGAACGTTATTTCCATGCATTGTTGAGGTAAGTGAGTTCGATGATCCATAAGTGGATGGATGCGAATATGAATGGCCATGTGTTGGCATGAGGATGGGTAAGATGGCAGTGTTGTAGCATGCCAGTCTTATGCCAGGCTAAGTGACTGCAGTGTCAAGCCGTATCGGTCCAGTTCCTCCCATTTCCTTCCCTGTACTACCACATGTTTTCCGCAAGGAATATGGTTTAGTAAGTTGCAAACCGCTTTCCTGGTACACACCAAAAGGAGAGGCCGGGATGATGGTTCCATGGCCCTGGATTAAAGCCAGTCATCCGGTCAGGGGGCATGGGTGTTTCCGGTTGGGACCGAGAGGGGGGCACCCCTTAGAGCGCGCGTATATAAATTTGATCCCATGCTATTCGAGATTGTGATCTCCCCGTCTCAAAAGTTTTTCTTGGACGATGTCTAGGGTGATTCCTAGCATCGAGAGGTAGGATGGGTGTGTACTGGTTAGCTGTGTTTTCTTCCGAAATACCGTAAACGGAACTAGTCCTTCGTGACTACGGAAATCCGTTGGCTGTGGGAAATTTTTGTACAAACTCTGCAGAGTCATATATTCCTTGAATCATCTATTCTATGTCCAAGATCAGTATCATCTTATCCTGACAAGTGCCAGTTTTGATGACAGAGACTCCGGTGAATCGTATGAGTGCTAATTCCGGCTAAATGATTATTCCTGTGGATGGACTAACCCGTTTAATTTTCATGAATTGAATGTTGATTATGAGTATTATTTACTTGTGAATAAAAGCCCTTTCTGTGATGTCGCTCAGACGTCCGACTGTGGCATTTCTTTTAAAGCCCTTTCGTGATGTCGCTCAGACGTCCGACTGTGGCATTTCTTTTAAAGCCCTTTATGTGATGTCGCTCAGACGTCCGACTGTGGCATTTCTTTTAAAGCCCTTTCTGCGATGTCGCTCAGACGTCCGACTGTGGCATCATTTCCTTCTATTTATTTGTTCACCTTTCGAGGCGTCGCTTCAGACACCCGATCGGTTTTCATTTATGTTTTGTTGGGATTTCAGGCGGACTACCGCCGTTTCCCTTTTTACTTACTTCGTTATGCCAATTTTTGAATATACATTGGTGAATTAATCGTGACGCATTCATGCATGCATTTGTTATATCTTACGTCCGAACTGTCTTGCGAGTACTTTCAAAGTACTCACTGGCTTGTTGATTTGGCCAGATGCTGACGAAGGCGATCTCATGGATGAAGAGTTCGATAGCGAGTCCGACGCCTAGAGGAATCCCAGTCAGTCTCGTGCGACCCTGGATTTGGTCACTATATTATATCCGCTTCCGCTACCAAATAAATTCATTGAGCCTCACCTTGACGCTCGATGAGATGCCAGTTTTAGAGTCATGTATCTCACTCCCCGCTGTATTTTTCCACCACCGCCCTATCCTCGAGTCAGTAGTATGCCTCCACACCACTGTGTCATGTCCGCCTTTATGTATAATTATTGGCGTGCTTGTAATAATTTGGTTGAGCAACCGTAGCTCGACCCTGTAATATATTTTATGCTACTGGCTTATTGTATCAAGAAATTGTCCACCGGTAAGGAGAATTTTTTCCATACTGGACACAAAAGATTGGTTTCTCAATAAATATTTTTATTGGAAAACCGGTCGTGACAGGCTTGGTACCAGAGCCAGGCTGACTGTAGGAAGCCACTAGGTGCGATCGCTAATTGGTTATTAGCATGATAGAGCTAATTTATATTTTTGCTATTGTAGTCATTTTCTGACTGTCAGCATAAATTTATGATCTGACCATTCAGAATTTTTGCTTACCTTTGTAGATGGCCGACAACAGCTGCGAGTCTCAGACCTTCGCCAACGTGCCCGATGGGTTTGTCAAGCTTCTCTCCTTCATCGTTCAGGTCGCGATGGGGCCGTCTGTGCGCCCAGTCTTCACACTCTACCAGCACAAGGTCAACGACAGTCTGACCATGCACCAGGCCACGGTGCAGTTCAGGGGAGGGCGTGGTGAGTTACGCCGCTTCCGGTTCATGGGAAGAGCCATGCGTACGGAGAGGCATGCTATGCAGATGGCAGCCCATGAGGCGATAGCTCGCCTCAGGGATGTCCTTCCCGCGATGAAGACTCGTCGCTACCGCTATCTTCCATGCCATGTGCCTTATACTTGTCACTACGCATTCTCCTGCCCCAGAGGAGAACGAGATGAGGCTTTTGAGATGCCTATTGAGTATCTCCGGGCTCTGGAGGCAGCCTTCGACAACCTGGTGGACGACTTCGTAGCTGCCCGCATGGACTCAGTCCATGGCTGTGCCGCCAACAGGAGGGAGCTCTTGCCCGCCGCACCGCCACTGACTTTTGTCTCTTCATCAGCATCTTATGCACCTACTCGTCGCCTGCCTACCACCGAAGAGTTCAACCAGGCCATTGCGCCCACTCCAGCGCGCACTGCACCACCCGTTGTGCCTACTCCTATTCGTGTTGCTTCGCCCCTGGCACCCGCTCCATCTACCCGACGCAGCTCTTCACGTCTGGAGCCTATTAGTGAGGAGGAGGTCGAGTCCCCAGCCTCACTACGTCTCACCCTTGGCAGGGCCAAGGAGATCGTCAACATTTCCGGCTGAGTGCGTTTGCCCGTCATGCGATGTACCGCTTGTAAGATATGTACATAGGTTGTGAGGAGTAGCTTGTTTGCGCATCATGTAGGAACTGGAGAAGTGCACTAGCCTAAATAACATGTCAGGATTATGTACGCATATCCTGAGTGATGTATTGTATAATTATCGCCCGCATGTAAGATATGTAATGAGCAGTCCTTCTCCGTGCGCAAATCAATTTGTTTTCTTAAGCGACCTTGGTCATTTAAATTATTTGCCATCCTTGTGCGATTTTCTTGGATTTGTTTTACGACCATTTTCGCTTTTCTTATGAGTTTTGCAAAATATATCCCCACAGTGAAAAATGTCTCGTCCTTGGACTCGCTCCATGCCTACTCCGCCAGAGGGAGATTATGACACTCAACCGGGCAACAATTTCACACAAGGGCAGTCAAGTCAGCAGAACAGTGAAACGGCACTCTCCCAAATGTGCCGCCTTTATGAACAGAGTCAGCAACAACATCATGAAATGATGAACCAAGTCATCAACATGGGGAGTCACCATGGGCAGTATCAGCAGCAATCCAAGTTATCTGAGCTTCAGAAGACACGCCCCCAAACATTTTCTCATACAGACAAACCTCTTGAAGCCGAGGACTGGCTTCGAGATATGGAGAGAAAATTAATTATTGCAAAATGTTCAGACCCCGAAAAGGTGCTGTATGCTCCGCACTATCTCACAGGAGCAGCCGCATCGTGGTGGAAGAATTTTCTGCACATGCATCCCAACGAAAATGACATAACCTGGGATGATTTCAAGGAAGGTTTCCGTGGTGCACACATTCCTAAGAGTATTATGAAAATCAAGAAGAGAGAGTTCGATGACCTCAAGCAAAGGAACATGACAGTGTCAGATTACAACAGTCAATTTACTCTATTGTCCCGCTACGCCAATGAAGAGCGTATGACTGAAAGCAAGAAGATGGAGAAATTCCTTGACGGTCTAGCACCCGCGCTTAAATGCCAACTGGTCGTGCACACTTTTCCTGATTTTAAAACACTGGTGGACAAAGCCATCACTCTGGAAAATGAGAGACGCAGCCTGGAGGATATCCGCAAGCGGAAAAGGGACCAGACAAACCATGCTCGCAACCACCGAAGCAGGACAGATTTTCAGAAAGGTGGGACACACAAGCCTACGACAAACATCTCACGCTCAACCAAGAATTTCCATGCAAGGGACAAAGAGTTCACGTATCGTCCAGGCGTTACTTGCTACGCTTGTGGAGAAGAAGGGCACTACGCCAAATAGTGCCCCAAGCCAAGGAACTTGACCCCGAAGCCAAACAATGGTGGAAATAATTCAGCGCCCAAGCGCAACAATTTCAACCCCAACAACAACCACAGGAAGGGTCATCTAAACCACGTGACCAAAGAAGAAGCACAAAATGCTCCGGATATCGTACTCGGTACGTTTCCTGTCAACACAATACCTGCAACGGTTTTGTTTGATTCTGGAGCTTCTCACTCTTTCATTTCGAAAAGTTTTGCTTTGCAAAATAATTTTTCGATGCTTCCCTTGGAGAAATCCATGATCATCAAGTCCCCTAGGATTCAGCAAGTTACTCAGAATTACTGTCAGAATGTGGTCATTGAGTTCGAAGGATTGGAGTTTCACGCAAATCTTATTGTGTTGGAAAATAAAGGACTGGATGTCATCCTAGGGATGGACTGGCTAACCACCAACAAGGGTTTTATCGACTGTTTCAACAGGACCGTAATTCTCACACACCACCAAGGGAAGACAATAAGAGTATCAGCCAAGGAAGGAAAAATACCCCGGCAACCAAGATTGAATAAGGTGGACATTTCTGAGCTGAACAAGGTTCCAGTAGTGTGTGAATTTCCAGACGTATTCCCTGAAGAGCTACCCGGCATGCCACCAGACCGAGAAATAGAATTCAGCATTGAGCTAGCACCAGGAACCACCCCCATATACAAGAAACCATACAGAATGGCACCATCCGAGTTGATTGAATTGAAGAAACAAATAAAGGAATTACTGGACAAGGGATATATTCGAGCCAGCTCCTCACCTTGGGGATCACCAATTTTTTTTGCCAAAAAGAAAGATGGAACACTGAGATTGTGCATAGACTACCGATCACTTAACATGGTCACAGTCAAGAACAAATCCCCGATGCCACGAATAAATGATTTATTTGATCAGCTCGCTCAGGCCAAGGTATTCTCAAAGATTGACTTAAGGTCAGGATACCATCAATTAAAAGTACGAACAGAAGATATCCCCAAAACTGCCTTCACCTCCAGATATGGGCTATATGAGTTCACAGTTATGCCTTTTGGACTAACTAATGCCCCTGCATATTTTGTTCACCTCATGAACAAAGTATTTATGAAGTTTATGGACAAGTTCGTTGTGGTATTCATCGACGATATTCTAGTATACTCCAAGACACCAGAAGAGCACGCGGAACATCTCAGGATTGTGCTAGGAGAACTCAGAAAACACCAATTGTATGCCAAGTTCAGCAAGTGCGAATTTTGGCTAAGACAAGTAGGCTTTCTGGGCCACGTGCTGACCCAAGACGGTATCGCAGTGGACCCGGAAAAAGTCAGGGCCATACTTGACTGGAAGGCACCAGCCAGCGTAACTGACGTACGAAGTTTCTTGGGAATGGCAGGGTATTACCGCAGATTTATTGAAGGATTCTCCACCCTAGCCAAGCCAATGACGCAGTTACTCAAGAAAGACAAGAAGTTTGAATGGACAGAAGCCTGCGAGAAAAGTTTCCAGGAGTTAAAACGGAAATTAACTACAGCACCGGTATTAATTGTACCCGACATACACAAGAATTTTGAAGTGTATTGTGACGCGTCCAGAAAGGGTCTCGGATGCGTGTTGATGCAAGAAGGCAAGGTTGTCGCATACGCTTCACGGCAACTTCGCAAGCATGAGGAAAATTACCCCACTCATGACTTAGAAATGGCAGAAGTTATTCATGCACTCAAGGAATGGAGGCATTTCTTACTTGGGAATCGATGTGAAATATATACGGATCACAAAAGTCTCAAATATATTTTCACACAGCCAGAACTAAACTTACGGCAACGACGTTGGTTGGAATTGGTAAAGGATTATGATGTTGGTATCCATTACCATCCAGGGAAGGCAAATGTAGTGGCCGATGCTCTTAGTCGGAATCCCAACTCCGACGAAAACAATCTGCATAGCTTGAGGCCCGAATTCCAACAAGAATTTGCCAAGCTCAACTTGATGATGGTAGCAGAAGGCACCATATCAAACTTGGAAATAAAGCCCGACCTTGTGGAGAGGATTAAAGAAGCTCAGCCTGGTCACCCCAGTATTGAAGGAATTAAAAGAAAGGTGAGTATGGGCAAGGCCTTGGAGTTCATCATAGGCGATGATGGAATATTACGGTACGAAAACAGACTCTGTGTGCCAAACATAGAAGACCTCAAACAGCAAATCCTAGCTGAAGCACACACCACTCCATATTCAATCCACCCTGGAGGAACCAAAATGTATAAGGATATTCAGGAAAGATTTTGGTGGCACGGTATGAAGAGGGACATAGCCACATTCGTTGCATGTTGCGATTCCTGTCAACGCATAAAAGCTGAGCATCAGAGACCAGCCGGACTACTGCAACCAAACAAAATACCTGAGTGGAAATGGGATGAAGTAGGGATGGATTTTATTGTCGGACTACCTCGGTCACGACACGGGAATGATGCCATATGGGTCATCACCGATAGATTAACCAAGGTGGCACATTTTATTCCAGTGAAGACAACCTACAACACTCAGAAGCTTGCCAGGATTTATCTTTCCCGTATAGTTTGTCTGCATGGAGTCCCGAAGACTATAATATCTAACCGAGGCACTCAATTCTTCTCGAAATTCTGGGATCATTTACAACAGGCTCTGGGAACTCAATTGGCCTTCAGTACCGCCTACCATCCTCAGACTGATGGACAGACTGAACGCGTAAACCAAATTTTAGAAGACATGCTGAGAGCACGTGTCCTCACCTATGGAACCAGTTGGGAGGAAAGTCTGCCATATGCCGAGTTCGCATACAACAACAGCTACCAGGCCAGCCTGCGAATGGCACCTTTTGAAGCCCTATACGGACGGAGGTGTCGTACCCCGCTAAATTGGTCAGAGACCGGAGACAGCCGTATCTTCGGCCCGGACATGCTCAAAGAAGCCGAGGAAAAAGTCAAGCTAATCAGGGACCGACTCAAGACCGCTCAAAGCCGACAGAAGAGTTATTACGATCAGAAACATCGTGGGGTCAATTTTGAACCCGGTGAATTTGTGTACCTACGAGTATCACCCATGAGGGGACTGCAACGGTTTAAGATTAAAGGAAAGTTAGCACCAAGATTCATTGGACCATTCTGCATAGTGGCACGAAGAGGCACTGTAGCCTACCAGCTAGATTTACCCGAAGACTTGTCCGACATTCACGACGTGTTCCACGTCTCCCAATTAAGGAAGTGCGTAAGCAACCCAGAGAAACAAGTATCCCATGAAAACATTGACGTGCAGCCAGACCTCACTTATCGGGAACGTCCCGTAAGAATATTAGAGGAGTCTGAAAGGAGGACCCGACAGAAGACCATCAAGTTTTTCAAAGTCCAGTGGAGCAATCACACCGACAGTGAAGCAACTTGGGAGAGAGAGGATTTTCTTCGGACAGAGCATCCACACTTATTTAAGGATCAGCTGAAATCTCGGGGACGAGATTTTTCCTAAGGGGGTAGGTGTTGTGACACTCCAAAATTTTAATTTGGTTTTCATCAAAAACTTTGTTGGATTTTAAAAGAGGGCATTTAAAATTTCCTTTCCAGAAATCCTTCCTCTTAAAAACTTCCTTTCCTTTGGCAAGGATTTTCTTTTCCCTTTCAAATTTGGTGTTGAATTTTTGGAAGCTTTTCCTTCTGGTTATTACCCTCTCAAACTTAGTTATTTTCAAAAAAGAAGATAAAGAAACCCTAGGAGTTTTGGGACGTCTTTCTTTTTGAAACCACCCATGGTTTTACCATGTCTCCTATAGTAAATCTTCTCAAAACCCCTCTCTCCACCTTTGAGCAATTTAAATCCTCTGTCTCAACAAGTCCAAACAAGTTTTTGGATTTTATTTCAATTATTTTATCTCCCAAAACATTTCTGCCAATTATTTTGAGCCTAAGTGATTTTCAAAGCAAGTGCCATTTTGCCTTTGAGTTTTTGTCCCAAACCAACTTCCCTGGATTGTCTTTAGTACCCACAACCTAGAACCATCTTGATCCACTCTTCTTCTTTTCAAAAATTTCAAATTTCACTCACTGCAAGTTTGGACCAGATTTGCCAAATTTGGTGAAATTCATATCTACACTCCTCCAAAAATTCCACCAAAAATCATGCAGCCTACTAGAGCAATGAGAAGCCACTCCACCAAATTTCAGCTCAAGGAAAAATCCCTAGATGCCAAAAGCATTCTGTCGAACACCTGAGCTGCACTGTTCTTTGCATTTTCAGTAAAGTTCAGTAAAATTCAGTTTTTACAGTGTCGTTTTCTTCAGAGTTCAGTCACAAGCTCACAGTACGCTTGGCTCGATGCTCGCAGCCCCTCCCTCTTGTCCGGAGCTTCACACGCGTGCGTGGAGCCTTCCTGGCGTCGGTGGCGCGCTGGCCCGCCCTCGCCGGCGTCTTCTGCGGCGTCGGGACCCCCCGTGGCGGCCGACAGAAGGCACACCACGGCAGAACGCCGTTCAGCGCCGCCCAAGCCATCTGGTAGCTCCGCGTGGCCGTCTCCCTTGCCAGCGCACGCGTGCAGCACCGCCGCCGTGGCCTGGCACGCGCAAGGCGCGCTCCCTGCCGCCGACGTGCCGCACGGCCGTTCCGTTGGGATAGGCCGTAAAACCCCCTCCCATGCTGAGCTGGACCCTGGAATGGCACCACTACTCCACCTAGGCGATGTCGAAGCTCCTAATTCCACTGCCCAACCGCAGCGCCATCGTAATCACTCGCCGGACTTATCCCGTTCGCGGCAACCGCCTCGGGCGGGCTATATATAACGCCCCCAAGCTCCCTCTCGCCCCCGCACACCTCCAGCACCTCACTGGACCCCGACCAGCAACTAGAAGAGCCTCGAGGGGCCCTTCTTCCTCGACTCCGGCCGCCTCGCTCCGCCTCGGCCTTCAGCTCGATTCACTCCGGTGAGGCCACCTCCGGCGCCCAAACCTCGTCCGTAGCCTTCTCTCACACCCAGTACTCTAACCCCCTCATCAATTTGGCCTTTGCAGTCCTCTCCGACGAGCTCCATCCACGCCCGAACCACCGTCCGCCGGAGTTGAGACCGCCGTCGACGTGGTGCTCCCCGGCGACCAACACCACCACCCACCATTGCGGAAGGACACGGTGAGCACGTTGATAACCTCCGATCCCCTTACCTCGCCGAGGATCGCCGCCGGCGACCACCGCAGCCCTCGGGCGCCGACGAGCCTCGTCCCTCCCATTTGAAAGTTTAAACATGACAAGTGGGACCCGCTGTCAGCCTCTCTGTCCTTTCTAAACGAAGCATTTTCTGAAAACGCCTTCTGCCAAATGCGCTTCCCCTTTGGGCTGGCGTAGTTTCTGCCGAAGCGTTTTCTGTTTTTATAAACTAGCCCCTGGAAACTTTCTGTTTCATTACAGATGAGTTCCTGGATTAAAACCCTTATAACTTTTTAACAGAAAGGAATTTTTGAGTGATTCTTTTTCTGTCCTCTTCAGAATTTTGTCTAGTTTTTTATCATATTTATTTGAAAAGTATTTGGTATAACTTTCTGTGCACCTCTTGGTATTTACGATAGCGCATGTATTTCTTTATACCGTAGATACCGAAGGAGGTAACGGAGCCGCGAACTTCACCGAGCTAGGCTCCGACTACTCCGAACCAGGCAAGCATGTTTGAACTTTTGATATGATGAGTGTCTTGGCATGTTTTGCATTTTAGTTAGTCTCATGGCATGTTGATGAGCATACCGATGAACGTTGTTTCCATGCATTGTTGAGGTAAGTGAGTTCGATGATCCATAAGTGGATGGATGCGAATATGAATGGCCATGTGTTGGCATGAGGATGGGTAAGATGGCAGTGTTGTAGCATGCCAGTCTTATGCCAGGCTAAGTGACTGCAGTGTCAAGCCGTATCGGTCCAGTTCCTCCCATTTCCTTCCCTGTACTACCACATGTTTTCCGCAAGGAATATGGTTTAGTAAGTTGCAAACCGCTTTCCTGGTACACACCAAAAGGAGAGGCCGGGATGATGGTTCCATGGCCCTGGATTAAAGCCAGTCATCCGGTCAGGGGGCATGGGTGTTTCCGGTTGGGACCGAGAGGGGGGCACCCCTTAGAGCGCGCGTATATAAATTTGATCCCATGCTATTCGAGATTGTGATCTCCCCGTCTCAAAAGTTTTTCTTGGACGATGTCTAGGGTGATTCCTAGCATCGAGAGGTAGGATGGGTGTGTACTGGTTAGCTGTGTTTCTTCCGAAATACCGTAAACGGAACTAGTCCTTCGTGACTACGGAAATCCGTTGGCTGTGGGAAATTTTTGTACAAACTCTGCAGAGTCATATATTCCTTGAATCATCTATTCTATGTCCAAGATCAGTATCATCTTATCCTGACAAGTGCCAGTTTTGATGACTCCGGTGAATCGTATGAGTGCTAATTCCGGCTAAATGATTATTCCTGTGGATGGACTAACCCGTTTATTTTCATGAATTGAATGTTGATTATGAGTATTATTTACTTGTGAATAAAAGCCCTTTCTGTGATGTCGCTCAGACGTCCGACTGTGGCATTTCTTTTAAAGCCCTTTCCGTGATGTCGCTTAGACGTCCGACTGTGGCATTTCTTTTAAAGCCCTTTATGTGATGTCGCTCAGACGTCCGACTGTGGCATTTCTTTTAAAGCCCTTTCTGCGATGTCGCTCAGACGTCCGACTGTGGCATCATTTCCTTCTATTTATTTGTTCACCTTTCGAGGCGTCGCTTCAGACACCCGATCGGTTTTCATTTATGTTTTGTTGGGATTTCAGGCGGACTACCGCCGTTTCCCTTTTTACTTACTTCGTTATGCCAATTTTTGAATATACATTGGTGAATTAATCGTGACGCATTCATGCATGCATTTGTTATATCTTACGTCCGAACTGTCTTGCGAGTACTTTCAAAGTACTCACTGGCTTGTTGATTTGGCCAGATGCTGACGAAGGCGATCTCATGGATGAAGAGTTCGATAGCGAGTCCGACGCCTAGAGGAATCCCAGTCAGTCTCGTGCGACCCTGGATTTGGTCACTATATTATATCCGCTTCCGCTACCAAATAAATTCATTGAGCCTGACCTTGACGCTCGATGAGATGCCAGTTTTAGAGTCATGTATCTCACTCCCCGCTGTATTTTTCCACCACCGCCCTATCCTCGAGTCAGTAGTATGCCTCCACACCACTGTGTCATGTCCGCCTTTATGTATAATTATTGGCGTGCTTGTAATAATTTGGTTGAGCAACCGTAGCTCGACCCTGTAATATATTTTATGCTACTGGCTTATTGTATCAAGAAATTGTCCACCGGTAAGGAGAATTTTTTCCATACTGGACACAAAAGATTGGTTTCTCAATAAATATTTTTATTGGAAAACCGGTCGTGACATAATGTGTAATAACAGCCCATAATGCAATAAATATCAATATAAAAGCAGGATGCAAAATGTACGTATCAGCCTCAGTTAACTGCATGAACCACTGTAACAAGTGTCGGATGTGGGGTTCCGGCAAACCCTTAAGGTTCGAACACTGGGGTGCGCGCGAAGTCTTTCCTTCCTACCAATCTACGCCCTAGCTCACTAGATCTCGCGAACGAACTCGACGAACTCGCAACACAGAAAGACACAAGATTTATACTGGTTCAGGCCACTGTTGTGGTGTAATTCCCTACTCCGGTGTGGTGGTGGTGGATTGCTTCTAGGGCTGATGGTGAATAGTACAAAGGAAGAACAGCCTCCTGAGGTTGAGGTGTTCTTGAGCTCGGTGAGCTTGTGTGTGTGTGGGCGGTCTGAATGATCTGTCCCCGAAGGATCTGTGCCTTCATGATCCATCCTCTCCCCCTACTAAGGTGGTGTCTAGCCCTATTTTATATTGGCCCTGGTCCTCTTCCCAAATATCGAGCGGGAAGGGAGCCAACAATGGCGGGCTAATTCGAAGGGGGACAGCTAGTACAAGCTATCCTGTCAAAAGTGGTCTTCGCCTGCCAAAGGCTCTGCTGGTGACGCCGTCTTGGGCTCCATGATGACCTTCGTCTTGCCGTCCTCCTGGTCTTGGTCTCGTTGCACCAATATAGCAACCTTTTCCTGATGCCTCGGTACTCTTCGCCTGCGCTGGCCTCCTTAGCACCAAACAGGAAACAAGGACGCTGCACGCGCTGGTGCCCTCCTGGCGCCCGCGTGGTGTCATACGTCATGGCTCACGTCACGAGGGTCTCGTGAGGTTTGCCCAGCCTTGATATCTCCGCTCCTCGTGAGCCTGCCTAGCTAGGCTATTCCCGAGGAGGTCTTGCGTCGTCCGCCTCGCGAGGCTTGGACCCTCGCGAGGGTCTTGGATGCTTTGTTGGTGAAGATGGGCCGTACGGCCTGCAGGCTTAGCCATGTCGCGGGCCGTAGGCAGGAAAGTCTGGGGACCCCCGTTCCCAGGATGCCGACAGTAGCCCCCGGGCCCAAGGTGCGCTCGGGCTTGGCTTCGCGGCGAAGCCAAGGGCCAAGTTTGGAGCACCGCGGGACCCAAAAGCCTGTGTCCTCGATTTACGCGTGGCGGTTGATTGGACGTGGGCGCCTCCGCTTCCCCACGCTGCCCTTGAATCCGCCTGGCAATGCGGCCCCGCCTCTTACACGGTTATTCTTCTTCCGCCACGCCCGGCTCTTCCAATCTCCCTGCTGCCTCGATGCCCTGCTCCAGCTTCTCAGTCCGGCCTATGCTCCGCCCGCTTCACCCATGGTGCCGAAACAAACAAAGAAGGGGAAGAAACCTCTGTCCTCGCCGACTGCGCCTCCATCCATCGAGCCGGCGCTCAGCCGGCCTCTGGTGCTCAACGACGAGGCCATGGACAAGGTGCGCCCCATGCTCGCCTCCAGTTTCAACGAGTGGGAAGAGACGCCGGCTTGGCCCGCGTCTTGCAGCAGCATGGCTCAGGCAGTTACCAAGGTCCCGATCTTCATTGATGCCCTCTGGGCTGGCCTGCTTCCTCCCTTCTCCGCCTTCTTCAACGCGGTGCTCGAGCACTATCAGATCCACATGCTCCATCTCGATCCTCAGGCTGTGACCCTTCTCGCCGTCTTCGCCTTCGTGTGCGAGGCCATGGTGGGCATCACCCCTTCGGTGGCACTCCTCTGTCACTTCTTCTCGTTGCATCTCACCGGTCCCTGCCAGAACTCAGGGTGTGTGGGTTTCCAGGCCGTTGTTGTGATGGAAGACCTGGGGATCGACTTCGAGCTCCCTTCATCCATGAGCGAGTTCCGTACACGATGGGTGTTTGTTGATGCAGGCGTGCTCAACCCTCTGCTCCAAGCTCCGGTGGGGCCTGCTATTCCAAACTCCGGCTGGGGTCATCAGAAGCTCACGAGCCCCTGCCTTGCTCCTGTCTAGGCCAGGCTGAGGTGGTTGAAGGACCTTGGCGTGACTGCGCCCATGGTGGTGAGGGAGTTTGTCAGGCATCGAGTTGCTCCTCTCTAGCGCCACTCTTGCCCGATGTGGGACTTGCTCAACAGACAGGACAACATGAGGTTTCAGGAGGAGGGGCTTTCTCTCGTTGCACGACAGACAGTTCTCTCAGTCCTGTCAGGTGTCCCGCTGCCAGACGAGATGCCCAGGAACAGCTGCATCTTGTACCGCTGCGAGAACAAAGCCACATTTGCCACAAACATGCCTTCCTTTGATGAGTGGGGACTGCGCCCAGTCGGCTTGGTGGGGCCTCGCGAGAACCCCGTCGTCATGGTCCTCTTCTTCGCCGCTGGTGCCGGGCTTGCCCCAGGGGAGGATGCAGGGGAGCGACCCGCGACGAGGGCCGGCGGCTCGGGTGCTGAGGAGCACATGTCGTGTGGTGATCCGGGGGTGTCGTCCTCGGGAGCCTGCGACCCCCCTCCTGAGGCGTCGGTTTCCGAGGAGATGCGGCATGCGGCTCCCGAGGCTGAGGCTCCTAGAGCCTTGGGAGGTCGCAGTGGGAAGGAGCTGGGCTGTTCGGCTCAGCCGGGCTCCCCTGAGGCCATCCCTCTTGGGTCTTCTTCGGCTCCGCCGTGCACCGGCCGTCACGTCCAGCGCTTCGGTCGCCTTTGTGTGGACTTCATGGAGCTCCACAAGAGGAAGGGATCTTCGATCGGCAGCAGTATCTTCGGGCCATTGAAGAGACGAAAGTACATCACCGTCGACGAGTAAGTTCCTTATTTTGGTGATCTTCTATGTGCCGCCTTCCTTTCCTGACGACTGTCCCCTCAGGACCCCTTCTGCTAAGGCCATGAAATCTCCAGAGAAGCAGCTCCCTCTTATCCCGTCGCACCCGCCAAGCTCCAGCGCTACAGGCTTGGGCGCTGCCCTCGGTGTGGGGTCAGCCATGGGAGTTGGTCCGTCATCAAGGCGCCCCGAGTTTGCGCCTTCACCGTCCTTTCTTCGCGGCCTTGCTTGGAGCACCGCAGGCGTGCCAAGGGCTCCTCCCCTGGTCACGGTCGGCGGCTGGCTGGCCTCGATCCTGGGGTCTTCTTCAAGCGGCGGGCCTTGTTAGGTTCGGGCCCCTAGCGAGGGTCGGCTGGAGCCTGGGACCGCGCCAGCCCCCAGCCCCAACCGGGAGGTGGCACGCCACTTGATGCTCCACCCGCAGCCCTCGAGGTGGAGGACGAGGTGGGTCGAGCGTTCGAGCTCGAGCGCGAGAGCAGCGTAGTCCGCCACGAGCTCTTCCAGGAGGCGATGGCCGCGATGAACCACCTTGGTGAGGAGCTTGCTGGTGTCGACTCACGTCTTGAGGCTGAAGGTCTTCGGTTGGTGGAGGAGCGGTGCAAGCTGCGAGTGGCCATCAACCTTGGTCGCCATCAGTGCGACCTCGAGAAGACGAAGGCTGAGGCGTCTCTCAAGATTGCCAATGAGGCCCGCTCGCGAACTTTGGAAGAAGCTCACGAGGCCGATTGCCGCCGCGAGGCTGCGGAGGAGCGCGCGTGGGAGCTTCAGGCCTGGAGCGCGTCCCTTGAGAAGTAGGTGGAGGCGTGCGAGGCTGCTGTTGCATTGCCGAGGGGGACGCCTGCGGAGGAAGAGGAGGTCCGACAGCGCGAGGAGGCACTGGCCCTAGAAGCCTTGGAGCGCAGCCTCGAGCTCGAGCGACTGGAGACGAGGGAGCATCAAGTTGCTCAAGCAAAAGTTGCCGCCGGGGCCCGCGAGGCCAGAGTCGAGGAGGAGATCAATCGCCAGGTGGCCCAGGGTCATGCGGATTGGGAGTCCAGGTACGACTTGAAGCTGAAGCTTGCTGGGCTGAAGGGTGCGGGCAGGGCCGCCGCCCTCAGACCCAGGTTGGACGAGGCTGAGAGGCGTGCGGAGGCCACAACCACCGCCCTGGTTATGGCGCCGGCGGACTTGGCCTCTGCCCACGTCGAGCTGCTTTCCCTCTAGAGACGAGTTGACGATGCCGAGGCCGTCGCTAGGCAAAACAGGGAGGAAGTGCTCCAGCGTCGAACGCTGGAGCGCGAGCATGCCCCTATGCTTCAAGACCTTCGGAACAGGGCCAACACCGCCCTGGGTTACATCTGCGACGAGAACGCCCCGGCCCCTCACTCAAACGACTATGCCAGCCACCTGATCTTCTTCACCGAGGTGGTGACGCGCCTGGAGGCTCGATCTGCCAGAGCTCGGTAGCTTGTGGAAGAGAGGGGTCGTGGCCTGCTTCGACGCACCTTCTCCCGTATCTTCAGCCATCTTCTGAATGCCGACCCCAACTTCGACTTCGACGCCGCCACTGCCCCTATACCCACGGCCGTCCGGGGCGACCTGGCGCGTTGGGTAGAGGACTATGTCGACGTGTTGATCAGGGCCTTCACCTCGGAGGATGACGCGGTGGTGGTCGTCGCGGATGAAGGTGACGTGGTCGATGACGGTGATGGGGGCGTCGCCGACGGCGGTGGCGATTCCGACGAAGATGATGCCGACGCGAGTGACGCATCTGCGGGTGATGTAGCGAGTGATATTCCTGGCTAATCCCATGTTTGCCTGTTGTTTCATCCTGCACGCAAAACTTGGGCGAGGCCCTTGGAAGACTTGTAAAAGCATTTTGAGAGGGGGAGCCCCTCGTGTAAGCAAATTGCATTTTTTACTTTCCTATGCGATGTGGGTATGTGTCCTTGTGAGCTCATGAAGTTGGGGGTGAGGAACCCAATGTGGTTTACCTTAGTCAGCGCTAGCTTAGGGCTGAGTCATGAGGCAATGAGTTCCTGAGAATCCTGCGAAGCTTATCGCTCCGTTTGAGGGGTGTAAGTGCATCTAGTGCCAACCCTAGTTGGTTTTGGAGTATTGACGACAAACCTAGTTGAGGGACTAATGTGTTTGTGAGAATTGCAGGATAACACAGGTAGAAGTCCCTCATTGATTCGGTTTTCCTACCAGAGATGACCCCTAAAAATGTATGAAGACATTGAAGCCAAAGGTGGTATATGAAGATATTCACATTGAAGACTATGACAAGAGAAGACACCACATGAAGCCTATGGAGCTCGAAGACTTAGATCTTTCGTAGTTCTCTTTCTTCTGTGTTGAGTCATAGGAACCACCGTACTGTTAAGTGGGGTCCAAGAGAACCAGTCAGAATGATTGAAGTGATGCTTAAACAAAACCTATGTCTTCGAGTGAAGACTTTGAGAGCGAATCTTGTCCAGAGTCGGGCAAGTCAGCTTTGCTTGAAGCCCAAGTAAAGTTGCCATGTGAGTTTGAAATCTGACCGTTGGAACACGTGTCAGTTCCTTAGTGACCTAGGGTCATTTCGTACAAGTCAGGTCGGGTTGCCAAGTGGCTATAAATAGCCCACCCCCTACAACCATAAACAGTTGGCTGCTCAGATTCAGAGTACGGCTTTTGTCGTTTGAGAGCAACCCACCTCGAAGCCTTTGAGAGAGAATTCCTTGCGAGGATAAATCCCTAACCACCCAGAGCCAAAGAGAATTAGGCATCACTTAAGTCTTCTTGTCTGTGTGATCTGAAGACTTATTACACTTGAGGACTGTGCATCCTCCAGCCGGTTAGGCGTCGCGTTCTGAGCATCCAAGGGACATTGTGGATTGCCGGTGAACGAAGTCTGTGAAGGTTTGGGAGTCTACCCTGAAGACTTACCAGAGTGATTGGGCGAGGTCTATGTGACCTTAGCTCAAGGGGAATACGGTGAGGACTGGGTGTCCTGAGCTGCGTGTTCAGGACTGGGTGTCCGGGACTGTGTGTCCTAAGGTTTAAATACCTAGCCGCCCTAACCAGACGTACAGTTGTCACAGCAACTGGAACTGGTCCAACAAATCATTGTCTTCAGCGAGTCACTGGTTTCATCTTCCCTTCCCTTTACTTACTGTTACTCCTTGTGAAGTCATTGTATGTTCGCACTATCTTTTGTCTTCACTGAGTGACTGCGTGTTCTGTGTGGCTTCACAATATCTTCCTACCTGATCCTTACTACATTGCTGCTATTAGTCATTGTGCTTTCACTCTATTGAATACTTGACTATGGCTTGCCTCGTGTAGTCTACCTTCCGCTGCAGGGTAATAGGTTTATTTCTATCGTTTGTCTTCATAACTTCCACGTATTGAAGTCTTTCATAAAAATCGCCTATTCACCCCCCTCTAGTCGATATAACGCACTTTCAATTGGTATCAGAGCAAGGTGCTCCCTTGTTCTGTGTGATTCGGTTTAACCACCTGGAGTTTTAGCTATGTCGACTGCAGGGATAATTAAAGTCTCCGCTGCGTGCCCCGTCTTCGATGGAACTGAATATCCCTACTGGAAGAATAAGATGCGCATGCATCTTGAAGCCATTGACGTCGACCTATGGTATGTCATCAAGAACGGCGTTCCCAAGGCTGGAGAAGGTGTCACTGCTGCTGATATCAAGAAGTTCGTTCAACTGGACTCTACTGCCAAGAATATCACCAAAGGACAGTATGGCCGTGTGAGTGCTTTGGAAACATCTAAGCTGGTCTGGGACTGGCTCTCCAAGGTCAATGAAGGCGTCTCAACCCAGAGAGATCAGAGAATCAGTGTCCTTCGCAACCTCTTCAACCGCTTCAAGCGAAATGACAATGAGAATGTCCAGCTCACATTTGACCGACTCACTGACATCACAAATGAGCTTCAAGCCCTCGGCGCTACTGAGATCACCAAATATGAAGTCGTCAAGACACTACTGAGATCACTTGATAGTTCGTTTGACACCCTAGCCCTGATGATTCAAGAACGTCCTGATTTCAAGACACTCGATCCGTCTGACATACTTGAGAGGCTCAACACACATGAGTTTCAGCTTTCTGAGAAAAGAGATATCTACGGTCCAAACTATGGGCGAACTCGTGCATTGAAGGCAAAAGCTGTCTCCTCATCTGAAGAAGAATCTGACAGCAGTTTGGATGATCCTGAATACATTGGAAGGGAACTTGCTATGCTTGTGAAGAAGTTCCAAAAATTCACCAAGAAGAAAGGTTTCAGAAAGTCTTCCCGATCAAGCTCAAGGAATGATGAAGTTTCTGCTCACGACTACAAGAAGAAAACATGTCACAAGTGCAAGAAACCTGGCCACTTCATCTCTGATTGTCCACAGTGGGACAATGAGAACAAAAAGAAGAAGAAGAGCAAGGAATATGACTCTGACGACAAGAAGAAGAATAAATACTCAAAGTTTTCTTCCAAGTCTTCCTCAAAGTCTTCATCACACAAGAAGAGCTCATCTGGTAAGGCACGTGCGTTTGTTGGCAAGGAAATGGATTCAGAGGAGGAGTCCGCTTCTGAGGAGGCGGAGGTGGAGTCTGAGGAGGAGTCCGATTCAGGCGTCGCAAGTCTGGCTACAGCATACGTTGCCAAGTCCATCTTCAACACTAAAGACAATGACTTCATCACCAACACCGATGCAAATGAGGACTACTCTGCTCCTACCTACTGCTTCATGGCACGTGGTGCCAAGGTAAACACACGCACTACCCACTATCAAACATCTAGTGACGATGACTCTGATTGTGGTTCAAGACCAAGCTACAAAACACTTGCTAAAATTGCAACTGAACAACAGAAAGCCATGGAACATATTCAAAAACTGTTAGACAAAAGCGATGATCTGTTGGGTGCTGAAATGACTCGATCTGAGTCCTTAATTGAAGACATAAAAAATCTTCACGTTAAGTATGAGGAACTTGAAAGTCGTCATGAAACTCTCTCAACAAATCATGAAAAGCTTTCCTATGATTATCTTCAAAGGAAGCAAGATATTGATAAATTGAGAGCGGCTCATGAAGATCTTCAAAAGGAAAACGAGTCACTTCGCGCCGAACAGATCAGTTCCGCTCAGGAAGGATTTGAACCACCATGTCTTAAATGCATTGAGCGTGATAATGCTACTTCTGTTGCTGAATGTTCTACTGCTACTACTGTTGCAATATCTTCAACTGTTGATGTGGTAACTAACCCCTCTGCTGAGGATACCACTGATATTGCTGATGAGAATGCTAGGTTGAAGACATTGCTTGAAACAGGGATGCACAAAAGTCTTAAAGGGCATCAGACACTATGTGATGTCCTCAAAAAGCAGATTCTGAACCGAAACCCGAGGAAAGAGGGTGTTGGGTTCGTAAGGAAAATGAATGCTGATGGCTCTTACTGGAAACCTGAGGAGTACCCCAAAACCACGTGGGTTGCTGCAAAGGAACCTTCAGCAGATCCATCCAATCTATCTGGCTTCACTTGTGCTAACCCCATTATCATTGATGAATCCTTTGATGCAAACTATAAACTATTTAAGAATCAGAATGGTGAAGTGTTTGCCAGGTACATTGGTACTAACTGCAGGAATGGACCGCCTATGAAGAAGATCTGGGTTCCTAAAAGGTGTCTGGAGAATCTTCCTGTGAATGTCATCATGACACCTCACGTGAAGAAGACAAACCTCAGACCAAAGGCTTCATACGGTCCAAAGGATTCATACAGACAGAGGACTCACCTGAGTCGCACTAACGCAAATGTTTTGCAGGGAAACCATACTCAGGCCTATGAATATGAGAGCGGTTCATCAAACCGCCATGTTCATAAGACCAAGAACTATTCTGCTTATTCTTATGAGTACTATTGTCCGCCTGCAAGACTGTTTGCTAGGGCTCCAAAGCCAAAGTTCTCAGATGCTGCACTTAGACTTATTGCTTCTAAGCCACCCTTGAAGATGTGGGTGGCTAAGAAAGCTTAACTCTCTTTTGCAGGGAAAGGTCTCCAGCAGAAAACCAAAATCGTCTGACGCTATTGCTGGGGACCTTAAACATCTTGTAGGGCGCAAGATCAAATGCCCGAATGGTCTTACTATGTACTTCATTCCTGAATCGCTTGCTACTCTCCCTATTAGTCCTAATCTGGATCTAAGCTTTCATAACCCACTGGTTCGTCAAATGTTTTTGCTTCACAATTCTCTTCGTGAAGCCTATCCCCCTAACTGCACTGTACGGTACGACACCAGCGTCTTCAGAATGGATTATTGATAGTGGGTGTACAAATCACATGACTGGCAAAAGAAGCCTTCTTATGGACTCAACCTTACGTCCATCCGACAAGAGCCACATCACATTTGCTGACACCGGTAAAAGTAAGGTATTGGGTCTAGGTAGAGTTGCAATCTCAAGGGATCAACACATGGATAAAGTCATGCTTGTTGAATCCCTTAGCTTCAACTTAATGTCTGTCTCAATGCTTTGCGATTTAAACATGATCGTAATATTTGGAAAATATCATTGCCTTGTCCTAATGGAATCTAACAAGTCTCTAGTATTTGAAGGGTATCGAAAAGATGATTTGTACGTGGTAGATATCTCAGCGGGACCATAGCTTGCCGCATGTCTTCTAGCAAAAGCTTCAGAATGCTGGCTCTAGCATCGGAGGCTTGGGCATGCTGGCATGAGGAACCTCCACACCCTGGCAAAGGAGGAGCATGTCATAGGCATCGAGGGCATCAAGTTCAAGAAAGATCACTTATGCGGTGCCTGTGAGGCAGGAAAGATGACGAGGGCCAAACATCCCTCGAAGACAATCATGACCACTACTCAACTCTTACTACTACTGCTTGTCTCTATGGCTTTGTCATTGTTGATGATTATTCTAGATATACTTGGGTGCACATAATCCTTTACAAGACTGAAGTGCAGGATGTCTTCAGACACTTCGCCAATCGAGCAATGAACAACTATGGCGCCAAGATAAAGCATATCAGAAGTGACAATGGCACTGAATTCAAGAACACTGGCCTAGATACATATTTTGATACCTTGGGCATTTCACATGAATTCTCAGCCCCGTACACGCCACAGTAGAATGGGGTCGTCGAACGCAAGAACAGAACACTCATTGAGATGGCCAGAACGATGCTAGATGAATACAAGACTCCAAGAAAATTCTGGCCTGAAGCCATTGATACTGCATGCCACACAATCAATCGTGTTTATCTTCACAAGCTTCTGAACAAGGCATCTTATGAGCTCCTTACTGGCAAGAAGCCAAATGTCAGTTACTTCAGAGTATTTGGCGCTAGGTGCTGGATCAAGGACCCACATCACACCTCAAAGTTTGCACCAAAAGCACATGAGGGTTTTATGCTTGGATATGGAAAGGATTCGCACTCCTACAAAGTCTTCAATCTCTTTCATTACAAAGTGGTTGAAACAGTGGATGTGCGGTTCGATGAGACCAACGGTTCACAAAGAGAGCAACTGCCAAATGTGCTAGATGAAGTTCCATCCAGTGAATCAATCAAGCTAATGGGAACTGGAGAAATTATACCTTCTGAAGCTCATCCTGAAGAAGAACTTATCATCTCAGCACCTGATCAACATGAAGACAATGCTCAGCCTGAAGACATTCCTTCTAACAATGACAATGATCAGCAAGAGCAAAATCTTCGCCCTGTACATCCTCGCGTTGCCAATGAAGTGCAGATTGAAAGAATAATTGATAGCATCAATGCACCCGGTCCACTCACTCATTCAAGGGCAACTCAGCTAGCAAATTTCTGTGGGCACTTCGCATTCGTCTCAATAACAGAACCCAAGAAAGTTGAAGAAGCCTTCATGGAACTTGAATGGATTCAAGCTATGCAAGAATAGCTTCAACAGTTTGAGCTGAATAATGTATGGGAACTGGTCAAACGTCCCGATCCTCGGAAGCACAACATAATAGGCACAAAATGGATATACCGCAACAAACAAGATGAGCACGGTCAAGTTATCAGAAACAAAGCTCGTCTCGTTGCTCAAGGATATACTCAAGTGGAAGGCATTGACTTCGATGAAACATTTGCTCCTGTGGCTAGACTTGAAGCCATACGCATACTGCTGGCCTATGCAAATCATCACAACATACTTCTTTATCAAATGGATGTGAAGAGCGCCTTTTGAAAGTGCGTTATATCGACTATAGGGGGGGGGGGGGAATAGGCGATTTTTATGAAAGTCTTCAAAACGTGGAAGTTATGAAGACAAACAGTAGAGATATGCCTATTACTATGCAGCGGAAGTTAGACTACACTAGGCAAGCCATGGTCAAGTATCAACAGAGTGAAAGCATAGTGACAAATAGCTATAGTGTAATAAGGATCAGGTAGGAAGATACTATGAAGCCAAACAGATCATACACTCACGTTGTGAAGACAAAAGATAGAACAGACAAGCAATGACTTCACAACGAGTGATCAGTAAGTAAAAGGAAGTGAAGATGAAACCAGTGACTCGTTGAAGACAATGATGTGTTGGACCAGTTCCAGTTGCTGTGACAACTGTTCGTCTGGTTGGAGCGGCTAGGTATTTAAACCTTAGGACACACAGTCCCGGACACCCAGTCCTGAACACGCAGCTCAGGACACCAAGTCCTCACCGTATTCTCCTTGAGATAAGGTCACATAGTCCTCGCCCAATCACTCTGGTAAGTCTTCAAGGTAGACTCCCAAACCTTCATAGACTTCGTTCACTAGCAATCCACAATGTCGCTTGGATGCTCTGAACGCGACGCCTAACCGTCTGGGGATGCACAGTCCTCAAGTGTAATAAGTCTTCAGATCACTCAGACAAGAAGACTTAAGTGATGCCCAATTCTCTCTGGCTTTGGGTGGTTTGGGCTTTTCTCCTCGCTAGGAATTTTCTCTCAAAGGCTTCGAGGTGGGTTGCTCTCAAACGACAAAAGCGGTGCACTGAAATCTGAGCAGCTAACCGTTTATGGTTGTAGGGGGTGGGCTATTTATAGCCACTTGGCAACCCGACCTGATTTGTCCGAAATGACCCTGGGTCACTAAGGAACTGACACGTGTCTCAACAGTCAGATTTCAAACTCTCAAGGCAACTTTACTTGGGCTACAAGCAAAGCTGACTTGTCCGGCTCTGTACAAGATTCGCTCTCATTGTCTTCACTCGAAGACATAGGTTTTTGGTTTAGGCAACACTTCAGTGATTCTGACTGGTTCTCCTGGACCCCACTTAACAGTACGGTGGTTCCTATGACTCAACACAAAAGAAAAAGAACTACAAAAGATCTAAGTCTTCGAGCTCCATAGGCTTCATAATGTGTCTTCTTTTGTCATAGTCTTCAATGTGAATATCTTCATATACCACCTTTGACTTCAATGTCTTCATACATTTTTAGGGGTCATCTCTGGTAGTAAAACCGAATCAATGAGGGACTTCTACCTGTGTTATCCTGCAATTCTCACAAACACATTAGTCCCTCAACTAGGTTTGTCGTCAATACTCCAAAACCAACTAGGGGTGGCACTAGATGCACTTACAATCTCCCCCTTTTTGGTGATTGATGACAAACTAGTTGAAGTTTTCAACAGGGAATATAGTCTGTGAAATTGTAAAGGATAAGGAATTGTCTTCATAAGTTGCAAGGGCTCCCCCTGAAGATGTGCATATAAGTTAATTTGCTTTTGGAATGCAAATGCACATGGCAGGTTGTACTTGGAGATCCACTTCAGCTTATGATGACAATCCACTATGCATGTGAAAGTATATGAAGATAATGACATGCATAATGGAAAATGGACGTCTGCAGAATGAGATAAGTGCGGAATTTATCGTCGCACATGCGGAATTTATCTTCGCAAAACAGGGTGGCAAACAAGTAGCAGACGACCATCTGGTTTAAGTGTTACAACTCATAAGAACCAAATGTAGCAAAAACGAGAGTTGTAAGCACGAAGCAAAATATAAGGCACCCGCCCATATGAACCCGCTTGAAGACTATCAATCTCATATGCTTCTCCCCCTTTTGTTAGTAATGACCAAAAAGGTTTGAAGACATAGAGCCTCTACTCGTTCCCATGAGTAGATGAAGTAGCAGGGTTGTTGATGTTGTTTGGCGGTGCAGAAGAGCTTGGAGGTGCTGAAGAAGATGGTGGTGAAGTAGCATCGTCTTCTTCCTCAATGATTCTGGCAGTGACTGTGGCAGCAGAGGAAGAGAACTCAGAGTCTTCAAGAGATGGATTCCCCAGCAGCACAGCTCTTCGAGGAGGTGTGGAGTCAAACTTGAATCTCTCAGTGAAGCCATCCTCTTGAAGATCAGCTTCAGAAAGCATCATCGTTAGCCCTTTCCATGTGCGGCGACAGGTTTCATGGGCAACGAAAGCGTTCTTGGTGGCAAGATTTCGGATGCGATTTACATCCACCAAGAGGCTTTTCATCTGTCTCTTCAACCAGTCATGATGCCTATCTTGTTTCTGATGAAGGGCCACAAGAAGCTCTCGGTCGTTGAGAACGCGAGTGCGCTTCTTGGGTCTTGAAGCAGTGGCACTGTCAGTGGCTTCAGTTGAAGCAGGGTGTGGTGCACGTGTAGTGCCAGCCAAAGGATACACCCTGGAGATGGCTTCAACACCTTCAACGTTTTGAGTGAAGCTCTGGTGTTCTGCATTCTGAAGACTCAGAGGTTGCTTGGCAGGTTCAGGATAGATGGCTTCAGCAGAGGTATCCACATCAGGCAAGAAGATCCGATGGATGCGGGCTGAGGGCTGATACGAGATGGCAGAGTGAAGTTTGATCAGCCTCATTACCCAAGGAGCATAGAAATTTAAACCAAACAGATCTGAGCCTGATGCAGCTAGTTGGCGTATGAAGAAATCCTGTGCGTTGAAGCATTTGCCATGAAGGATACAGAATATCAGAGTCTTCATTGCACCCTCGATCTTGGCATTTGGAGTGTGTCCTTTAATGGGCCAGAGAGTCCGCCGGATGATGTGATAGATGGTCCTGGGCAGGTACTCAAGGTCTTCAACGAAGAACTCTGTGGGATAAGGAGCATCGTGGGGCAATGGCTTCATCATGGAGAGCATCTGACTCATATTCGGTTCAGGCCTCTGAAATATGCTCTCAATAGCTTCAGTGTGTAGCCGACAGCCTTGCTCAAAGAATTCGCCTGGAGTGGGCAGGCCAGTGAGCTCAATGATATCAAATGCATTGGCTTCGTGATGAACGTTGCCGGTCATCCACTCCAGGACCCAAGTCTTCGGATCTCTGTTGTATCCTTTGATGTGTAGTGTGGCATAGAATTGTAGCAGGAGCTCTTCGTTCCAATGCTCTTCATCAGTAACAAACTGTAGCAGACCCACTTGTTTGAAGCAATCCAACGCTTCCTCTAGACAGGGCAGACCAGCAATAGCTTCAACATCAAGGCACTTGTGCGGGAAAATGCGACCTTGGTTGTACAGTATGCAAGAGTAGTAGCTGCGCTGAGGATAGCTCCAGAACCTATCTGATGAAATCCTTTCCCTTGAATATGGGTTCCTGGAGCTATTGAAGAAAGTATTATCTGCCCTGAAGCTATTGATGTTGAAGGAACTAGGTGCTGATGCAGGACCTGGGAACCTTGGCATTCTTGGGATTGGCTTCTGAACCTGAGGCCTGTGCTGAACATGGTAGTTAAATTGTGGACCGGCAGCAGACTCAGGAACAGAAGTGTCAGGATCAGTAGCTTCGTTGTCTTCTGAAGCTTTTGGTGGGGAGGGCTCCACATTAGCTTCATTGTTGGTTGTGTCAGCCTCAAGATTTTCATCCTCCGCTTGACTAGCTGGAGGGTCGGTCACAAGCATGTTCTCCTAGAGAACTGCTTCTTGGTGGAGCAGAGGAGTGGGCTCTTGTGGTGCTTCTTCTGTGGCTGATGCAGCCGGAATGTCTTCAGCATAGACTTGAGGCCTTGGACCTTTGCGAAGCCTACAGAACGCAGACGATGCCTATGGGGTTGGAGTGGGCCGGGCCTCATAGTCTTCTTCCTCTTGAGGGCGATCCACCCATGAAGCATCCTGTGCAATTGGCGTCAGTGGACGACCAATGCTGATGAGTTCGCTATGTTCTAACTGAGGAAGGGCTGCATCATCTTCTACATTGTCATGATGACCAATGTCTTCAGCAGCGATGGGATCCGCTGCTGGAATGTCTTTAGCTTCAGGAGCCCCTATGGAAGCAGGCTCATGAACCGTCAGTTGACGTTCTGCGTCAGGGTGAACCATAGAAATGGGTTCAACTATCAAGGGCTCTGTGGGAGCAGCCCGAGCTTTCTTGGTCTTTCTCTTTTTCTTGCTAGGGAAGGTAGGAGAGGCTTCAGAGTGTTTCCTCTTCCTGGCTTCAGCCTCTGCAGTTCTCGTCTTCTTGAGCTCTGAAGCGGTTGACCGGCTCTTTGGCTTCGAGCCAGTCGTTGCAGTTGGGAAGACAAGCGAAACTGCTTCCTGCCTTGGTGCCTCTGGTTCAGCTGGAACAGTCTTCTTCTTTTTCTTTGCGGCCATCTTGGGGTCGATGCCAGGACACCCAAGTGCCTTGCACTTCTCAACCTCATTGTAGGCTTGCACACATCTGTCAGCCAGAGTCTTCATCCGCTCACGTGAACCCTGAGCTTCTGCACGCTTCTTTAGAAAGTTTTCCTTTAGCTCATGCAACATGATCTTGAAGCTCTTCACTTCTTGCACGCTGAGCTTGGCCATATGCTTCTTGAACTGAGCCTTTTCATGATCAATTTTCTGCTTCAGTTCAACAGTGTGCTGGGCAATAGCAAGTTATGAAGCAATAGCGCCTTGGAAGGCGACGCTGAGGCCAACGGGCAGCTGTAGATCTTCAAAGCTGATGTTTGGTGTGGCAAACCACTCGTCAATGAAGTTGTGGATGATGGCGACATCAAAGAGAGGCAGATTGTTGAAGATTTCTGCTTCTTCTTTGCTCTAGATGAGTTGCTCAAGAGCGTCATCTCCAAGATCTTCATCACTTGACAGATCAATGGCTTCACTGCGCAGAATGGCAGCAGCTGTGAGCTCTTTGCCAGTGTGAGACAGAGGCATCTTGGCCTTCTGGTGCCTTGAGACGTGTGATAAGTCTTCAGACTGCACACTTTCTTCAGGAGGTGCAGTCGCCAATGGCTTCGCCTTTGAGATTTTTGGTGAAGGGGCTGGCTTTGAAGCTTTTGGCTTCTTCAACTGCTTCGGCTTCGGCACTGCAGGCACTGCAGGCGCTTCATCAGACTCAGTGTCAGCTGCAGGCTCATTCACTGCAGTCCCTTGAACCAAGATGTAGGTGATGAGGCCTTCAAGGTTGGCATACGGACCGATGACATTGGGTTCTGCTTCTCGTGTGCCATCTGCCCTTGGTGCTAAGGGACCAGGGTTGAAGTCTAACCCAAATTTCTTCTTGTTCTGCTTCGCTGAGTTTTGGGCAAACTGGAAGTTGCGCTTGAACAGATTGTCGTCACGACACCAGAGTAGTGACGACGGATGTGCATCATCAGGCTGTGGCCCACGAACCATGCATGGATAGAAGCTTTGGGCAATAGCTTCATCTCTGGACTTGGGTTGGAGATTCTTGTATAAGATGTCTCCCCACGGTCTTTTGATGGCGCTTTTCTCAGCATACTCTTGGGTTGTGAAGCGGTACTTGAACCATTGTTCTGCCCAATAGCATCGAATCCATTGGATTCGGGTCTTGCGCTGACCATAATCCTCTTCAGGATCTGTCTTATACATTTCTGCGAGTTCATCAGGCAGATCTTTGGATGTTCCGCCACGACGTTGTCTGCCCCCCTTCCTTGCTGCTTTCTCTGAAGCCATAAACTTTAACTTGAAAGGCTTCAAGACGTTCAAAGGCTTCAAAGGCTTTCTCTTGCTGGACCAACAGGAACTGGCTTCTGGAGAATTTATGTGATGCTGTAAGAATTCTGCAAATGAATGCAGACTATGAGAACCAAAGGATTCTCCCACGGACATGTACCTGTGACAGCATTAAGGTGCGAGGGAAGGGAAAGAGGTCATATGCATTCTCAGAAGATTTTGAAGATAAATCAGTTTAGAAGACATTAACCTCATCGTGCGAAGACATTCACTCATAGATAAGAAGTTGGTTCCAGATTTGTACGAATCCACAGATCAGTACAAGTGAGGAATCTAACTACTTTGTGAAGCACAAGTGAATATACTAGGCATGTTATGAGATGCAGTTTGAGAGAGATCTAGCTTGTGTGAACAGAAACTGCTTGTGGTAGAAAGTGACAGATCAATAGGATCAACGGTGCTGTAAAAAGGGAGTTTTATTTACCACACTGAGAACTGCTAAACGGAGTGGGAGATGAGGCCGAGCAGTTCACTTGTCCGTGCCCTAACTTGGCGACGGAGGAGACCTACGGCGACGGCGGAGAGGATGATGTCCACGGTCGGCGTGAAGACGGCGTTGGAGAGGTTGCGGCAGCGAAGTGCTTCATCGCCGGCGTCGTCGAGAGCTAGCGGTAGCGCTAGGGTTCATGCGAGGGTGGAAGAAGAGATAGTTACCGCTGTGAGTGTGTATTTATAGGCACAGGGGCAGCACTGCGCTATTACACAGGTGCCCCTGCCGATTCGCATTTGAGTAATGTGTGGCCATCATGCGGTATTTTGGGGGCAGTTCCACCTCCCACACACGCCTGGATTGTCGGGTGGTCGTTCCTACTTCTACGGATTTCATGTGGATAAATGAGCATTGAAAACGGACTTAAATGTTGTCTCTGTGTCTTCTGCTGACAAGGACGCAGAGAAGACATTCGACAGTTTCAATAGAATGCATATGACTTGGAGAGATAGAATTTTCAGATAGAGAGCATAGAGAGGTTAGGGTCCGATCACATTCACTTAGTTCAAAAGATTCAAACAAGAAGACATAGCTATAAGTGAATGCTGTAGAGGACAGAACACTAGTATATATATATATATATCTATATAATCAACGTAGTGAAGACAATCATTAAGACATGTTGAGATTGAAGCCAAACCAAATGTGAAGACATTGCAAGGTAACGCCATGAGAGAAAAACTTCAAAATAGAACGTTTGGTGGTGGCGTTACCCACCATATAGGAAGTATTAGACCCAGACACGACGCACAATTATCGTGGCGCTCCGAAGTCAAATTCCACATTAATGTATTCACACTTAGAATGTATGTCTTCATTGATTGAAGATATACTTCACTTCGTGTGTTGCACATCTAAGTCATCAATATGCATAAGGGTTAGGATGTGAGCCTGATCACAGGACATTTGAGGATTCCAGGATATTTAGCTCACACCGTAACTTGCAAAACCTCTTCTCATCCAAGGGCTTGGTGAAGATATCTGCCAATTGCTCTTCAGTGTTGACATGTATGATATCAATGTCTTCCTTCACAACATGATCTCTGAGAAAGTGATGACGAATTTCAATGTGCTTTGTCTTCGAGTGCTGAACTGGGTTGTTGGCAATCTTGATGGTGCTTTCGTTGTCGCAGTAAAGTGGCACTTGCTTCAGATGAATGCCATAGTCCTTGAGTGTTTGCTTCATCCACAGAAGCAGTGATCATCCCAGAAAGTGACATGTGCCTGATGTAGACTTTTGATCAACTTTGTCACCAGCATAATCAGCATCCGAGAATCCAACCAAATCAAACTCTGAGCCCTTTGGATACCATAATCCTTTTGATAGAACTCTTTACCATTGTCGTCAGGACCTAGATGATGTTTGGCTAGCATTGGTGTTTTGAAGCCTTTGCAGTCTTGCATACCGAACTTCTTCAGGCAATCTTTGAGATACTTCTCTTGAGATATGAAGATGCCATTGCGTTGTTGTCGTATTTGAAGACCAAGGAAGAACTTCATCTCCCCCATCATGGACATCTGATATTGCTCTTGCATCATATATCCAAACTCTTCACTGTACTTCTGATTGGTGCAGCCGAATATAATGTCATCCACATATATTTGGCACACAAACAGTTCGTGAAAAGAGTGGGATCTAGGGAACCAGGTATGAAGCCTTTGCTCTTCAGGAAGTATTTGAGTGTGTCATACCAGGCCCTAGGGGCTTGTTTGAGGCCATACAGTGCCTTGTTGAGCCTGTATACCATGTCAGGATGTTTTGGAGTTTCAAAGCCAGGCGGTTGTGCAACATACACTTCTTCTTCAATCTTGCCATTGATAAAGGCACTCTTCACATCCATTTGATATAGAAGTATGTTATGATGATTTGCATAGGCCAGCAGTACGCGTATGGCTTCAAGCCTAGCCACAGGAGCAAATGTTTCATCGAAGTCAATGCCTTCCACTTGAGTATATCCTTGAGCAACGAGATGAGCTTTGTTTCTGACAACTTGACCATGCTCATCTTGCTTGTTGCGGTATATCCATTTGGTGCCTATTATGTTGTGCTTCCGTGGATCAGGACGCTTAACCAGTTCCCATACATTATTCAGCTCAAACTGTTGAAGCTCTTCTTGCATAGCTTGAATCCATTCAGGTTCCATGAAGGCTTTTTCAACTTTCTTGGGTTCTGATATTGAGACGAATGCGAAGTGCCCACAGAAATTTGCTAGCTGAGTTGCCCTTGAACGAGTGAGTGGACCAGGTGCATTGATGCTATAAATTATTCTTTCAATCTGCACTTCATTGGCAACGCGAGGATGTACAGGGCGAAGACTTTGCTCTTGCTGTTCACTGTCGTTGTTGGAAGGAATGTCTTTAGGCTGAGCAATGTCTTCATGTTGATCAGGTGCTGTAATGATAAGTTCTTCTTCAGGATGAGCTTCAGAATGTATAATCTCTCTAGTTCCCATTAGCTTGATTGATTCACTGGATGGAACTTCATCTAGAACACTTGGCAGCTGCTCTCTTTGTGATCCGTTGGTCTCATCGAACCGCACATCCACTGTTTCAACCACTTTGTAATGAAAGAGATTGAAGACTCTGTAGGACTGTGAATCCTTTCCATATCCAAGCATAAAACCCTCCTGTGCTTTTGGTGCAAATTTTGAGGTGTGATGTGGGTCCTTGATCCAGCACCTTGCGCCAAATACTCTGAAGTAACTGACATTTGGCTTTTTGCCAGTAAGGAGCTCATAAGATGTCTTGTTCAGTAGCTTATGAAGATAAACAAGATTGATTGTATGACATGCAGTATCAATGGCTTCGGGCCAGAATTTTCTTGGAGTCTTGTATTCATCTAGCATCGTTCTGGCCATCTCAATTAGTGTTCTGTTCTTGCGTTCGATGACGCCATTCTGTTGTGGCGTGTACGGGGCTGAGAATTCATGTGTGATGCCCAAGGTATCAAGATATGTGTCAAGGCCAGTGTTCTTGAATTCAGTGCCATTGTCACTTTTGATGTGCTTTATCTTTGCGCCAAAATTGTTCATAGCACGATTGGCGAAGCGTCTGAAGACATCCTGCACTTCAGTCTTGTAAAGGATTATGTGCACCCAAGTATATCTAGAATAATCATCAACAATAACGAAGCTATAGAGGCAAGCTGTAGTATTTAGAGTTGAGTAATGAGTGGGACCGAAAAGATCCATGTGGAGCAGTTCGAAGGGTTGAGTAGTAGTCATGATTGTCTTCAAGGGATGATTGGCCCTCGTCATTTTCCCTGCTTCACAGGCACCGCATAAATGGTCTTTCTTGAACTTGACGCCCTCGATGCCTATGACATGCTTCTTCTTCGCGAGGGTGTGGAGGTTCCTCATGCCAGCATGTCCAAGCCTTCGATGCCATAGCCAGCATTCTGAAGCCTTTGCTAGAAGACATACTACAAGCTGTGGCCCTGCTGAGAAATCTACCACGTACAGATCATCTTTTCGATACCCTTCAAACACTAGAGACTTGTCATATTCCATTAGTACAAGGCAACGATATTTTCCAAACATTACGATAATGTTCAAATCGCAAAGCATTGAGATAGACATTAAGTTGAAGCCAAGGGATTCAACAAGCATGACTTTATCCATGTGTTGATCCCTTGAGATTGCAACTCTACCTAGACCCAATACCTTACTTTTTGCAGCGTCAGCAAATGTGATGTGACTCTTGTCGGATGGACGTAAGGTTGAGTCCATAAGAAGACTTCTTTTGCCAGTCATGTGATTTGTACACCCACTGTCAATAATCCATTCTGAAGACGCTGGTGTTGTACCCTACAGTGCAGTTAGGGGGATAGGCTTCACCAAGAGCATTGTGAAGCAAAAACATTTGACGAACCAGTGGGTTATGAAAGCTTAGATCCAGGTTAGGACTAATAGGGAGAGTAGGAAGCAATTCAGGTACGAAGTACATAGTAAGACCATTTGGGCATTTGATCTTGCGCCCTACAAGATGTCTAAGGTCCCCAGCAATAGCGTCAGACGATTTTGGTTTTCTGCTGGAGACCATTCCCTGCAAAAGAGAGTTAAGCCTTCTTAACCACCCACATCTTCAAGGGTGGCTTAGAAGCAATAAGTCTAAGTGCAGCATCTGAGAATTTTGGCTTTGAAGCCTTAGCAAACAGTCTTGCAGGTGGACAATAGTACTCATAAGAATAAGCAGAATAGTTCTTGGTCTTATGAACATAGCGGTTTGATGAACCGCTCTCATATTCATATGACTGAGTATGGTCTCCCTGCAAAACATTTGCGTTAGTGCGACTCAGGTGAGTCCTCTGTTTGTATGAAGCCTTTGGACCGTATGAAGCCTTTGGTCTGAGGTTTGTCTTCTTCAAGTGAGGTGTCATGAAGAAATTCACAGGAAAATTTTCCAGACACCTTTTCGGAACCCAGATCTTCTTCATAGGCGGTCCATTCCTGCAGTTAGTACCAATGTACCTGGCAAACACTTCACCATTCTGATTCTTAAATAGTATATAGTTTGCATCAAAGGATTCATCAATGATAATAGGCTTAGCACAAGTGAAGCCAGTTAGATTGGATGGATCTGCTGAAGGTTCCTTTGCAGCAACCCACATGGTTTTGGGGTACTGCTCAGGTTTCCAGTAAGAGCCATCTGCATTCATTTTCCTTACGAACCCAACACCCTCTTTCCTAGGGTTTCGGTTCAGAATCTACTTTTTCAGGACATCGCACAGCGTCTGATGCCCTTTAAGACTTTTGTACATCCCTGTTTCAAGCAATGTCTTCAACCTAGCATTCTCATCAGCAATAGCGGTGGTATCCTCAACAGAGGGGTTAGTTACCGCATCAACATTTGAAGATATTGCAACAGCAGTAGCAGTAGAACATTCAGCAACAGAAGTAGCATTATCACGCTCAATGCATTTAAGACATGGTGGTTCAAATCCTTCCTGAGCAGGACTAATCTGTTTGGCGCGAAGTGACTCATTTTTCGTTTGAAGATCTTCATGAACCGCTCTCAATTTCTTAAGATCTTGCTTCCTTTGAAGATAATCATAGAAAAGCTTTTCATGAGTTGTTGAGAGAGTTTCATGACGATTTTCAAGTTCCTGATATTTAACGTGAAGATTTTTTATGTCTTCAATTAAGGATTCAGATCGAGTCATTTCTGCACCCAACAGATCATCGCTTCTGTCTAACAGTTTTTGAATATGTTCCATAGCTTTCTGTTGTTCAGTTGCAATTTTAGCAAGTGTTTTGTAGCTAGGTTTTGAAACACAATCAGAGTCATCGTCACCAGATGTTTGATAGTGAGTAGTGCGTGTGTTTACCTTGGCACTGTGTGCCATGAAGCAGTAGGTAGAAGCGGAGCAGTCCTTGTCATTTGCATCGGTGTCGGTGATGAAGTCATTGTCTTCAGTGTTGAAGATGGACTTGGCAACATATGCTGTAGCCAGACTTGCGATGCCTGAGTCGGATTCCTCTTCAGAATCCACCTCCGCCTCCTCAGAAGCAGACTCCTCCTCTGAATCCATTTCCTTGCCAACAAACGCACGTGCCTTGCCAGATGAGCTCTTCTTGTGTGATGAAGACTTTGAGGAAGACTTGGAAGAAGACTTTGAGTATTTCTTCTTCTTCTTCTTGTCATCAGAGTCATATTCGTTGCTCTTCTTCTTCTTTTTGTTCTCATTGTCCCACTGTGGACACTCAGAGATGAAGTGGCCAAGTTTCTTGCACTTGTGACATGTTTTCTTCTTGTAGTCATGAGCAGGAGCTTCATCATTCCTTGAACTTGATCGGGAAGACTTTCTGAAACCTTTCTTCTTCGTGAATTTTTGGAACTTCTTGACAAGCATAGCAAGTTCCCTTCCAATGTCTTCAGGATCATCAGAACTGCTATCAGATTCTTCTTCAGATGTGGAGACAACTTTTGCCTTCAAGGCACGAGTTCGCCCATAGTTTGGACCGTAGATATCTCTTTTCTCCGAAAGCTGAAACTCATGTGTATTGAGCCTCTCAAGTAGGCTCCCCCTGAAGATGTGCATATAAGTTAATTTGCTTTTGGAATGCAAATGCACATGGCAGGTTGTACTTGGAGATCCACTTCAGCTTATGATGACAATCCACTATGCATGTGAAAGTATATGAAGATAATGACATGCATAATGGAAAATGGACGTCTGCAGAATGAGATGAGTGCGGAATTTATCGTCGCACATGCGGAATTTATCTTCGCAAAACAGGGTGGCAAACAAGTAGCAGACGACCATCTGGTTTAAGTGTTACAACTCATAAGAACCAAATGTAGCAAAAAAAACGAGAGTTGTAAGCACGAAGTGGGGTCCAAGAGAACTCAGAGTCTTCAAGTGATGGTGTGTTTCGCATCACAGCCCTTCTAGGAGGTGTGGTGTCAAACTTGAATTCGCTCAGTGAAGCCATCCTCTTCAAGTTCAGCTTCAGTACACATCATCGATAGCCCTTTCCATGTACGACGACAGGTTTTATGGGTAACGAAAGCATTCTTGGTGGCAAGATTTCGAAGATGATTAACATCCACCAAGAGGCTTTTCATCTGACGCTTTAGCCAGTCATGATGCCTATCTTGTTTTTGATGAAGGGCCACAAGAAGCTCTCGGTCAGTGAGAACACGAGCGCGCTTCTTGGGTCTTGAAGCAGTTGCACTGTCAGTGGCTTCAGTTGAAGCAGGGTGTGGTGCACGTGTAGTGCCAGCCAAAGGATACACCCTGGAGATGGCTTCAACACCTTCAACGTTTTGAGTGAAGCTCTGGTGTTCTGCATTCTGAAGACTCAAAGGTTGCTTGGCAGGCTCAGGATATATAGCTTCAGCAGAGGTATCCACATCTGGCAAGAAGATCCGATGGTTGCGGGCTGAGGGCTGATATGAGATCGCAGAGTGAAGCTTGATCAGTCTCATTACCCAAGGAGCATAGAACTTTAAACCAAACAGATCTGAGCCTGATGCAGCTAGTTGGCGTATGAAGAAATCCTGTGCGTTGAAGCATTTGCCATGAAGGATACAGAATATCAGAGTCTTCATTGCACCCTCGATCTTGGCATTTGGAGAGTGCCCTTTGAATAGGCCAGAGAGTCCGCCGGATAATGTGATAGATGGTTCTGGGCAGGTACTCAAAGTCTTCAACGAAGAACTCTGTTGGATAAGGAGCATCGTGGGGCAATGGCTTCATCATGGAGAGCATCTGACTCATATTCGGTTCAGGCCTCTGGAATATGCTCTCAAGAGCTTCAGTGTGTAGTGGACAGCCTTCCTCGAAGAATTCGCCAGGAGTGGGCAGGCCGGTGAGCTCAATGATATCAAATGCATTGGCTTCGTGATGGACATTGCCGGTCATCCACTCCAGGGCCCAAGTCTTCGGATCTCTGTTGTATCCTTTGATGTGGAGGGTGGCATAGAATTGCAGCAGAAGCTCTTCATTCCAGTGCTCTTCATCAGTTACAAACTGCAGCAGACCCACTTGCTTGAAGCAATCCAACGCTTCCTCTAAACAGGGCAGACCAGCAATGGCTTCAACATCAAGGCGCTTGTGCGGGAAGATGCGACCTTGGTTGTATAGGATGCATGAATAGTAGCTGCGCTGAGGATAGCTCCAGAACCTATCTGATGAAATCCTTTCCCTTGAATAGGGGTTCTTGGAGCTGTTGAAGAACGTATTATCTGCCTTGAAGCTATTGATGTTAAAGAGCCAGGTGCTGATGCAGGACCTGGGAACCTCGGCAGCCTTGGGACTGGCTTCTGGACATGAGGCCTGTGCTCAACATGGTAATCAAATTGAGGACCTGCAGCAGACTCAGGAACAGAAGTGTCTGGATCAGTAGCTTCGCTGTCTTCTGAAGCTTTTGGTGGGGAGGGCTCCACATTGGCTTCAGTGTTGGTTGTGGCAGCCTCAATATTTTCAGCCTCCGCTTGACTAGCTAGAGGGTCGGTCACAAGCACGTTCTCCTGGAGAACTGCTTCTTGGTGGAGCATAGGAGTGGGCTCTTGTGGTGCTTCTTCTACGGCGGATTCTGAACCGAAACCCTAGGAAAGAGGGTGTTGGGTTCGTAAGGAAAATAAATGCAGATGGCTCTTACTGGAAACCTGAGCAGTACTCCAAAACCACATGGGTTGCTGCAAAGGGACTTTCAGCAGATCCATCCAATCTATCTGGCTTCACTTGTGCTGACCCCATTATCATTGATGAATCCTTTGATGCAAACTATAAACTGTTTAAGAATCAGAATGGTGAAGTGTTTGCCAGGTACATTGGTACTAACTGCAGGAATGGACCGCCTATGAAGAAGATCTGGGTTCCGAAAACGTGTCTGGAAAACCTTCCTGTGAATGTCTCCATGACACCTCACTTGAAGAAGACAAACCTCAGACCAAAGGCTTCATACGGTCCAAAGGCTTCATACAAACAGAGGACTCACCTGAGTCACACTAACGCAAATGTTTTGCAGGGAAACCATACTCAGGCATATGAATATGAGAGCGGTTCATCGAACCATCATGTTCATATGACCAAAAATTATTCTGCTTATTCTTATGAGTATTATTGTCCACCTGCAAGACTGTTTGCTAAGGCTTCAAAGCCAAAATTCTCAGATGCTGCACTTAGACTTATTGCTTCTAAGCCACCCTTGAAGATGTGGGTGGTTAAGAAAGCTTAACTCTCTTTTGCAGGGAAAGGTCTCCAGTAGAAAAACAAAATCTTCTGACACTATTGTTGGGGACCATAAAAATCTCGTAGGGCGCAAGATAAAATGCCTGAATGGCATCATTATGTACTTCGTTCCTGAATCGCATGCTACTCTCCCTATTAGTCCTAATCTGGATCTAAGTTTTCATAACCCACTGGTTTGTCAAATGTTTTTGCTTCACAATTCTCTTCGTGAAGCCTATCCCCCTAACTGCACTGTAGGGTACGACACCAGCGTCTTCAAAGTCTTCAGAATGGATTATTGACAGTGGGTGTCCAAATCATATGACTGGCAAAAGAAGCCTTCTTATGGACTCAACCTTACGTCCATCTGACAAGAGCCACATCACATTTGCTGACACTGGTAAAAGTAAGATATTAGGTCTAGGTAGAGTTGCAATCTCAAAGGATCAACACATGGATAAAGTCATGCTTGTTGAATCCCTTGGTTTCAACTTAATGTCTGTCTCAATGCTTTGCGATTTGAACATGGTCGTAATATTTGGAAAATATCATTGCCTGGTACTAATGGAATCTGATAAGTCTCTAGTGTTTGAAGGGTATCGGAAAGATGATTTGTATGTGGTAGATTTCTCAGCAGGGCCACAACTTGCAGTATGTCTTCTTGCAAAAGCTTCAGAATGATGGCTTTGGCATCGGAGGCTTGGGCATGCTGGTATGAGGAACCTCCACACCCTTGCGAAGAAGAAACATGTCATAGGCATCGAGGGTGTCAAGTTCAAGAAAGATCACTTATGCGGTGCCTGTGAAGCAGGGAAGATGACGAGGGCAAAACATCCTTCGAAGACAATCATGACTACTACTCAACCCTTCGAACTGCTCCACATGGATCTTTTCGGTCCCACTCACTACTCAACTTTTACTACTACTGCTTGCCTCTATGGCTTCGTCATTGTTGATGATTACTCTAGATATACTTGGGTGCACATAATCCTTTACAAGACTGAATTGCAGGATGTCTTCAGACGCTTCGCCAATCATGCTATGAACAATTTTGGCGCCAAGATAAAGCACATCAGAAGTGACAATGGCACTGAATTCAAGAACACTGGCCTTGATACATATCTTCATACCTTGGGCATCACACATGAATTCTCAGCTCCGTACACGCCACAGCAAAATGGTGTCGTCGAACGCAAGAACAGAACACTCATTGAGATGGCCAGAACGATGCTAGATGAATACAAGACTCCAAGAAAATTCTGTACTAAAGCCATTGACAATGCATGCCATACAATCAATCGTGTTTATCTTCACAAGCTTCTAAACAAGACATCTTATGAGCTCCTTACTGGCAAAAAGCCAAATGTCAGTTACTTCAGAGTATTTGGCGCAAGGTGCTGGATCAAGGACCCACACCACACCTCAAAGTTTGCACCAAAAGCACATGAGGGTTTTATGCTTGGATATGGAAAGGATTCGCACTCCTACAAAATCTTCAATCTCTTCCATTACAAAGTGGTTGAAACAGTGGATGTGCGGTTCGATGAGACAAATGGTTCACAAAGAGAGCAACTGCCAAATGTGCTAGATGAAATTCCAGCTAGTGAATCAATCAAGCTAATGGGAACTGGAGAGATTATACCTTCTGAAGCTCATCCTGAAGAAGAACTTATCATCTCAGCACCTGATCAACATGAAGACAATGCTCAGCCTGAAGACATTCCTCCCAACAACAACACATATCAGCAAGAGCAAAGTCTTCGCCCTGTACATCCTTGCGTTGCCAATGAAGTGCAGATTGACAGAATAATTGACAACATCAATGCACCTGGTCCACTCACTCGTTCAAGGGCAACTCAGCTAGCAAATTTCTGTGGGCACTTCGCATTCGTCTCAATATCAGAACCCAAGAAAGTTGAAGAAGCCTTCATGGAACCTGAATGGATTCAAGCTATGCAAGAAGAGCTTCAACAGTTTGAGCTAAATAATGTATGGGAACTGGTTAAGCATCCTGATCCACGAAAACACAATATAATAGGCACCAAATGGATATACCTCAACAAGCAAGATGAGCATGGTCAAGTTGTCAGAAACAAAGCTCGTCTCGTTGCTCAAGGATATACTCAAGTGGAAGGCATTGACTTCGATGAAACATTTGCTCCTGTGGCTAGGCTTGAAGCCATACGCATACTGCTGGCCTATGCAAATCATCATAACATTCTTCTATATGAAATGGATGTGAAGAGTGCCTTTCTCAATGGCAAAATTGAAGAAGAAGTGTATGTTGCACAACCGCCTGGCTTTGAAAATCCAAAACATCCTGACATGGTATACAATCTCAACAAGGCGCTGTATGGCCTCAAACAAGCCCCTAGGGCCTGGTATGACACACTCCAATACTTCCTGAAGAGCAAAGGCTTCATACCTGGTTCCCTGGATCCCACTCTTTTCACGAAGACATATGATGGTCAACTGTTTGTGTGCCAAATATATGTGGATGACATTATCTTCGGCTGCACCAATCAGAAGTACAGTGAAGAGTTTGGATATATGATGCGAGAGCAATATCAGATGTCCATGATGGGGGAGCTGAAGTTCTTCCTTGGTCTTCAAATACGACAACAACGCAATGGCATCTTCATATCTCAAGAGAAATATCTCAAAGATTGCCTGAAGAAGTTCGGTATGCAAGACTGCAAAGGCTTCACAACACCAATGCTAGCCAAACATGATCTAGGTCCTGACGACAATGGTAAAGAGTTCGATCAAAAGGCATATCGCTCCATGATTGGTTCTTTGCTTTATTTATGTGCATCTAGGCCAGATATTATGCTTAGTGTTTGCATGTGTGCTCGATTTCAAGCGGCACCAAAGGAGTCGCATCACTTAGCTGTGAAGCAAATTCTTCGATATTTGGCTCACATCCCAACTCTAGGATTATGGTATCCAAAGGGCTCAGAGTTTGATTTGGTTGGATTCTCGGATGCTGATTATGCTGGTGACAAAGTTGATCGGAAGTCTACATCAGGCACATGTCACTTTTTGGGACGATCACTTGTATGTTGGTCTTCAAAGAAGCAGAACTGTGTATCTCTCTCCACTGCTGAATCTGAATACATTGCTGCTGGATCTTGCTACGCTCAGCTTCTGTGGATGAAGCAAACACTCAAGGACTATGGCATTCATCTGAAGCAAGTGCCACTTTACTGCGACAACGAAAGCGCCATCAAGATTGCAAACAACCCAGTTCAGCACTCGAAGACAAAGCACATTGAAATTCATCATCACTTTCTCAGAGATCATGTTGTGAAGGAAGACATTGATATCATACACGTCAACACTGAAGAGCAATTGGCAGATATCTTCACCAAGCCCTTGGATGAGAAGAGGTTTTGCAAGTTACGGTGTGAGCTAAATATCCTGGAATCCTCAAATGTCCTGTGATCAGGCACACATCCTAACACTTATGCATATGATGACTTAGATGTGCAACACACAAAGTAAAGTATATCTTCAATCAATGAAGACATACATTCTAAGTGTCAATACATTAATATGGAATTGACTTCGGAGCGCCACGATAATTGTGCGCCGTGTCTGGGTCTAATACTTCCTATAAGGTGGGTAACGCCACCACCAAACGTTCCATTTTGAAGTGTTTCACTCATGGCGTTACCTTGCAATGTCTTCACATTTGATTTGGCTTCGAACTCAACATATTTTCATGATTATCTTCACTATGTCGACTATATATATATATATATATATATTCTAGTGTTCTGTCCTCTACAGCATTCACTTATAGCTATGTCTTCGTGTTGAATCTTTTGAACTAAGTGAATGTGATCGGACCCCAAACTTCTCTATGCTTTCTATCTCAAACTCTATCTCTCTAAGTCATATGCATTCTATTGAAACTGTCGAATGTCTTCACTGCGTCCTTGTCAGCAGAAGATATAGAGACAACCATAAAGTCCGTTTTCAATGCTCATTCCTCCACATAAAATCCGGAGAAGCAGGAACGACCGCCCGACAATCCAGGCGTGCGTGGGACGAGGAACAAACCCCAAACTTCCGCAAACTGGCCACGCGTTCCTCAGATGCGAATCGCCAGGGGCACCTAAGTAATAGCACAGTGACGCCCCTGTGCCTATAAATTCACACTTACCGCGGTCATTATCTCCTTCTTCCACCCTCGCACGAACCCTAGCGCCACCGCTAGCTCTCGACGACGCCGGCGACGAAGCGCTTCGCTGCCGCAACCTCTCCGACGCCGTCTTCACGCCGATCGCGGACATCGTCCTCTCCGCCGTCGCTGTAGGTGTCTTCCGTCGCCAAGTTAGGGCACGGAGGATTGAACTGCTCGGCATCATCTCCCACTCCGTCTTGCAGTTCCAAGTGTGGTAAATAAAACTTCTTTTTACAGCCCCTTTTGATCTCATGGTTCTGTCACTTTCTACCATAAGAAGTTTCTCTTCACACAAGTTAGATCTCTCAATCTGCATCTCATAACATGCTTAGTACATTCACTTGTGCTTCATGAAGTAGTTAGATTCCTCACTTGTACTGATCTGTGGGTTCGTACAAATCTGGAACCAACTTCTTATCTATGAGTGAATGTCTTCGCACGATGAGGTCAATGTCTTCTAAACTGATTAATCTTCAAAACCTTCTGAGAATGCATATGACCTCTTCCCCTTCCCTCGCACCTTCATGCTGTCACAGGTACATGTCCGTGGGAGAATCCTTCGGTTCTCATAGTCTGCATTCTTTTGCAGAATTCCTACAGCATCACATAAATTCTCCTGAAGCCAGTTCCTGTTGGTCCAGCAAAAGAAAGTCTTTGAAGCCTTTGAAAGCTTTGAAGCCTTTCAAGTTAAAGTTTATGGCTTCAGAAGCAGTAGCAAGGAAGGGGGGCAGACAGCGACGTGAAGGAACTTCCAAAGATCTGCCTGAAGACCTGGCAGAAATGTATAAAACAGATCCTGAAGAGAATTATGGGCAGCGCAAGACCCGAATCCAATGGATTCGACGCTATTGGGCAGAACAATGGTTCAAATACCGCTTCACAACCCAAGAGTATGCTGAGAAAAGCGCCATCAAAAGACCGTGGGGAGACATCTTATACAAGAATCTCCAACCCAAGTCCAGAGATGAAGCTATTGCCCAAAGCTTCTATCCATGCATGGTTCGTGGGCCACAGCCTGATGATGCACATCCGTCGTCACTACTCTGGTGTCGTGACGACAATCTGTTCAAGTGCAACTTCCAGTTTGCCCAACAATCAGCAAAGCAGAACAAGAAGAAGTTGGGGTTAGACTTAAACCCTGGCCCCTCCGCACCAAGGGCAGATGGCAGACGCGACGCAGAACCTAATATCATCGCTCCGTATGCCAACCTTGAGGGCCTCATCACCCGCATCTTAGTCCAAGGGAGTGCCGTGAATGACCCTCCAGCTGACTCTGAGTCTGATGAAGCTCCTGTTGTACCGAAGCCAAAGCAGTCGAAGGAGCCAAAAGCTTCAAAGCCGGCCCCTTCACCAAAAGTCTCAAGGGCGAAGCCATTGGCAACTGCACCTCCTGAAGACAGTGTGCAGTCTGAAGACGTATCCCGCGTCTCCAAGCCCCAGAAGGCCAAGATGCCTCAGCCATACACCGGCAAAGAGCTCACAGCTGCTAACATTCTGCGCAGCGAAGCCATTGATCTGTCAAGTGATGAAGATCTTGGAGATGACGCTCTCGAGCAGCTCATCAAGAGCAAAGAAGAAGCTGAAATCTTCAACAATTTGCCTCCTCTCTTTGATGTCGCCATCATCCACAACTTCATCGACGAATGGTTTGCCACACCAAACATCAGCTTCAAAGATCTGCAGCTGCCTGTTGGCCTTAGCGTCGCCTTCCAAGGCGCAATTGCTTCAGAACTTGCCATTTCCCAGCGCATTGTTGAACTGAAGCAGAAAATTGATCATGAAAATGCTCAGTTCAAGAAGAATATGGCCAAGCTCAGCATGCAAGAAGTGAAGAGCTTCAAGATCATGTTGCATGAGCTTAAGGAAAACTTTCTGAAAAGCGTGCAGAAGCTCAGGGTTCACGTGAGCGGATGAAGTCTCTGGCTGAAAGATTTGTACAAGCCTACAATGAGGCTGAGAAGCGCAAGGCACTTGGGCGTCCTGGCATCAACCCCATGATGGCCGCGAAGAAGAAGAAGAAGCCTGCTATGGCTGAACCAGAGGCACCTAGGCAAGAAGCAGTTTCAATTGTCTTCCCAACTGCAACGACTGGCTCAAAGCCAAAGAGCCGGTCAACAGCTTCAGAGCTCAAGAAGACAAGAACTGTTGAGGCTGAAGCCAGGAAGAGGAAAAGCTCTGAAGCCTCTCCTACTGCCCCCAGCAAGAAGAAGCGAAAGATCAAGAAATCTCGGGCTGCTCCCACAGAGCCCTTGATAGTTGAACCTATTTCCATGGTTCACCCCAACGCAGAACGACAACTGACAGTTCATGAGCCTGCTTCCACAGCGGCTCCTGAAGCTGAAGACATACCAGCAGCCGACCCCATCGCTGCTGAAGACATTGGTCATCAGGACCATGTACAAGATGATGCAGCCCTTCCTCAGTATGAACACAGCGAACTCATCAGCATTGGTCGTCCTCTGACGCCAATTGCACAAGATGCGTCATGGGTGGATCGCCCTCAAGAGGAAGAAGACAATGAGGCCCAGCCCACTCCAACCCCACAGGCGTCGTCTGCATTCCGCAGGCTTCGCAAAGGTCCAAGGCCTCAAGTCTATGCTGAAGACATTCCGGCTGCATCAGCCGTAGAAGAAGCACCACAAGAGCCCACTCCTATGCTCCACCAAGAAGCAGTTCTCCAGGAGAACGTGCTTGTGACCGACCCTCTAGCTATTCAAGCGGAGGCTGAAAATATTGAGGCTGCCACAACCAACACTGAAGCCAATGTGGAGCCCTCCCCACCAAAAGCTTCAGAAGACAGCGAAGCTACTGATCCAGACACTTCTGTTCCTGAGTCTGCTGCAGGTCCTCAATTTGATTACCATGTTGAGCACAGGCCTCATGTCCAGAAGCCAGTCCCAAGGCTGCCGAGGTTCCCAGGTCCTGCATCAGCACCTGGCTCATTTAACATCAATAGCTTCAAGGCAGATAATACGTTCTTCAACAGCTCCAAGAACCCCTATTCAAGGGAAAGGATTTCATCAGATAGGTTCTGGAGCTATCCTCAGCGCAGCTACTACTCATGCATCCTATACAACCAAGGTCGCATCTTCCCGCACAAGCGCCTTGATGTTGAAGTCATTGCTGGTCTGCCCTGTTTAGAGGAAGCGTTGGATTTCTTCAAGCAAGTGGATCTGCTGAAGTTTGTAACTGATGAAGAGCAGTGGAATGAAGAGCTTCTACTGCAATTCTATGCCACCCTCCACATCAAAGGATACAACAGAGATCTGAAGACTTGGGCCCTGGAGTGGATGACCGGCAATGTCCATCACGAAGCCAATGCATTTGATATCATTGAGCTCACCGGCCTACCCACTCCTGGCAAATTCTTCGAGGAAGGCTGTCCACTACACACTAAAGCTCTTGAGAGCATATTCCAGAGGCCTGAACCGAATATGAGTCAGATGCTCTCCATGATGAAGCCATTGCCTCACGATGCTCCTTATCCAACAGAGTTCTTCGTTGAAGACTTTGAGTACCTTCCTAGAACCATCTATCACATTATCCGGCGGGCTCTCTGGCCTATCAAAGGGCACTCTCCAAATGCCAAGATCGAAGGTGCAATGAAGACTCTGCTGTTTTGTATCCTTCATGGCAAATGCTTCAACGCACAGGACTTCTTCATATGCCAACTAGCTGCATCAGGATCAGATCTGTTTGGTTTAAAGTTCTATGCTCCTTAGGTAATGAGACTGATCAAGCTTCACTCTGCGATCTCATATCAGCCCTCATCCCGCAACCATCGGATCTTCTTGCCAGATGTGGATACCTCTGCTGAAGCTATATATATCCTGAGCCTGCCAAGCAACCTTTGAGTCTTCAGAATGCAGAACACCAGAGCTTCACTCAAAACGTTGAAGGTGTTGAAGCCATCTCCAGGGTGTATCCTTTGGCTGGCTCTACACGTGCACCACACCCTGCTTCAACTGAAGCCACTGACAGTGCAACTGCTTCAAGACCCAAGAAGCGCGCTCGTGTTCTCACTGACCGAGATCTTCTTGTGGCCCTTCATCAAAAACAAGATAGGCATCATGACTGGCTAAAGCGTCAGATGAAAAGCCTCTTGGTGGATGTTAATCATCTTCGAAATATTACCACCAAGAATGCTTTCGTTACCCATAAAACCTGTCGTCGTACATGGAAAGGGCTATCGATGATGTGTACTGAACTTGAACTTGAAGAGGATGGATTCACTGAGCGATTCAAGTTTGACACCACACCTCCTAGAAGGGCTGTGATGCGAAACACACCATCACTTGAAGACTCTGAGTTCTCTTGGACCCCACTTCGTGCTTACAACTCTCGTTTTTTTTGCTACATTTGGTTCTTATGAGTTGTAACACTTAAACCAGATGGTCGTCTGCTACTTGTTTGCCACCCTGTTTTGCGAAGATAAATTCCGCATGTGCGACGATAAATTCCGCACTCATCTCATTCTGCCGTCCATTTTCCATTATGCATGTCATTATCTTCATATACTTTCACATGCATAGTGGATTGTCATCATAAGCTGAAGTGGATCTCCACAAGTACAACCTGCCATGTGCATTTGCATTCCAAAAGCAAATTAACTTATATGCACATCTTCAGGGGGAGCCCTTGCAACTTATGAAGACAATTCCTGATCCTTTACAATTTCACAGACTATATTCCCCATTGAAAACTTCAACTAGTTTGTCATCAATCACCAAAAAGGGGGAGATTGCAAGTGCATCTAGTGCCACCCCTAGTTGGTTTTGGAGTATTGACGACAAACCTAGTTGAGGGACTAATGTGTTTGTGAGAATTGCAGAATAACACAGGTAGAAGTCCCTCATTGATTCGGTTTTACTACCAGAGATGACCCCTAAAAATGTATGAAGACATTGAAGTCAAAGGTGGTATATGAAGATATTCACATTGAAGACTATGACAAAAGAAGACACGATATGAAGCCTATGGAGCTCGAAGACTTAGATCTTTCGTAGTTCTTTTTCTTTTGTGTTGAGTCATAGGAACCACCGTACTGTTAAGTGGGGTCCAGGAGAACTAGTCAGAATGACTGAAGTGATGCCTAAGCCAAAAACCTATGTCTTCGAGTGAAGACAATGAGAGCGAATCTTGTCCAGAGCCGGACAAGTCAGCTTTGCTTGTAGCCCAAGTAAAGGTGCCATGAGAGTTTGAAATATGACCGTTGAGACACGTGTCAGTTCCTTAGTGACCCAGGGTCATTTCGGAAAAATCAGGTCGGGTTGCCAAGTGGCTATAAATAGCCCACCCCCTACAACCACAAACGGTTGACTGCTCAGATTTCAGTGCACGGCTTTTGTCGTTTGAGAGCAACCCACCTCGAAGCCTTTGAGAGAAAATTCCTAGCGAGGAGAAAGCCCTAACCACCCAGAGCCAGAGTAAATTGGGAATCACTTAAGTCTTCTTGTCTGAGTGATCTGAAGACTTATTACACTTGAGGACTGTGCATCCTCCAGACGGTTAGGCGTCGCGTTCAGAGCATCCAAGAGACATTGTGGATTGCCAGTGAACGAAGTCTGTGAAGGTTTGGGAGTCTACCTTGAAGACTTACTAGAGTGATTGGGCGAGGACTATGTGACCTTAGCTCAAGGAGAATACGGTGAGGACTTGGTGTCCTGAGCTGCGTGTTCAGGACTGGGTGTCCGGGACTGTGTGTCCTAAGGTTTAAATACCTAGCCGCTCCAACCAGACGTACAGTTGTCACAGCAACTGGAACTGGTCCAACACATCATTGTTTTCAACGAGTCACTGGTTTCATCTTCACTTCCTTTTACTTACTGATTACTCATTGTGAAGTCATTGCATGTCTGTTCTATCTTTTGTCTTCACAACGTGAGTGAATGATCTGTTTGGCTTCATAACATCTTCCTACCTGATCCTTATTACACTACAGCTATTTGTCACTGTGCTTTCACTCTGTTGATACTTGACCATGGCTTGCCTAGTGTAGTCTACCTTCCGCTGCATAGTAATAGGCATATCTCTACTATTTGTCTTCATAACTTCCACGTTTTGAAGACTTTCATAAAAATCGCCTATTCACCCCCCCTCTAGTCGATATAACGCACTTTCAATGACAGGAAACGTTCATCACGAAGCCAAAGCCTTTGACATCATTGAGCTCACTGGTTTGCCCACTCCTGGCGATCTCTACGAGCATGGCTGTCAGCTTCATAGTGAAGCTATTGAGAGCATCTTTCAGAAGATTGAACCTAATATGAGTCAGATGCTCAGTATGATGAAGCCATTGCCCCAAGATGCTGCTTATCCCACGGAGTTCTTCATTGAAGACCTTGAGTATCTGCCAAGAACCATTTATCACATCATAAGGCGAACTCTCTGGCCAATCAAAGGACATTCTCCCCATGCCAAGCTGGAATGTGCAATGAAGACTTTGGTCTTCTACATTCTTCATGGAAAATGCTTCAATACACAGGATTTCTTCATTCGCCAACTTGCTGCATCTGGCTCTGATCTATTTGGTTTGAAGTCCTACGCCCCTTGGGTGATGCGGCTAATCAAACTTCACTCCGCTATCTCATATCAGCCCTCGGCCCGCAACCACCGTATCTTTTTGCCTGATGTGGATATGTCTATTGAAGCCATCTATCCTGAGCCTCCCAAGGAACCTCTCAGTCTTCAGAATGCAGAACATCAAAGTTTCACTTAGAACGTTGAAGGCGTTGAAGCCGTAACTCGTGTGTATCCTTTGGCTGGCACTACATGTGCACCGCATCCTGCTCTCACTAAAGCCACTGACAGTACAACTGCTCCACGACCCAAGAAGCGCACTCGTGTTCTCAATGACCGAGAGCTTCTTGTGGCTCTTCATCAGAAACAGGATAGGCATCATGACTGGCTGAAGCGTCAGATGCAAAGGCTCTTGGTGGATGTTAATCGCATTCGCAATCTTGCCACCAAGAATGCTTTTGTTGCCCATGAAACCTCTCGCCGCACATGGAAAGGGCTAACACTGATGTGTTCTGTAGATGATCCTCAAGAGGATGGCTTCACTGAGCGATTCAAGTTTGACTCCACACCTCCTCGAAGGGCAGTGCTGCGACGAACTCCATCCCTTGAAGACTCTGAGATCTCTTCCTCTACTGCAACTGTGAATGCCAGAGTGATCGAGGATAAAGACGATGCTACTTCACCGCCACCTCCTTCAGCATGCTTCGACTCTGCTCCAAGCTCTTCAGCACCGCCAAACACCACCAACGACCCTGGTGCTTCACCTACTCCTCATGGGAACGAGTAGATGCTCTATGTCTTCAAACCTTTTTGGTCCTTACTGACAAAAGGGGGAGAAGCATATTAGGTTGATAGTCTTCAAGCGGGTCCATATGGGCATGTGCTTTATATTTTGCTTTGTGCTTACAACTCTCGTTTTGCTACATTTGGTTCTTTGAGTTGTAACACTTAAACTCGATGGTCGTCTGCTACTTATTTGCCACCTTGTGTTGCGATGATAAATTCCGCATGTGCGACGATAAATTCCGCACTTAGATCATTCAGCAGACGTCCATTTTCCATTATGCATGTCATTATCTTCATATACTTTCACATGCATAGTGGATTGTCATCATAAGGTGAAGTGGATCTCCACAAGTACAACCTGCCATGTGCATTTGCATTCCAAAAGCAAATTACTTATATGCACATCTTCAGGGGGAGCCCTTGCAACTTATGAAGACAATTCGTTATCCTTTACAATTTCACAGATTATATTCCCCGAAGACAACTTCAACTAGTTTGTCATCAATCACCAAAAAGGGGGAGATTGTAAGTGCATCTAGTGCCACCCCTAGTTGGTTTTGGAGTATTGACGACAAACCTAGTTGAGGGACTAATGTGTTTGTGAGAATTGCATGATAACACAGGTAGAAGTCCCTCATTGATTCAGTTTTCCTACCAGAGATGACCCCTAAAAATGTATGAAGACATTGAAGCCAAAGGTGGTATATGAAGATATTGACATTGAAGACTATGACAAGAGAAGACACCACATGAAGCCTATGGAGCTCGAAGACTTAGATCTTTCGTAGTTCTCTTTCTTCTGTGTTGAGTCATAGGAACCACCATACTGTTAAGTGGGGTCCAAGAGAACCAGTCAGAATGACTGAAGTGATGCTTAAACAAAACCTATGTCTTTGAGTGAAGACTTTGAGAGCGGATCTTGTCCAGAGTCGGGCAAGTCAGCTTTGCTTGAAGCCCAAGTAAAGTTGTCGTGTGAGTTTGAAATCTGACCGTTGGAACACGTGTCAGTTCCTTAGTGACCCAGGGTCATTTCGGACAAATAAGGTCGGGTTGCCAAGTGGCTATAAATAGCCCACCCCCTACAACCATAAACGGTTAGCTGCTTAGATTCAGAGTACGGCTTTTGTCGTTTGAGAGCAACCTACCTTGAAGCCTTTGAGAGAGAATTCCTTGCAAGGATAAAGCCCTAACCACCCAGAGCCAAAGAGAATTAGGCATCACTTAAGTCTTCTTGTCTGTGTGATCTGAAGACTTATTACACTTGAGGACTGTGCATCCTCCAGCCGGTTAGGCGTCGCGTTCTGAGCATCCAAGAGACATTGTGGATTGCCGGTGAACGAAGTCTGTGAAGGTTTGGGAGTCTACCTTGAAGACTTACCAGAGTGATTGGGCGAGGTCTATGTGACATTAGCTCAAGGGGAATACGGTGAGGACTGGGTGTCCTGAGCTGCGTGTTCAGGACTAGGTGTCCAGGACTGTGTGTCCTAAGGTTTAAATACCTAGCCGCCCTAACCAGACATACAGTTGTCACAACAACTGGAACTGGTCCAACAAATCATTGTCTTCAGCGAGTCACTGGTTTCATCTTCCCTTCCCTTTACTTACTGTTACTCCTTGTGAAGTCATTGTATGTTCGCACTATCTTTTGTCTTCACTGAGTGACTGCGTGTTCTGTGTGGCTTCACAATATCTTCCTACCCGATCCTTACTACATTGCTGCTATTAGTCATTGTGCTTTCACTCTATTGAATACTTGACTATGGCTTGCCTAGTGTAGTCTACCTTCCGCTGCAGGGTAATAGGTTTGTTTCTATCGTTTGTCTTCATAACTTCCACGTATTGAAGTCTTTCATAAAAATCGCCTATTCACCCGCCCTCTAGTCGATATAACGCACTTTCAAGGGGGGCCCCGTAAGAGGTGAGCACCTGGCGCGGTGCTAGCGCGTGCTTGATGAGCGTGAGCTTTGCGCGGTCCGGCTCGCGAGGAGCTTTGTGAGGAAAAGGCGATGGACAAGAGTCCCAAACCAAACGAGATCCAAAAGGCAAGAAACGGCTCGAACGAGAAAAGGCACCCCCTGTGCGCATCGATAGAAATTCAGCTTCAACTTATGTCCAGATCCAGAAAGCAAAGCCACAGAAAGAGAGATCCAAAGAAAAAGGCCGCGTCCGTCACCTAGTCTAGTCTTCGGGTCTTGAAGTCTTCTCATCGGTGCGGAGCTAAGTGCTGCCACTAGGCGTGGGAGGGAGCCCCAGGGCCTCAGGCCAGCGCTCCTGAGACTCCGGGGCGTGTATAGCCCCAACTCATTATTATGTGAGAGTGTCACGGGCGGCAAGCTTCACAGGCACCGGGCCTTCTTCACAAGTACTGGCCTTGCTTCATATCGCCAGTCGAGGGCCCTGCCTTGCGCCACCCTCGACCTCCTTTGAGCCGACCGGTCACCAGGACGACACAAAGGAGGGAAAGGGGACGCCAGGAGTTCCCTCGGTGACCACGGGTCCTCTGCCGGGGGAAGGGTTGTGGAGGCCACCCCGGCAGAGGGCCTACCTCCGGGTTTCCCCTGGTTTCGCGTGCCTTGGGGAGGGGCCTTGCTCCTGGCTCCCTCTCGGCGGCCACCAACGTGTCTCCCTTGTTGGAACGGGTGCCGCCACACCAGGGTCGTCGATCGACGCTGCCACCTGATTCATCTGCAGCCCATGGTTAGCAAAAGCCTGCTTTTGAGAGATTAGCGGTACCCAGTAGTTGCCGTTGTCGGTGCGATCATTGTGGTTCTCCGTTAGTTCTTGGAAGGCCTCGACTCCTAGCGCCCTCTCTCCCCAATCTTCTCCAATGAACGAGCTAGGGTCGTCCTCTAGTGCATACCCTTGGTCCATCATGCGGGGCACGTAGGCTTCCGGGACCGTCACCCCGAACACCTCGCTGTGGTGCCCCATGCTCCATGTTGCCGGACCCATGGTGGCGCCCTGGGGATGACTGTATGGAATCCTGCTGGGACCATGGGGGGTGACATTTGCGCCTGCCCGCTGGGAGCGGCATGGGGGAGTCGGAGCCCCCTATGCCGCCGGCCGTGCTGATGTTGATGAAGCCCCAGGCGTAGTTGATGGCGCGCGGATGTGGTGAGGTTCGCCGCATGGCCCGGCAGTGGCCTGGGAAGGAAGTTGATAGCAGAAGGGCTGTGCTCCCGGTGCCGCTGCATCCAGCAGCTCGGCAACACGCTCCAGCAGTATGTCCCGACCGCTTTCCATCAGCCTGCACCGCAGTAGCTCCCTTACCACGGTGAGCGCTGCCCGCATGTTTGCTTGCTCCCGTCGTTAGTACGGTGCCGTTTCTGTGGCATGAATCGTGGCTCTTGCGGCGGCCCGTACCTGCCATGGGGTGACGGTGGATGACGCCTGGCCGTGCTGCCCGAGCCCGGCGGAGTTTGGCGGCGCCCGTGCCACCTGGAGTGCGGGGTCGAGACCTTCATGGGAAGGCGGTGCTGCCCGGGCTGGCCAGGCTGCCCAGTGGTCGGAGCCGGCCCTTGAGTCGCCGAACATCATGGCTGAGGAGCGTCGACAAGCAGGCCGGTGGAGGAGGAGCTCCGGCGCACCCCTACCTAGCGCGCCAAATGTCGGATCTGGGGTTCCGGCAAATCCTTAAGGTTCGAACACTGGGGTGCGTGCGAAGTCTTTCCTTCCTACCAATCTACGCCCTAGCTCACTAGATCTCGCGGACGAACTCGACGAACTCGCAACACAGAAAGACGTAAGATTTATACTGTTTTGGGCCACCGTTGTGGTGTAATACCCTACTCCAGTGTGGTGGTGGTGGATTGCCTCTAGGGCTAATGGTGAATAGTACAAAGGAAGACCAGCCTCCTGAGGTTGAGGTGTTCTTGAGCTTGGTGAGCTTGTGTGTGTGTGTGTGTGTGTGTGTATGGTCTGAATGATCAGTCCCCGAATGATCTGTGCCTTCATGATCCGTCCTCTCCCCCTACTAAGGTGGTGGCTAGCCCTATTTCTATTGGCCCTGGTCCTCTTCCCAAATATCTAGTGGGAAGGGAGCCAACAATGGCGGGCTAATTCAAAGGGGGGCAGCTAGTACAAGCTATCCTGACAAAAGTGGTCTTCGCCTCCCAAAGGCTCTTGTGGTGACGCCGTCTTGGGCTCCACGATGACCTCCATCTTGCCGTCCTCCTGGTCTTGGTATCATTGCACCAATATAGCAACCTTTGCCTGATGCCTCAGTAATCTTTGCCTGCGCTGGCCTGCTTAGCACCAAAGAGGAAACAAGGATGTTGCGCGTGATGGCGCCCTCCTGGTGTCGTGCGTCATGGCTCACGTCACGAGGGTCTCGTGAGGTTTGCGCCGCCTTGATATCTCCGCTCCTCGTGAGCCTGCCTAGCTAGGCTATTCCCGAGGAGGTCTTGCGTCGTCCGCCTCGCGAGGCTTGGACCCTCGCGAGGTTCTTGGATGCTTTGTTGGTGAAGATGGGCCTTACGTCCTGCAGGCTTAGCCACGCCGTGGGCCGCATGCAGGCAAGTCTGGGGACCGCTGTTCCCAGGACACCGACAACAAGATACGTAGTAGCTTATATGTTAGACAGTAGATTATTGATTATTAGCCGGTTGATAGCCTAGTTTTGAAGCGAGCTGAGCCAATGTGTCGTGTTTTGCACAACTGCTTACAAGTGGGGTAGCACCAACAATGTTTACAAGTACTTAACCAGCCTTACGTACCCTCACTAGAAAAAAATACACTTCCATGATGATATGTGTTTGTCACGGTAGGTCACGTTTTCTGTCATGCATGTACATCCATGACAATTTTATGACAGAATCATGATAGTCATACATGTGCTGTCGTAGAAGTGTTCCATGACATTACCAAAATTATCATCACGGAAGTGTCCACTTTCTTGACGATAAATCGCGTGTCACAGAACTGCTTTTGTCAAGGGTGTCCGACACGTGCATCCATCGTAACGGAACGTCGTTAAGCTATCGGGTCCGGTTTTGGATCCGATAACCCGTTAACAGCCCCGACCAATGCAGATTTTCCACGTGTAAAATCATCATTGACTGGAGGGAACACGTGTTGGCTCGCCGTTGGGACAGATGTCATCCACTCATTGGACCCAAAGCACCTATGATACGTCGACACGTGGCATGGCCCAACAGAGGCCCATTCCTGTGAAAAGGCCGGCCCGTTTGACTTGGTCAAAAGGTGGCGGGCCGGCCCACGGCAAGCCTGTTAACGGCTTGTTCGCATATAGCTCAGTTACAGCCCGCTAACCAAGGGCCCGTTTATGGCCTATCCGAATTAGGCCCAGTAGCATCATCTGGGCCGTCCAATATAATTCTAGCCCGTTTTAACTTCCGGCCCATGTATGGCCCATGACGTCTTTCGGCCCATATGAGGCCCTTAGTAACCCTCGGCCCATTAACGGCCCGTGGTAAAACTGGCCAGTGATGAATAGTGTATCACTTTATACCCATTAACGACCCATTATTCCGTTGGGCCGTTTCTAGCCCATGTTATCTTTCGGCCTTCTCAGGGCCCATTTATTCTTGGGCTCATTTCCAGCATTCGTTTAATTTCGGCCCGTTACTGTCATTTTCTGCTTGTGGGCCAAATTCAGCCAGTGGTTACAGTCAGCTCGTTTGTGGCCCATTAATACGTTGGGCCATTTTCATAGCATCATCAAATACGGCCGATTAACGACGGCCCATTATGGTCGGCCCATGAACGGACGATTTCAACTCTAGCCCATTTAGGGCCATAATGTGGTCTGTTATTGGCCCATGTTTGGCCAACTGATCATACGGCCCGTAGAAGGCCCATTGTGTCAACAGCCCGTATAAGGCCCATGGTTTCTACGCCCCATAGAAGGCCCATTGTTTCTACGACCCTTAGAAGGCCCATTGTTTCTACGACGGCCATACAAGGCCCGTGTTAACTGTAGTAAATATGTAGGCCATGGTTAATGTGGACTAGTTTTAAAAAATAGGTTATTGCGGCCACTAGCAAACCGCGGAAAAAGAACTGCACTGACTACAAGAAAACAAATAAACAAGACAATAAGGAAATAAACAGGCAAGCAACTTACGATAGGCTATCACGGCTATTACACATATTACATCCACTGGGCATCAAAGATCGCCACCAGTGCAAATATAGGGAACAAAGCAGCATATAAACGCCGCAACAAAACAAGTCCAGAACTGAAACCACTTCAGAAGAGCTCAAGAAACACTATCCTGGGTACCCATAATGCTGGCAAGATGCTTAGCAAGCTTATTAACTTTCTCTTGCTTGGCGCTTAAATCCTCCATCACTTGCTGTTGCACCAGAAAGTATGCATCTGAATTCTGTAGGGACTTCCTTAGTCCTTTGGCTTCCTGTCACATAACATCTGATCAATGTCTTTCAACTTGAAGTTGATACTCAAGAAGTCGAACTGATTCAGGCAGCATGTTCGAAGAGCTGGTGCCAGTAGTAGTAGCCAGTAACTCGAACACTACATCAAGACATGACTTTGGGGTTGTCTCACTGTCCTCAATATAGTTTTTATTAGCTTTCTTAGAGACCAACTGGGATGTCTCACTATCTTGAACCTTATCTGCATTACTTCCTGTACCATTGCATAACGACTTCTCTTCTCCAATATTTTATCCGCATTCTAAAAGAGAAACAAATAAACACATCATAGGTTTACAATGTAGTATATGAAACTCATTTTGGTAAACCAGTTCAGTAGTAAGGTGGACAGGATAACAGCATGAAACAAACATATATCTATGTAGTATGGTCACTGTATGGTCTATATCATTCTAGTTTATGTTGCCAAATCAAGATAGATACCGTTTGAATCATATCTATTTAAGACAAAGCAGCTTAGACAGAATATAAGTGTGGGAAACTACACAACAATAACAACACTTGTAAGGTGCATGGCATGAGAATATAAATGTTTATTCAATTGAAACTGAAATCAACATAGAGCAAGTTACAACATCAAACACGTTAAAGAAACAGGTTTAAAACATACCTGTTGCACCATTGGAGAATCAATTGCATCCTTCAAATTTGAAATTAGTTGGTATGCGTAAATACAGTGATCCAAGAGCAAAGTAGTATGAACCATAGCTACGGAACCTGACCTGGGAACAATTCTCCTTCTACTTTAAGCGTTGACTTGGGGTTCGGAGTGGTGGTCCTCGTGCTTTGGGCACTGCAGTTGCCTTACTAACTGCTCGTGTTTGGGTGCTCTGTGGTGGAGACGGTGCTGTGTCAAAGGGAACTGGGTTACTATCTGCTGGGGTTTGGGTTAGAAGGGGTGTAGCTGGTTCTCTGTCCAACTGGGTAGGGTACAATCTGTGTGAGTATGGGTTATGTGTGGTGGGGCTAGTTCTTGGGCAAGTACAACTGTGGTTCTATCTCCATCGACAGGTAGCACGATCTTTTCTGAAGACCGTCTTTTTACTCCCATAGATACTGCCATCACCACCTCTAATTGAAATGGCTCATAAACAAGAAAAGTAATTGAATGTAGAGACATTGTAAGATAGACAGGTGCAATGGATAGTAAGGAATAAAACAGAGCATGAAATAATTCACATTTATGTTGTCTAACCAAACAGAATAGCAGGACATAATTTCACATATATGATGGCTAATTAAACAGGATAGCATGACACAATTTCACATGTATGATGGCTAACTAAACTGGATAGAATGACATACTTCAAAATATGATGACTATGTAAACAAGATGACATGATATAACTATACGATGTGTCTATTAAAGTGGTTGGCATGCCATAAATCACAAACATGCCGTCGGTGAAAACATGATGGCATGATATAACTCACGGATAGAATGACATAATTCAAAATATGATGACTATGTGAAGTGTGAACAGGATGAGATGATATAACTATATTATGTCTTTAGAAAATGGGTTGGCATGCCATAATTCAGATACATGCTGTCTATGTAAACATCATGGCATGATATAATTCAAATATATGATTTATATACTAAGGAAGTGAGCAGAGGGCAATCACATATATGATGTGTCAACTAAGGAGATGGCATTCAATATCGTGTATATGATGTAAAAACTAAGCATTGCAATACAACATATGCATGATATGAGTAATGTAACCCTGCCAAGTATGAGCATACACCTCAGGGGGATAATAGGACTGCTCATCCCTCTGAATCCTCCTCTGAAGAGCTATCTGTAACCAGCAAGATATCTGCTTCACCAGGTAGCATTGTCTGCTCTGAAGACCTTGTTTTCACTCCAGATTTCTCCATCACCAATTCAAATGGCTGATGCACATGAAGAGCAGTTGAATATACAAACATTGTCGATAAAAGCAATGAGAAATACAAAAAAGGACGGCATGAAATAATTCACATATATGACGCTTGGCTAAACAACATGGCATTGCATAATTCACATATATAATGCCTTGCAACAAGAGAGCATTGCATAATTCACATATATAATGTTTTGCAAGAAGATGGCATTGCATAATTCACATATATGGTAATTAGACACTAAACATGTGGCATTTACACAAAGCATGCCTAAACTAAGCAAATGACATAGCAATGCAAGATACCATACGCACGATATGAGCAACATAAACCTGCCAAGTTAGAGCATGCACCTCGGGGGGGGGGGTAGGACTGTTCATCTGTCTCTGAATCCTCCTCCGAGGAGCTATATGTAACCAGCAAGACATGCACTTCATCAGATAGCATTGTCTGCTCTGAATACCTTGTTTCCACTCCAGATTTTTCCATGACCATGCCGAATAAAAAGCTGATGCACAGGAAGTGTAATTGATTGTACTAGAATTGTTGAAAAATTTAACACATAATAAAAAAATGATGTCATGATATAATTCACATAAAAGATGACTGGCTAACCAGGGTGGCATTGCAAAATTCACATATATGATGCCTGGCTAAACAAGATGGCATTGCATGATTCACATATATGATAAAGAAACTAAACAAATGGCATTGACACAAAGCATGTCTAAACTAAGCAGATGACATCTTTGATGTATACAGTAAGCAATGCAAGGCACCATATGCATGATTTTACCAACATTAGCATGCCAAGTTAGAGCGAAGACCTCCTGGGGTAAATAGGAGTGGTCTTCTGCTTCTGAATCCCCCACAGAATAGTTATCTTCCTCTTGATTACGATCCGAAATGGGTGGAGGGGGGCTGCATTTGCGCCCACCATGGAGCGACGTCTGCATGAAATTTTATTGCCACACAAGGATCGTCTCTTTTTCTCTACATGTTCAGTTCCATTGTGTATAATAACTGACATGCATAGGAATAAAACATAGTGAGCTTATGTAAGAAGTGCATGCACAAATCCAGAGTGATGGTCGCAAACCGTGGATAGACCCAAAACAAATAATAGCAGCCAGATAATAGCTTTAGTTAAAAAATACAGATAATGGCTCCTTTAATGTTTGTTTGCACCCAACATGAAACTCATAGTAGACACCCGAGATTAACCAGATAGTAGACAGATAGTACTGATTGCTACCCCCAATATGTACCCCACAACCATTTAAAAACTCAAGTTTCAGCATAAGTTTGGACCTGAGTCAGAGTCTAATTGGTGAACACGATGATAAAGTAGCATGTCATCATATTAAGCAATGCATAACATAAGCAGACATGGAAGAGTGTGACCTCTCTTGCGGACCCATGTAGTCCTCAAGGTCATCTGCTTAGTTCATGATGGTAATGCAGCTGTCGTGGCTGCCGACGGCAGGGAAGAAGATCTGAGGTGGCGAAAGATAGTCTGGAGAGCGGATCCCTGTTGTGGTGAACCCTTCCATTGTTGGAGCAGCTGAGCTGGGGTGGAACACGGCACCGCAGGAGTAGGAAAAACCACACAAGGTTTTCTTTGACACATATATGTAACAAAAGTAATTGTGTAAGGGCTTGTTTCAATTTGAGGATTATAACAATGCAGGGATAGGAAATAGACAGGAATAGGATAGGAATGCACGTGCAAAACAGAGAATTTAATAACACAGGATTTCTGCCAATCTGGGTGTTTGATTCACAAGAATTGGAAGATCATAGGATGCAAAGAAGCATGGTGAGATTAAGTCAAACCACAAGAAGTGTACAACCTCTTTGGCGAAACCATGTCAATCTCAGCATGATTGGCTTGGCCGGTGAGGATGCTCTGGCTGACTTGGCTGTCGGAGCAGGGGAAGAAGATCTTAAGCATCTGGAGATGGAGCCCGAGGTACTGCTCCGCTGTGATGGATGGTTTCGTCGTTGGAGCAGCTCCGGTGAGTTGTATGACACCGAGGCTGAAGCAGGACAAGAGAGACAATGTTAACCTGAGTGGAATTTTAATAGCATCTCCAATAGATGACGTAAAATACATAACCACAAAGTGCTAGATGTATACATCAGCCGCTCATCTCTGAACTTAACTATTGAAACTGAGTTTAACTGTCGAAACTGAACTTAACTGTTGAAACTGAATTTTGCTGTCGAAACTGAACGCACTAGAGGTGAGGGTACACGTCACTCGACTGACTTTTTCAACTCTGGTCAGTCGATTTTGCAGCCGTTGGATACGAAGTCAAGGACCTGCAGTTCATCTTCAACCTCCACCCCCTGAGCCGCCAGCCTGCACCGGCCAAACAGCCGCCCCCCGCTGCCCGCGGCCGGTGGTGCGCCACCCCGCCCGCACTGGAAACACTCCCCACCGCCGGTCCGCCGCCGCCCCGGCCATCCCTGTAGGCCCCCACGTGCCGAGATTTTTCTCCGGCGATCCCCACGCCACCGCACCATCACCTCCAGCAACCACCACCCCCACCCTGAACCCTAAGATAGATAGTGGGGTACCTCTCTGGTGAGCCCCCCTCCTCGCTACGCCTGGCTCTTCCTTAACTCCGGCGAGCCCCCCACCCCTTGAAAATCGACTGCCCAAAAGTCGATTCAGTCGACTAAAGTGTAGCTAAATCGGAGCAGCATCGCAAGCAAGAGCAAGAGCGAGAGCAGTAGCGCGAGCAAGAGCAGACCAGGTAGGGGACCGAGAGCAAGAGCAGAGCAGCAGCACGAGTGAGAGCTAAAGCAGAAGTAGCTCCTACTGATGTGCACGTCGCCGCCGAGGGAGCGATGCCGTGGAGGAAGTGGCCGGTGGCGCTGGCGTGGATGGAGCCGCGCCGTGTCAGATCGGGACCGAGCGCCGGCAGCACCGTGAGATCGAATCAAGAAGAAAATGCGGCGATTAGTGTACAACCTCTTTGGTGGCGCCGATTAGGCCGCAACTTCATCCAAGGAAACGGTGATGATGATGCTCTTCCGGTGGTGCAGGTGAAGACGGCGGTGTGGGAATGGAGGTGGCGCGAAAGACGAGGGGAACATCAGGAAAGCTCCTTGGAGGTGGAGGACGGGGTGGCTGAACCGGCGGGACGACTAGATCGACGACAGATCCTCATCCGGTACGGTGGATGAGGGACGTCGAGATGTTGCTGTGGACGACATCATCGGGGAAGAGGCTCCGGCTGGGTGGCGGACGGAGGAGGGTGTGGGGCTTCGCGGGTTTTGCAGGCCTCAGTGTACGAATGGGTGGGCAGATGGGATGGGAGTGGGGGAACCATGGCTTAGGGACGCGCTTGTCCGAAATGTGGGGTAAGTTACGAAAGTACCCCCACCGATTTGAGGCGGTTCTTTTGGTTCAGCGGTATCACGGGCATTTCGCATGTCAGGATTTCACAGGAGGTGGGAGTTTTCGCGCGCGTTGTAATTTTGGAATAGCAAGGCGCGGGTTTAGACGGAGGGAGTTGTCGGAGCACAACGAGACAAAGATTTATCTTAAATATTTCAGGGTAACAAGGCACGGGTTGAAGAGGCAGGAGTTTCGCAGCACGATAGACTGAGACGCTAGCTTGAAATTTCGGCATAACAAGGCGCGGTTTGAAATTTTG